>NW_027130349.1:13540000-14140000 GCF_026122565.2 Emydura macquarii macquarii
TTATAATATGTGCTCATACATACATGGATGCTTCTGTAATAAATTTTAAACATCACATAATAAAAAGAATAAAAATCACATGACCTCTTCTCCTGAACTAATTTTTTTCAGATAATTTCACTATGGGACAGATACTTCACTGGAACTCAGGGCTTGTCCCTCTGGTTCACCAAAATGCATAACAGAATGGAATGGATTTCAGTAGAATTGCACAGGCTCAAATCAGGGCAGAATTTGTCCCAAGATGTTTTGCAGAGGCATACACAGCTTTGAGAGATCATCCTGGGGTGAGGTAAGGAGGAATCCTACTCATATTTCTGAAGACTGACAGAAGTTAAACTGCCAGGTATTGTAAAGTAGTGTTTAAATGTGTGGGATTCAAAACAGTTTCCCGTTTCTTTGTAAATATCCCAGAGCTTGCCTACACTTAAATATTTGGCATACTCATTCATCCCCCATCACATCTCCAACACGGCACATGTCCACATACAAAAAAGCTCTCAATAATCCACAGATAACCACACAACCATTTGAATTAGGCTTTCCTCAAGAAATGCTAGCCACTGGGAGGTCCTCCACTGTGCCAGTGTCCACCAGCACAGTGTCAACATAGATGGAAAACACTGGCATAATACCCTAAAGGTTCAAAGAGTCCACCCAGTACCATCCAACAGTAATTGGTCACTGTTTAGATGGCCTGTCTGGTATACTTTCTCTACTTTATTGCACATGGATGAAAGTGTGCCAGAAGCTGCTTACTTGTATAAATAGCTCTGCACCTATGAATATGCTGCCACCTGGCCAGACACGAACATGCGGACACTGGTGATAATCTGGGCAACAAAGAGAGGCAGACCCATCTGAATTCATTCGCGCCGTATATGAAGTCATAGCATGACTGGGTGTCCAATCATCTTGCTGAAGGCTGAGATAGACACCACTTAGAGCAGCAAGCAGTACCTTTAAATATGAAGGGACTTAAGGTCCAATGCAATAAGGATAATAAATTCAATGCAGGGAGGAAAATGTATCTGTTCTCTGAAGGGATGAAATAAATCTTCAATACTTGATCTTCTACACAGCCCTATGTACTAATGGAAAATATAGAGGCTCTATGTACTGTTGAAGTAAGGGACCAGGAGAAGAACAGCAGTTCCGTTAATGGAGCAAACCATAGGACAAGTAGCCACAACAGGAGACACCCAAGACATTGCTGAGAACAGAAATCTATTCAGGAAGTCACAGTATCCAAACATGGCAGCAAGTATTGAAAAGGTTGTTAACTCTATGAGTATCAGTATTATCGTAGCACTTAGCAACTCTAGTCATGGACCAGGAGCCCATTGTACTAAATGCTCTACAAACATAGCACAAAAAGACAGTCCCTGTCCCAAGGAACTTACAATCGTTTTTAATTTTCACAGACCTTCCAAGCAGGGATAGAAACAAGAGGCATGACTGACTAACCTGAAAACAAAGAAAAAGGAAACCAGAATAGAGTTTTACCTGGACATCCAGATGGAGGTGAAAATGGACATGGACTGAATGTTCCGATCTAAGGAAGAGAAAATCAGGGCTACCTATGAATAAAAGGACAAGTTCAGGAATAAGAGGGAAATGAGACTTGAGGACAGACAGTTTGAAAGAGAAGATTTTAATGAGTATCTAAAGGCTCAAGAACTGATGACAGCACATCTGTTCCAGAACTTGCCCCTTCACAAATATCATCCGCTCAATACAACACTGTCACTCAGGACAATAGGACTTACTATATGACTGCCCTCTACTCTCCAGCTCCCTACATTTGCTCCAAGCCATCCCACTTCTTCATATGAAAAGGGGAAAAGGCAAATGGAACACTTATGACCCTTGTTTTTTAAAATCTGTTACACTGACTTGATGTTGTAGCTGGTCTTCACTTTGTAATAAAACAGATTCCGAAAATGTCTGTATGTAATCATTACATCAGTCAGACAGCTCTTTTGTATCAATACAACAAATTACTCTTCCATAAACTCCCTTACTATAGCTAATACAAATAATTAATAAACTAGGAGAAAAATAAATGCATACAAACAGCAAATGTATAAAGTCCATCATTTTTAGACTACATAAAGGAATTTCATAGCTGCAGTTGATAATTATTATTGCCACATCGATGCATCCATAGTTCCAGACTCCATCAAATCCCTTACCATACAAATTAAATGAATGGAATAATTTAATTACTACATTATTTAACAGATGAGCAACCATTACCAACATAGCAAGAAACTACTCCAAATAAAAATAAATGGTAACAGTTCATTGATAAGCATGATTCATTCACAATTCCCCACCATCAACATGAAACTATGTGCTCAGAGCATCTCTAATTTGGGCAGCATGCCAACTGCAGGCTGTGCTAAAATAAGTAACAGCCTCCAGTACAACAGTCAGACTGAACGTAAGGTGTTCCAGGCCCTCCTGTCTCCTTGCTACACTTTATATTGAACACCTCATCTTTGCTTCATTCTTCAGCTAATCACGTGGTTTTCCTGGCCATGCTATATAAATGTCCAAGAGCTGGCCACAATGATAAATTAATGGTATCACCATTGAGTAGTTCTCCTTTCTATTAGTTAATGTACTCTTGGTATTATTGAGGTGATGTGAACATAGAATGGGCACATACATTCTATCAGTAATCCTGCACAGTGTAGGTATCTCAATTAATTAAACCCTCAGCAATCTTTGTCACATTGGCCACCTCGATAATACAACTGTGCAACAGACCATGTATTGTCATGTCCAATCCCAGTACAACAGCACCCAGTGTGAACGTCTCAACTGAAACTGGTGCCCAACTAATGGGTATCTATTCAAGGCAGCCTGCTTACACAGGGTGATTACCACTTTGATTTATGCAGTGATCCTTGTGATTTGTTGCAGCAACAATGAACCTACCTCATGTATAGAGAAGTCTTTATGTAAGTTTCTCACAGGTGAAATCATCAGGCAAAAGTATATTTGAAAGGAACTTTTTTCTTTTTCAGATGCATTTCCTGCTCAATTTTCCCTGTCACTACAAATCAGCCACTAACCCTTCATCTACACTACCAAAATAACTGCTTAAACATATCTGAGAAACATGGTAGTGGCCCAAATATATTTAATAGTTTTTTCTTGCCTGTGTGCCAGGGCGTTCACAGGAATAAAAATTTGGCTGCTTTTAGAGGGGCATTTTCTGTGCCCCCAGTGGCCAGTGGAGCTGTCTCTCCCCCTGCAGAAGAGCTGTCATCTCCTGCCCTGGTCCCAGAGGAGTTCTGTGCCCCTGCTTTTTGGGAGAGATGACCATGCTCCAATTTGCCCACCCTTGTGCATACCCCTGCCTGTGTGGCTTAAGGAAATCATGCTAGGGAACTATTTTATCTGAGGTTGGTAGCTAGGCAAAAACATGATTCCTTAACGTGGTTATTTTATGTTTTTCCTATTCATACAGGCAAGAAGAAATCACATTACAACACATGGTCTATAAGGGTTAAAACATAGTTCTCTTAAGATATACTTTTGCCTTGTGATTTTACCAGTTAACAAATTTATTGGTGTTTTTGATATGTCTGATCTGGTGGAAAAACAGAAGACTTTATTTTCCAGTGTTGTCACCTTTTACCATCCTTCTCCTGCTCCTTTTCCACATTCTCTGTCCCCAGTTCATGATACCGTCCTCCTGTATAACCGCTTTTGTATACCCTTAGCAAAAATATGAGAGAGAACTCCTTAAGTATATTTGCATTTGGCTCAGTAGAGGGCAACAGCTGCCATAACTGACTTGGGTCCTGATCCTCCACTGTCTTGGAAGCTTGAATACTCAATTGACACCTGTGTCAACACTACCATTTTGATGTGCTATTCTTTTTATACCCACTTTGCACAGATGTGAATGACTGAACGAGGTGCAGGGGAGTCATGCCCTAGGAGTCACATCACTGCTGTATTTATCAGATTATAGCCATCTCAACCTATACCCACCACAAAACCTCTGCAATCCCATCAGAATGTATGTAGGCACAAACAAACAAAGACAAACACTATCAAAATCAACAGAAAGCTTTCTATTAAAAAGCGGCGAGGAAAAACTGTGCAAAACCAGAGTGGGGGGAAATAAAGTGGCAGTAAAGAGGGCCTCACACTAGCTACCACGGAATCGCTGATGCATTTGATTCATTAATTATTATGAAGATAAGAGGGGATGCCTGGTGCATCCAGCTGCCTGCTCTGAGAAACAGCCCGAGTCGTTTGCAGTCTCACAACAGCCAGGGCGCTGCACCCTGCCAACGCATGTTTTGCTTTGGTTCCTGCCCCATCCCATCCCTCTTCTTCCCCTGCTCTCCTTCTCCCGCCCCTCCCCTCTCTGTCTTAAACCTTCTCCTCAATGCCCTCCTGCCCTCGCTGACCCCCACTGCTGCCCCGTCCCTCACACAGACCCCAGCCCTTCTGGGGCTCCCGCCTCCTCCCGCACACGGAGTGGGCGTGGCTGAGCATGGGGGAGGGGAAGAGGTCTCGCGGGCCGGGGCGAGTGGCCGGGGTTCGCTCGGGAGGGGGCGTGGCTAGCTGCGGAGGGGGCGTGGCCAGCTGCAGAGTGGGCGGGGCCGCGCCCCCGCCCTTCATAAGTAGCGGCGGCAGCAGCTGGTCTAGGTGGGTTTTTGCTGCGGGGGTGCTCGGCCGGCTGGGTGGCGATGGAGAGCGCCCGGGAGTGCGCCGGGGCCCTGGTGCGGTAAGTGCATGTCCCCGGCTCCGGCTCCGGCTCCGGCTCCGGCTCCGGCTCCGGCTCCGGCTCCGGCTCCGGCTCCGGCTCCGGCTCCGGCTCCGGCTCCGCGCTGGCGGGGTCGGGTTTCCTGGGGCGCGGCCAGGAGCAGCGGCCCCCGGGGGTGCAAGCACCGGCCCCCGCCCAGCAAAGCGAAGCCGGCGGCGTGGCCCCGCCCGGCATGCGAATCTTGAACCATATGGTGCTGGGGTGCAGCCCGTAGAGCCGCCGAGAAATCCGCTTCGCTTCCCCCTGCCCTGATCCACTCCGCCTCTGTGTCCCCGCGGATCCCGTGAGTAGCGGCCAGGGTTCTCCGGCTCCTCACTCGAAACTTTTCGGTAGCTGCCGTAGAAAATATAACCCGCAGGTGTTGCCAGGCATCCTGGGAAGAAACATAGCTCTCACTGCTTAAAAAAATCTGCGGTGCTTACAGTGATGACTTCTCATGCTGGAGAACCAGGCATCCGGAATTGGCACCTTGCTTCCTCTGACACTCCCGTCGCTGTCATGAGCCAGAAGAGATGGCAGTGGATCAATTTCCTAATGAAAAGGAATTGCAGCATAGTTGCATGTTCCTTGCAGTGAAAAGGCGGCTTTGCCAAGCGTCTCTCCTTTCGTCCACTTTTTTTGAGAACAAAGGTTTTTCAACAGTGTTCAAACAGTTTCTAGACAATCGCTGTGGTCTCGGTCATAGTATTAATAGTACTGCATGCAGAAGTACAATTAGCTCCATCTCTACTGTACTCACTGTATACAGGCCTATTAAGTCTCAAATGTGTGACAATTGAGACTGAAAGGAAACTTGGGTCATGACTGTCAGTAAAAACTAGACTAAGTGAGAACCTTGATTGGTCTTGTGTTTGAAGATGAAACTCCCACTGGCTCCATTATAAAGCTTTGACATTCTGAAATTTGGTTCAAGTCTTAGTTTCCTAAGACTTGCATCTTGAGCAGTAAGAGATTATATAAAAGATATAGTAGCAAGTAAGCAAAAGTTAATTCATTTTAATTCTATATTGGCTACTAAATCCTATATAGTGATGGGGTAGTAAAACTAGCAAATGGTACATCTACTGCACCATAGTATATACTAAACAACTAGATGTCCTGTAGGAAAATTTAAAGCTCATGGGTCAACCATTAGACTTAAGGTATGGCTTAAGACTTAGATCTCTGTTCTTATTGCAGCTATTCACTATGTCTGTCTAAGAAGACAGTTCTCACTATGGAACAGTCTTACATTGGTCTATTTCCTGTCTTTGTCTTGTATGTTTTAATGAATTTAAGTTGGCTATTCCAGTAATTCTCTTTAATGTTCTGTGGATGATGAACTCTAAAATGCATAGGGAAATTTTAGTAGCACATCTCCTCCCTGAAACACTAACTGTATCACTTTTGGCTGACTCACTCCCCTGATGTTAAGGGTACTCGTTTTAGTCAATTTATTCTAATCTAAAGGTTACAAACTAGGCCATGGACTGGGGTCATTGGTGTTGTGCAACTTGTGACTTTCCTAAGTTTGTCTGAAGGCTGTTGCATCACATCACTTAGACAACCATGCATGACAGCTTGCATACAATATGCAGGGTGTTCTAAACTTTGCAGCCAACAGTGTGCACAGGGTTCACTGTAAAGTACCACCCACTGAAAAGTAGCTGAATTCATAGATCCTACAGGTCTCTAGTCTAAAAGTGTCTTTGGGATACTATATGCATGTTCCTAGCTCAAAATTAAGAACATCTAATGTGGCTCTAAGAGCATGGTATAGTTCTACAAATGTAACCAACAAAACAAGTCAGGCAGATTTACTAAAGTCTGAAGATGCTTGTGTACCTTTTATAGAAAACTTTTTTCCAGACTCTAGAAGTGGCATTAGTGCCTAGTCAGGGTAAAATACCTGTACCCTCAATGCCTCCCTAAACCATATTCCTTATAACTTAAAGCAGTGGTTCTCAACCTGTGGCCCAGTCTGCTGGCTGCAGAAGGGAGCTGCTGTCTAAGTCCATATGACACTTTTGTCCTGTCAGTAACTCTTACTGATACATAATGTACGCCTTGGCCTTGTGCTTTTTTCTTATGCTTTGTCTTCTATCTGAATAAGTAAATTCCATTTTTGGCAAAATAATACTTCAAGACCCAATTCAGCTTAGTATTTAGAAAGTAAACTGCAATATTTTAATATCTTCAAAACCCAACTGTTCCACCTGGGTTTGTCAAGTGCTAGTGATTGATAGAATCTAGTACTATACTATACTAGCAAAGTAACTTTTTATCAAGAAGTGATGTATGCTTCCTGATGTCTGAAGAAGTTCCAGACCCCTCCTTATTATGAGGGCCTTAAGCTTGATGATGGGATATGAAACTCCTTAGTTGTATGCTGCTGGTCCAAACCTAGTCCATGTTGCTAGCATTCAAAAGATAAAAACTGATCACTGGTAGACAATATGCAACACATTCTTCACTAGGTAGAAGATTAAGAGCCAACACCTGTATCACAATTAGTCTTAAATGTTCTGTAATTCTTGGCAGAAATCAGTAACTGGGCAGAGAAATGCCCATTCACCCCACTGATACCTTCAAGTCAGGTTCAAGTGCACACTGGTATGGCAGAGAAACTTATCGTATTGCATTTTGCACTGTATCTGAAGTGTACCTCATTTATTGAATTTCTTTTTAAGAGGGAAAAATCCAGAAAGTAACAGCTTCAACTACACTACTAAATATCAATCAACAGAATACTTCTAGAATAAAGTGAATATCAAACTATGAGTGTGTTGATTTTATGAAGATCAAAGCCAGTATACAGTGAAGGAAATGCATGGCCAGAATTAAACTTGTGACAAAGGCGCGTATCAGGAATTAGAACCAGAACATAATTTGCCATAGTCAAAACTAGCAATCTGATTTTTGGACCAAAAACGTCCATCCTTAACTGAACTAAACGGGCCGAGAGAAGATCTTCTCACACTCACTATACCAAATCTAACTTCAACGAAATAATTGCATCAAACTGAACAATAGTATTCAGGTAGTTGAGTCATTGGAATGACTGAATATTTTTGAAGTGTCTAACTGGCAGACTTTCAAGTCTTTTTACAAACTCAGTGCTGCAGAGAAGTAATAGCTCATACCTTAATAGCTATTGCTAACTACCTTGCCACTTGCAACAGGCATTTAAAAGTCCAGTGCTTTGGTGTTGTAGTAATGGAAGTTATCCTGGTGAATCCCTGCCTCATAACAAGTGGATACAGAGGCTCTGTATTGATAGGACCCACAGCTGTGCATGCATTACAATTTACTAGAACAAAACTGGCTTGTTTCTATTAAAGAACTTTTTGATTTAGGGTCAGCCAAATGCATCATCCAACTGAGATCAGTTTTTTTTTTAATCTGTAAAAGAAACAATGGTACTGAAGTCAACTAACTTGGAAAGGTAGCTGCTCCAAGCTATAGCTTATGAAAGTAGGTCAAAGTCACTGTAAGCAGGACTGACACCACTTGATCTCTGTGATCATCTAGCTGAGTTGATCTCATACCTTTATACAGTTCTAAAATTAAAAACCGTTGTCTTGCCAAGAAAGCAAATACTCTACAGTTTTATTGAAACAGCTTTGGTCTCTGAACTTTTTAGATGTTCTGGCCTTAGATGGTCTGAGAACGACATCTGAATGTTATATAATGAATACATGCATCCCAATGACTAATCTCAATGTTAATTAAAATGAAATTGTCTGTGTTCTAGATCGCTGGTATCCGTGGGAGCATCTGTGGGGTCAGTGACAAGACAGACCCTGTTCCCCCCTCTCACACCTGCAGCCCGACCCTTCCGTGTATCAAATCACAACCGCAGCAGTCGGAAAGGCATTGTTGCAAGCAGTCTGCAAGAGCTCATTAGCAAGGTATAGCAAACACTTCTACTGTGGTTGAGATTTAAAACTGCTGGTCAGTAAGAATGGAATACTTAGGCCTTCTGGTCTCCACTTTGCATGAGAGCAAAACTCACTTCAGCCTAGGCTAAGTCAAATGGCTGAAATGTAGGCTCTTGCTTCAGGATTCAGAGCCTCAAAAAACCTGGTAAATTGGAGTATAAGATAAATACATTTCTAAAAAGCCATGTGGGATATTTAGTGCCAAATTCAGGGCATTAATAAAAAAGCAGGTTTCTAAACACTCTTCAGACTGAAGCCGGGAGAAAAATTGATACATAAACAAACTTCCATATTAACCTCTGATGGATATAATGAGATTTAATAAGGGCTAGCTGAATCTGATCTGTGCAGGGGTATCATGCTAAAACAATGCAAACTAACTTTTCTATAATTTAATGAAACTCCACTGAAATATAGCATAGCCTTTCAATGGAAGGAGATGCTGGAAATACTGTCTCAAAACTAAACTAAAATGGAGTCTTGCTCTGAAAGATCAAACTAGCTTGTGGTGCTGTACTTCGTGACCTGTAGCTGGAGTCCTCCTTTTTAAATGAACCCTTTTGCATTTAAATACAGTATCAAAACCTGCTTACATTAGCATGAGATCTGGATACTCTGGAAGTCCTGTGCACTTTCACAGCAAATTGATCAGTGGATGGGGGGCAAGAGTAACCATTCTGCAGCATACAAGACCTTATGGTATTAAATTAGATGCCACAACTCTTCCTTGGTGTGGAAGTTGGAACAGAGGTCTCTATGGGTGAAACAGAAGCAAATCAGTACCTTCTTTGGTGTTAGACTACTCTGCAAATGAGCAAGAGGTTGTTATCCTGCTTAAATGTTAACTAGACAGACAGAAGGAATTAACTTGAAGAAGCAGATGACATCTATTGTTTTTATTGTAGGCCCTAGATGCCTTGCTGATTACTGCTGGACTGATAACTCTAGTTTTGGAGGAAGATGGCACTGTTGTGGATACTGAAGAGTTCTTTCAATCCCTGGGAGATAATACACACTTCATCCTTCTAGAAAAAGGACAGAAGTGGACACAAGTAAAGTGTTAACAGTTTTTTGTAACTTTCGGAGATTAACATTGGCTTAAGGAGAATGGTGGCTTCTGGCAATGGGGCCGAGGATGGTAGCAGGGGAGAAATGAGAAATTTTCCTCAAAGAAGGGTGGGTATTAATAAAAAAAAAACCCGAAACAAACAAAAAAAAACCAACCTGCTTTCTGTGAAGAATGCAAAGTCTTTCTAGAGGACTAGAAATAAGGACTTCTTTTGGCTCTCAGCTGAGCAGGCAGAAACCTCTTCCAATTCATGCTAGGATTTTGTAATTAAACATGTAATGGACATCTTCAGGCACAAAAAATACCTTAAGTCTGTCTCCTATAATGTAGAAATCTGACTTTTCCTTCTTTCCTAGGAAAAAAGGAACTAAAGGCCAATATTTCTAACATCAAACAACCAAAACATGCTTAAGCATGACTTTTCCTATTTCCTCTGTGCAGGTCCTCTTAAAGCGAAAACCAAGACATGATTACAGCATAAATCTGACATGGAAATGTAAAATTCCATACTCTGAGTACATTAGATACTCAGGGAGGTTACTAACTTAGAAAAAATATTTCTATATTATTCCACTTGCAAAATCTTACAAAAGGGGTAAAGCTTGCCATAAAAACACAAGTCTAGACATTTTTTCTTGGCATAAGAGCACTTTAAGATGAATGTGCCTGGTTTACCGAGTGGTTTTGGGACACTCCTTCCCTTGTGACTGAAGGCCCCCAGTTTGCAGCTTTTGTGGGATTAGTCCAGAACTACATAATTCAAATAAGAGACTGGGTCATTTCTCTAATGGCCTTTCTGTAAAATGACAATGGTCTCCCTAGAAAAGCAAATTACTTGTGCTTGTCATAGTGACACAGGCTAGCTGTACCACTCTCTCCTCTTAGAGAATTCCCATGGATGACAAGTCTCAAGTTGTCACCTCTCTTGGGGATGGAATTGCATGAGTCTGACTTAGACTAGAACCTGGGTTGCAGACTCCTGTGTACTAACCATGATTGGCCCAGTAGGCCTGGGTTGCAGTCACAGCTCCCAAGGAGCAGAACTGCAGGTACTGAGCAGTAGTCCCCAGTGATCCGACAGCCTTTTCAAAACAGTTGGAACATCACATAGCATAAAACAAGAATTTTGAAATGGCCTATGCAGGCCTGGAGCTCACCATCCCTTTGATGTTGGCCAGGTTCAAACTTCCTCTGCCTGACACTGACTCTTTTCTCTCTGAAGTGGGACTTACTGTTTAGTGGCCCTCTGATCTTAAGCTTCATCCATGGCAGGTAGGCCCTTCTCAACTCATAGCCCAGATACTTTTTTAAAGATCTTGGAGGTGTTCTCCTCAGAGACATCCTATTTATAGTTATTGTGGTGGTTCCTGCTTAATTCCCCCCAAGACCCTTTTTGACCTGAGTTCATAGTCAAACTACCCTTCCAGCAATTGAACAAGCATAATATGCATAAATTAATAGAGAAGCCCCACATCTTTAGGAAAGAAATTAAGTGGAGAGTCCAGAGGGGAGCAACAAAAGTCAGATTTAGAAAATCTGACCTATGAGGAAAGGTTAAAAATTAGGCATATTTTTGTCTTGAGAAAAGAAGACTGAGGGGGAATCTGGTAAGCCTTTATCTACATTAAGGGCTCTTTATAAAGAGGATGGGGATCAATTTTTCTCCATATCCATTGAAGATAGGATAATAAGTAATGAGCTTAATCTGCAGCCAGGGAGATCTAAATTAGTTTAAAAGGGTTTTCTAATATCTAAGGATAATTAAGCTCTGGAATAGGTTTCCAAGGAAGGTTGTGGAATCCCCATCACTGGAGGTTTTATGGACAGGTTGGACACAAACCTGTCAGGAATGGTCTGGTTTACTTGGTCTTGCATCAGCACAGGGTGCTGGACTTGATGAGTTGTTGAGGTCACTTCCTTTCTACATTTCTAAGATGCTGACTCCACAGTGATCTATGTATTGTTGCAAAATAACAATAACTAGAATAAGGAACATGGCTCAGTCATGCTTCAATTGCCAGTATCCCCCAACTTACTGCAAACTACTAAAAATGGCATGGGAACTAGCTAACAAGCATGCTGCAACAGTGCTTGCAAAACATAGCTCCAAATGTTTAAAATTCTTCTTTGTGAACGGAACCAAGCTCTATAAGCATTTACTCGGGACTGTCAAAGGAAAAAACAGAAAAGCAGAGTAGTCTAGTGTAAATACTAGCTTAGCCAAGTGCCCTGGTAACGCTTAGCTTTGCCTTTCCTGTGCATTGCTTACTAGATAAAATTGCAAAGATGTTCCAGGCAATCTTTGTTTTTAAAAAGTAGCGATAAGTGATGTACAAAGTAGTCGAAAAGCACTAATTACAGTAAAATTTCTCATTGAATAAGATACAGAATATATCCACTAGGTGTCTCCCTACAACACTGGCAATATCTTAAGAGGGAAAACTGCTTGAGCAGCTTTTCATAATACTGTTACTTGGTAGGCAAACTGGGAGGAGGTCAGGATTTAGCAGGGGAAGGTGCTTGCTTCCTAACCACTATCCCTGTTCTTTCCTTAAGTTTGGTTAAACACAACTTAGTGCTGTTGTGTCTATTCTAGGTACCATCATAGTGGTTCCACCCAGTGACTTGTTAGGCTATTTGGGGGTTACTTCAAATCCTAGTCGTTGGTGAATTGTGAACTCAATCCCTATCATCCAATTCCCAACCAGTCACCATATAGCTGGGCAAACTCACTTTTGAAGGTTAATGTTGGGCATTTGGATTCCTGGTTACTTTCAGTGGATTGCTGCAGCAAACAACTGACTAGCAATATTTTAAAGCAAATTCTCAGCTACTGGTTGTTGTCAAAACTGGTATCATTGTGCTAATACATCTGGCTTGCTAAGCAACTTGAACATGTCACTAGTGTTGTAATCCTGCTGGAATTTGGCCTTGGTAGTTCAAGGATTCCCAGGTCATCTTCGGACAGGAGTCAGACTAAAGAAATGTAACTTCACTTATGCAAAAATGACATCTTGAAGGGAGTATCCATTAATGTCTAAAGGATTAGTTACTTTAGAGAGTCCTGTAATAGGTCTGATCAGGCCTTGCACGAAGCCATGATGAAAGCTGCAAGTTTGTGGCAAATAACTTGTAACCATTATTTGGATTAAGGTCCCACACCAATAGTTTAGATGGGCATTAACACTGGATGCTTCTAAAGCACAGCTGCATTATCTAGTCTCCTGAGGTATATCTCTATGCTATCACCTATGCTGGATATAATGTAAAACTAAATGTCTCTTTAAATTAGGGAGAAAACTGTGTCACCACTGTACAGCAGAGGAAGAAAATGGGGGTAGCCAACATCACCTTGGACTTGTACAAACTGAGTCCAAAGGATTTTATTGGCTGTCTAAACATTAGAGCTACTTTCTATGAAATCTACTCTGTGTCGTATGACATCAAATGTATGGGAGCAAAGACTGTGCTGCGGTAAGTATGCATTCCTATTACTCAGTTTGGGACTAAAGTAGATGAGGATTGGAACCAGTGTCAAAAGAACATGGACGTTAAATGATCCAACAATGAAGATGCTAAACTGGTAACCCATCTCAGGATTAACTGGTAGAAGCAAAGGTATTTTTATACAGTTTCTGCTCATGACAGCACTCTGTAAAAATCAAGAATGCCCATTGCAGTGTGATTCTGGTGTAGCTAAATGCTAAGGTTCTATGGCAGAAATTAAAAAAACTTCCCATAATAGTAAAATATAACAGTTGCATTTGTAACAACCAAAAACTGTGTGTACAGTACCTGGTGGTTGAAGGCGGACTTTTTTTTAAAAAACAAAACAAAAAGCTCTCCCACTCTTTCCATTTGAGGAATATACTAAAGTGTAAACAACCACACATGGAATATCCATGTAAATGAGAGGTTGGGAAGGATGCCAATTTGTTAGTTGAAATCAAAACTACTTCAATGCAGTAAAATGAAGGACTGAATAACAGTAACCTTAGGCTTTTCCCACATTCTGCATAACAGGGTCAGTCTCCCATTCTGAGGGGGATAGAGAGAATACAGAGGAATGGGGCATAAAGTGGACTTTTTACTGTCTTTAGACGGATTTCTCTTATTTGAATAAGGTTGTGGGATGTCTTGGTTCCCAAGTGAACTGTATCTTTCTGATACACTTAACTCAAATAGCTCTGTATCCCTTCAAATGCTGAAATGCAGAAACTGTTTAATAGTATACACTAACGCTCCCTGGTTGAAGATGGGAGCAAATACTCTGTCTGGTTGAGTAGGCAGAATGTAGAAGGCATGTTCATTCCAGTTTGAAACTACATGAACACTAAGATTCTATATCACTTAAGTGAGGACTTCAAAAGATGATGGCTTACTGACTCGGAAGAGTTCTACAATATTAAATTGCAAACACCACACCTTGCTACACCGGATTTGAGATGTCAGAATTTTGTAACTTGAGATTAAAGAAGATACTGATCTAAAATTGGCATAGATTGATAGGCTAGCCCTTAATGTTTAGATTCTCATATTTGGATTTAAATGAGGGTCCAATTATGCCCAGTATTATACCCTTGCACAGCACTGATTTCAGTGAGGCTGGATGGGTAACTGAGTGCAGAACTTTATTTAGAAGAACTAAACATTTGCCTCTTGTGACAAATGGAGACTAATGTCTTGTGCTGGATTCTTAATTCAATTGACAGTTATAGGTTTGGATTCTTAACAGTGGAACTTGCATTGCAAGAGGGAATTTTAAGTGACAGTTCCTCCAAATTCTTGCCAGCATGCTGCAGCTGCTGAGAAACTGACACAGGAAATGCAGAAAGCAGCAGGGAAACAGCTGAGGTATCTGGAGTCCTGCTAGAAGCATAGCTATATTACAGAGATGGTTCTAGGGCTGGGGCCAAGGCCATTACAAGCAAATCTTTCCTCCAACTCACTTTCTTCACAGAAGTGAGAGCCTACCCAAATGACTGCAAGCTGAAGACAAACTCTGCCCCGGAGTCTCAAGTTACTCCATGGGAAAATGTTCTGCTGATTCTGGAGTCTTGTACTCTGTATCCTCCCCAAGAATTGGGAGGGAAATGTTCACTTGGCAGGCAGAGAGCCTCTCACATGCCATGAACCTTGGTGAATTTTCTGTTTCTTATTGTCTTATCAAATGAAGGATCAAATATCCAGTCCAACAAACTAAAAAGGCCAGTTGCACCAATGGCCAGTTGTCAGACATTGCAGCTGTTGTAAGATTCAACTGCATGGAGGCCTAAAAAGGCTGCACCTGGTTTCAAAAAGTTGCTTGGCCTGCCTCAGCAGACTGACTGAGAAGAACATGCTGAAATTATATCAAACAGGTGCCTTGCATGGCATGGAAAAGGAATTTAGCTTTAAAGCATTGCTAAGTTCCTGAGATGTTTGTTCATTTTCTTTAGAGTGAATTGCTGATGGCAAAAAATCTAAATATTCTTTTCTCAACAGGAAGAAGGAACTTCCCTTAGGGGGTGGGAGAAGAGTGCAGAAAGAGGATCTGCCTTCTCTATTAAACAGGAATCCTAGAAGTGGGCAGTACTAGAAGACCACATTTGCATTGGTCCTTAGACAGGGATGGGAAAGCTAGGCAGACAAGAGAAATGAGGCTTTTAATTCAAGGAAGGAAGGGAGCTATTGGTCTAGTTCCTGTCTCCTAAGGAACTGTTGGTGGTTGATCTCATTCATAGAGAATGGTTGAGTTTCAGGCTAGCCTTCTTATTACTGCATTTTGCTCCCTTCCCCTTGTTCTCTTTGCTGCTTCAGTATATTTAGCTTGTAGCTATGAGTTCAGTAAGTTCTAGGTACTTGAGGCATTTTAGTTTGGAGAGGAAAGAGCAGGATTGTAAATATACAGAGTTAGTACAGAAAGCTGAACTCGGTAGTTCCTGGTCTAGATAGAGTGAGAAAACCAGGCTTAGAAAATTCCACTCTGAGTGGCTGGAGGCTGATGCACAAAGTGTACATAGCAAGAATGTCATGAATACCCAAAGTGTTCAGTATCCCTGGAACTTGCACCAAAACCTGTGGGTCATGATCGTACTTTAGTGCTCATGTTGCCTTAGTTTTATGGGCCTTGTATTGGGTCTTAAACTGCCTAAAGTTGCATGTTTCATGCCAATAATTCACTCTGGATTGTTTGACTGCAGTGAATTTATATATGTAATATTAATGGAGATTAATATTAATTTTAAAGCTTTGCCTTCCCAATTCATGAGTATTACTTACTACTGCTGCTTACATTCCAATGTGATTGCTCAAGGTTTACTGTAAGAGCTGGACGATGCTTTAGTTGACCTGTCAGTGGTGGTTCTGTAGCTGGCATTCCTCCTTACTTACTTATTATTGTAGCAAAAGTGGGAAATAGAATGGTTTAATGTTGCAGGGCTCAAATTGACTTCCTGATTGCCATGTTTCCATTAATGACATCAGGTAGTCCTAGTAAGGGTATTTGAAATGTTCTGCTAAAACTGCTTTGTCTATGTAACTTAAGCTTCTCTTGCTGGTACTAACCCTGCTACATGCAACCAGCTTCCTTATCACTCAGTGGGAGTTGCTTATATGTAGTGACTGCCAAACTAGGCCCTGGTGTAGAGCTGTTATATGTTGCGTAGAAGTGGATGGAGTGTGTGGGAGTTTTATAAATGTATGATTCCTCCTAAAAGAGCCCTTGGATGTCCTGTAACAAGATGAAATCAATGTTCTAAGAGTTTCTTTTAGAAATGACATTACTTTTTTTCCCCCTCTACTAGGAGACTGCTTCGGTTTATGTCCCATGTGGCACAGATAACTGGACAATTTCTTCTCTACACTGGATCTTATGTGTTGCAGCTGATGGGTGATTGTGAGGAAGATGGCATATGCACAAACTAAAAGCACTAGTTAAAGCAATCTCACTTTTAATATCAGTTACACCTTTTCACACCTAACATTCCCCTGTCTAATACTAAAGATTACATGGTTTAGGATAGTTTCATGATCTTAAATTATAAAGTAGATGAGTGTCCATTCAAATGAATCTAACATGAATCTAAATTGTCCTTTGGCATAATTCAGATCTTTTTCATTGTAAGATAATGATGTGACAATTGTAAATATGATCGGAGTCTTTAGTCTTTTTAAATGTGGTGAATGGAAAGATGTCTGTCTGTATGAAGTGGAAGTCTCCCCTACACAGATATCCAAAATGAAGAACAAGGTACACATGAAGCATAGACTATTTGTACCAAGCAGTGGATTTCCCTCCACAGGCCAAGACTTGATTGTCTTGTGAATAAACAATCATGTTACTTCTTCTGAATGGATTCTGGGTGGCTTTTCAGTTTCTTTTATGGCCTCAGTACTGTTCAGATTGGTATTCACTCCTTTGTACTTAAATTCCCAGTTGAATTGCATCTGTTTCCCTCTGTAACAATGTAAATAAACTTTTGATTTGGTTTTCAGTACCATAGGATCTGGTGCAGTGAACTCCTTAACTTGTTTAATCAGAATTTGTTAGACAATGGGTGGAAGTAGAGCTGCCCTTACCTTAAGGCTGGCATATACATTTTTGCATGACTGTGCTTATAACAAGTGCTCTGCAAGCACAGTAAAGCTATACCGATGTAAGTACAGCCCCACAGGTTGAGGGACTGTAACTGTAGGGACTTCTAAAATGTGAGTTAAAGTAGCACAAACTAGATTTAAATCTTGAGGATTACTTGCCTAACTTTCATTTCCCTTAACTCAGTATTCACAATTTTCAGTCCTGCATTGAATAAACAGGTTTAGGGTCATGGGTAGAGTACTTCCAAGCCTCCTTTCTCTAAAACAATGAGTCATAAGCTTCAACTGTAATTGTAGTCTGTCCCATCTGTTAAGGCATCTGCAAAGATGCATTTAAAATTCTTAATTTATATTTAGGATCACAATTCGTGGGAGAACTGAACTTGCAGCACATCCACTCTAAATACAACTAGAAGCTGTACATAAGCTACCAGCTGTAGTAACATAATTAAGTATATAATTCAATTATCTTATGAAGCAACAAATGAGCCTTTAAAACTATTTGATTCCTTAAATTGTAATCCTCCACAATAGCTAACTGTTAAATAAACTCTGCATAAGGTGCCTCCAGCAGTTGTCCTTAGCAGCAGCCTTTCAAGAGATGCTACATGGTCCACTAATCCATCTTTAAGGATGCACACCAGCCAGCATACAAACATGAACAGCTACACAGAAAGAATCAGTCACATACAATCCAGTAATGACTAGCTTGCATGCCATGTGAAATGCTACATTGGTATTAATCATCTTAGTAAGGCCTTCATGATCTGCAGTTCCTAAAGCAATAGGTTTACCCTTCAATTTTGCATTAATTTAAGATTCTTATATTAAGTGTCTCTTGTAGTTTTGGTACTCTAGCATTTGGCAAACTTGCCATAGGTCATTCCCCATGTTCAGATTTACACATCTGTAAACATGGGAAAATTTGTAGGTTCAGTATTTGTATGTGAGTAGGGTAGCCAGTTGCCCCCTTTTCAACTGGAAAATCTATTTAAAAAAGGGGAGCTGACACTGTCTGGTCAGAGCTGGACCCACAAAATTGTTGTTGCAGCTGGAGAGAGGCACTGGGTCATTA
This sequence comes from Emydura macquarii macquarii, assembly GCF_026122565.2. Lineage (NCBI taxonomy): Eukaryota > Metazoa > Chordata > Testudines > Chelidae > Emydura > Emydura macquarii. Next base: position 13,558,438 of record NW_027130349.1, read on the forward strand.
AATGTGCAAGCCCCTACTGAGCTGGGGCTGTCTCCTACCTGTGTTGAGTGGCTGCAGCTCCCAGCCCTGACTCTGCAGGCATGTCCCTCTTGACCCGGGGAGAGGGGAAGAGGAGCACATTGTGGGCAGACCCTCAGGGGCAAGAGGTGGAGTAGGGGAGATTCCAGCACTGCTGGAGTGTACTGTTTTTTTAAATAGTAGAGAGTTGGCAACCCATGTGGGGGAAGAAGAGAGGGGTTAATATGGTGTTTGCTATTATAAAGGGCATCCTGCACACAGAGAGAGGGACTTGACTCCCTTGAAATGGGTGAGGTCAATCTTCCAAATTACAGCCATTCTAAACAGTACCATCTGGTAATAGGCATAGCTTTCCTGTGGGGGCCAACAGTCAAGGAGGGGTAACTGCAATTAAGGCCTGGTCTATAGTGGCCGCAGATTTTGGCGGCAGTCAACGGGAGCTACGCAAGCTATGTACAGTACCATGTGAATCTCCCATCGACTTCCTAACATTTATGTACTGCAGCATCTCCGCTGCGCCGACAGGAAATGCACTCGTATCAACGCAGCACTACGCTGCATGCCAAGGTGGATTTACAGAGCCGACTTCTGGGTTTGATTGAGTGAGTCTTTACTGCCACTCAATCGAACCCGCAAAATCGATCCTGCAGTGCTGGTGGTGTCACAGACATAGCCATAGTCTAGTTAAAAAAACCTCCCTAGAAAGATATGTTGCTTTGATTAGTATGGATAAAACTAGTCAGAGTAAAAGCATTCCAGTCTGGGTAAGCACAGAGGTGAAGGTAGTTTTACTACCACATACGTTTAAACTAGTCAGTCTTGGTTCATTCCTAGTCCTACCTAAATTGTACTTGTTACATTTGAGTGACTGGATGTTGTGGCACTTGTGTCAAAGTTCTCAAACATATTAGCTGTTCCTTCTGTATCCTGTGGGTTTGCATCACTTACCAACAATTCAACTGATTTAGGTTATGTCTACACAGGAGTGAAACACCCACAGCTGGCCCATGTCCGCTGACTCAAGCTTGCAGGGCTATAAATGTTGGTTCCTCTACAATACTGTTTTAAAACCCTGCAGCCTGAACCCTGAGTGCAGGTCAGCTGACACTGGCCAGCTGTGGGTGTTTTACTCCTGTGTAGACATACCTCCAGTCATGTAGTCTCATTTTTTAAAAAAGCAATCTCACGTAAGTACTCAAGCCTTTGGCCTCGGCTACTGCTCGTGTTTTGTAGGCAAAACAAGTCTGCTCTCTCCAAGAGTAGACTCAGAATTAAAATAGTGTTGGCTTCCTGCTGTGATCCCATATTTATCATACCTTGTTCTGCTATCTCCCAAGATCACAATTGCTTGTAGTCCAAATTCTACTGAAGGAAGAGACGTCTTCATTCTGGCTGGAGGTGGTAGTGTGCCGGAGCTGAAAAAGCAAGTATTCTACATCACTTGCAACACAGAAACTTGGAACTTAGAAAAGAGATGGAAAACTTTTTTCTGAGGTGGGGATGGCTATAACAAACCGGTGGAGACAATGGGACTCCAGTCCAAGGACTGTTAGCCTTTTAGTACCAAATATGGAGGGGAGCACTGAGGATGGGGTGGAGATTTAAAATAATCTAGGTCTGGCCCTAAATGAATACTTTGCATCAGTTTTTAATAAGGGTAATGAGGATCTTGGGGGCAGTGGTAGGGTGGCTAACGGGAACAAGGATAGGGAAGTAGAAATGAACACATCCGAGGTGGAAGCCAAACTCAAGCAGCTTAATGGGACCAAATCAGGAGGCTCAGTTAATCTCCAGTCCAGAATATTAAAGGAACTAGCGCATTAAATTCCAAACTCAATAGCAAGGATTTGTAATGAATCCATAAACGGGGAAGGGGGCCATATCCTATGACTGGAGAATTAGAAATATAGGACCTATATTTAAGAAAGGGAAAAAAAGTGAACCAGGAAACTACAGGCCTGTTACTTTGAGCTTTATTCTATGTAAGGTTTTGGAATATGGTGAAAGAGATGGTAGTTAAGGAAATAAAGGTATAAATGGTAATTGGGGTAAAATACAGCATGGTTTTACAAAAGGTAGATTGTGCCAGACCAACCTGATCTCCTTCTTTTAGAAGATAACTGATTTTCTAGACAAAAGAAATGCAATAGATCTAATCTACCTGGATTTCAGTAAATCAATTGTTACAGTTCCACATGGAAAATTATTAATTAAATTAGAGAAGATGGGGATTAATATAAGAATTAAAAGGTGAGTAAAGAACTGGTCAAACAGGAGTCAACAACCGGTCATGATGAAAGGTGAACTGTCAGACTGGAGGGAGGTTACTAGTGGAGTTCCTCAAGGATTGGTCTTGGGCCCAATCTTATTTAACATTTTCATTAATGACCTTGGCACAAAAAAGGAGTGTGTGTGTGTGTGTGTGTGATGCTGTCAGACCAGGTGCCAGCTCATGCTAAGGCCCCTAGGCTCCAAATGAACTCTGCTGAATGCATGGCTGGAAACCAGTCTGTCTCACCTGTAGGTTAGTATTATTAAAATAGATATTAGATTTATAAAAAAGACTTTAGGAAATGCTTGTAGGATGCTGTCTGTATTAATCTCATGTAACATCTGTACCTCATGTTAAAAGGTCATATTGAGTGTTTTCATTGTAAATCTCTAATTATGCAACTCATCAAACGGGAAAGAAGCATTAATTAATGTAAAGATTGGCTTCCTACAGAAGGTGTTAGGTCCTGCATACAAGAAGGTCCAGTGATACCAAATGAGCCACTGTGAAACATCAAAGGACAAAGACTTTGTTGATTGATCCCTTCCACCCACCCATGAAGAGGAGATGTGCAGGAGGCCTTGTCCCATTGTTGGCCAAAATCTTGTTTTTGAAATATATGTAAGAACAGAGCCACAAACACCCCCCCCCTTCCTACCAAAAGGCACATCAGTCTGAATCAAAAGCTAAAACCTCAAACTGACTCTTACTGTTCTACCCTTTTAAATGTTAATTCAAGTCTGTCTGCACTTTGTATAATTTTAAGATTGTTTGTAAATGTCTGTGCTATGTCCACTGGCCAGTTTATCTGTTAATTTTACCTGCTTCCAATATATTTGTAAAAATCCTATTCTAAGTACAAAAGCCACACTGCAATGTAATGTATCTATCTAATTGTGAAAGACACTGTCAAAAATGAAATAAGGTTTGCTCTAAAAAAATATGTAAATTCTTCAGCTAGGAGTTGGCCCTGAGTGACTGAAGTGTGATTGGCTGAGCAATTGAGTTGGGTGTAGACAAAAAGAGTGATTGAACAATTGGTCTGAGTAAGGGATATCGAAACAGACATGAAGAAAACACCAGCCTCACCTAAAACGCTTGAGGGAAGAAGAAAGAAGCAAAGATGATCAAATGCCCGAAGAGGAGCCCACCCTGATAACTTTGGAGCCAGCCCATTTCAAAGGACAAAATCTGATCAGGCTTGCAACAATGTGGGTGATTGAGGATCACACCGAGAATGCAGTTGCAGCATGACAATGCAAAACCCATAGACTTACATGGGGTCCTTTCCCTATAAAATGGGACGAAGATGAAGGCTGGAGGTTCAGGTCTACAACATCACATCAGCCAGGAGTACCGATGCGCATCGGCAGAATCTTGCTCTTGATCCTCATGCTCTAGTCACCTGGCCAGTGACTATCATGAGCACCAAGAAGCTGGTAACTATGACATCTGGAAGATCCCTATGTATGTTTGTCTGTCTCTATCTGTGTGTGCCTGTCAGTGTGTGTGAATGTGAATGAAAGCATCAATTGAAACATGTCTCTCTAATTTGTAGTATTGATATAATGTTAATGCTGTTTTCCTAGTGTTTACATTATTATTAATGCTATTTCACTAAGTAGAGTACAATATTAATGTTATTACAGTGTTGATACTTTTCTTTTCTTTGATACTATCTACAGAAGTTCACAATAAATGCGGCTTGTTGCCTTATCCCCTAATAAGATCCTGTAATATTTGTTATTTGGGTAACACCATCATGATGATCTTTGAGGAAAGGCAATAAAAATCCCTGACAAGAGGAACTGGATCTCTATGCTGCTTGAACTCTGAGGGGCAAAGATTTCTAAGCATAAGCAAGAGTACCCCATGTGGATTAGCCCTAAAGGACATACAGAGTTTGCATATTATAGCAGCTTCTATTACCCTTTTGGAACATAAGACTGTAACTTGTGTGTGTGTGTGTGTTACCTGCTTTAACCTTGTAAATAACTTTTTCTTTCTTTGTTAATAAATCTTTAGTTGGTTTATTATAGGATGGGCTAGAAGAGTTGTCTTTGGTGTAGGATCTAAGGTACATTTGACCTGAGGTAAGTGACTGGTCTTTTGAGACGGGGAGTAACCTGAACATTGCTGTGATTTTTTTTTTTGTAAGGGACCATCTATCAGACAGTCAAGCCTGTGGTAAGAAAAACTGGAGTACCTAAAGGGACCATCTGCGACTCCATGGTTAGGCAGTTATAGTGCCTGAGATATTCACACTTGATACTTGGTTGGTGAAATCAAAGTACCGAACACACAACCAATTTGTGGTTTTGCCCTGCTTCTTCAGAGTCTTCCTTGAGGTTGGTGCTCACACTCTGAGCCACTCAAGACAGCTTGAAAGTGTGTTGTTAACCTCTGCAGCTAACACAACATTGGGAGGTATTGCCAATCTGGAGGAGGACCAGAATACTATACAAGAAGATTTGGATGACCTTTAAAACTTGCATAATAGAAATGGGATGAAATGTAATAGTGCAAAGTGCAAGGTCATTTGGGACTTTGGGACTAACAACAAGAATTTTGCTATCAGCTGAAGATGTATCATTTTGAAGTGACAGAGGAGGAGAAAGACCTGGGTGTATCAGTTGATCAGAGGATGATTATGAGCTGCCAATGTGACGTGGCTGTGAAAAAGACTAATGCAACCCTGGGATGCATCAGGTGAGGTATTTCTAGTACAGAAAGGGAAGTGTTATTACCATTATACCAGGCTTCAGTGAGACCTCATCTGGAATACTGTGGGCAATTCTGGTCTCCCATGTTTAAGAAAGATGAATGCAAACTGGAACAGGTGCAGGGAAGTGCTAGTAGGATGATCAGAGGAATGGAGAACCTACCTTACAAGAGGAGACTTAAGGAGGCTTGGTTAGCCTAACAAAATGAAGGATGAGAGGAGATATGATTGCTCCCTATGAATACATTAGAGGGCTAAACACCAGGGAGGGAGAGGAGTTACTTAAGTTAAAGACCAATGTTGGCACAAGAACAAATGGAGTTTAGTCTTGAAATTAGATGAAGGTTTCTAAGCATCAGAGGAGTGAAGTTCTGGAACCACCTTCCACAGGGAGCAGTGGGGGCAAAAAACAACTTGTTTCAAGGCTGAGTTTGATACATTTATGGAAGGGATGATATGATGAGTTTACCTAGAGCAGCACATTGCCCATCCATGACTGCTATTAGCAAATACCTCCAACGGTTGGCAATGGGACACCAAATGGGGAGGATTCTGAGTGACTACAGAGAATTCTTTCCCAGATGTCTAGCTGATGTCTTGCCTACATGCTCAAGTTCTAACTGGTTGCCCTCTTCTGCAACACAGGGTGTAGGTTTCTTGCTGGTTTAAACTAGGATAAATGGTGATGAAGTCTTTACATCAAAATTTGAGGACTTCAGTAACTCAACAAGAAGTTATGGGCCTATTACAGGAGTGGGCAGGTGAGGTTCTGTGGCCTTTGATGTGCAGGAGGTCAGATTAGAAGATCATGATGGTCCCTTTTGGCCTTAAAGTCCATGAATCTATGGTAGGACATATCTTAAACATTAGTTGTAAATTTTTGATATCTTGATACCAATAGTGAAACAGCTATGGAGATAACTGTAACAGGTATAGCTGTAGAAAATCTATGAACTGCGTTAGTTTATAGCTCGACTAATATTTTAGCTTATTTCTTTGAAATGTCACTGGCTTTATACCATATCCAGACAAACTGTTTTCTAGAAACATGGAAATACAGGCCTGGAAGGGACCCTAAGAAGTTGTCTAGTCCATTTCCACCCCTGCTCCCACGCTGAAGTAGGATTAAGTATACTTAGACTGTGCCTTACAGCCATTTGTCTAACCTGTTCTTAAAATCCAGTGATGGTGATTCCATAACCTCCCTAGATTGTGTTCCAATGCTTAACTATCCTTACAGTTAGAAAGTTTTTACTAATATTCAACCAAAACTTCCCTTGCTGTAGACTACTGTTTGTCCTACCCTGGTGGACATAGAAAGCTATTGATATCTCTATAACTTTTTACACAAATGAAGACATATCCGCCCTCCTCCCCCCCCCCCCCCCCCCAGTCTTTTCTTCTCTAGACTAAACATGTCCAGTTCTCTCAACCTTTCCTCATAGGTCATGTTTTTTAAATCTTTTATTTTTGTTGCTGTCCTCTGGACTCGTTCAAATTTGTCCGCATCTTTCTTAAAGCACGATGCTCAAAACTGGACACAATATTCCAGCGGAGGCCTCACCCGTGCCAAGTGTGGTGGAACCTACCGTGTTTTATGAATGATATTCTTATTAATATATCCCAGAATGATGTTTACCTCTTTCACAACTGCATCACACTGATTCATATTCAATTTGTAATCCACTATAACCTCGAGATCATTTTTTGCAGTACTACTGTTTAGCCAGTTATTTCCCATTTTTTATTTGTGTATTTGATTTTTCCTTCTTCAATGTAGTACTTTGCACTTGATTAAATTCCACTGATGTCAGACCAATTCTCCAATTTATCAAGATCATTTTGAATTCTAATCCTGTCCTCCAAAGTCTTTCAATCCCTTCCAGCTTGGTGCTTTCTGCAAATTGTATATATGTACCCTACTTCCTCTAAATCATTAACAAAAATATCGAATACTGACAGTTCCCTGTGGGACTGCACTTCATATGTCCTCCCAGTTAGACAGTGAACCACTGATAATTAATCTTTGAGTACGATCTTTCAGCCAGTTGTGCACACACCTTATGGTTATTTCATCTAGATCATATTTCCATAGTTTGCTTATGAGGATGTCATGTGGGACTGGATCAGAACCCTTACTAACATCACAGTATATCACATCTATTGCTTTCCACCATCCAGTAGGCTGGTTAGCCTGTCAAAGAAGGAGATTAGATTAGCTTGGCCTGATTTGTTCTGTTTAGATCCATTTTGGCTATTACTTATCACCTTTCCAGAACCTTTCCAGGTATCAAAATTAGACAGACTAGTCTATAATTCTCCCAGGTTCTCCCCCTGCTCCTTTAAAGATAGATACTATGTTTGACCTTCTCTAATCCTCTGTGATCTCATCTTTTCTTAGAGAGTTCTTAAAGATAATTACTAATGGTTCAGAGATTGCTTCAGTTAGTTCTTTAAGTACTCTACAGTGGATTTCATCAAGACCTGCCAACGTGAATACATCTAACTTATCTAAATATTTTTAACCTGTTCTTTCCATATTCTGGCTCATGCTCCTGCCCCCTGGTTAATATTAATTGTTAAACATCTGGTCACAATTAACCTTTTTAGTGAAGACTGAAGCAAAAAGGGCATTATAAATGCTTCATCCTTCTGGGTCATCCATTGTTTGCTCTTCTTCCTCATTAAGTAATGGTCCTACTCCATCATTCTCTTATTTTCCTCTGCATGTACCTGCAGTAGTTATCATTACATACCCATGAACAGCTTGCAGTCTTGTACATGTGAATTCCTTCTGCTAAGGGAGAAATGTTGGATGACACTGCCTTCTAGTGTCTTTCCTTAAACCATTGTGGGACCTTTTATCATGCAGTTTGGTAGAGACTGGGAGAAAGGATCTGAGCTAGACAGCTTGTCCAGGAAGTACAACATACTCTAATACAACTAATACTGCAGAACACCTATTACTACTGCAGTGCAATGCTATCCTATCCTTAAGTATGAGCCAGTATTTGTGTACATCATGAGTTTATTATTTTGGGGACCATTGTGCCATATTGGTGATGTTGTGTCAGCTGTTGAACTGTGCACAAATTTCATTAATACAGTAAAGATTTTAAAAATTAAGGTCAAAATATTTTGTTTAATTCCTTTGACTTCACTTGGACCTATGTTAACATCTTTGCTGGATTAGTAACAAAATAGCAGCAGAGAGGCCATTGCTAGTTCATAAATTGTTTCAAAAGGAAAACACACATTATTGGTCAAGGGAACTTAAAATATAACCATGATTTTGTATATTGCTTGTTTTGCTGGGAAAAGAGGGGTATTCTTACCACTTATGACAAACTTTCAACTTTTAAGACAGTTCCCTTTATTTTATTACAAAATGACGAGTGCTAGTACTACATTGTATGTAGTAATATTTCAAATTATTTAATTTGTACATAGATATGGGAGTGCGGTGGTCTGGATGAGGAATTTATCTTGTGAATATTTTGTTCCTGAAATATCCAGGATTATTAACAGATCCGTCTGTGTAGCAGGTCTGCCACAGGCAACTCCCAAATGCAGGATTATAGAAGTGAGGCAATTATCCACTTATGTGGATGGTTGTGAACATCTAACCCTGCCTCGGCTGCTAACTCACTTTGTGACATTGGACAAGTCATGTAACCAAATTTCTCCTGCATAAGCGGGATAAGGATACTTCCTCCATCCAGCTGTATTTAGTACTGTTTAGTATGCTGTAAAGTACTATATACATCAGTACTGAATATGGCAGGGTAAGGGAGGCCTGGGATATCTCAGTTGTGGGCCACTGCTTCCATTAGGGTTGCCATATTTCAGGTTCCCAAAAAGAGGACACTCCAGGGAGGGGTGAACTGGAGGGGAAGTAGGGAGGGAAAGCTGGAGGTAGTGATACAGTTGGGGGAGCTGGAGTGGGTACCTGTGGCGGGGGTACTCACTGGAGGGTGGGGGGAACCCTGTTGCTTCCTGTCATGGTGGCAGGGTGACTGGCACAAGCCCAGAATGCAGCAACAGCTGTGTATTAGCACCTCCCTGTGGGACCTCCTCCCCAGGGCTGGGAGCCGAGGCCTGGGTGGAGAGGATCTGGCAGCTGTGGCTGCAGGGGAATGGACCAATCAGCTGCCGATGCAGGGGCAGGACCAACAAGGAAGTGGATTAATTGGGGCTCTTGCTGAGCTGCAGTATCTGCTCTGAAAAAATCCCAGACATTGCCTGTTATTTGAAAAATCCACCCGGACAGAGGATGGAGGCTCAAAAAGAGGCAATGTCCAGAAAAACCCCGACATATGGTAATCCTATTTCCATGAAAGGGAGCTGAGATCACAGGATCCACTTTATAGTGGGAAAACTTCCTGTAGTCATTCACCTTTCCTTCAGGCCTGGTCTACACTTACCCGAGAATTCGGTGGCAGTCGATGGGAGATACGTACAGTAGCTTGCATAACTCCCATTGACTTCATAACTTCCGTTTTGCACACCATCTTCACTATGCTGCGCCGACAGGAAATGTATACCTGTTGATGCAGAGCTACACTTTTTCTGGAGGTGGTTTTAATAGATTGACTTTTGGATCGATCGAGTGGGTCTTCACTTCTGCTCAGTTGATCCAGATAGATCAATCTGATGGTGGTGAATTTGCCACCGTCAGTCTAAAATACCCCCAGTGGCACTTTGTCTGTATGCAAGTACGCATTTCATTGCAGTAAAAGATACAGGCCTGACTAGCCAAGGACTGACAACAGGCCTTGTGACATTCCCCTTTGCAATCTGGACTGGTGTATCGCTGTGTCACCCCAACCCCTCACTCCTGGGCACCGTCTTGCACTTGCCCCTGCTGTGTGAATCCCGCACTCCTGGGTCAGCCCACACACAACCTCCTGCAAGCAAGCAGATCTTGATTTAGTGATTGAGCACTTCTGGCCAGCCACTCATGGGATTATGCAATAGAATGACCCAGCAAACATCCCCAGTTCCAGATGCAACCCTAGGAACTGCTGTTTTACAGAGTTCAGTGCTGTCCACTGTACTTTGCAAACTCATTGTCTCTCAATATATCAAAGAAATTGATATGAACCAGCTCTGTCACTCTAAATGAAGTCTCTACACACACCCAAACCACATGTCCTGGTTTAGATAAAACAAACAAATAAGATTATTAAGTACAGAAAGATTTTAAGTCATGATAAACCAGAGGAATATAGGTAAGATTTGATCAGGAAGAAATAAAAGGCAAATCGCATTCTAAACTAAATTTAACACTTCAGTAGCCTTACAGTCTTTAGATGGTTCTCAACACAGGCTGGCTGATGACTCCTCCTCAGCCAGACTCTCCCACTGTGGACAGTCTTTCAATTGCATAGTGTTGTCTTGTAGATGGATTGCAAGAGAGAGTTCAAGAGACCAAAATGTCTCCTCCTCTAATATGTTTCTCCGCCACCCCCTGGGTCAGGTGACCAACAGTGTCCGGCATGGTTTCCTCCACTTGAGTCAAATGTGCATTACTTTATCAGATGATTAGGCCAGTCCATTGTTTTCAAAAGAGCTGGGTTGTTTTATGCATGCCATAGTAAGGCGTGAACTACCTTCTCTGCCTTTAGTGTTTATCTGGATCTGCCTCAAGCAATGTGAGACACGCATTTGGGAATATTACATAGCAGAGCCTCATAACCACACAAATGACATTGCAAGAAACGTACTGCTATAACAATGTTCAGTATGTCATGAGCATTCCAAAAACACATGACATACTTTGCATTAGACAATACACAGTTACACTATAAGGGTGAACATGAATGATCACACCATAAGGGTGTACATGGGGTGCAGTGTGTCACAGGCTTTTATTCTGTTTCCCTTGGAGATGTTTTTAATTAATGTAGCACCATTTTACCAAATTCTACAAACCTTAAATGAGCAAAACTGCGATTGACTTCTGTGGCAGTTTTGCTGGATTAAGGCCTGCAGAAATAGACTATTGGTTTGTGGTTCTTATTGGGCCAGGTCTGTTCCCTTGTGGAGGAACCAAAAACCCAGTTGTTTTCCTATGCTTCTGGCTTTAGGAAAGGCATTCAGGGCCAGATCCACAAAGGGGTTTGGGCATTGCAAAGCTGAGTGTTGTAGCACTTAGAAAATCATGGGCACTACACAGCAATCCACAAAGCCTGAGTTTGGCACATACATTTATATACAATTAATGGGGAGAGAGAGTCACCTTAGAATGCAATCCAGAAAGGCAGGGCGGGGAGCCACCTAAACTAGCCAATGGGAGATGCTGATGATAGAGGTGTATCCTAAACTTCACCCCTCCCACAGAGATAGGCACCTCCCTGCAGTCCAGATTTACGGGATCTAGCTCTGCTTAGTGATCCATGAACAAGAACCTGTCTCCTGGAGTTGGATGGCTTAAGCACCGAAGGCATTTCTTGAGGAAATGAGGTAGGCACCTGCCCTGCTCCACACAAAATCAGGGTGGGGAGAAGAGGAGGTGGTAGTGCCCACCTTATAACTTTTTGCCCAGTGGTAGGAGCACTCATCTGGGACATGGGAGACCCAGGTTCAATTCCCTCCTCTACTGGAAGGGGAGATGGTATTTGAACAGAAGTCTCCTACCTCTCAGGAGAGTGCTCTAACCCAGGGTTTCCCCAACTTTTTGTCATCATGATGCCATTTTAATGAAGTATTTCCTGCTGGGACCCCAGACAGCTTGAAGAATGCCAATACTAAGGATTGCTGCAACCTCATCTGCTGATGGTGCAACCCCACTGAACCCTGGGATATTTTGATCTGGGGCTCCCAATCTCTCCTGTTGAAGCTGTTCCACCATGGATAGATAATGAAAGAGTGATTTGAGCAGGGGGACTGGACCCTGGACCTCCCACCTCCCAGGTGGATACCCTAACAACTGAACGACAGAGTCATTCTCTCTCTAATCTTATCCAATGATTATTTAAGTATTTATTCACTGTGCAACAGTCCTGGAGCCAGAGAGAGAGAAAGACAGAGAGAAAGCAAGCAAAAATATCCCATAGCTCAATGGTTGGATCACTGGGAGAGGTGGGATACTCCTGTTCAGATTCTCTCTCTCATCTGGCACAGTGCTTTAAACACTAGGCTAAAAGTTATAAGGTTGGCTCCCTCCACTTCTTCCTCTGGGCCAGATTTTGAATGGGATCCAATCCTCTGAGCATGCCTACTGGATTGGACTTCGCACACGGGATAGGCAGCTGAATGCTCTCTTCCCCCCAGTTCATGAATTGTTTTGGGGCTTAGGTTGGAGATACATGTCTGGACATCGCGAATGAGGCAGCAGTGCACATGCCCATAGGCAGAAACTTAGGTGCCTAGGGAACTTTTGCCCTGAAAACTTAGGCACTGGAGTGAGTTTAGATGCTACAGAGTTTGGCAGGACTTTTGTCAATCACACTGGAGCCTCCAACTGGGACTTGGGCACCAAACTCCAAGACTTAGATGTCTAAATCTGGGATTTAGACACTTGAATACTATTGTGGATCAGGACATAAATGGCACTGCACATCACCAAGAAAATGGTCAAAAGAAAAGGAACAGGTGGGAAAAAAAGCAATCTAATAAAAATGGGCACTAAACAATGTAATCATTCATTGAAATTCATAGTAACTAACTATGAAGCTTTCTGAATAGCCCTAGATTCTGGTGATTGCAGAGATAAACTCAAGCTTTACGTGGACAGAGTAGGGTCAATATATTTTTATCAAAGCTTATGGTACAAACTATTTATTGAATAATCATCAAATATGTTTATCTATCTTAGGTATTTCGAAGGATACTCATCATTCAAAGTTCTCCACAGTAGACTCTGCTCTTAATCTTTCCTAGATTAGCAGTTTTACTCATTGTTTGCACTGTCTCTCTTTGTTTGATAGAGTGTACTGAAATAGTGCTGATTACAAATTTTTACAAATTTATAGGGCAGCAAACAAAATGCAACTTCATCAAAAATACAACATGACCTAGTACATTCTGGATCCAGTTCCAACATAAAATAAATTAAATGACTACTTAAATTAAAAGGGAAACATATGTTTTCATTATTTTAATAAGTATAAACTGTATAAATCAATGCTTGATGCATTTTTTCAGTATCATTATCATCAGTACAAGTTTGTTGTGAGTCTTAATGTTTATAAAGCATTTTGTAATCTTCAACTGTAAGGTGCTATTCAAGTACAATCTTTTAAAAAATTTGTTTCTTAGCTGCTCGGCCCTTAGTGAGGTAGTTAGTTGGTCTTTTTTATTTTTGGTGAAAGAAATTTTAGACATGTAATGGGTCCTTTACTGATGGATACAGTTCAGTTTGGTTTAATTATTTCTGACTAATCTCATTTTATGTACTCCTTAATCATTTATTTGATAAGCATTTTTATGGCTATAGGAAAGTAAAGCAGCTTACATTGCAGAAACAAGGTGTTTGGTTTGCACAAGTTCTTTATTTAGTAATTTGTGTTTTAAATACCTCTTCTCTCCCCTCCTCCACCACCAATTTCAAATGTTTGCAACTAAAAGAGAATACATAGACATGTGCCTTTCACTGTGGTGAATGAATGAAAGGGACTATTGATGGGTTATTGCGCTGGCCAAATTCTTACAATACTTACTGCATTGTGTTCTGTTCTGAAAAATGACGGTGGAAATGGCATTGTAGGGTTCCAAGTCTCAGAGCTTTCTGTATCAAATGTGCTTAATTTACAGGAAAAGCTGTTTTTTCTGACTGCCAGCCCTGGTGACTGTCTTGATTACACAAAAAAGTGGACTGAAATATCTACTGTGGCAGAAGGTATTCCTGAATAGCTAACTGTGTGGACATACAGAATAGAGGGTCCACATGAGGAGCTTTTCCAAAATAATTATTGCAGAATAGCTTATTCCAGAATAACTATTCCGGTCAATGTCCCTATGTAGACAAGCCTGGGATCTGAGAGTCAAGCTATCATTCTTTATTTCTTAAGCATCATAAAAAAAAAAACAAGGTTACTTACCAGTAACTGATGTTCTTCGAGATGTGTTGCTCATGTCCATTCCACTATAGGTGAGTGCACGCCTCTGTGCATGGTTCCTGGATCTGTTTTCCCCTTAGCAGATCCCGTAGGGCTGGCTCTGGTGCCCCCTGGAGTCCCGTGCACATGCCACAGTATATGAGGCACTGCCGGCCCTATGCCCCCTCACTCCCTTCTTTCTGCCAACTCTGGCAGCGGGGACAGTGGGTGTGGGGTGGAATAGACATGAGCAACACATCTTGAAGAACATCAGTTACTGGTAAAAACAACGAGAGTTCTGTAGCACTTTAAAGACTAAGAAATACTGGTAAGTAACCTTGTTTTCTTCTTTGAGTGATTGCTCATGTCCATTCCACTATAAGTGACTAACAAGCAATACCTTGGAGGTGGGTAGGAGTTACCAGTGAGCTGCCCTCAGCACGGCTCTGCCGAATCCCACGTCCTCTCTCGCCTGCTGGACAATGGCATAGTGGAACGTTAAGGTATGCAGCGACGACCATGTGGTGGCTTTGCAGATGTCCTGCAGGGGCACTCTCTCCAGGAAGGCTGTAGACGAGGCTTGAGCTCTGGTTGAGTGCACTGTGATGATTCCCAGAAACAACATCCTCGCCTGCTCATAGCAGAACCTGATGCACAATGTAATCCACGAGGAGATGCACTGGGTGGAGACAGGTGAGCCTTTCATCCGGTCAGCCACTGCAACGAAGAGCTGCGTCAATTTCCGGAATGGCTTTGTACACTTGATATAGTAGGCCAGGGCTCGTCTCACGTCCAGCGAATGCAATCTCCTCTCCACCTCCGAAAGGTGTGTTTTGGGAAAAAACATGGGGAGAAAAATATCTTGGTTACAATGAAATTGGGAAACCACCTTGGGCAGGAAGGCCAGATGCAGCCTCAGCTGAACCTTGTCCTTATAGAATACTGTATAAGGTGACTCCGAGGTCAAGGCTCTAATTTCGGAGACCCTCCTAACTGAGATAATGGCCACCAAGAAGGCTACCTTCCATGAAAGCATGATCAGAGGGCATGAAGCCGTGGGTTCAAAGGGGGGCCCCGTGGGTCTCGAGAGGATCAGGTTGAGATCCTAGGAAGGCACCGGGTTACGGACCTATGGATACAGCCTCTCCACCCCCTTGAGGAACCTGACCGACATGGGGTGGGAGAACAGCAATCTCCCCTCTAGCGGCTGATGGAAGGCCGAAATGGTCACCAAGTGAACCTTCAGCGAGGCCAGCGCCAGACCCTGGAGCTTTGGCTGGAGCAGGTATTCCAGGATCACCTGCACAGGTGAGATGCTGGGCAGAATGCCCCGGGACTCTGCCCAAGAGGTAAACCGTTTCCACTTAGCCCAATACATGACCTGTGTAGAAGGTTTCCTGCTGTCCAGCAGGACTTGTTGGACCTGCACTGAGCAGGCTGTCTCTCCCTCCGTCAGCCACAGAGCCTCCAGGCTGTGAGGTGCAGGGAGTCCAGGTCCAGGTGCAACAGGCGACCATGGTCCTGGGATAAAAGGTCGTGCCGCCTCGGGAGCTCCAGGGGTGGGGCGATCGAAAAATCCAGCAGCATGCTGAACCAGTGCTGTCTCGGCCAGGCCAGAGCGATGAGTATAATGTCCGCCCTGTCCCTTTTTATTTTCAGCAGGACCTTGGGCAGGAGTGGAATGGGCAGGAACGCATACATGAGGGCCCCCATCCAGTCGATGAGGAACGCGTCAGAAATCGACTCAGTCTCGCGACCCCGGAGTGAGCAGAACCTCGGGCACTTTGCGTTCCAGGCTGATGCGAATAGGTCCAGTTGGGGAACACCCCACTTCTGGAAGATCATAGTCACTACCTCCAGGTGCAGAGACCAGTCGTGGCGGGGTAGAAATGACCTGCTGGGGTGATCCGCCTCGTCATTCCTCACTCCCGGAGGTGAGAGGCAGTCAAGTGGAAGTCGTGCCTCACAGCAAAGTCTCACGGAGAGCTGAGGAGCATGCCCCTCCCTGCCTGTTTATATAAAACATAGCTGCGGTGTTGTCCGTCAGCACCTGCACCACTCTGCTTGTCAGGAATCGGAGGAACATCCTGCATGCTAGGCGAATAGCCCTCAGCTCTTTCATGTTGATGTGCAGACGCCTCTCCTCCGCCGACCAGAGCCCCTGAGTGCTCAGGTTGGCGCTGATGTGGGCTCCCCATCCCACATCCGAGGTGTCGGAGATTAGGGTGACTGACGGGATCAGTTCCTGGAACGGAACGCCCTTCAAAACTGCCCTGGGAGACCTCCACCAGTCTAGGGAGGCTAGGACGGGCGGGGGAACTATGACCACCCGATCCAGTGACTGTCTGCTCAGCACATATAACGAGGCCAACCACACCTGAAGCGGTCTGAGCCTCAGGCGAGCTAGTCTCACTACGTACGTGCAGGCCACCATGTGGCCTAACAGCTGTAGACAGTGCTTGGCTGTTGTCATGGGGCATCGGTGCACCTGGGAGATGATAGAGACCATCGCCTCGAAAAGTGGCTGAGGCAGGAAGGCTCTGGCCTGGGAAGTGTCCAGGGTGGCCCCAATGAATTCTATATGTTGCACTGGGGTTAGTGTGGACTTCTGCTCGTTTATGAGCAAGTGAGGGTCACACTCTCCTGCACCTGGGACCTGGACCTGCCCCTGAGCAGCCAATCGTCCAGGTAAAAAAAGATTTGCACACCCTTTCGCCTCAGGTGGGCCACCACTACTGCCATGCATTTAGTGAACACCCTTGGAGCCGAAGACAGGCCAAAGGACAGGACTGTAAATTGGTAGTGGGAGCCAGCCACCGTGAAGCGGAGGGAACGCCTGTGGCTGGGGAGGATAGACACATGAAAGCATGCGTCCCTGAGGTCGAGGGCGGCATACCAGTCTCCTGGATCCAAGGAAGGGATTATGGAGGCTAGGGAAACCATGTGAAACCTGAGTTGTATGACATGTTTGTTTAGATGACACAGGTCTAATATGGGTCTCAGACTCCCCTTTGCCTTGAGGATGAGGAAGTGCCTCGAATAGAACCCCTTCCCCCTTCTGCCTTGAGGAACCATAACCACCGCTCCTATGTTAAGGAGGGTGTCCACCTCCTGCAAGAGGAGTTGCTCGTGAGAGGGGTCCCTGAAGAGGGACGGACGAGGGAGGATTGTTGGGGGGATAGAAGTAAACTGTATGACGTAGCCCCCAGAGACTATCCCAAGGACCCAATGGTCCGATGTAATCTTTGCCCATTCGGGATAGAAGGGCCTCAATCTGTTTAGGAAGAGGCAGGGCAGATCCAGGGGAGCAGTAAGGGTGCCACCCTGGGCGCACCATCAAAACTGCCTCCTCCGATTGCCCGACCCCTAGGTAGCCCCTGCTGGGGGGCTGAGGACGAGCTCGGGGGCTGATTTCATCTTCTAAACCCCCTATTTCCGTCCCTATTTCTGTAGGGTTGAAAGGGCCTAGATGGAGGCCTTGGCTGCTGCTGTGACTGGGGCCGTGACTGCTGCCTGGAAACCTGGGGCGTGTACAGGCCCAGGGAGCGAAGCATGGCCCTGGAGTCCTTCAGACCATGCAGCTTCACATCGGTCTGATCGGAGAACAGGGTCGACCCATCGAAGGGGAGGTCCTGAATCGATTGCTGCACCTCCTGGGACAGGCCTGAGGATTGCAGCCACAAGCACCTCCTCATGGAAATGGCGGAGGCCATGGCTCTACCCGCTGAGTCAGCAGCGTCACTGGACGTTTGGAGCACTGCCCTAGCCACCGTGATTCCTTCATCCAGGATGGTGGTGAAGTCTGCGGCCTTGTCCTGGGGCAGGGCCTCAGCAAACCGCCTGAGGGAGTTCCACAAATTAAAATTATATTTCCCCAGGAGGGCCTAATGGGTGGCAATCCTGAACTGCAGGGCTGCCATGGAATACATTTTTCTCCCAAACAAATCCAGCTTTTTGTTGTCTTTGTTCTTGGGAGTGGAACCAGGCTGACCTTACCTCTTCTGCTGGTTGGCTGAGTCTACCACCAGGGTTCCCGGGGCCAGGTACTCGAACCCCTCGGCCGGGACATAATACTTCTTCTCAGCCACCTTCGACATAGGGGCGACCGAGGAAGGAGTTTGCCACAGGGCCTTAACAATTTTGAGGACCCTATTGTGGACTGGTAGGGCCACTCTCGCTGGGGCTGCCGCCACCAGCACATTGAAGAGGGTATCATCGGCCTCCACTAACTCCTTGACCTCTAGCCCCAAGTTAGAGGCCACCCTTCTGAGCAGCTCCAGGTGTGCCCTGAAATCCTCCAGGGGTACTATGTGGTTCCGGGAGACTGCCTCGTCCGAGGAGGAGGAAGAGGACTGCCAAGGCACATCCTGTGGGTGCTCCCCCGCCTGACGAAGGGTTGCACCCGTAGAGGGTCCCTCCATGGGGTCCGACTCCTCGTCCGAGGAGTGGTATTTATGGGTCCTCTCCTGTGCCGGGGGCATAGACTGAACCCCCGTTGACAGGGTGGATTGGGGCCCCGGTCCCATCTGGATGCCCCATGGGGCCCAATAAGGCCGTTGTTGTGGCCATTGTCCCTGGGGCCAAACTGGGGCTGACTGCGCCGCCGGCTGTGATGCCATGTGGGGGCACTGGCTGTTCCGACGACTGTCCCCCCTGTGAGAGCCCAAGCCACTAGACCAGCTGGTCCTCGGTCCCAGGTGCCGTGCCGGGGACCATCCTCTCGATGCCTCCGACATGGAGGACGATGAGGACTGCCTCCGTCACCACGAGTGGTGCTGACGGACGGAGGAGCACTCCAAAGAGCTCTCGGTACCGGAGCGCCGTCTCAGTACTGAGGACTTGTGGCGCCGCTTGCCCCTTAGTGATCGAGACCGGCGCTGTTCCAAACTCCACGCCAAGCCGGACTCCGGCGACCGGGTTCCACGTCGAGGACTGCACAGTGCAGGGTCCTCGTATGGCGACTGGGTTCCGTGCCGCCTTGGTGCGGGCGAACTCCTCGGTGCCGGGGATCTGGAGCAGGAGCTGTCCGAGCACCGTCTGATGGACCTTGACCGGTGCCGCCTCTTGGCCTGCTCTGCCTCTGGTGCTGGGGACCGACGTTGGCACCGAGAGGGAGACTCCGCATCCTGAGTCGAAGCAGGCTGGCTCGATGCACCGACCTGGAGTGACTGCTGGGGGAGCGTCCTCGCTCTACCCCGGTGGCCGTCTGACAGGAGATCTTCCTCCCCGTACCACGGATCTCCACCGCCCTTCGGGGGACCCAATGCGGGCTTGCCCTGGGACACCGGCCCCTTCTCCCTCAGCGAAGGAGGGGGCAGAGGTGGTGTAGGCAAGACCAACAAGGCTCTTACCATCTGAAAAGCCTCCAGTGTCCACAACATTGGCAGGGGCACTCTCCCACTTCCAGGAGTCGGGGGAGAATCCCTGCTCGTAGATACAGGCACCGGAGAAGACTTGACGGGCTGTGGCCGGTGCATCTCCGTACTCGACCCTGCCCATACCGACGGCACAGGGTAGTGTCCGCGCTCCGCATGCTGTCTCTTCTTCTTCGGCACCGGGGATGTTGCTCGGTGCCGAGTTGGGGCCAGTGCCAGCAGTGCACTCTGCACCAAGGTGACGCTCGGTGCCGAGGTGGAGCGGGACGGCTCGGACGCCGGGCAGAGCACTGCCTCGGTCCTTCTGAGTCTGCAGTTTAAAAGCCCTGCAGGTCTTACATTTATATTTCCTGTGCTCTTCCCCCAGGCTCTTAAGGCACCAATCGTGGAGGTCGCTGAGCGGGAAAGCCTTCCCGTTAGAGGCACAAGGCTTAAATCTAGGCGACCGGGGCATGGCCGGGCCGCTCTAAGTCCCTTAGGGACTTCTTATCTATCTACACTTAACACTACTTAACAACTACTTAAAACTAATGTGCGCAGGACTCCAGGGAGCACCAGATCCGGCCCTATGGGGTCTGCTAAGGGGAAAAAAGTTCGCGGAACCATGCACGACTAAGAGGGGTTATGATAAAGGTCTATAAAATCATGACTGGTGTGGAGAAAGTAAATAAGGAAGTATTATTTACTTCTTCTCATAACACAAAAACTAGGGGTCATCAAATTAAATGTATAGGCAGCGGGTTTTAAATGAACAAAAGGAAGAATTTCTTCACACCATGCACAGTTGACCTGTGGAACTCCTTGCCAGAGGATGCAGTGAAGGTCAACTGAGTTCAAAAAAGAATCAGATAAGTTCATGATGGAGGAAAGGTCCATCAATGGCTATTAGCCAGGCTAGGCAGGGACTGCTGTTTTCCAGAGGCTCAGAATGGCCAATGGGATGGATCACTTGATAATTATCTGCTTTGTTCATTCCCTCATAAGCACCTGGGATTGGCCACTGTCGGAAGACAGGATACTGGGCTAGTAGGACCATTGGTCTAACTCAGTATGGCCATTCTTATGTTCTTATGCAATGTGATCCTGTATCCTCCAGTATTCTGAGAACATTGTTTAACAAATGGATTGTGAAATGGATTATTCAGTGTGGGTGGGCAGTGGGATGAACCCTGGATATGGGCTATATTGACCTCTTGCATTCTCAGCATTCATAAGCCTTTAAATCATCAATATGGCAATAATGCTGATAGTCTGCAGTCTTGTGCAGCAGCACAAAGACTTGGCTTCTACTTAATGAAGTTTTGCAGAAGAAATCGCCTGTCTACTGTTTGATTTGTCCCTCCACCCCCCCCACACTTTGATTCTTGACCAAAATTTTTCATAGTGTACGGTGCGAAGGGGTGACTCTTCAGCTGTTTTCATGTAATCAATATGAGACTGCATTCCTTCAGTGGGCAATACCACCATGCCTTTGACTACATTTCAGATTGGCATTTTAAAAATAGGCTGGGGGCTGTTGAATTGCAGCTTCTGCTACACTGTTTGTGCTAAACCTAGATGGGATTGCTTGGAATGATGTTATTCTCTCCATGAATGTAATCTGAGAGAATCATTTGTCAAGAGGCCTGGAAGCGGAATGCTGAGTTGGTTTGAACATGTGTGACAGATGAATGGGAGCTGTGTTAGTGAACAGATGTAACGGAAAGGACAGAGGATGAGAGGAAATTATCACTAGGTGAGAGAGAAAGAGACAAAACTGTGGCCCACTTGTGTAGCCTGATGAATCTGATCAAAGCAAAGGTATAACTGATCTTACTTTCCATGCTCCTCATGTAGAATCAGGGTCATCAAGTCTGAGGCCAGAGCCAGCTGGTTCCCATTAAGCACTGCCAGGGAGCAGATATGAGGTCCCTGCCAGCCAGGCAGGGTGCTCTGGGAGTTTGGAGTTTGGAGTTTGGAGAAGGAGAAGGAGAAGGAGAAGGAGAAGGAGAAGGAGAAGGAGAAGGAGAAGGAGCTTTGGAGAAGGAGTTTTTGGAGTTTGGAGAAGGAGAAGGAGAAGGAGAAGGAGCTTTGGAGAAGGAGAAGGAGAAGGAGAAGGAGAAGGAGCTTTATTTAGAGCAGCAGCCACCCACTGCTGTCAGCCAGGGACTCTGGGCTGGTGTCCAAACCATCAGATTTAATCTCAAATGTACACTTCATTTACCACACATTACATGACTGACCATTTAGAAAGGACTCAGATCCCGTGTCGTAGAGCATTATTGCTTGTGCTTTTGTCACAGAACACAAAAAGCTGAGAACTAATTTTTGGATAAGCCCCAACCAGAAGAACGCTCTTGTCAGAAAATACTTTTCTCTCTGATGCGCTTTAGAATGATTCTCCGGTGGCAGCAAAACAATGATTTTCCTCGATACTGATGCCTCCTTCACTCAAAGCATCAAGAATGAATAGTGCGGTACATAAGCTTACTAATCATGTCTAGACTCCACTGGCATCTATTCAGCATTGACTTCTCTAAAAGTCCTATCCCTGCACACACTGAGCTCCATGTAACCCTGGGATCTGTCCTCTAGGGCCAATCTCTTTGATTATTCCAAGTTTTGGTCAGAAATATGCATGGTCTTTCTCTAGGACATTACAGGTGCAAGGGTCTTGCATGTGGAGAAAAAAAAAGATGATAGTGTTTTGTATATTAATAGTGGTAGCTGGCATGAGAGGATGGATAGCCTAGTGGATAGGGCACTGAACTGAGCTGGGTTGAATTCCCAGATGACCAATGACCTTGGGGAAGTGGCTTACTTTACCCAGTGCCTCAATTCCCTGTCTGTAAAATGGTAATAATAGTTCTCTATATCAGAGGGCTGTAAAATCCATTAATGATTGCGAGGTGGTATGGTGATGAGGCCCATGTAAGTGCACAGATTAGGAATGTGAAGTTCTGTTATGCAATATGTTATTAAAAACAAAGCTAAAAAATTTCTACAGCCACCCTTGCTGCCCATCTTTCTCAATGTTTCCCCTGCAAAACAGCAATCACTTCCATTTTATGAAGGTTGAGTTGACATTGCTTTGATACAAATCCTCATCTCAGGTAGATATGGCCAGTGTGATATGACTATAGAATCTGGATTCAATGAAAAGGAAATGTTGCTCATCATTGGATATTAATGACAGTGCACCCCAAAACGTCTCAGTGTCTTGTGGTGATTTCACATTTACATTGCAAAGGAGCACTGACAAAACAGAATCTAGAAGGACTCTACTTATTAAGGCATTTGAGATCCTTTAAAAAAGAAACAGCCAGCTCGTTGTAAGGTCATGCAATACACTCCTGCAAGCAAGTCAGCAGTCCCTCGTGGTCAGCAGTATTTTGCACTGTAAAACTCAAAACTAACCTTTTAAAAAATAATATTAATCTCCAGATTCAATGTTCTCTGGCAACTGTATCGCTCATAATGAGTTTTGGAGGTGGCAGCGTGTTCCTGCTAGAATACTTTTTATTTTGCACTTCGGCCCAAATCCTCAAAGATAGTAATGGAAGTCAGGTGCCTAAATACCACTGAGGATCTGAGCCTTTGTGTCCCAAACAAATCAGATCCCAAAAGTTGCTGCGACACAGAGTGGCACCAAAGTTGAATGGAGACTAACTTCTGTCTTTGAATCTCCTTGCTCTGGTATGTCTACACTACAGTCTCTGTAGTGAATGATGCAGCGGGATTGATCGAATGGGTCGACCCGCTCAAATGATGGGAAATAGGCTCTCCGGTTGACCCCATTAGGCCACCTCCCCGAAAGGAGTAAGGCTACGTCAACAGGAGAGCATCCCCTGTTGACGCAGCACTGTGGAGATGTCGCGGTACAGTCAACCTAAGTAAGTCGACGGGAGATAGGCAAGTTATTTAATGTAGTTTGCATATCTCCCGTCGACCACTGCTGCCAGTGTAGACCAGCCCTTAATTTGTATTGCATTACTGCTCTAGGAGAACACTGCCATGTAGTTTAACCCCCTAATTTGCCTTAACTCAGAGGTTTCATAATCTGGTGAAGTGTTTGTTGTCTGGATCTGTCTGTTTACTTATATAAACTGCTGAGTTAAAAAATGTAGCCATAATATATATGACACACCAAACCTGTCTCCTCTACAGCAGCAGCAGTTGCCTCGTAAACACTATCAGCAGCCCTGCACAAATTCCTGATATC
The DNA here is from genome assembly GCF_026122565.2 of Emydura macquarii macquarii. NCBI lineage: Eukaryota > Metazoa > Chordata > Testudines > Chelidae > Emydura > Emydura macquarii. Next base: position 13,582,067 of record NW_027130349.1, read on the forward strand.
ACTGGAGGAAAAATATTCATTTCTTGTCAAATGGAAAAAGGCCTCAATTCTGGAAAGTACTTAAGCACTCCTACCTCCTCTGTGACTCACAATCAAAAAGGAAAAAAGCAAATAGTCCTGGGAGTAGAGGAGAGTTGACGTGATTGAATGCAAGGGATCTTTTATGTTAAGTACACATTCTGCAAAACACCCATGACAAATACATGAGTGCATAAAGTAGTTTTTTATCTATGTTAAATATCTCAACCAGTTTAATTTTTAATGTATCAAAACAATCATTTATTAGAGTAAACTTGTACCAAACTTAATCAAAGCCCTTCAATTGCTATATGTGTGAAGAAATAACATAAAATAAAATAAAATAAAAACATAATTGTTTTTTTTAAACACGTGGAAATTTAAAACTGACAAACCAAAAAAGACCCACCAACAATCAGGCCCACAAGAGACCTTCCTGTTCAGCTTTTAGTGTAGGGTGAGTTTTGTTTATAAATTTGCTGGTAAGCTGACTGTTAGAGTGAGATGTGCAGTGTAATATGTTAATTTTGAATATTATTTTGATGCTTGCGAATTTTAAAATTTTGTAAAATCACCCAGAGCATGTGATGGACACTAGCTGATGTTCTTATAAATCAAATAAAAATAAAATAGTTATTTATTTATGTATTAGAGAAACCCACATATAAAACTAGCAATCACGTTAACAGCTCTTTTGCAACATTGACATCTCATTAGTCTCTGCAAACTCCTATAATAAATAGGAATGCTCCCAGCAACAACATAGCACTGAACACAAATACATTCCTGGAAAAGCAGGAAACAGCTTAACAATCCAAGCTCATGACCAACTAAATAGGGAAGAACTACTGTGGTGTTTTCCCAGATGTTAAAAAAATTTCCATGTGGCTTTTCTGATAGCTAAGATGACGATGAATCTGTGGTATTATTACTGGAACATCTTTTCTGGGTCCTGTAGCAACTTGTCATGAATTTAGACACTTTATCTGCATTGTGGAATTTATTTATGTCTCAATATTTATTTTAGTGTTAAATTGAACTTTTAGTTCTCGTGAAAGGTGCCAGATTGAAAGCACTAGAAATGTTAGTCTTCTGTTTAATCTAAAGAATATATACAGCAACGGTGTCAAACTCATTTGCTATGGCGGGCCAGATTTAAATTAAATGTACTTCAAGTGGGCCATACATACCATAAATCGAAATACTAGGCACAACCATTTTCATATAGTATTATATTTTATTTGCTAGATATCAGCAATATAAAAACTGCAGTAAATTCACTTCTACAACGACTACTATTTTACGATTAAAAGAATCGATCAATGATTAAGAATTATAGTACTGCGCGATGCCCCAAGACCACACTGTCCCTCTCCCGCCTTTTGGAGCGCTGTGTCTCGTGCACACAGTGTTCCACGCGCTGCCGCCAGAGTACACAGATCTCGTGGCAGCACGCGCTGCTGCAAGATCTCGCAGCGTTGTACTCTCTGGCGGCGGCGCGCACTGCTGCCAGAGAGTACAACACCGTGAAATGTCGCGGCAGCACATGCTGCCGCCAGGGGCCAGACCAAAAAGGTTGGTGGGCCATATCTGGCCCGTGGGCCGGATGTTTGACAACCCTGATATACAGTATAGCACAGCCAATGGCAGTGCAAGCTTCTTATTGGCAATGCACCTTGATCCTAGAGGAGTGGCATTTTGGAGGAAGTAGGACCACCTCTAGAAGGATACAAATATTTAATTCTTCATTCCATCTCTGGTGAGGCTGTCCATGAAGGTGTCAGTCAATGCTAATTGTGACATGGATGTCTGTCCACTATAAAATGGACAGAGATCTCCAAACCACTCCACATAGAACCCCAAAGAACTGTCTGTTAACTAAAGCTAAAGGTTTTTAAATAAAAAACAATTGTAGAAAATTTCAGATAGATGTCCTAGAGGTTATATGTTCTTTATTTTATATATGGTCTATTGAATATTAGGGAGATGCACTAGCCTAATGCTCTGCTCCTACACTTTTTAGAAGAGATTACTTTTGAAAATGTAGGGCATGTGAGATGGACATTCAAAAGGCTAGCTCTGTGTGGAGCATAGATTTATGAGAGGCTGGATCTTCTGGCCAACAGGACACGTGGCCAGCTTTTACTATATTTACTTTGAGTGTACAAGATAACTATTGCAAAAAGAAGGGAGAGCGATTTTATTAGAATCCAAAGTATGAGACAGTTCTGAAATGTCTGAGGGAGCTTAGCTAGAACAAGATGTTTTGAGACCTGTACTCCTCTTCATATAATAATTGTCAAGATAGACATAAATGGGAGAACAAGGCCATTAGTTGTAGTTAATTTAAATTATAGGTATAAGGTAGCTGAAAAAGAGATCATTATAAAATTGCAATAGGTATAATAATAGGGAGTTTAGATTACGTCCATACAGTAATCCCTGTTTATAAGATTGTTCTTTTGGAGGTCAATCCTACAAAGCATTTAGGGCCACATTTTTAAAGGTATTTAGGTGCCAAAAGATGCAGCTAAATACCTAGCAGGTCTTTCAAAAATGCCTAAGCACAATCAATTAGTTGCCTAGTTGGATTTTCAAAAGTACCCATGTGCATCTTCCGGCACATAAATGCCTTAAAACATGATCCTTGGGCACTTGCATAATTTATAGTTTTTGGGATTATACTCAAGTACTTAAACACACTTCACATCCATTTGCTGGATGGAGCCAGAGCGGTCAGTCCCTTCCAATATCAAAGCTAGGAACAACTTAAGAGGATTGCATGTACCTCAGATATGTACGCATTATAAAGGGGGTTGAATCTCATAATTTACCTTCAGACAGGCTATAGGGTGAGTAAATATTAACATGGATGACAGAGCAATGGTGAGTATGTTTACGTTCAATGAACACCCTGTTGGTGCTGCAATGTTTTCCTCTGGCACACTGAAGTACCAGGAAAAAGGAGTGAGATTCTAGGTTGATTTAAGTCAGACTGAGTACCTGTGCATATTTCAGCTTTTGGAAAATGCATGCAAATGGACCAATTTCTGCTCTCCTTGCTCACACAAATAGTTCTAATGACTACCATCGGACTGTTTGTGGGAATAAGGCAAGGATTTGGCACCTAAACATGGTTTGTTTGATCAGCGCTACTTATCGCTGGCACATGTACATTTAATGCATATATACACAATGATTTGTGCAATCCATAAAGTCTTTTGGGAGTCATTTGGATTAAAGGGGGGGTCATCATTGCCATCACTGGATTAAAGCTGGCCAATATTGTCTCAAAGTTTCCTTGTACTCACTCATCTGTCTATCTGCATCTGTTGTCTCTTGTCTTAGATTGTAAGCCCTTTGGAGCAGGTACCATCTTTTTGTTCCATTTGTACAGTGACTAGCACAATATGGTCTTGGTCCATCACTAGGGCATCTAACCACAACAATAATATAAAAATACCCTACAGATATTCAAGATCATGCTTGTAATAAGTGACGTGTGGTCTAAGCATAGGATGTGGTACCAGTAGTGACTGAGAATTCCAATCCTAGCTCTGATGCTTGGGGCCTGATGTTGCAAACCCTTCCTCATTCAAGCATCCCGGGGAAGACAGTGGTTTCCCACCATGTAAAATTAAGATAGCACTTCTTTCACAGGAGTGTTGTGAGGCTAACTAACCTGATGTCTGCAAACTATTTTCAAGATTAAAAGCAAAACATAAGCTTGTGTAGGAGTGAACCAACTACACCCTGTAAGAAATATTGGGGATTTCCACAGTAAATCTCAAATGTGCAAGTATGTGGTAAGATATTAATCACACAATGTGAGAGCAATTAATTATTTCCCTACTCATCTAATGCAAAAATAAACAAAAATATTATGAAAATGCAACCATCAGACTTGAAAAAAAATCTATTTAACCTGCTCTTAGCACAGTACAGTCACCTGTGTTCAAGTCTGATGTGACTGAAGGGCAGGGAGTAATGGACTATATAAATGGTAAGAATCATTAAATTATGATGTCCAGAAATCATTACTTTGGTATTATTTTATTACTGCCAGGTTATCTTGTCTATTATAAATAGACACTTTAGGAAACATGCTGGCTCCCAAATGGTTTATGTTTTAGTCTGCTCCATTCTTGGCCCCTTGACATCATTCTGGACCAGAAATGAAAGATGAGATGACATGCCATTCACAGAGATCCAGCCCCGATGGAGGCTGGCCAAAGCCAGTTGCTCAGCCTGGGCTGGCTATTTTTGCAAGGGAAGTTGCACAGCACAGTGAGCAGAGCAGGGAGGGAGGATCTCAGAGTCCCAGAGCCAATAAAACACTCATTGAACCAGAGACACTGACTGCACATAGCTGAACTCTGCAAAGAGCCTGAGAGTTATAGAGAAAGGGAGATTTATAAGTATCACAATGAGGGAAATAGTCCACATCCAGGCTGGCCAGTGTGGAAACCAAATTGGAACTAAGGTAAGAGAGATTTCCACCTCTAAATAGTAACCTCACTTATTATTTTCTAAGAACTGCACACAGGGAAATATAGTTGTTTTTTGAAGACGTTTTGCAAAACAGCAAGGCGTGTCATTGCTTTAGAAATTCTGGCAAGATTGGTAGATTTTCCTCTGATATCTATGCCGTTTTGAGGGGAGTTTTTCTGTCAACAAAAAGTTTGGACTCTGACTTCTCTTGGGGTCTGTGCATATAGACCAGAGAGCTGGAAAACTAGCAAAAGTTGCCTCCTTCATGTGACCTTTTATGGCTTTGGAAAAAACGACAAACAATGGCCAAAAAAAGTTAACTGGAGCAGTGGATCAAAAAAATAAAAGTCAGTAAAAATAAAAACACCACCACTTCCCCCCAAAATAGCCCTTAAAACAGTTTGTGATCTTAACCGTTGTGTATTTGGTTTTAAATCCTGATGTATATCTGCCTGGCTTTTGTCTCTCTCCAACCCCACCCCATCTCCTCTCTGCTGTTCGGGACGGGGTAGGGCGGAGCCCAGAGAAGCAGCTCAAGAATTCAGCAGCTGTTAGTGCGAGTACATGCCTCCAGGGCTTCAAATCACAGTCCCTGCCCAGTGTGGGTTTGGTTATTTTGAAGTTCGTGAAAAAGACAGTGCGGCGTTTTGTGAGAACAGAGATCGACTCGCCTTCTTTTAACCAAGTCTCTCTCCTCTCTTTTCCTGTTCCTGCCAATAAGTTTTGGGAAGTGATCAGTGATGAACATGGCATCGACCCAGCAGGAGGCTACGTTGGTGACTCAGCACTGCAGCTGGAGAGAATCAATGTCTACTATAATGAATCATCCTGTAAGTGCGCTGTCGCTGCCGCCTGACTAAGAAGTCAGGAGGGGCGAGGAAAGTGTGATTCCCTAAATGGGAGAAGGCATGTTAAAATGAGGAAGCAAGCAAACGTTTACTCATAGGTTCAGCTACAGAGCTTGATTAGACTTGTGTGCATGGTCTTCTTTTGGAATCAATCACCCAACCCAACGTTTGCTGGGATTCCCTCTCTAGGCAGCAGGAAGGAAATGGTGCAAACAGCTGTGTGCGTGTGTGTGCTGGTTTTCTCTTGTGACTGTATGATTCAGTCACATAAACCTGACTACTGATTGACTGACACTAAGCAGTTTATAACATGAACTTGCCCCCACAGTGACTATGATTTCAGCAGCTCAGAAGGGTTGGGCCTCAGGAAGTGTGGGAAGGGGAAGCGGTGGTGACTCACTAAGATGGCAGTGTTCCCTGAATGCTGTGAATCAATACCCCAGCCTAGTGTTAGTGGGTACAGCGCTGCTGAGGATGCTGTCCTCTCTATGAGTTGTACAACTGATATCTGGACCACTTGTGCCCATTTGAGATCCCTGGCACTTTGTGCAAGTGTGGGAGCGTGTTCATTTGTTGTCATGGTCAAATTTCAGCTCAGGGTATTCTTTCTAAATAGTGAAAAGTTCCAGGGGGGTAGCCGTGTTAGTCTGTATACAGCAAAACCAAGGAGAGTCCTGTAGCACTTTAAAAACTAACAAATTCAATTTCTGCAAGCATAAGCTTTCATGGGCTACAACCCACTTCGTCAGATGCAAGAAACAAATCAGATAGGGGGTATACATCCAAGGGTAAGGAACAACAATTACTTCTTGTAAGAGCTGGAACTCATATGCAAACTTGACACAATCAGACTGGGTCTGAATAGGGACTCGGAATGGTTCTCTCATTACAAGAAGTAATTGTCACTGTTCACACATTCTCATCTTCTAATCAACGGGTGTGAATAGGCCTCATCTACCCTAACTGAATGGACTTTGCTCACACCTATTCTCCCCATTGTTGTTCCTTACCCTTGGATGTATATATATACACCCTTTATCTGATTTCCATATCTTGCATCTGACGAAGTGGGTTACAGCCCATGAAAGCTTATGCCTGCAGAAATTAAATTTGTTAGTCTTTAAAGTGCTACAGGACTATTCTTGTTCTTTCTAAATAAATTCCCCCTCCAGGTTCAATTGGGTAAGGCACTCTTCACTTCCCTTTAGTAACTGTTGTATAGCTGTGGTGTGCACTCTTAAACAGCTGCTGTTTTCCACCTTCCTGAAATGGCTCCATCTCAGGGGTGGATGCAAGTGTTTCTTTACATTTATAAAATATTTGGAATTATTTGAATAAGAGACCTTCTACTCATGTAAGATATGATTAAAGCATGTACAAAGAACATGTAACCCATTTTTTTTTTACCAGATAATTGTATATATGGATATCAACTGGTAAAAGAGCTGTTTTTAAAATGTAATTTAGATGGATAATATGACAAAAAACAAAGAATTTTAAGTCAGCTGCTAAACCAGAAGTGATTTTTTTCCCCAAGATGCTTGAGAGGAAAGACTCCTGTATAGGAATACAAATTGTATCAGGATATATAAGCAAGCTAAGAATAATAAATATTATGACATATAATTAGTTAAGAAATGAATAGAAGGCACTTATCCTTAGTATACTGATATAGGATGTCTTTAATTTTTATTGTAGCACAAAAATATGTACCCAGAGCAGTCTTAGTGGACTTGGAGCCAGGAACCATGGACAGTGTGAGATCTGGTCCTTTTGGTCACCTGTTTCGACCTGATAATTTCATCTTTGGTATGTGGATATCATGTTTTCCTTTTAAAACAGGTACTCGATTGCCAAGGAATTAACTGTCAAAATATACGCTGGGATAGAGAGGGCAGCAGAATATTTGTTATTCAGACAACTGTAAGCAGATGTTAGTAATAAGAAGTTTGGTAGCTGAACAGTGTAGTTTAATTATTCAAGTATCAGTCATCCAAAAAACAAAACAAAAATCCAAAAAGAGGGTCTGACATTGCTCTATTAATTACACTGAAAATTCTCTCACTTACACTAACATCCTAAATATTTCCCATGACATTCTGATACTCTAAATTGTGTTCTACTTACAGGGTCCCTGTACTTCCATTAAAAAGACAAGGAAAAAAAGGGAACTGCTCTCTCTCACAAAACACACTATTAGTTGGATCCACAGTTTTGTAAATTCCATGGGCATGAAATTCTTCACTGGCCATGGAATTTCTTACCTTTTCAATAGGTCAGTGTGCAGCATAATCAGAAATGGAAGAAAAATGAAGTGCAAAGCTGATTCTTATGTACAACCACATACTGGTGGCGTTATTTTTGAGTAAAATAAGAAACCAGTTAAAAAACCAAACAGAACTGTCACTCTGAAAGCAAACTGGGAGATTCCATCCAGTGAGAATTTGTTCAGCTTTGTACATCTGTTGCACTTTACATCTCAGGTTCACAAAGCACTTTACAAACATTTGTGAATTAAGCCTTACAATACTCCTTTCGGGTTAGGAAGTATTATCAACCCCATTTTACAGATGAAAACGAGGCATCTGTAAGTTAAGGTATCCAGGGAATTAACTTGCCCAATATCAAACAGAAAGTCTGAAGCAGAACTACCACTAGAACCACTATCTCCTGTTTCCCAATTCTATGCCTTAAACACAAAACCATCCTTCATCCCCAGATTACTGTTAGGTTGCAACATACAGGTTGGTGGTGCTATGTCAATATAAGGAAGGAACACAGATATGGGAAAGATAAATATTAGGGTGGTGGTGTAGCACAAAACAAACCCCAAGGCTTTGCAGCTGAGGAGGGGAATAAAAGGATATACACTTTCAAAGATCTTTAATTTTTTAACTGCAATCTACAAATCTGCTGAATAATGGAGAAAGGGTGCTTTAGAACTGAAGTGAAAATCTACCGTGTCAAAAGCCAACAAAGTTTCCCTTCGGTCCCCCCAAAGAGATTCTGTGACAGAGGCTGGTGATTCCATATTTGCCATATCCCAGACTGCTAGGACACAAGCTTATAGGGAAGGGTTTGTTCCCAAAGTAATCTTTTTGCTTTTTTAAAATCATAACTTACCATAGCACATCAAAATGCTAGAGTAGGTCAATTAAAGTGTATTAAATGCCTTACATTTCTCTGTGCCTGTGGAGCCAGAGCCTGCATTCCCTGAAGTTGCACACCCAAAATTTCCACTAAAGTCAGTGGGAGTAAAGTTTAACAATCTTATTGACCTAAAATATGAATAAGCACTTGGAAAATGATTTCTCTTTCATAGGAGGCAGCAAGTCTGCGGGTTACAGCACAAGACTGGGATGAGGACTAATCTCTCTTCCTAAATTCCTCATCCGATCTCAATCCCCCACTCCCTACTAAACCTCTCCTGCTCCTTGCTTCAGTCTCTTTGACAAGCCAATTCCAGTTCCCCTCCTGCACCTCCTTGATAGATATTTCTCCCTTCCTCCCACTGGTTCCTAGTCCCACTCTCCTTGTTGAACCAGTCCCAGACACCTCTCCTTCCCTAAATTCCTCATCTAATCTGTGTCCTCAACCAACTACCTCCTACTCCTCCCTACTCCGTTTTCCCTCACTGTCTCCCAGTCTCCTTGCCAGACTAATCCTAACCTCTCTGCCCACCCAGTGTCAATCCCAGTTTACCTACTCCCCACACCTCCCAGTCAGTGTCTCCCCTCTGCCCTCCAGTCTCAGTTGGCTCCTTGTCCCAATCTATTCTTTGTCCACTCCCCAGTCTGGCTTTTGTTGTTCCTTCTGCATTCAAATCAGACAGCATCCTCCTCCTCCTCCTCCAAGCTGCCAGGGTGCCAGTGGGGTGGGGGTATGTGAGAGATAGTGAACGCACGCACGCACAGGAGAGACAGGTACCCTGATATCAGTTCTGATGCATGCCCCCACCCTGACCTGGAGTAGGCATTACAGGGAGAGTTACAGCACTGGGCTGGAACATGCTCATTTGCTCTATGGAGATGACACTTGCACAGTATGATCAGTACTAGGAGCGGTGGGAGACTTGAGCATGCTCAGTGAGGATGGAAACTTCAGAGATTTTAGCTGCTAAAAAAACCAAATACACCTGAGGATATGCAAATTGTAATTTTTCAAAGGCATATCACCTGGTCAATTTTGGCAGAATTTCATGAGGAAAGCATAATCCTGAGACAAAGGCCACCCCACTGTCAATTTTCAAGTTGCTGCTCCAAAGCATGGGAGCACAAGGGTTGTTCAAAGAAAAGGTTGCCAGAATTTTTTTTTTTTTTTAACATAAGCAAAACAATGTATTTTTCCCTAGCCTCATTCTCAGAAATAGCTGTACCATGGTGGCTGAAATATTCCAAAAATAGCTCAGTCTAGGGCAAACATCCAGCATGGAAAATTTCAGCCCAAACAGCTACAGTTTGGCACAGCTATAAGCAACTGAAAACTGGGTCTGAGAGTGGGAATTGTTCCGCAACCTTAATAAAAGTGCTTCTAGCCCTGTGTTTGACCAGTAGGATCTGATATCTAACACAATTGTGTTTGGTGGTATTTACCACCACAGTCTGTATGAGTAAACTAATAGGCAGCTACTTGAGCCTTATAAACTGCAAACTTCTGCATCATAGCGTCTTAAGCTATAACAAAACATTGTGTCTCATGAAGATGTGAAACTGCTAATTCAGAATGTTTAAAATACAGCAAAACATTTTTTAAAGTCCCCGAAGTTAAAGTTTTATCATGAGAGAAACAATCTGTATGTAGGCAGATCAACTCCAATATAAATATTTAACGTACAACAGTAAGTAATGTGTTTTGTTTAAAAAAAAAAAAAATTGAGCCTTTTTTGTTTTTCTGACTGGTTTAATATTGTCATCAGACAAATGCAGTTTAAAAATATACAGCCTTCTGTCAGATGTTTATTTTATAGTAGGTTACATTTTTTTTCCCTCTCTACCTCCTTTACAAGACCAGTTTTCATTGCCTTGGATTTGTTTACAGGATTGAAGTTAAATTCAATGGAAAAAAATCCTGCATTTGTTTGCATTATTTAACTCAAAGCTAAACAAATCCCCTATTGGTGAGCAGGATGGACTCAGATCACTGCATTGTCACAGATGTATAAATTCAATGAGATAAATAGGTGCTCTTAGGGTAAAAAAGATACCCATAACTATCTAAATAAAAGGAGAGAAAATAAGTGTAATTTTTGCTATTTATTTTCTTTGCACTGAACAAATCATATACACCTACTTTTCCTGAGCAATTTGCCATTTTATGCATCATTTCCATCAATTTCCCCACTTACGTTTTGTTCCCATTCATGCTTTATCACTATTCCTATCTCTGAGCTACATCTGCTACCTGTACTCATGGGACAATTTGCATAGAAAGATACTAAACCAGTGGTTTTCAAACTTTTTCTATTGGTGACCCCTTTCACATAGCAAGCCTCTGAGTGTGACCCCCTCACTTCCCATGGATGCCTGTCCCTGGCCCCTGCGGACTCCCCACTCCCTCTTCACCTCTTCCCCCTTAGCCCCTGCAACCTACTCCTGCGCCCAACTGGGGAAACAGACCTGCAGACACGGAGCGGCGGGTATTGCTGCTAGCACCTTGAAAGCTGCTCCTCCATTCACCCCTAGGGAGCTGTGAGGGAGAGAACGAGGAGCAATGTCGGGGCTCCCTACATCCAGGTCACTTTCCCCATTTGGACTGCATAAGGGATGGGCAGAGAGCAGTAGCTCCTGATGCTCATCTCATAACACAGCCCAGCGGAGGAAAATGAGCTGGATACAGAGAGCTTTGGCATTGCTTCTCATGCCTCCCCCCCAGGCCACCCAGTCCCTTTGGGGGGGTCGCAGAGGAACGTTGGGCAGGTGAGCAGTATCTGTGTGTCTCCGCTCACCTTCCTCTCCCCATGTTCCTCCACCAGGAGGAAGCAGGGTGCTCACAGCCTCACGTCTGGTTGGGGTCAGGACTCACAGCTCACAACCCCCACATAACCATGTTGCAACCCCTTGTACTAAGCTTAGAATGTACTAAATGTACTAAACTTAGAATCTTCGGTTAGGATCCCACAACATATACAGCACAGTATCTGTTTGCTAGCAGGCTGGTTGGCTAAGTGGTTGGCTCAAGCAGAGCAAGGACAATTTTTACCTTATTCAGTGCTGAAAGGATATTGTGTTGCACTCTGCACAGCTGGACAGGAAATATAGAGCTTCCCATGTTCTCAAGAGAGGAAGATACAGCAACGTATAGAACAATGTCTTAGCTAACCAATAACGGAACAAAGAAACAGAACATTGGCTAAAAGGATATTTAAACAGTACCAAAACAGCAGTTTAGCTGACCCGATGATTTGGCAGCAACACATCACACACAGACTGGAGTCTAAAATGGGTCATGGAGGTGGGAAGGAAGAGAAAAAGAATGGGGCAGAGCAGCGAAAGTTGGAAACTGGGTCTGATTCTGCAACTATTACTCATGTTGAGTAGCACTTACTCACAAAAGTAGTCCCACTGAGTTCAATGGGACTATTCACAAAAGTAGTAAGAGGCGCCTAAAAATCAGGTCCTCTATTGCCACCTTCTGTTATCCAGTTAATAGAACAACACTGAAATGAGACAGGGAAGAAGCTCCAGTAGTATCAATATTGTAATGGGAAGGGACAGTGTGGCATGGAAGGGGAAAATGTAAGCTGAGTAAAAGTTAGAGGCCCAATCTTATAGGTTGCTGAGCACCAATGAGAGGTGCTGAGTGCCCTCAGCTTCTACAGAAATGAAAGAAAGTTGAGGGTGCTCAGTACCTTCTAGGACATTTTCAGTAACTTGCAAGATCAGACCTTTGGATCCTGTTAATACTATCATCTTGATTCAGGCAAGTCACTCTTAAGTGAAGAAACACAGTTTTGGATACAATGTTATATTTAACTTGATGTATCTTGGCATACAATCCAGTTTCAGAAGGTCAAATTCATCCTTGAAAGAAATTGTGTTCTCTGCTTGAACCCAGTAACCACGGGAAACACTAACATCCTTTAATTTAAAAGATTTGTGTCTATGATTCAGTGGCGTATGCATCATATTCTTTATAAAAAGCAAGCATTTAAATGTGAACAAACAGTAGCTGTGTGTTTATGGAAAAAGCAAGATTGGGGTATCAAAAGCTTCTAAAGCAAGGCATCAACTTTATTTCTAGATCTGTTTTGGAGAAGGCACAATACAGAGACAAAATTCTCTAAATATAAATGATAGCTACCAGTAACATAAGACAAAAGTAAACAATATTTTAACAACTCAGGTTTTCTTAAAATAGCTTAACAAAACAGTTCCCCCCCAGTTCTCTATGAAGTGCTGCAATTCTAAGATCTAGGGCCCAATTCTGCATCTTGCACAGTCGTTTACACCAGCATAAAGTGAGAAATTGGGTGTAAAATATTACCAGATAGTAGTAGAGCCATGTTTTGCAACCAGGGGGGCAATGTATTAATGAGTATACTCTTCTTCACCCCACCGAGGGGCACTGACTACCCATAATGCACCCTCTGCCCTGGCACTACAATGCCAATCCCTGCATGGTGCTGCAGAGGAGAGATCCAGGGGAGGGGCAGGGGTTGGAGAGCCAGCCTACCCATGCTCACCCAGCAGCTCCTGAGCCACAACAGTGGCTCCTGCTCTGTGGGGCTGGACCCGGGCCTGGCTTGCCACTCTGGGCATTGTGACATGGTGTGTGGGGGTTGCACACACCCTCGTCATGATGGAGGAGCGGCCAGGCCAAATTTGAGAGAGTGGCATTGTGACATGGCACAGGTGGCACTGCGACCCCCTCAGTCACATCACAATGCCTGGAGCAGGAAGCCAGGCTCAGCCCCGCAGGACAGGAGCCATCGCTGCTGGGTGAGTGTGGGGCACACTCACTTTGTGAAAAGGTGCCACACATACACCCATTAGCTCTGCCACTGCAAGATGAGGATAGTTGTGTTTTGCACTCCCTTTGCATTGGAGTCAGTTATGATGCAAGATGCAGGTACAAGGCCCAGGCCAAGAAATGAATGTGTGTGGAAACACACACTCTAATGCCTAGAATTGCCAGCCACATGGATGTGGCACCTTGGGCAAAGCAACATGTGAAACTTACTCTAAAACTGCCCATTGCTGCAACTCTTCTGCGGATGTATGGAGGGGGTTTGGTTTCTGAGTTTGTTAATCTGGCACCTTTGTGATAAAGATCACAAAATATACATTCAAATGACAAGATTTACATCAGATTGGAACGTTAAAAGGAATTTAGGTTTTAAAGCATTAAGAAGTACAAAGCAATATTTTCATTATTATTTTTAAACCTGTCAGTGTGGAAACAGCTTATTTTTAAAGGAATACCACTCCCTCTGCAGAGTCTGCAATTCAAACATTGTTTATGAATGGGACTTAAAAAGTGGAAATGATTAGACATGACCATGAACAATAGAGAAATGGACTAGCCAATTTTCACCATCCAAGCTGAGAGAAAGTCAGGAAGTAAATTCAACTAAGCTTAGTAACTAAAGCCAAAAGTTCAGTCAATATACAATATTTGGAAAACCTCATTTCCCCTCAAGTGTCTGTCAGAAATCACAGCTAACATAATTAGCCATACTTTTCTTTGTGCCCATTGTGAAGAATTGCCACTAGTAATTCTTCTGGATATATCTGTAATCAAGAGCAAAGAGTATGATTTATTACCTCACAAATTTAGGACAATTCATTGTATGTGATTTGAGATCATTAAGCCTCCAACCGTCAAAGCCTATCAATAATCTTATATATTTTCTTCCCTTATCCTATGTTATTTCAGGACAAACAGGTGCAGGAAATAACTGGGCCAAAGGACACTATACAGAAGGAGCAGAGCTGGTAGATTCAGTGCTTGATGTAGTAAGAAAAGAATGCGAACATTGTGATTGCTTACAAGGATTTCAGCTCACTCATTCCCTTGGAGGAGGAACAGGTTCTGGCATGGGAACACTACTCATCAGCAAAATCCGAGAGGAATATCCCGATAGGATAATGAATACATTTAGTGTCATGCCCTCTCCAAAAGTCTCTGACACAGTGGTAGAGCCTTATAATGCTACACTCTCAGTCCATCAGCTGGTTGAAAATACAGATGAAACCTACTGCATTGATAATGAAGCTTTGTATGACATTTGTTTCCGCACCCTGAAGCTCACGACACCAACCTATGGAGATTTAAACCATTTGGTGTCTGCTACAATGAGTGGAGTAACGACATCGTTGCGTTTTCCAGGCCAGCTAAATGCTGACCTTCGAAAACTGGCAGTAAATATGGTGCCATTCCCACGCCTTCACTTTTTCATGCCAGGGTTCGCTCCTTTGACAGCCCGAGGCAGCCAGCAATATCGAGCACTCACCGTTCCAGAGCTCACTCAACAGATGTTCGATGCCAAAAACATGATGGCAGCCTGTGACCCAAGACATGGACGATACTTAACAGTGGCCACAGTATTCCGAGGTCCCATGTCCATGAAAGAGGTTGATGAGCAGATGCTGGCCATCCAAAACAAGAACAGCAGCTACTTTGTGGAATGGATCCCAAATAATGTCAAAGTGGCAGTTTGTGATATCCCACCCCGTGGCCTCAAGATGGCCTCTACCTTCATTGGCAACAGCACAGCTATTCAAGAGCTCTTCAAGAGAATCTCCGAGCAGTTCTCTGCCATGTTCAGGAGAAAGGCCTTCCTCCACTGGTTTACAGGAGAAGGTATGGATGAGATGGAATTTACAGAAGCAGAAAGCAACATGAATGACCTGGTTTCAGAGTACCAGCAGTACCAAGAAGCTACAGCAAATGATGGAGAGGAAACATTTGAAGATGAGGAGGAAGAGATCAATGAATAAAGGAATTCTGTTTTACACACACTTATCTACACCAAAATTCTCAAATCTGGATTTCTAAAATTAGTCTTGTAAATCCATATTTAAGCTCCACCGTTCCCCCCTCAAAAAAAAAAAAAAAAGGTAAAAAAAAGTAGCTTGATTCTCAGAGGTGATGTGTGCCCTGCCCTTCTGCTTCCATTGACTTCAGTGGGAATGAGGGAGCTCAGCCCTGCTGAAAATTATGCCACTTTTATATAGAAGGCTAATTTTAGGCTTCCAGTTTTAGAATTTTGGTCTAAAATTTTAAATACAGAAATCACTAGATTTGTTGAAATAAACAAAAAACTTGTCTTCTACAAAAAGTTGTATAAGGTAGGATGAGCCTGGAATGTCATTTGAAAATAGGGCTGTCCTGTTTTCATCAAACTGTGAATAGCAATAACAGCAAAAAACTTGTGGGTCTTTGAAGTGTTATTCTGTACTGAATGTATAGTACTTACATGCCAGGAGCAGAATCTATCCATAATAAAAAAAATGAATCATGTTTTACTCTTTTGTACAGTAAATGTTGACACATATTTAACTTCAGACATTTAACAGCAAATTTAAATAAAAATGACAAGTATCCTCTTAATAAATGTGTTTTCAAGAGTCAATGCTACATAAACATCAAGTGAACTGAGAACTACAGGTCACTAGCAATGTATTCTGGAGTCATTCTGCATGTGATCTTTTAACTCCTTTACCAACTGGTCCCGGAATGATCCCATACATTGTTTTTATGAAATTCATGCATGACTCTACAGAACTTGTGTAAGCTCTCCCCTTTTATGATTTGAATATAAAAAGATTGTGCTTCCTTTTTACTATTTTTACTTACAACATAACTCAGATTCCATAACATTGATTTATTTCAAATACTTGGATGAACTCCAGGGAAAGGCCAAAAGGAAAAAAAAAAAAAAAAAAAAGAAAACCAAAAACCCAAACTCTAAAAGTTTCAGGAACCTTTTCTGTTTCTTTACTTCCTCCTCCCAAAATGTTTGAGCCAAAGTACTACTCAGTACTTAAAGAACTTTACAAATACTGTAGAATAATTTAATATTGGCCCAAGATCCATCACTTCTAATAAGATTACAATAGTTATTGATTCGGAGTCAGAATTTTAAAAAAATTCCTTAGAAAAATAACTGTACTTATTTTATAAAATTGTCTACATGGTTTTATTCATGTTAAATTTGTACTAATTTAACGTTAATAAATTAAAGGTGTCCATGGTGACTCCTTGGACAGAAGAATTCCATGGACTAATTGACTAAGCCTGAGAAACGTGTTGTCACAGTGCCACTTACCCAGTCTGACTTTGGCCTGTCTCCTGCTTCAGTTTCAAGGCCAATCAGCTGCATCCATACTTTCCACTACTTGTAAGCTGCTGACTCTAGCCAAAAAGAACTCACTGCTATGCCCAAGTCTTTTTCAGGGCACAGTTTTATTTTTCAATATAAAATTTAATCAAAACAAAAAGCAGTTCCTCTGCCTCTGTCAGCCTGAAAGGAGGACACAGCTCTCCCTTGCATCTCCCACCTGCAGCTGAGCTCTCTCAACCAGCTGTAGGGATCACCTGACCTTCCCAGTGGGGTCTGATAAATTGAAGAGGATGGGCTAGTCCAGCCCTTAAAGATGCAGGCTACCCTGTTACAAGTGTATACCCAGATATTCAGGGGCACTGGATAGGTGTACTTTGAAAGATCAAGAAAGTGTTGACTGTATAGATGGGCTATACTCTTTGAAATGACCAATTATGCAAAAGAAAATTAAGTTTATGTAGCAGGAGATCATAAATTTAGTATACTATGTCATATATTGAGGAGTATGGTTGTAACTCTATTGAGCGTTAAGTAAGAATTACATGAAATTCTAAACATGGTAATGAGGACTTACAACCTAATATACAAAACAAAAAAAGAGGGAACTCACAAATAAGTTCACTAACACTGTGGATAGCACAGGCTGTTAGGTTCAAGGAAGAGTGGACAAACTTTGTGTGCTCTACAGCCAGAGAGAATAAAAGCCTGCTACTGTACTAACTTGTATCATCTACAGCTATTAATCTTTTTGCTATGTAACTAAGACCTCTAGCATGGCTTTTTTAGCTCACACTACAAAAGAGCAAGTTTAAAATGTGCTTAGATACCACAATGATAGGTGCCTTAAATAGCTGGGGTGGGATCTATCAACAGCCTATCTGAGGTATAGTACATGCAATTGGTTACGTACTGCAAACAGATTAAGGAAGGCACATCAGCCACAGTTGACTCTGTTTACAAAAAAAGGTCCAGGGACAATTCTTCAAATAAGCCATAAACCTGAGGGCTGCCAGGTGTGTGCACTCATCTGGTGATCATTAAGCTATTCTATATTACTGTCTTTAGGTGAACAGTGCATTAACATCTGGAGTATGAATTCTGAACCTTTGGAGCACCAACAAGTCCTGTGATCCTACAGTCACCTAATTCACGCCCTCTCAACATGCACTTCTATCTGTAGTTGCCCTCTGGGGAAAGAGAACCACTATAGTGTACTGAGAAGAGTTCCGTCGAGAACATCCCCAGCTCTCTTTTCCTGAAGGAAGGAAAACTTGGACATATTCCCTCTTTCTTCCCCTGAGCCACTTCTCAGTGGGAGAGGTCATAGGGAATCAGTTTGGGTGGAGATAGTCAGGGAGACATACACGGGAGAAGACAAAGTGAGTGCATCTATTCCTCCCTCCCCCCTAGTCAATCATTCCAAATCACCTCCCCACTTTCAGAATTAAAACAGAGACTTGTTTCAATAAGGGGTTGGGTGAGAG
Organism: Emydura macquarii macquarii; assembly: GCF_026122565.2. Lineage (NCBI taxonomy): Eukaryota > Metazoa > Chordata > Testudines > Chelidae > Emydura > Emydura macquarii. Next base: position 13,600,192 of record NW_027130349.1, read on the forward strand.
AAAATGCTGATTACACCACTGTTCCTCTTACTGTTTTCTCCCAGTCCCTTCATGTGATTTTCTACCTTTACCTGCAAGCCTGGCAATTTTTGATTTTGAAACCTTGTGCGCTCCGACTCTTCTCTTTGTTTCTGCTCCTTTTTAGTCTTTATATCCTCCACATGAGTTTTCTGTTTGGTCTTTTCTCTCCTCTCTCACTTTCAATCCCTTCCCCCTTTCACTTTCCATCCCTGGTTCCCCCCTCACTGTCTCTGCCAAACTCATTTACTCTGTTCTGTCTCTCCTGCCTTCAAACAAGCTCCCTTGTGTCTCCACATGCCCAGCCACAATGTTGTACTTACCTCAGACATAGGGGATACCATACCAAGAAACACTGGTAGGCTCACAACTTGGTTGTAAACTTTCAGGTTCCCAAAGAGGACACTGCTGGGGGAGGGGAATCTGTGAGGGGAAATGGGGGTACAGGAGTGGGGGTAGCGGGAGGGATATTTGGTGGCACTGGAGGAAGTATGTGCAGTAGGGGTACTCACTGGAGATGGGAGGCAGTGTCGCTTCCTGTCATGGTGGCAGGGCAGCCAGCACAAGTCCAGGACACAGCAACAGCCCTCAGTCAGCACCTGCCTAGGGCTGGGAGCTAGGGCCTGGGTGGGCAGGATCCAGCAGCTGTGGTTGCAGGGGAGTGGACCAATCAGCTGCAGATGTAGGGGACGGACCAATTGGGAAGTGGACAGGGCTCTTTCTGAGCAGCCATGTCTGCTGAATCTGCAAAAATCCCAGACATTCCCTATTATTTGAAAAATCCTCCAGGACAGAGTACCAAGATCCCCCAAAGGAGACAATGTCTGGGAAAACCCAGATGTATGGTAACCCTACTTGTGTATGACAGTCAAAGTGTATCTACCGGGGAGTGGGGGAGAGACAGTGTGAGCTGGGCAGGGCTAGGGTAGCAATCTGAGAAGTGGGGGAAGAGGAGGTTGTTCTTAAGGAGCAGGCGCTCAGCCAGACTCCTCCCAATTTCACTGGCTGAGGTGGCCAGGCTTCTGGGGTTTCCATAAACCAAGAGAAAATGGATAAAGGGACATGAGACCCTGGGGATGGGGCTTCTCAGCTGGCCCTGCACTGCACCCCTGCAGATACTTGGTTCTAACACCCTTGAAGTGCCCTCCTTTCTCCCTCTTTCCCCCATTTCTATCTTGTCCCTCAAGTTAGCAATGTCTCATGTCTCCAGCCCAGCTTCCTACAGCAAGGTGGAATGGAAGTTGGGCCAGGCCCTTCTCATGTCCTCCTAGAGTGGAATGAGGCTGAGTGGAATGCAGGGCCTGCACTTTCCTGCCCCTGAACCTATCCTCTTGCTTCACCTGCACTCAGCTACCCAGGGAAAGGGAGAAAATGTCAGCTGCACAGAATCAGCTTATCACCTCACCTACAGAAGCCCTTTTGGAAAAGGCACTGCTCTTACAGATGTTCAGGCAGCTTGTGAAGCTGCAGCTCTGTACAGCTACAGGCCTGCCTGCAGCTACTGCATCACCCTGCACTTGGGTGGTTGGATTTAGAATCCCCTTCTCCCACCTCCCATTTAAAGTTTTGTGATTTTAAAAGTGTTTGTAAAGGGGCAGGTGTAGTAAGACAGGATTGGTTTTGCTCATAAGAACATAAAAGTGGCCATATTGGGTCAGACCAACCGTCCATGTAGCCCAGTATCTTGTCTTCTGACAGTGGCTGGTGCCAGATGCTTCTGAGGGAATGAACAGAACAAGGCAATTATTGAGTGATTCATCCCATGTCATCCAGTCCCACTTTCTAGCAGTCAGAAGCTTAGGGCACCTAGAGCATGAGGTTGCATCCCTGCACATCTTGGCTAACAATTATTGATGGACCTATCCTCCATGAACTTAATTCATTTTTTAATCGAGTTATAGTTTTGGCTTTCACAACATCCCCTAGCAAGGAGCTCCACAGGTTGACTGTGTATTGGAATTACTTCTTCACACTTCTGTGTTTTTTAAAGCTGTTGCCTATTAATTTTCTCGAGCGACTCCTGGTTCTCATGTTATGTGAAGGAGTAAACACTCAGGTTTAATGTTTTCCATTTTGGCTCCACCTAACTCCCCCTCAGGCCACTCCATGCTACTTTAAGATGCAACATATCCAGACTTACCTTAGTGACAAAACAGCAATTATTGAACTAGGACCACATGAAAAGCACTGACACTAGAAAGCAACACAAGGAGCACTACATCCGCTGCAGAGTCATTTAAGCATGTTTGTAAGTTCCTCTTGGCAGGGACTATCTAAATAGGCAAGGTAATACAATATGCAGTTGGATAGCCAGAGAAAGGTTTTATGTTAAAAGAAAATTCTCTTAGTGTTATAGATAGGTGACATCACTTTCACAGAGCTGTGACAGCGATTGCTATGGTCTTGAGGAAGTGGATATATATATATATATATATATATATATATATATATATATAAATATAACCTTAGAGAACTATAAATTGGCTGTTTCTCTCAGTAATAATTTATGACCATAATAACCAAGTAAAAACAAACGGGGGGGGGGGGGGGAAGAGGGAGAGGAGAAGGGAGAGAACACACCATCTTTAATCCCACTGAGTTAACTAGGTTAACTGTGCACAAGCTGTAGAACTGACCCTCAGAGATGCTGTTTACAGTATCAGCAAAATAGTTTAAATACCTCCCACTCAGAGATCAGTTCTATGGCATATTATTGAATTCTAAAGAAAAAACTCAAATAAGTATCACAATTTTAGCACTAACACTAAGTTTGATATAATTTAAACACATTTTAATTGTATGTTCCTTTTTTAGAAGGGAGAAGAGCATTTTCTTTTTAGTCCATATAATTTGGTTGTTGATAGCACAATACAGAGAGCTGCTTCCCCTTACAGATGTATTTTTTGTTTAATTTTATTTTTAAGGGAATTTAGTGCTTATGACCAGCACTGATTGATAGCACTAGATACTGAAGCCTTCTCTTAGCCACAATACAGTACATGCTTATCTCATACCCCATCTGCCAGCCAGCCTTACCACAAAAGTGGAGAATTTTCCAGAAAATGGTCAAGAGACTAGATTATGGTTACTATTGACTTTTGAGTTTTCAGCATTCATGAGGTTGCCAACAAATGTATAAAGCACTGGCAATTAGCAGAATTCCACACAGTCGGAGAGCAATATTTTATCATTGCCAGTCTGGCCCAGATTCTAAATGCCAATTTAAAAGACTTCACATCATGAGGGGAAAGAGAAAAATCATAGGAGGTAGTTCTTTCACATACAGCTCTCTCAAAGGACCTAAAAACTCTTATATGCAAGCCCACTCATTACCATCCTAGATTTCTTCTCAGAGATTACCACCAGCTTTCTTTTCTATTGCCATACTATCTTTCAATCAGTATGTACTGCTGGAACCAATTAAATGGTCAGTCACTTAAACATGACGTTTCAATCACAAGAAAAGAAAGTGTTAATGGATCTCTTGACCATTACAAAAGGAAACCAATGGCTGAGTTTTCCTGGTCTTCCTCCTCTTAAAGAGACAGATGATAATCTAGATGGACTCCTTTCTCTTTTCTGTGATGGAACCTGACAGTGAACTTCTCAAAAAATTAGAATTCCTTAACTGATACAGACCACAGTTCAGAGCACAGGTTTATGGAAGCTGATTATAATGGAGTATTGTGTTAAACTGTGTGCTGAATCTGTGCTGATAACTATTACCTACTTGGGGTTAGAAAGACAACCATAAACTCAGGATTAAGCAGATTGGATCCCAGTATTCAGATATGAAAGACATTTGATATATTAACTAGCTATTCCACCTACTCCAGCCCTGTACAAACTTTCAGGTGCTTGCACAAAGACAGAAATACAAGATTATTAGTCTTTTTACATTTACAAGACATAATTCTGATATCCTAACTCCGGAAAAGTTTATATTCATGTCAGTAGGAGATTTGCTCAAATAAAGACCTCTGAGACAGGCCAAAATTTTCTAGTAAGCAATCAACCTAAATTAATATAACAAGACAGTGTATTCGGAAAAGTACAATGTTCTGATTTTAATGACTGTCAAAGAACCCTTATTTACACAATGAACACAGTACATTCACATGTTCAATATCTTACAGCTCCCTGTAAAAAAAACAAACAATTTTTTTATTAAAACTGCAGAAGCTGAATTTAGTTTTACACTATTTTTAAGACACTGAACCATTACTAATTGTAAAGCCATTCAACAGGTCTCCAATTTCATGGTAAAAAATGTACATGGCAGTTCTTTGTGAACAAATTGGTTTTGGAGGGGAGGGGAAACAGGTAAAATTAAATAGCAGGAGGGTGAAAAAACCTGATGCTTTGCAGAAACATCAAGTGTTTTTGTAAGCTGACTAGACCCTTGGCCAAGTGTTTAATAAATACATTTCCCCATAGTTATGGATGTTAAAATGATTTACATTTGGGTAGAAGTCACATATAGACACAGACTTTTAGATCAATACTAATGGAACCTTAATTTGCATCAGCTTAAATAAATTTAGAAATGGATCTGTGCCATGGAGTTTGGTCTTGGATCCAAACCATTCTAAAGTTTGAGGGGGGTTCAGTTCTTGGGTTCCAGTGCAGGCAAATCTCTAATTAACATTTCCTTTAGTTGTCAGCTGAGCAGTGATCATCTTTTACCTATGAAGCAAGAACAGATTAAGAGATATCTGACTATTCTGGTCTCTCCATGTCAACCACTGCTCTTCTGTTTACCATCACTCGAGATTTGTTTGAATAAGCAGATGGTTTTTAACTATGGAAGTGTTTTCCAATCTTTTCAGAATGCAAGTCAAAATATTGTGTAATTTTATGCCACAGCCTACTTCAACACTAAAATGGCATCCCTCCTGTGATCTGCCTGGCAATCTGTTCATCTGTGGATGCCTCTTTCTCTTTTTCACGATCTTTGTTCCAGTCTTTAAGGCCTTCTGGGAGTGAAATATCTTCATCTAGACTCCCTGTGCCTTCAACAAATTCTTCATAAGTAGATTTTTCTGCAAATGGTCTTGGGCCAAGTAGTTCAATCATATCACTTTTATCTAGTACCTCCTTTTCCAACAGTCGTAAAGCAACCTGAAATAGCAAAATATTATATTGCACAAAACAGGAACAGGGTATATTTGCTTTCTCACATGAAAGAGGGAGAGAACTTACAAAGGCAGCCTGTGCTTCAAAATTCTAGCTGGTACATAAAGGAGAGTTGGGATACTTAGAAAAGGTTCACTTCATGATGCAAGACCTTCAATGTGCATGAAGGTAGTGGAGTTTTGCACTTTTAAAACTCCAGAAGTACCAGGTGCAGTGCCGGGCACATTACTGTTGCTTCAGAACAATGCTGCTGCTGCTAGAGGGCTCTGGAGAATGTTACAGGGAGTAAAAATGGATATAAGGCCATCTTCCTAGCTATTATAAGGCAAACTATTATAAGGCACAATGGGTCTGAGGTTGGCTGTTATGTTCAGAGTATTCTCCAAGCTACAAAACAAAGCCATTAGTGGCTAAGTTTCACTTTGCAGGACATAGCATGTATAGTAGCAAGAAAGTAATGCTGCAAGACTGTAGGTTGTAAGCTTCCTGGGTGAGTAATGTCTTGTACAGCACTCACTGCTTAAATAACGGAAGTGTGAGCTATGACAAGAACAGACAATAGAAAAGAACACATTCTTTTGGAATTTATTTAAAAATATTTCATCATAGAAAGAGGAAACAATATGAAGTAGGGAGGGAGAGATTGAGAAGAGGGATTAAAAGCTAACAAGGAAAACACAAGACAGCATGCAGTGGTTTAACAAACAGGAAATAGAAGAGAAGTGATTGACATATACTTGGCTCCTCTATTTTCATTGTTCATTACTGTTAAAGATGAAGTTTGGCAAAACTCCCTTTTGATGATGGGACATGACTGTACATTCTGTCTTTCTTGGGATGGTGATCAGCTATACTGCTCTGACAGAAACCCATGCAAGTTGTTAAAGTCTGTCAGATAATGTACCTCCATGAAAACTGTCCTGTCCTAGAAAGATCAGTCTCCCTGGATTAGAGATAATATGGAGGAGGAGAACCTGAACTGAAGTAGGATCCCCAAGATGCTCACAGATTGGAAACAATGCAAGTATTGAATTTACTACAAGATATTTGAATCCTGCATATTGTTGGTGAATTTATTGGTCTAACATTCAACATTTATATGAACATCTATGCATATTTTCTGTGTATTCAGCTCATTCTGATGATTTTAACTAGTAAAATCTCTTATCACTAATGTCAAGTTTATTATAAAGCATACCTTCTCCACATCTGCTTTCTTCTCCATCAAGAGAGTTACTGTCCTTTCATAGGCACCGTTTATAAGAATTCGCACTTCTTCATCGATCAGTCTTGCGGTTGCCTCACTGTATGGTTTCTCCAATACAACGTCTCCTTGACGAGGGAGATCAAAGGAAATCTGCCCTACCTTTTCATTCATGCCAAACTGAACAATCTGAAAGATGAACAGTGCAAGAAGTGGAAGACTTAGATTTTGCATTTATTGCTGTAGTTTTGGAAAACAGAGCATCAAGCAACAGTAAGCTATTTTTAAACTGAATTAAAATATACATTAGAAGAAATATTAATAGCAGTTTTTCTAAAAATCACATACAAACACTAGTGTTAATTCCTTTTGTAAATCACTTTAAGTAGGAGATTGATAGTTATCCATGTTTGACATATTTCAAAGATCTGTAAACAGCCAAGATAGATAGTACTATTTAAATGCTCATAATGTTTGGACGTTTCTGAGTTACAAAGTATCAATGTATGCAGTGTTGTAGCCATGTTGGTCCCAGCATATTAGAGAGACAAGATGGGTGAGGTAATATCTTTTATAGGACCAACTTCTGTTGGTGACAGACAACCTTTTGAGCTACAGTAGCTACTTCTGTTGGAGAGAGAGCTATAGTAGCTCAAAAGGTTGTCTCTTTCTCACCAACAGAAGTTGGTCTGATAAAAGATATTACCTCACCCACCTTGTCTCACAAAGTATGGTAATTCTGTTCTTTTAAAAAGATTTTCCATAAAGCATTTAAAAATTTTAAACAGCGTGTAAATGACACTTACTATTGTGTGGAGTCAGGAGTACATTTGAAATTCAGTTGAAGACACTCAGAAGGTAAAAGCAACATCATTCTGTAAATGCACCCCGGAAGAGTAGGAAATATCTCCCCATACATCGATTAATTAACTCGATCAAAGCTTTAAGACTGAGGACCCTTGAAGGATTTTATCCTATCTAGCATAGGTACCTGCATGAGCTATCCTTGTTCACCAAAGTGTCTAATCTTAGGCCTTGTCTACACTAGCACTTAGGCCAGTGAAATTTCTGCCGCTCAGGGGTGTGAAAAACACACCCCGAGGCGACATAAATTTTGCCAGCATAAGTGCTAGTGTGGACAGTGTTATGTCGGCAGGAGACGCTCTCCAACCAACATAGCTACCGCTGCTCGTTTAGGTGGTTTTATTATGTCAGCTGGAGAGCTCTCTCCCGTTGACATAATGTGGCTACACAAGTGGTCTTTCAATGGCACAGCTATACCGATACAGCTGTGCCGCTGTAAATTTTAAATGTAGACTAGCCCTTAGTCTCGATAACTCATTAATTATGAGCATTTGCTAAATAGATTAGCAAGAGTCAGTAATAACATTGGGTACATGTGTGTTAGTCCTGTTAGGAATAGGGTGTAACTATGAATTTTTCTTTTCCTATATTAGGAACTTGAAAGCATTCCATTTTCACTTTTACCCAAGGCTACCACCAGTTCTATGCTCTAATGATAGCATGTGTCTGCTCCTATGCACATATTAGAAAGGTGGGTAAGAGATTATGTAGAGGATCCCCTTTAGATTCAGGGTGAGCTGTATATCTATCACTAGAATACAGGAATTTAGGCTGATCCTGAGCTTCAGATTCTCTTTTAGGAACACATGTGTCTAGTTAACATGCAATAAGCACCTAAAACTAGCTTGATTGATTAAAACTAGATTGATTTACATTTGAATAAGAGGTTCACTGAGGAATAAACATATTAAAGGTTATCCTCTTAAATGTTTCCCACTTTTATGCATTTTCCTTCTAAAATGTGAGTTAACACCACAAAAACAGATTCAAATTGTTACATAAAAGTTTATATGTAAACTCCTTTTTTATGGAGGAATTAAATTATTTTTGTTAACCTAGCAAATCACCACACCCTAGATTACATGCAAAGTTCTGGAAGTTGGATTTTACTACTTGGGTCCAATATACTAATGGTCTTAATCTTACTCAGCTGAGTCTTTATATTAGTAACACCACAAATCATCTTTTAGAAGTCTTGTTTATTCTGTTAAACACTAGAATATTAGCCTTCTTTTCATCCTTATAGCATGTGGTGCATTAAACACACCGTTTCCAGCTGTTAACCACACACCCATGGATTCAATCTAGTTCAGCAATCTGGATTTAAGATACGTAACTATGAGAACATGTCCACAAAACCAAACTTGTAAACTAAAATATTAAAGCCATTTTCTAAGTGAAAAATTTCTGCACACGTGAGTGTAGCCACGTCACAGATACATTCCTGCAGCGCAGGAAGCTTTGATTTGCCCTCATGCCATTAAATCGTGTGTGAGATACAGCTCAGTCATGGATTATTGCTATGGGTAAAAACAGAATACAGATGCTGAAGTACCAATATCATGCAACAAATGCACAATGCATGGCAATATAACCTTGTACAATAAAGTATGGTCTAAACTCTGCAACTCAAAAAACCTGGCCAGCCAAAGTGTGCCCTTTTTCCAAGTTATTTTGTATTAAACAATAGTTTAGTGGGAAAGGGAAACATAGAAAGTAAAATGCCCTACTTGAAATACAAACCTGAGCATATGCACTCTGAGTCACCTTCTTCAAGTCATCCTGGGCTCCTGTTGTAATTCTTCCAAAGAAGATTTGTTCTGACACACGCCCTCCCAGTGTCATGCACATTCTGTCAAGTAACTGCTCTTTGGTATAAAGATATTGTTCTTTGGGTAAATACTGGGCATAACCCAATCCTTTGCCACGTGGGATAATAGATACCTTGGTTCAAGAAAAACACACCCTTCAGATTGAATGTAAATTTAGAAATTTTGACAGGATAGGACTTTAGACACACCCTTTTCAAAATATGCAACAGACTTTAAAAGAAATTTACCTTTAAAACACTATGCTTATTTGTGTCGTATTCCTAAGAAACAAGGTTATAAGCATGATGTGGATGATCCTAACCAGGGATATCAACAGCTAAGGGAAGTATCTGGAAAAGATTATATTAAAATATCTGGGATACAGCTATTATAACATGTCCTAATATTTTATTCTGCCAATGAAAATTCAAAGATACTTAAATCAATTACATTTGATTTGGTGATAGTAAGGAACTTTACTCCCTTTAAGTAGTAAGTGTCCTGAGATGGGGTGTACAGTACTCTCTAGATATCCTTTTTTCATTTATTGGCTAGAAGGGTGTCCATGTTTAATAGCCTTCTGCACAAATTATAGGAATTTGGGATACCTGCAGCTGGAGACGAGTGGTTAATTTTAAAAACAGAAAATGACTAATTGTACAATCACCTGATACCCAGATAATTAAAACTGGAATCAAGAGACCATACTCTTGTCAAACTTTGTGTATCTGAGTTTAAACACTCACATAAATTAGAACAAACCCCAGATCAGCATGTTATTAAAGCTGGATGCCCCCAGAGGTTACCTATTCATTTGAATTTAACCTACACTCACTTTATATAAACCAAACTATAGGCTAGAGACATTAGAAATCCTAAAAGAAATTCAGAGATCTGCTACAGAGCTTGTTCTTTATTCCCAAACTGTAGAACATCTCTATTTTACCTTTTAAAAATTAACAAGCTTAAATATTTAACTCTTGAATTCTGATCCAAAAGAAAGAAAAATATGTTGGGTGGATTATACTAATGAAATTACATACTAATATAAACAGTAACAATATCAAAGCAGATAATCTCACCTCTGTGGTGCCTTTCATTTTAGAGTCTCAAAGCCAGGGTCTCTTGACCTCAGCCCCATGGATCTCTACCCACTAGACCATCTCATATTATGAGTGTCATATAATGCTTTAAAAGCTCCATGCCAAGGGCATTACTGCCTACCAGAGGTCACTTTTTCAACCAAATGAGCAATCCTTTTCTCCTGCAAACTAAGACCCGAGTCTGTATACATTAAAGCAGCGGTTCTCAACCAGTGGTACGCGTACCACCGGTGGTACTTCGAAGAAGGCTGGGTGGTACGCGAGCCATACCGCGCCGCCGAATCTGTCGCCGAAAGTCCCCCCCCCAGCCGCTGCGAAACCCCACAACCGCCGAAAATCCCCCCACCCCCGTGAAACCCTGCCGCCGAAAAGGGGCAAACGGCGGCAGGGTTTCGGCGGAGGGAATTGTTCCCCCTGTGTAACCCTCCCGCCGCGAAATGCCGCCGCCGAAAGTCCCCCCCACCCAAAAAAGGTTGAGAACCGCTGCATTAAAGTGTTTTTCCCACATGTGCAGCAGCTTCAGCTACCTGGACTCTGGCTTCTGTAATATATTCAAAGCAGAGATATAGTAGCAGCCATTTTAGAACACAACACTTGTCTAGATTGGCCTATTTTTAATTATGCAACACCTGTTTTGAGAAAAGATTTGCTTTCCAGCACTGTTAATATAGTACCTTTCACCAAATCTAAATAAACTGATACTTGGGTTGTAATCTAGTCGGTGCACAAAAAACTAGAAGGTTTTGGATCAAGTTAGCAAGAAGGTTAGGATAGGGGAGAGAATGATCAACAAAATGGAGGGAATGGCTGGGTATAATTTAGTCATTACTGCACATGCTAGAAGTAATAAAGATTTAGGATATATATATATATTTTTTTAAGCAAGGATGGTTATAGTACTTCAGCTGATCAAATTTGAGAAGGGCTCATTACCAATCAATGTAGAAGTGTTTTAGCAATCCTTAAATTGTATTCTGAACTCATGATATGTCTAGTTCAGCAGTTCTCAACCTCTTACATACCAAAACTCCTCCTCTCAGGTTGTCAATGCATAGCTTGGACCTCCCCATCTCTCATTTAGTAATATGAGGACAACAATGTGGTTTCAACCCCAAGATACCTGGTCACGACCCTCCAAGTTGGGTGGAGAAGATAGTCAGCTCTCCTCTTCAGTGTTCCTCAAATCTAGAGGAAACCTCTCTAGGCACTGGATTGGAAATTAAATCTGAATTTCACTCTGTCTTTGGCCTCTCTGCTAACACTGCCTACAAAGTTGCCGATTAGTGTGAACTGTTGTGTGGTTTTTGTCCTTGAAGAATTGCACTGACACTCATCAGTTCATTTCTCATAAGCTATTGAACAGTTGTCATATGGTTGACAGTTTTAGTCACTACTGAACTGACTCAGATTTGAATCTGATCTGATCTAACCAAGGCAGGCTCTAAATCCCACTACTAATCCCAGGAATTTCCTAAACAAACCAGGAGGATGGTAGCTTGGATTCATAAAGGACATTGGGCAATTACAGAGGACAGGACAATATCTAATAGCATAGTAAATCAAGCTATTCAACAAAATATGTTTATTGTGAGCCAGACAGGAGTTCCTTTCACCTTCCAAGGAGGCCTTTAATAACAGATCTCATAAAAACTGATCAGAAATAGTTAAGAAAAAGCTAGCTACAAAGGAGAACTAAGAATGTAGCATCTTAGCACTCACATATCTTCTATGAAACTATTGTTTTAATATCTGATAATCCTTGTCCTAATATACCTTATGTTTTTGTATTTTCTTCCCAAAATAAGGAATAAGAAAAAGTGAAGTAACCTTATTCTTCTAATTGAACTATTTATTTACTATCCCTTTTTCTAAATAAAGAAATTTTTAATCCCCTTTCCCCCATTTTACCTTTAAGAGTGGGTCAGCATGTTCCAGAAACCATCCTGCTACTGCATGGCCTGCCTCATGATATGCTACTGTCTTTTTCTCCTCAGGTTGCAGTACCTGTGTTTTCTTTTCCAAACCTTCACAAAGAACAAATTAAAACTTAGCAAAAACTTCAGACATATCCTCTCCCGCTAAAAACACTCAACATTCCATTTCCTATTGCCATCTCTTATGCATTGATAACATCCCTGTCACACATGGTACCTAAATACCCCTATGGAATATATTAAGTCAAGGGAAAAGAAAAAGATGCAAGACTTTAAATTCCATATTTATCTTGAAGATAAAGAAATTAGTATTTTGCATGTTGTACTGTATTTTGTACTTTTATCAGTAAGATTTTCTAATTTGGACATCATAGTTTTTCAGTATATTCTGAAGCACTATACTAACACTTCCTCTTTAAATCAAATACACTTCATTTTATTTTGCATCTTTCAAACTAACTGGGTCTCAAAATGCTTTTAAGTGATAAACAGTTAAGCTGTTCTTCCCCTCATCTTAAGCAAATGAGAAAATAAGTTTCCTGATGAGATTTCTAATGGAATGGAGAATCAGCAAGCCAGAGGAACACTTTAATATGTGATGCTAATTCTTTTAAAATCTTAACCTACAACATTAACCAGTTAGTGCAAAATTAAAGACTTATTTTTCAAAATATCTAAAATAGATCTGAACTACAGCATTTAAACAGAAACCTTCTCCCACTCTTTTCCCTTGTTGACCAATGATCCATTTGATTATCTCACCTCCTATTACTCGTTCAATTGCTTGCTCAAAGTGCTTTTGGTTTATGGCATCTGAAAGGTGTCTTGCAGCGATCAAAGCAGCTTCATTACAAACATTAGCAATGTCAGCACCTAAAAACCAAGGCAGAGGATATGCATCAGTATCATTTCCAACTACTGCTTTCTCTCAGCACTAACAGGATCACAATAGTCTGGTGTTGGCTATGTGACAGAAGCATCCCAATAAAACAAAAGTCATAATAAGCTTGAGAGAATAGTTATAATTACTACAGAAAAATCTGTCTGTAACAGTGACTCAGATTAAATATATGTAAAGAACCACGGCTCCCCTTTATATATTATGCTATATAAATACATTCAGTAAGATTAATAGATCTAATTCTTTAAATTGATTATTAAAAGGAATGTATTGTTTGTGAAGTACTAAACTAGTAAATCCTACCTCCTAAAGTCTGCTATCTAGCCATAGACCAGGTACAGAATGAGTAGCAACAGTGAAGGCTTCCCCCATATGGGCCCAATGTATCTCAAACCTTGATTTGGAATGATCTCATGTAGGAACACAAGGCTTAAAGCCAGAGCTGGCCATTCAATGACTAGTGTGTCTACAGAGACTGCAAATAATGGCGCCAACTGATGACAACTATGGTGGTGGTGGTACAGTGCTGTAGACAAATACAGTTTACATAGAGACAAATAGTTTTATATAGACCACCACTGTCAGACGGCAACAACTTTTGGTCAATACAAACCTGGGTTGGATTAGGACAGTGATTACAGTTTCCATAACCCATTACTGGGAAGCATGTCTCAATGTCTGATAAAAAGTCATGGCAACATTTAATTATAACTATGCATCTGCTGGGGAAGAACTTCCCTATCTAGAAAATAAAATACATTATGTATGGGATTTTTTTCTAGTAACATTTAGAGTCAGAAAAGAAACAAAAATAAATGTATTTTAAAAAATCAATTATAGTTGTTAGTGAGAATTAGGTGGCTTTTTGGTGGAGGGAGGAGGGGGATCTGCCACCTGGATTTGTCACAATGATGGAGCAGAGGGAGAATTTCATACTGTACCTAAAAATTGTTAGCCAATCAGAAAAGTGAAGATGTAGGAGGGCAGGGAAAGGAAATAAAACAGTATCTGCAGTCCTGATAGCTGGTAACGTTCATGTAATGAGTATATTTAGAGCAAGTATGGTTTTATAATTCACTTACCTGAAAACCCAGGAGTTAGTGATGCAAGTTTTCTTGCCAGGTTATCTTTGTCTAAGATGCTTTCTAGTTTCAGGGGCCTGAGGTGAACTTTGAAAATAGATGCTCTTCCCTTTATATCAGGAGGCCCTTTCAGGGTTTAAAAAGAAAGACTTTTTACTTAATATATAACAACATGTCTTCCTGTTAAAAAAAAGTTTAAGATCCACTACTGCAAACATTTAAGCATGGGAATAGTTCAGATGATTTGTGAAAATACTTATGTGCTCAAGTGTTTGTAGGCTCAAATTCATATAGGCTAAGATGTAGATAATCTTACCAATGTAGATCTGTCTATCAAAGCGCCCTGGCCTCATTAGTGCCGGATCTAAGATATCTGGTCTATTGGTGCCTGCCAAAATGACTACATTTGTGGTAGTGTTAAAACCTGTTCAAAGAACAAAAACAGAAAAACCATGAAGTGGGTAAATAATATTTAATACCACATGATCACCATTCATTAATGAATAAAAAAATCAACTGATGCAGCAGAAAGTAATTTAGACTGTCCACTTTGCAGAATAACTATACCTCTGTAAGTCAAAGAGAACATTAGAAAGAAGCACTTTTTAAAACTAACCACTATACAGTAATCTACTCAAGCTCTAAGGTAGTGATACAGCAAATACCTCAGAAACTCATTAGTATATTTGGCACAAAATGTCTGGATTCTCACAACTAGTAAAAAAAAAATGGCTTGGGCAAGTCACTGTATTAAGATCTAGTTTATCCTATGTATTTGACAGTGAATAGAGCGCTAATGAAATTGTGGGATTAGTAACATTGGTTGCAGGTGGACTAGTCTTGAGCAAAGACTTTTCCACATAACTCTGCCAAGGAAACATAAGCCTCAAATGCAGAATCCCTGTTTTCTACTTCCTGAACAAAGTGAAGACCTCAGAGTGTGCCAAATTGAGTAATCTTTAATTTAAATAAATGGGAAAAAGCACATTATATTCATTTTACTTATAGTTAACCAGAATTTTAGTTAAGATTTATAGGTGTGAACAGTTAGTGCATTATTTCATTCTCTTCCCTCCACGCCTATAAAAATTCTTATATTTTTGTCTGTGACCAATATTATATTTACCTCATGCTGTTACAAAATAATCAAGATACATCTGTGCTCTTATTCTTACAACCCAGTATTAGAAACTAAATAGTTACCATCCATTTCTACTAGAAGCTGGTTGAGTGTGTTTTCTTGTTCACTTTGCCCTCCAAAGTTGCCCCGTCCTCTCTTCCTTCCTACTGCATCTATTTCATCAATGAAGAGAATGCAAGGGGCGTTTTTACGAGCCATAGAAAATAAATCACGGACCTTAACAAGAGAACACAATACATCAGTTATCTTCAATCATCCAATTGCACATAGAGCCAAGATCACTGTCATATCACAGTACCATATCATTGGCTTTTAAGGTTCCAGCTAATCTCACTGCTAAATGTTCAAAATAAGGGCCTCTTGTCCAAATGGCAAGGAATGGAAGACTACCACGAAACCACAATACTGCAAGATTCAAAGGCAGTAATGCAAGAGCAGGAGGTTTTATAAACTTGTCTTTCATACATTCTTGGTTTGCATAGGTTGTTTTAGGAAAACATAACAGAACAGAGATTTACATTTTCTTTTTTTAATAATAGTAAAAACAAACAATTGCTGTGTGTTGTACTTGCATAATAAAAGCGCTGTTCTATCCTGAACAGTAACTTTAACAATTGCATTGCGGGGCCCAATTAATCTCTCAATGGTTTCCAGATCAAAATATGTTTGGTTTACAAGTTAAATGACTGTCCATACCCATAACTCATGCTAGGATAAAGGAAAAATACATCCTACAAACTCAGTCTGGAATCTCTCAACACACTATCACTGGTAATAAAGGTTCTGTAAGACAAGTTACATCCATATTGATACATGTACATGCCCACTGCTGCCTTCACTGGGTTTGCACAGATCCCAACTAGATTTTTTTTTTTTTTTTAAATAAAAGAGAATAGACTCCTGGTCACTGACAACTGTGGCAGCTTCACAGGTCTGCCAGGAGCAATAAGTAATAAAAATCCCCTTATAACTCAGTTTTTTCACTCAAGCAAACAACTAATACTCTGAATAACCAGAGAACAGGTATGTCGAGAAAAGTGGCACCAATTTACATAGTTCTACTATAAAATGTGACTGACTTTTCAATTGTCATTTTCTTGACCAAAGTGGTATAATAAGCAGAATGTAATAAGCTTAATAGGTATGTGGTGTAGTATTTCTCCACTGCAGGCAAGTTAAATATGGAATAATTTTTTGTAATTAATAAAAAACATGAAAGATTTCACAATCCAAAAATCACTGGTCCTAGATGTATATAGGTCTGCTGTGTGATATCTTCTTAGTCAGCTTTAGTTTATCTACTGCAGGTATGAGACATCAATGTGTTCAAGAGAGAAATTAGGGCCAGGACCATACTTAACCTGTAGCCATGTTCAAGTAGAATACCTATATTTTAGTCCCATTCTATCCCAGTTACACTGGCTAGGAATATTGGTTTGGCCTAGAAGTTAACAAATATTCTGTGAAGTTACAGAAACATTTTTCTGCAAAGGCTGAAAATAATTGGCTAGCATTATAAGGTTTTTTTTGTTTTTTTTAAAAGAAGAGATGTGATATGAAATTTTGAAGTTCTAACATTGTCTACCTTTTTTGGGTTCAGTCTCAAATACCTTATTCTAATCTCTACCTTTCGGTATAGCTCTCTTAGAAAACCTGTATGTTGATTATATTTGAAGTTACTTTAATTAAGCAAAGGTATTAACTATCATATCCAAATTTCAAGTCTTTGCTCCAAAGAACTGGAGCATGCTAGGCATTTCAAAAAAGAATCAGCAGAAATTTGTCACATGGGCAAAACAATGTATTCCTTCCCTAGTCTTGATATCAGAAATGCTGAAGTGTTTTGGCTGAAGTTTTTCATAAGAATTCAGCCCAAAGCAGACACGCAGCATGAAAAATTTCAGCCTAAATGGTTAGAGCTTGGCAAAGTTATAAGACTTTTCTCAGTTGCTTATAATGGGAAGTGTCGAGCAAACTAAATATAAGTGGGGCTGGTAATATCTTTTTTTAATCTAGTGATAAGAACATGAGCATGTATAGATAAAAGCTATTGGTCACATGAAGTTAAGGGTCTTAATGCATTTCTAGTGACCATGCATTCACCCCACTGAAAAACCTCCTTAACACAAGCAGCAATTTTATCAATAACATGGCTGCAAAATCATGTTAGGGATGAACAAACTTATGTTGTCGTTATATCTGAAATTTGTATTGAAACTGCTTGAATCTCAGGGTTGGACATTGTTTAATGATTACCCATACATTTAATTTTTAATCCTAATTCACTGATTAGTTATGAATGTATGCAAAACAGCCTTTTAAACTGTAATGTTTACTTTTTAACCTTTCATTAATTTAAACAGCCAAACAAGTTTAATAAACATGACTTTTGGACTAAATCTTTCTAGCTCAAATTTCAGTCAGAAGCAAAATTTTTATGACCCAGACAATTGTATGAACAGACACTTAAAAAGGACCAAGGATCTTAGAGAGATGCTAACAAAAATTTAGAGAGGGGAGACATTGTCAAGGCTGTAGCCACAATATGTATGCACATCAGAACAGAAGTTATGAGAGTTTGTTTAGTACCAACTTACACAAACACAGCAAATTGGTAAAGAGTTACAAGCTGAGGGTGGCCTGCAACTGGAAAATAACTACACTGATTTATTTTGTTTTGTTTTTTAAATAAGGTAACTTTGTGGCTATCATTTAAACAGTGGTTCTCAACCAGGAGTACATGTACCCCTGGAGGTACTGAGAGGTCTACCGGGGGTACATCAACTCATCTAGATATTTGCCTGATTTTACAACAGGCTACGTTAAAAAGCACTATCGAAGTCACTACAAACTAAAATTTATTTATACTGCTCTGTATACTAAACACTGCAATGTAAGTACAATATTTATACTCAAATGTATTTATTTTATAATTAAATGGTAAAAATGAGAAAGTATACAATTTTTCAGTAATAGTGTGCTGTGACACTTTTGTGTTTGTCTGATTTTGTAAGCAAGTAGTTTTTAAGTGAAGTGAAACTTGGGGGTACACAAGACAAATCAAACTCTTGAAAGGGGTACAAGACTTTGGAAAGTTGAGAACCACTGATTTAAAGAGAAACACCTGAAGTTATTACCAGGACACTGAAAAGAAGACTAACATAAGGACTATCAGACTTTTGGCCTACCAACCTTGACAGTGTCCTTTTAACAACTGACGCTGCAATAATAGAGCAAGGCCAAAGACTTACTCTAGCAGGACCCACGCCGACAAACATCTCTAAGAACTCAGAGCCATTGACTGTAATGAAAGGGACATTAGCTTCTCCTGCTGTAGCTTTAGCTAGAAGTGTTTTCCCAGTGCCTGGAGGACCCGTCAGAATGGCCCCCTGCAAAAAGGAGCATAATTAGCTTATTTCAAACAAAGTATATTTGTTATAACATTTCTATCAGAACATCTTCTTCAGTTAATGTTATGATAATGAATCAGTCCAATACAAGAGGTCTAGAATGGGGTGAAAAATTAGGATGCTGTGGGCCTGATTCTGATCTCACTAAAACTTACTGGAATTATACTAGAGTTAAACCAGCATATGAGAGCTCAAAATCAGGCACTGTTTTGCCATTTGTTTTAAAAACAGATTTAGTGTAAGAAGTAAATTCAAGGCTTTTGGACCAAAATTTTGAAAAATATTAACTTAAATATGGCAGGTGATGGGATCTGGATGAAAAAAAATAGGCAGCTTTACAACAATGGATTATCTAATATAGTCCATAAATTCTCTCTCTTGCTAATTTTGGCCAACATGAATTGAGTATGCGCCTCAGAATAAGGACAGTCTTGTAGCACTGCACGCTCAAAGAACCTGAAGAAAAACTAGTATTGTCAAAAGACAAGAATTGGAAAGTATCATCTATTTTAAAATTACTACTCTGATTCAAAGGACCTAGAGTATATCTTTCTAGCTGAAATAATTTTAAATGAGAAAAAAAGTCATGAAGTGTTGGTTAAAGTAAATGTTACATCTCTCTCATCCTCTGGGCTATTGTTTCCTTACCTTAGGGATTTTTGCTCCTAGATCCTGATATTGCTTTGGGTTTTTCAGAAAGTTAACAAACTCCATTATTTCTAATTTGGCCTCTTCACAGCCAGCTACGTCTTTGAACTTTACATCTATTTCATCCTTTAGGACCTTGGCGGTGGTTTCACCTACACTGAAGAGTCCACCCATTCCACGCCCCGTTCGACCTATGCCAGCAGCCCCTCGTTTTAATGAATACAGTAAGAAGCCAATTATAAGGACTGTGGGCAGCATGCTCAGAAGAAATGAGCTGAGGAGAGAGAGGAAAAAATAATTAAAGAAAATAAATCACACTTGACTGAAGTGTTACTACTGTGTACAAAAGTTAATTTCCATTGTAGATCTTGTAAGATATTAATCAGAGTTTATGTTCCTGTAACCTGTACACTAAGTTAAAGGCAGAGATGTTGTTTGCAAATATTTTTCAAGTTCCATACAACATGTAACATGGTTCAGGGGAAACACGGGAATAGACACTAAACTACAGAACCCATAAACAGATTCAATACATTCGTGATCACAAAAAGGAGGATCTAAAGCAGTGGGGTTCTCAACTTTTCTGGCTCAAGGGCCACAAATTTTTTTTACAACCTTGAAGGGCCACCAGTCTATCAAATTATAAAATGGGCCACAGGTTGGGAACCACTGTTCTAAAGATGTTCAAAGATGTGAGTTGAAATGTATTTGAATTGAAGCCTTTAAAAAAAAATTAGACAACTGTAGATGAACAGCATTTAGACAGTGAAAAACTCTTACATATCTGATTAGTGACAAGTGACAAAACTGGAAACTGAAGTCATCTACATATCCTTGTAAAAAGCACAATGGGAAATGATAGTGTGCCTCAATATTTTATCAGAAGTCCACCTATAAGATAGAAAGCAGCTCAGTTTCCATGCCCATTAAAACCTTCTCTGCTAACGAGGCTGTCAGTTATGACCAATAATCCTAAAACAACAGCTCCTAACCTCTATGCTGAAATTCCTTTTGCAGGCATTGTTTTCTCCTTAAAAAAACCTCATTCATTTTCTTTAATTCTGCTTTTTGCTATGCTGTTATTTCATTCGGTTTTCTCCTTCTTTCTTCCTCATTCAGTTGCAGCATCTCCCTTCCCCACACCTACGCTCACTATTGTCTGGTACACCTCTCCACCATCACTGCTTATTCTGCCTCAGCACAGCGCTGTGCAGGCTAGCTACCTCAAGTTCTTAGATATCCCCATTTCCATAGTATCTGAGCACCTAACTATCTTTAATGCATTTAGCCTCACAGTATCTCTGTGAAGTTGGGAAGTACTATTATTTCCATTTTACAGATAAGGGTTGAGGCACAGACACATATAGGCCCTGTCTTAACTATTAAGAATAGCGTGTTTTTTACCTCAGGTAGCTAATACACGTGAGCTATCCTCACTGAAAATGCAGTGAAGACAACGCACTTGAGTTTTACAGCGAGATTAGTTAGGTGAGGTTAACCTCAGCCAAGTGTACAGTGCTGACCTTACAGTAAAACAAAAAAGTGTCTTGTCTCCACTTGTCTTCCAGTTTTCACTGGGAGTAACTTGTATACTAGTTATCCCAAGATAAAATCTGCACCATTTTAGCAATGAAGACAAGGCTTAAGTGACTTGGCTCAAAGTCACACAGACACTCAGTGGAGAAGCAGGGAATTGAACCCAGGCTCTGCAGTCCAGGCTAAACACTGGACCATCTTTCCTGTTGCCACAGAGAAAACAGGGACCACAGTGTATCACTGCCTGGAACAGAGAAAGAAAAGAATATGCATACACGGAAGGTGGCAAGAGTGATTCAGACAGTGAAAGAACATGCATACATGGAAAGGCAACAGCTAAGTGCCTGGCAGCAGTGACCCATCTGCTACCAACAGCTTTTCAAGAAGTCAGAACTGGTTCATTTCGCCGCAAGGAGTCAAGAAACCCCTGGGAGAGTAGCATACCCCACAAGCTGCAATTCCTGACAGGCCAAACTAATTTCCATGTAGATCAACAGCAGTCATTCTTTCAATAACCTCTCACCTGGATCAGAATGAAACCAAATTACTGCAGTAAAAATCCCTATTTCCTATACACCTGAGCCATTCACAGCCCAGGACACACCCTTGACAGGAAGAGCAGTTGTGGTCTGTGCCAAAGCCAGCTCAGAAAAAACTAAACTACAGAAGATAAATGCAAAGAATATAATTTCTCTTTTGGAGCCTCTACTCTTTATTTGGGTAACAAGTGCTGCAATAATAAAATAAGTTTGCCTATTTAAGGGGATAAGTGGGGCCAGCTGCGGATGCATAGAAACAGATGCATATTATATAATGAAAAGCTAAGTTTGGGAAAAGCTTACATGAGATGAAGACCCTGAACAAAGACCAGAGCTGTTGTTTTAGGACTATTGGTCATAAGAAATTGTTCTATTTACAGCATATTGAACACACACAAAGGTCAAAGCAGAGTGAGTTTTTGGTAATACTGCCATCAAGTGTGCCATGTGTGTACAGGACAACCTCATTATTCTACTGGAAAGGAAAGGTTTATCAGCATATCTAGTGTTTAAACAGATTCTTACCCATCACTTTCTGCTGAATAAACTACAGGTAATCTGTTCTCCACTTCTACCCCCAACTCTTGCTGTGCAGTTTCCAGATTCCGTTCAAAAGTGTCCACACTACCAATATTAAACCAGACATATTGCTATAAAAAACCACAAAGTTATGATCATCACAAGGTGAATAATTTGCTTCAGACTCTTTACAATTCATCTAAAGATAAAGAACAGACGCAAATCAGTGGCTTAATATCAGTCTAAAGGAATGATTCACAGTAAAATATTTACTTTCAGTTTACAAAAACTAATTTTTATTTACTGAAGAATAGAATGAGTTTAGATTTAATAGATGCATTTATGGAAACTCATACACCCCCTACATTATTACTGGAGGACAATTACTTAGGCTTGACTTTGATCACTGCAATCATAGAAGTCATATGTGCCAGGATTTTCATGCATTTTAAACAGGCTTAAATTCTGATATTTTTTACTTTGTAATAAAAGGGTGAATTCAATGAGCACAACTGAACAGAAATTAAAATCTTCAAAGGGAAATCTAGGGCTGATTATGTATCAAAGAGAGCAAAAGCCCAGCAAATACACAGCGGTCACTTGGGTCTTAGTAAAAGACTTTCACCTGAAGGGGAAGAAGGATCCTCAACCTCAGGTTTGAAAAGTTTTCTTCATACATTTTGGGCAACTAAGTTACAAAATTTGGTTTGCTATGTCACCAACTATTCACTTTTATCACAATTCTTAACTGTTACTGCACTATTCTTGCTAAAAAACACTTTGGTTTGAAACAATGCTGAGATTAGATTTTATTTTAACATATTTCCATGATTTGCCTTTTTCACCATTAGTAATCCTGAACACCTAATATTGCATAAAATTGCAACTCTAACCATTAACGGATTGAGAAATCAAGGCCAATGATGGTTTATAGGTTAAAGAGTGTAAGTCACATTAGCTCCACTGAAGTAACTGTTGCATATTTCACTTTACCCTGCCTGGAGGAACTTCCAGATGTTGGTTCAGCAAAAGCTGATAGTCTAGAAAGGAAGCTCCTTGGGCACAGTCTAAAAATAGAAGTGACACAACCATACAATGTTTTAAGAACATGGAATGAGATTTTAGGTATGTGGCCAGTGACATCCAGACTGTCTAACATTAAACATGCCTGACAATCATTGCTGCCATCCAAACCATACATTTCAATAGTTATCAACATTCCTTCTAAATTTTCTGTGTGTTGCATGAGCCACAAACTCCACTGAGCAGTAACATTTTAATCTCTGGGCAAAATTTACACTTTTTTTAAAAACACGTCTTCTTATTGAGGGTTGGGAGAAGTGGGGGTGGCTACTCTGCACAGGAAGTGGGGGAATGGAGTGTCAGGGTAAAGGGAGCCGGTGGAATAGGAGTATCAGGGGAGTGGAGGAATGTGTGGGTGAGTGTTGCACATGAGAAGCAGTGTGAGTTGGAGCTGCAGGGGGAGGCTAGGGTGTCAGGGATAGGAGGGGGAGCAGGGTGGGTGCTCTGCACTGGGACCAAAAGGAGCTATTAAGTCTCGGTGGTGTTGGTGTCGGGGGTGGAAATGGCCCAGCCAGTCCCAGCCTGAGAAGATGTCTCAGTAACTTGCATCTCCCTAGCCAGTGTAACTATTATTGGCCCTGGCCCAATCACCCCGTTTTCTACCTGCTCCCCTACCTAATCCCAGGAACCGTGGCAGCCACTCCAGATGCCACTTGCCCCCAGGACAGGTGCTCCACATCCCACTCTCACCTCCCCCGCACCAGCCACAGAGCCCTGCCCAGCCTGCATCACTAGCCCAGCCTTTGTAGCACCTGCCCCAGAGACAGAGGAAGTTGAGTGCACTACAAGTGTGTGTCATGAGTGGGTATATGGAAGATTGTTGTGCCACTGCCACAAGTGTATGTAGTTTACATTGATCGTTAGTAGCACTGACTTTTAAAAAAAATTTATTTTAAATTTTAGGCCTTCACTTTGGGTACTTTGGAGCACTTTAACCAGCACTGCTGCTCTCATCCTCCCCAGTTACAGGGAAATGGTTCCCAAGGAGAAGCAGGAAATGTTTTACTGAGCTAAGAGCTATGTTTCTTACGAGAATGGCAGGGAGTCAAAATCTAGATTTACGATCATCTCTTCAGTTTTCACTTTGCTAGGGAAGGCATAGGTTGGCAAATCATGAAGAGCCAATTTTTTTTGGTACAAGCAGTAAAATGAGTTTATAAATAAATGCATGTACTGCTAAACGATTTTTAATACTAGATAGTTCACAACATGCCGCACCATCTAACGTAGGAAACTACTACATGCTGAAGCACACAGATTTCTGAAGGCTCTGCTTGTGAAGTAAGACAATAGGCAGGGGAAGGAAAGGACCCAATTTTTAAAGGAGTTTTGTAATGTGCCATGATTGTAGTTATAACAGAGGCAAAGGACTAGGCGAGACAGGAAAACAAAATTATCAGAACATTAAAAGTAAACCTGTAAGTGTTAAAATAGATTAAAAGTAGTACAGAATGGTTACAGACAGACCAAATTTTCTGCAGTAACAATTTTGCATGTTAAGTGAAGATAGTTCTGCTGCCGCCTATAATACGTTTATATATATTAAAAACTAAAATTTACCCCCTGAATAGGAGACTTTCCCTGGGTAAAGACCACTCTAACAAAGCGTTTGTTCACCACTTCTAGTCTGTCCACCTGTAAGAAGAAGGAAAACACATTTTAAAACGCACTACAAGTCATAGCCGTGATTCACTGCTGGTGTAACAGGTTGCAATTCCATTACCAGTAATGGAGTTGCATCTGCTTATGCCAAAGATTAATTTAGTTCCATATCTTACTTTTAACAGATAGCAGCAGCAAAGTTAATGTTGAGATTATCTTATAGTTGAGAAGCTACAGTTAAGGTTTAAGATGGCCATTCCATCAAAAACCACAAACTTTCAGTCACTTAAATGTCAACATTTTGCTATTTGTCAGATATTCTCATTCCAAAAGATGAATTATTTGAGAGTTGAAAATCTACTGAGCTGCTTCTCATTTATGCAAATGGAAGATGTTTCACATTTAAGAAGTAGTCCCCGACACTTCTCATTCATAACTCAAACAGCTTTGTTTGAAAGCCTCAAATTGGACATATTCCTAATCCTTCTGAGGAATCCATAGTGCCAAGTTTGACTTTATTATGTTAAAATAGGGAAATATTTCTGTTCATGAAACACCACAAACAATAAGTGTACCATTCTAGTGGGTAACCGATTTGTATTTACTTGGGAATACACATCTCACTGTATTTATTTCTGTGACTGGACATGCAAATAAACAGTGAGACCCCAATTTTCAAATACAATAATTTAAACAGGGTGCCCAAATCTCATATTTGGACAGTCAGATACATAAGTCAATAAATGATCAACAGCAAAGATTACTGCATTAGAAAAGAGGATTGGATGATCTAGTAGGCCTTTTTATCACAGAAGAGGTCTAGATAAAATTACTATAAGGTATGCACAAAATTGGTTGAAAGATCATAAAGAGTAGTTATCAATGGTTCACGGTCAAACTGGAGTGAGGAGGGGGGACACTCATCTAGTGAGGTCCCACAGAAGTCTGTCCTGGGTCTGGTACTATTCCATATTTTCACTAGTTACTTGGACAACGGAATGGAGTGTATGCTTATAAAAATCTGCATATGACATTAAGCTGAACGGGGGGTGTGTGTGAGGGGGTTCACAAGCACTTTAGGATTAGAATTCAAAATGAGCTTGACAAATTAAAGAATTGGTCTGACATCAACACGATGAAATTCAATAAAGAAGGGGAAAGGACTACACACAGGAAGGAAAAATCAAATGCACAACTACAAAACAAAGAACTGGCTAGGCAGTAGTACTGCTGAAAGGGATCTAGGGCAGAGGTTCTCAAAGTGGGAGGGTGGGCCCCCCTGGGGGGGGGCACGGAGTGTATTCTGAGAGGGGGCATGAGAAACTTTAGAAAAAAAGACAAAAAACCTTACTGCGCACATTTTACTCACCGCCATGAATAACCAGCCAAACTGATCCCTCCAGACAGATCAGGTCCTCAGCTGGCGCTGTACATTGGACTCGAGATGGCACTGTGCATTTGGATGGATTTTTGTTAAGATTGCATAGCATTATACAAAGTCGTTGCCATCTGTGCTTTAATCCATTTGCTATGACGTGGTGTGCACATTTAATTGCAAGCATCGACCACCAGGGCAGTTTTGCTTTTGCTCTTATTACAATGGATCATGGGCTCTGTTACAATCAGTGCCTTGCTGCTTTTCATATTTAGTGAGTGTTGCATGTTGGTTTTTCTTTAATCAATACATGAAACTGTGTGGCGGGGGAGAGGGCATAAACTACTTCAGATACAAATAAGGGAGGCGCAATCAAATGAGTTTGAGAAGCACTGATCTAGGGTTATAGTGGATCAGAAATTGCTTATCAGTCAACAGTGTGACACAGTTATGAAAAAGGCTAATATTCTGGACATTGGAAACAACTGTCCTACTCTACACAGCATCTGTGAGACCTCAGCCAGAGTACAGTGTCCTGTTCTGGGAGACATGCTTTGACAAAGATGTAGACAAATTGAAGAGAATCCAGAGGAGAGTAACAAAAATAATAAAAGGTTTAGAAAACCATACCTATGAGGAAAGGTTGAAAAACTGGGCATGTTTAGTCTTGAGAACAGAAGATTTAGGGGGCTTCTGATAACAGTCTTCAAATATGTTAAAGGCTGTTATAAAGAGGATGGTGATTGATTATTCTCCATGTCCACTGAAGGAAGGACAAGAAGTAATCTGCAGCAAGGGAGATTTAGGTTAGATATTAAGAAAAACTTTCCAATTATAGGTATACTTATAACTATAAGTAGATATACTTGTTCCTGTCTCAGAACATGGGGCTTAACTTGATGACCTCTTGAGGTCCTTTCCAGCCCTACGCTTCTATGACATGTCAATGTGAGCATCCAAATACAAGATTAAGGCATCCTATTGGAGCACCTAAATTTGAAAATTGGGTTCAAATCATGAAGCGTCCAATTGTACAAACACAAGAACACTGAAATAGTGATTTCATTGCACCTCTTGTGTGCGGAATTATTAGCCCCATATTTGTGGGAACTCACAAAATAATAAAGTAGGTTTCCCCTCCCATACTCTCAAAATGAAATTAAATCCAAAGCATTACCTCAATACAACAATAAAGTTGAAAGTTTCAATGCAAAAAAGTTTGGAAGTTCAAAAGTTACATTGCCTACAAAAACCTTAGTTCTGTCACATTACGGAAAAAGTTCACCTATTTAAACTGCATAAACATTTATCCAATATACAACATACTCACAACGTATCCATGTTAATGATGGAAAAGAAGACAAACCAGAAAGCTGAAATCCAGTCAATTTAAAAATTGAGTAAGAAGTAATTTAGATGCCATACCTGCCTCTGAATCCCAATTTGTGCTTTTGCAATCATTTCCCTTTTAAAAAAAACCAAACTCTCTTCCATTTTTTCATGTAAACATCTCACACATGCAAGAGAAAATAACTGACTATACAGAGGAAACAATGAAACTGGCTAAACACAAAGTGATGTCGAATACACCAGGTATATAAACCTCAGACTGGCAGGCAGGCTCAGATGTAGTAAACTATTTTTAATTATTTTAAATGGACTAGATTTCAAGTGGATGGTTTCCCTTATACCTGACCGTGTTCTTATAAAGGTAATTTTAAACTAAGTAACTTCTAAAGTGAGTGAGTCTGAACTATTTGAGTATTTATTCCAGTTTGTGGTTCCCTTGTTCTAAAACAATTTATTTTAGCGTATCTGAAGACACTAAAAAAGGAACGGGAGGGGGGATTCCTTTCTATCTGAACAGTGTCTGAATATTTCACTACCTGAGTATCAAGCTTTCATTTTACAGAAGACCAAGAGATTGTTCTCTTGGTTTGGTGCAATAAAACTTTCAGAATGCTCTTCTGAAATGAGGGTTCTGCTTGGTTCACTATAATAACCAAGTGCCCCTTTCAACTGAATTAAAACTGCTTTATTGGTAGGCTTGGCAGGATTAAATTTAAATCAACAGATGTTGGTAAACGTGAGTTTCAGCTGACACTGAAATCGATTAAAAAATCCATCCCTAACAATCACGAGTGTAGCCTCCCCACACACCTTGTGGGAGCAAGCAAGCCGTTCCTGGGCAGTATCCATTCAGCAATGGGATGGCTTCCCTTGCAGCATGCGCCTTGTCTGCCTCTGCCCCACCAGGATCACAGCCTTGCCTGCACCTTATGCCAGCAAGGATCAGGTGTCATCGCCCCCATGATCATGCAAGGAGCTATGTACAGCTCTGCCGTCAGCTCTGTTCACTCACTCACAAGCCACGTGTGTGGGAGCTGTCCCAGGTCAGGAATTTTTCAGCAGCAGAGTGGCTCTCCTGCAGCTGGGAGCTCATCCTCCTCATTGCAGTTCTGGTCAGGGGGTCTCTGCTCCATCAGGTCAGGACTGCAGCCTCCCCCACACCTCATGCCCAAGTGTTTTAAGCCCCTCAATCATACAGGGATCCCCCTGCAGACTCACTGTCAGCACTGCCCTAACCCCAACCCTAATCTCCCCTTAACTTCTTGGAACCACAGGTTTTAAAATAGTTAAAAATAAAAAAAAAAATTCTTTAAAATAAAAATAGATACTAATCGTCAAACTTATAAAATAATAAAAGTCAAATTTTGCCAAGCCTATTTATTAGTTACCTTTGCTAGCATGTTTCACAGAGCTTTTTGTACAGAAGGCATGCTAATGCTGCTACCCAATCTCACCATCTTTAGTTTCATTATTCCCCCATACCTACTCACCATTCCTTTAGAAAGGTAATTATTGACAAAATCCTTCCAAGTGATTTCCCTTGCAGAGTTCCTGAAGAAAATGAAATACATAACAAAAGCCCAGAAAAGAGAACTGCCTATGAAGTAAAGCCGGAACTCTCTGTCATCCCATGGAAAGTCACCCTAGAACATGGAAAGAAGAAAAACAAAAGTATTTTTTCTCTCTCTAGTGCAGTGAATGCACACTAAAAGAATAGCTATCACATGGGTATTTTCTGCTTGTTTCCAGGGTTCAACAAGGAATGCATCCAGCTAAACTGAATTAAGTTTGCCAAGATACTGTACTTTTATATTCAAAAGACAAGACTATGTCATTTCCACAGTAATGCCTTTTATCAGAGAATCTTAAAGTGCTTTATAAACAGTAAGAGGACAGTCAACTTGAAAGCTAACCGATTACAGCGTTTCAGATATTCATTCATGTCCCAAGGCCTACAGACAACTTTTGTGGTTTGACAATCACATTCTCCTCCCTCCCCTCCGCCCCCGGTTTTTTAAAGGTTTCTCTTTCTGTCATTGCTGTGTACAAGAACCATAGAAATAAAAGGAGAAACTGATCAATCTATACAGGTGAATGACAGCACCTATGTATAAGTCACAATTTCTAACAGACCCAATAGAGAAACTGAAAAGAGAAATATTGTTTCTACACTTAGTTATTGTAATCCTTGGTGTTACATTTAATGGTGTCAAAAAATCCCAGAAAAGCTATGTTTACAGCAACTGTATCTCCAAGACCAAAATAACTGGTATTGCCTACATTCATTAAATATACCAAACTTTATGAGAACTATTATCAATTTGATCTACTGATCCATGTAGCACCTCAAAAATCATTCTCCCCTGACAATAAGAAGTTTTTAAAGTTAACAATATACCCTCAAAGCTTCACTATAAATACACTAAGCACTTCTTCCAAAAAGTCAGAGTATATTCTTTAATTGGTTCACCACACAGTGTTTATACAAGGTAAGCCACTGCCACAAAACAATGTATTTTAGAGTGAACACCTTTTGTAACCTGGCCCACCATCCAGTGTCTTCCTTCTTGCCACCTCTTTTTCCTCCTCCTCCTCCTCCACTAGCTCCACTGTTACTCTCAGGAGGTCGCTGGGCATCAGCTTGCTTTGCTTCTACAAAAGAGACACAAAGACACATTAACAACATTTTCCAGTCTTACTGAAATCTCAGACTAACGCAGAGATCTTCTGTTTATATTGTAATTAAATAAAAGCTTTTCTGGAGAATAAAATGAGCCCTAAATACATAGCAGTTTGCAAATGCAAAGCATCTCAGAAATCAATTACAAAATATGATCCATTGAAGAATCTCATTTTTCTTTTTTTGTTTCACTCCTCAAACAAAACATTGTCAAGTAGCCCACTCCTTAATCAACAGATGGCCACATCATACAACCACAATCAAAGCAAAGCCCCAGTATTTGTATTCCACTACTCTTGGAAGCTAAGAAATGAATATGCAATTCTCTAGATGTGGCCCCTTCCAAAACATGAAGGAGGTGTACTGGCTGGGGAATGTGGGGTAGATTATACTATCTCTGTACCCACTTTGCAGAAAATGGAGGACTTTTTCAGAGCTGTCTATCTGGTACCCATTACCAGCATTAAGTATCATCTGACTAAAACTCCACTGGACCTCTAGGCCTGTAGGTCATTGTTTACTTCATTCTATGTTCAGGAAGCATTTAAAATAGAATCTGGAGTCTGGTTTGACATCTTAGCTGTAAGGCAATACAACAGAATACAGGGAATCAGAGTTCATGATCTCTAAACTGTGGCTCTGTGACTGCTGATCACCCTCTTCACAACATGCGCTGCAGGATTACCACCTATCATCTTGTAACCAAGACCCTTTTATACATCTGTCACTATGATAACCAAGTGGTTGCTACTGCCAATAGTTTCCCCATCTTCTGGCCTACACATACATCTGAGCAAGGGACTTTATGGGACTGACACTACCAGCCCCTCCTTCAAGCAACAACCTTCACACAGCTACTGCTGAGGCTTCACCTTCTGAACAGGGATTCTCTGTTTGCTTCCTGCTCAAGGAATATATGTTTTAACTTGCTCTGGGAAAGCTCAGAGATCTAAGTATGTAGCACCATCACGTGATTATGTCCACTAAAAGGGCACTGAACATGTATCCTAGAATACTAGGCTTGGAGGGGCATAATGGGGAGCAACAAATGACTCCAAAAGCCTACGTGCCGTATGGAACTGAAAAGGTTTTAATGCAGTCTGTAATTTAAGAGCCAACATGGAGCATGGTTTCTGCAAACATCGAATATGAATATATCAGTCACATAGTAACACAATTAGTAAGTATCCTAATGCAAAGCTTGAACTGGGAACAGCTTCTTAGTACCTTTTGTTTCTCTGGCTGATCCTTTGGATTCATTAGTTTTCTTTCCATTAGGAAAATACTTTTCAAATCCTATTAAGAGAACACATTAAATGCACCTGATATATTTTTAGCTATTGGTATTTTTATAGAGATAAACGAGAGTACTCAACTATAATAAGCATAAGTATTATGCTTATATCACCCTGCATTATATAAGTTAGCCACCAATGAGGTGAGGCTAATTTTTCCACAAGACTGAAGAACGAACTATAATGTTCACCAGAAAGTATTTGGTTTATTTAAACCAAAGACATTTACTTCTAAAAGAAAAACAATACGTTTTTATTCTCTTACATTAACACTGAGCCAAAGTCAAATTGTCCTTCAAGTCAAGGACAAACACAGTGTTTGATAAGGTACTGGAAAAAAGAGAGATCTAGAAAAAATGCTGTACAAGAATCTTGCCTTTTAAACTACCAACTCTTTTTCAATACTCACCCTCAAGTATTAGAAGGCGCAAAAAGGGAAGGGTCTAGTGAAAAAAGCTAGCCAAAGTTTCACCAACAGCATGAACATGTCCTTCTTCCTAATCACCAAGCACCAGTTGTGCATATGCATATATATCAAGCAACGATGTATATATGTAATATTTACTTAACTGCACTATCAATGTCTGAATTAGACTAAAATATTTTAGATTATATACACAATGTATGT
Source organism: Emydura macquarii macquarii (assembly GCF_026122565.2). Lineage (NCBI taxonomy): Eukaryota > Metazoa > Chordata > Testudines > Chelidae > Emydura > Emydura macquarii. Next base: position 13,632,051 of record NW_027130349.1, read on the forward strand.
GACAAATATTTATGCATCAAGATCCCATCTTGTGCAGGTAGAAAATAAGCATTTATAGCATTATTTTATTAACAATTCATTACAAACAAACTTTCTAGTCCACAAACAAAGTTATAAACTAGGGATACACAAAGCCTGCTTAACTGACAGATGAACTGGAAACTTGTCAGGGGCCTGAAGATCAGTTTAAATTGCATAAGATGGAGCAAACTGTAGTTACATATCTTTAACAGGAGGTGTAATCTGCAGATCCCAGCATACTCCATCTTGCTATCAGAGGCCATTCAATGTTGGAACCTGTTGCCTTTGAGGGCAGTAAGTCCAAATGAAACATGAGAGTGGTCCTCATTATAGGACTCAATTAGCTCCATTTCACTCACCATTGCTAAGTTTAATTACCTTTAGGAGGTTGGGAGAAGAGCCTTCTGTAAGCAGCAATTACACTTGCCATGATAGTATTTTTGTTAGTAGTCACTCTGGTAGTAACTTGTTCGTGGAGCTGAAAGACGAAGCACAAACACTATTAGGCAACAAGAAAGTTACAGATGTCTTCAATCAAGCTCTTTAAAAATCTTTAGATGACACCAGGCTATGTCAGAAGATTCTTTCTTCCACCCTAATATAGTAAGAACTGCTGTGGATATGAGCAGAAAAAGAAAAAAAAAATTAGGAGAAAGGTAGAAAGTAGTCATTATATGGGTTTTCTGGAATAGGCAAGTCTGTGTTACCTTTGCTGTACAAATCTAGAATCCTGCCAGCAATAGCGGAGATTGGGCAACAAGATAAAATGCACAAAAATTTCTTCTAAAAAATTTTTAGAATTGTACAGATATTTAGCTTTTCACTTATGTTCCCCACACAATCTCAAACATAGGATAATTTAAAGTATAGATACTAAATGTATTTTTCACATCATCAGCTAATGGGTACTGAAGTGTAGCAATTGAGCCTGGTTGGGCAGGTGTGATGAGGACGTGGTATACTCACGGGTATGGCATGAATTTCTGAGAAAAAAATCTAGATTCTTTCTCTCCAGGAAGGATCTGCTCAGAGGTCCAAGACAAAGGGGCAGTTAGATAGTGGTTACACAGAGCTGAGAAACCCAACTGAGGGAAAGAGTCATAAAGCAGAGCTAAAGCTTTTGTACATTAGGATCTATTTACAGCAGACTCATGATTAAAGTTCGTATTATGCTAACTGAAGTACCTTCCTGGTTTGCAGGGTTCTAGATTCTAGAGTTTAGTGGAAAGGATGCATTTTAAACTGTTTTAATTCTTAAGATAATTTGTTTTAAGTTAAGATGTAATGTTTCCTGGTAATAGTCCTTAACACTTTTAGAGCATACTGAATAAAATGTACTGTAATCTTACTATAAGGTGGAGTTCTCTTTTTCTTCCAGAGAGAGACTATACATTCTGGATATGATCCAAATTTACCTACTTCTGGAAGTTTAAGTTTTATGTAATTTAGTTATTTAAGCTAAACTTTCTCCTGAGAATCACTGCTCAGGGGCTCTCCACTGAAGGAGATCAACCTCCCTCTCCCCCCACCCCTACTTACCTCTGTCTCAAAGGGGCACAACTCTTTTATGCTCCTGGATTGGAGGGAACTACCAGAAGTGAACTAGCCTGACATTGGGTGACTCAGCAGAAATAACATGCATAGGTCTAGCAACATCATTGTGAACCACATCTATGGAAGATCCTATTATCTTCACTCTGCTGGACTTATTAAGGAAAACTAGTGTTATTAATATTTAGCAATTACATTATTCTCAAACTATATTGGCTGTAAAACAGACTTTCTATCCAAAAGGGTACATCTAACATCAAAGATGGGAGAAAGAAATTGATATCCTGAGCCACAAAACTCCAACACACCACCATAAATTGCATTTATAATACTGTCTTTCGACAGTACTTGACAACTTTGGGATTTTTTTTAAAGGGTGTAAGTAAAGACTTCGCTGAACAAAGTTTGATCCATTCTCACTTTTGGAATTAAGGGGAATTCATGTGAATGAATGATTCAAGCACCCACCAAATTCTCCTACCTCTGTTATTCACTTCTGATATAGAGACAGGCAGGTGAAGGATTCTCAGTCTGTTGACCCTCTCCACATTTATTTTGTGTTGTCCTACTGGCTGCAGAATCAACCTTGGTACTAAAAATCCAAGCAGAACTTTCACTGAGAAAGTAAAGCATGCCAGGATCAAAAAGATACTTTGTTGTATAACTGCTATGTCACTCCAGCAGGGATGAGTGCAAATGAGTATCTTTGGAAGGGGCTTTAAGGAAAGAGTGGTAAATCAGTATGGCTAACAAAGGATTTATGACAATCTATATGTATCTCAAGGACAAGGAAGTGGTAAAGAAACAGCAATGAAACTCAGGAAAAAATTATGCCGGACAATTCTGCCTCACTTCTATATTACCAGTCCCCCTGCAATACCAAAAATTAATGAATGTCTATTGGGGAGAATGTTTACTTTATTCATGATCCAAATTCAGAGTAACTGAAGAATATTCAGCAGATTTTGCTCCATTTAATCAGGGCAAACAATCATGTTCATACAGTTTAAGAATGGTCATGGGTGAACTGGATTATAACCAGCACAAATAGGGCTAAACTGTGTTATGACCTAGTTGATCAGGAACATGCTATACAGCGTAAGGCCAGACCTGAACAATAGAGCTGGTACACTTCTGGATTTCTCTCTACAGACTACAAACTGTGCTGCTAAAATGTCTCTTATAGTGCCTCAGGAAAGACACAGAGAAGGAAGAGTTACAAAATAAATTTTATAAAGAAGAAAGTAAAAGTTATCTTTATGCCATCTACATTGAGTCACTAGACTCAGGGCTGGTCTACACTACAGAGTTTTGTTGACAAAAGTCAGCTTTTGCCGACAAAAGAGTGGAGGTGTACCCACTGAAATGCTCCTCCCACCGATGTAACTCCCCTGCTATGCCAACATAATAAAATCATCTCAACAAGAGGTGTAGGGCTTATGTGTAATTAGGGAAATTAGTGTCAGTATAGACACCGTGTTTCTTACATTGGCTGTTGGTGGTCACTCTTGGGACAAGAGTGTCACTCAAGGACAAGGCTACCTGATTCCCGGTGGGGAGAAGCCCCAGGTGGCTTCCCCTGGGGAACAGGGAGTGAGGGGAGAAGTCCACCAGGAATTTGTGGGGCAGCCAGGCTCCTGGCAGAGACCAGGCTCTCAGCTCCCCACACTGCCCTTTTAGGTCAGTGGAAGTGCTACTAGTGAGGACGCGCACCACCAACCCAAGTAGGGTACTGTGAACATCAGCCACCGCAATAATTAATGCAGGGGCTATAAGTTGACCTAACATAGGTCAACTTATCTTGGTAGCATAGACAAGGCTTAAGTCTTGATTGTGCCCATGTTTACATTGACTATAGATCTATGCCAAAGTTAATTTAAAAATGCATACAGCTCCTTTTCCCCCACCTGAGTAATTCCAACAGTTATTAGAATTAATGTGTGAATTTATCTACATAATCTAAAAGCCAAGGCTATTCTGTCAAGGAATATTACAGTCAAGATGCTATGCATTCAATCTAATAACTCTAATAAATGTCATGCTACTGCAAAGGGAAACTGTTTCAGGTTAGCTGGAGCTGAGAATGCCACAGTGACATAAAACGATATGATGCTTTCAGAGTGTTTCAAAGGGGGAAAAGAAGAAAGATCAAATGACACACACTTTGCCCTCATGATGTCTAAACATTTAGGCCATTTCATGAACCAGACAGGGGAACCCTGCCCTGCCTATCAATCATAAGGATAAAATAATTGCCACAACAAAGGAATTTGAAATAAAGAAAAACAGGCAAGTAAAAATTCCTTAGTGCTCCAAGGAACCTTCATCTTACTCAGGAAAAGAGAATGATACCGAACGAACATTTTTGAACAAAGTTGATACTCCATTGTGGAGTGGTGTAGAGAGCATACAGGTCATGTTTACAACTGAGTTACACTAAGACTATGATGTAACTCTCACTATTTAACAGTGTCAGCCAAATACAAGACATGTAGCACTGAATAAATGCCTCATACTCTGTCTCTTCTGGGATCTTACGCTGCAAAACAAAATAGGAGCATTGCTGGGCTTTTTTGTTCTTTTTTTTAAAAAACAAACCCACAACAGAACTTTGCACCTTCTAAAAGAAGAAAAGATGACAAGCAACTAAACCCTCATAATTCTAATTCATAGAAAATTTACCAAGAACACAAAACAAGCACAGAAAATCCACTACATTTTCAATCTTTTCCCAAAAATCAAAATGATATCAATAAATAAAACACTAGTACTAATTCTTTACTGCATGACAAAAACTTCAAAATTTTTGTTTTTAAAATGTCAAACTGAAGAATATAAATTGGATCCACCTGACATCCTCTTACTTATCTGACAACCATCAGCTGTCATAAGAGTGCTTAGAAAAAAACCAGAAGGTTTCTAATAAAAATGAATCCTTTGAAAATGCAGCATAACTACTTACATAAAGAGGGACACAGCAGACCAGTACACACAGTTTACTTCAGTTTCTTGTAAATTATGCTTGTAAAAGATGCACTAGTTAAGATATTAAGTTTCTAATGTTCATCGTCATGTATATTCTACCTAAGAATGACTTAAAAGGAGAATTTACTACTCTGAATAGGAATATACCCATTAACAATAATAAAAGGGTTCAACTTTCTGAAAGATCAGTAGAATTGCCTACCACATACTATTAAAAAGAATGTCCTGATAAAGTTAAGGTCTGACTAAAGAATTAAAACCAACTATGCCTAGAGATGGAAGTATACACTCAGGCTTTTGAGACCTGATGCTGAAGTATCCAAGCTCCTCACAAGTATTAATTTAATTTTGCAGCAAACATGTGAACACATAGGAAACTGAGGCACAGAGAGATTAAGTGACTCGCTTCAGGTCACTCAGAAAATCTGTGGAAGAGACAGGAAGAGTCCCTATCCAGTGTCATACCACAAGACCATCCCCCCCTCTCTGCATGACGAGATTACAAATAAAAGTGACCACTCAGATAACTTTTGTGCTCCGTACACCTGCGTTGTCGGAGATGGACAGAGGCCGCACCATTTCCGGAGAGTGAACAGCCATCGGATGAGTGTGATTTCTGTGCAATACTGTGCTTCCCAGATTCAACTCTGCAGCCTAAAGCCTGGGAGCTGCCACTTAACTTTTCCTTTTGAATTCCCATCACTTCCCTTTCAAGTGATTGACGGGAGATTTTTTTTTTTTTTTAAATCAAACACCCAGCCTTAGCGGTGACACCAGTAATAGCTCAGAGGGGTCCAGAAGCCTTTGGGCACCTCGACTAACCAGCCCGCGGAGCGTCCTGCGCCCTCTTGGCCTTGCTCTGCCTCCCGCCTGGCTTGAACCCTGATGCCCTGGAGACCGGCCACCAGCTCCCGCTCTGCAGGGACACGCCGAAGGGCCAGGGTCTCCCCGGCTCCTTAAGGGCAAAACGCAAAAGCCGAGGCCCTGCGCAGACGGACCCTCCCCCCCGGCCCTGGGTTAAGCCCCGACAGGCGCGCGGCGCCCCGCGGAGGGCGCGATTTCAAAGCGGGGGGGGAGGGGAGAGGCGCAGCCGTTGCTTGGGCCTGGGGCCCGCCTGTTTCCAGCCGGGGCGCTACGGCCTGCGCGGCGCGCGCACCGAGGACGCTCCGTCTCCTCCGGCGCCCCGGCCCAGGCATTCAACGCTGGCTGCGGGGAGCGCGCCGGAGCGATCACCCCCTAACGACACTGACAACGGCCTGGCTCCGCCCCCACCGCCATGTCACTCACCAGCGCCAGGCCCGGACCAGGCCCGGCGGGGCCCCGGCCCGAGAGCCACTGCTGCAGCGCCAGGGCACTGGGCAAGCCTCGGCGCCGGCAGCAGCCCCGCGACAGCAGGAGGTAGCGGTGCGCCATGGCCCAACGAGCACCGCGACCCCCGCCCAGCGGCCGCGAGAGCCCCAGGCACGCGCACACACAACAGCGAGACTCAGTCACTGGGGCCGCGCCGCGGCCCGCGCAAGCCCCGCCCCCGCGTCTGATCTCATCACGTCTCCATAGTCGGACGTCACAAGCCGCCTCTAGACCCCGCCCCTTCCGTCCGGACCCCGCCTCTTCACTCGGTCCTATTGGCCACGCCCCGAACGGCTGCAGGGTCCCTAGCTGGCCCCGCCCATTCTCTCTAGGCTCCGCCCTTCTCGCTAGAGCCTCGCCCTCCCCTCGGCCCCGCCCCGTCTGCGTTGTTCTCGACTCTGCTGCTCCCTGGGTCGCTCTCCCGCTGAACCTCTCTAACGCTAGGTTCCACCTGCAGTGCTCACCCCCTCCCTTCCACTGACCCCTCCGGTCACCACCTCTTTCCTTTTAGCCACACCCCTCCCGCCTGGCCCCGCCCCCATGCCCTGTGACACACTGCCCTTCAGCATGACTTTGATGTGTAGTGGGTTGTGTCTGCTGAGTCAGGGTGACGTCAGGGACACAAAAGAGGGTGACTGACAGGATAAGAGAGGAATGAATGAATGAATGAGGAAGCAAGGACAAGAAGAGTGACAGAGGAGGAGGTCTTAGTACAAGGGACAGCAAGTGCCTGTTGCAGCAAAGGAAGGGGGAGCGAGGGAGAGGTCAGGGTTTCTGGATCAGATCAGACCAGGATGCTTCAGCAGTGGCTGAATGCATGTTTTTTAAACAAAAAAAAAAGATGATTTGGCACTATCAGCAACCATTACCTCGTGCTTATAGTCTATCATCACAGTTACTTGGTCCTTCCTCCTGCCCCCTTCCATCCACAGGGCGTCACTCACTTGGTTCTTGTCCCAGATTAGACTGTAGGCTCTTGGGGGCTAATTGGATTGATATGGAACAGAGTTTAACTGCAAGTGTAGCCCCGCCTAAGCCCTTTTGAGAGACTTGTCAGGAATTGTGTTTGCAGAACTATGGTCAAAACCTTCCCCATATCCAAAAGGGCACCGGTGTGTCTGTCCTCCACTAGACCTGTATTTAAATTGCGTTCGGCCTTGATTTTTAGGTGCATTCATTCCTCGTCATCCAGTTGTGACTGCTGCGCAAGGCCCAGAGGGCACCTGGAGAGAGCCTGTCCCAGGGGAGCTCAGCCGCAGGGGCACCCCCTGAGGAGGCGTGGATAGGTTTGAGGTTCTTGCCCACAGTGGAGGGAGCAGGACTGTCAGTGGTTCTGAGTGCATGACGGTGAAGGGCGACGTTAGCTGGCAAAAGACAGCGTGGCTAGTAGCTATGGGGCCTGGGACTGGGCCTCAAGCTGCTGGAGCCCAAGGCAGGCAGGGTCCCCTGAGGCTGCTGCTGCTGTGAGTGTCCCGCCCTGGGCAATAGCACCAGCGCTGCGCAGCAGGAGCCGTGTGTTCTACCACACCCCAATCCGCCACGGAGACAGAGACACGTTGGAGAGCCACATGGTTTGGGGGACAAAGTAGAATCACGTGATCCAAGATACTGTCGAAGAGCGCGAGTCACGCAGTAGAGGGTGTGTCACGTGGCTGCGGAGCCTACCAGGCGATGGAATGACGTATTGATGGTGGGGGCGGGGCCCTTTCCTTCCTGGTGTTCCGCGCGCTCCTCCCTCCCACCCGCCTCGTGAGGTAACTGGGGGTGCCTGAGACCTTTGCAGCAGCTCGGCACAGCGTGTTCCCGGCTCGCGCGGCGTCCCGCCCCCGGCGCGCGTCACGGCCCCGCCCCCGCTGAGCCGGCTTTTTTTTTTTTTTTTTTTTTTGCTCGGAGCGGCGGACGGCGGAGAAGACCTAGACTAGAACTGACCGTGACGACGTCGCCATTAGAGACAGAGAGCGCGCGCGCGCCGGGGTGGGGGCAGAGCGGAGCCATGAAGATCTGGAGCTCGGAGCACGTGTTCGGGTGAGCGCGGGCTGGGGGAGCCGGGCCCCAGGCTTCCAGGCGCGCGCGGGGGGTGATTCCTGCAGGCCGGTAACGCGCTGGCTGCCCGTCTCCGGGGCTGTGACTCCCCCGCTCCCTGCCGGCCCAGCTGTGCCCGGGACTCGCTTGGTGAGCCGGGGCTCCCTGCCGCAGGCCCCCGCCGGTCACCGCGCTGGGATACTCGAGCCCCTACCCTGCGCCCGTCACCCACGGGCCGTGTCATTGCCCCTGGTTGGCAGGTGGGGAAACCGAGGCACAGACTAAGGGAGTGACTCGTCCGAGGTCACTCCGCCGCTTAGTGGTGGAGCCGGCTGGCCGCTTTCTCTTCGCTGCGCTAGCCTGACCTCCAGAGAAAAAGTGCTATCGGTGCAAACGCTGACCTACGGTTATTGCAGTGGCCTTATCTTTGCTGTGGCTCTCGTCATGGTGTGGGGTTCCAGGCAGTGTCATCGATTCCCTATTTCCCTTTTTTTCCTAAGAAACTAGCAAGCAGATCATGAGGTCTGCTGTAGTTAAAGTGACGGTGGTGCGCAGCTCACACTGAGTGGTGAGTACTTTTGCTGTTCAAAGGTGATGCAGTTGGTGGCGGTGCAGTATGGAGATTTACGGGATATGTTCCACACCAACATGAGGAAGGTGACTTGAGTGCTTGTCTACATGGGAAAGTTTTACTGGTTATACTGATAAGACCCCTTGTGTGGACACTCTTAATCCTGTATAAGAGTGGCTTTTTTTCAGTTTGGTTTAAACCTTATATTTATCCCTAGTGGACACTCTTATTCTAAGGGTGTCTTTGTGGGGTTCTGCTGGTATGTATAACTATGTTGGTTTAAATTCACCCCCCAAGTTCTGCTGAAACTTTTCTGTATAGACGAGGCTGTGAAAGGTTTCCACATCTGCGTTTTGTTTGCCCAGGTATGCAAGAAATAAGACTCCAATAAGGCAGAATTATGAAACTGATGCAACTATTACATTATTTGGCATTAAGAAATAGGCATTCATAAATGACCTTTCACAATACTAAAGCAAACACAGATGTACTTGATTCTCCTAAAAATTACGAAAGATTAAAACTGAATTATAGCAAAATTTTTTTTTTGAAGGGGTAATGTGTCGCAAGTAATCCATGCAATATGTTCAAAGAACTGACTAACATTAAAAGTTAATAACTTCCTTTGTCATTTATTTCATATAGTTCTTCATGTAAGTGACGAATTTAACTGCACCAAAGATTAAGTGAGACCTTTGAAAACTGCTGGTGTCCTACAGTTCTGGTTTCGTGTAGTTGGTAGCAAAGTTCTAGGATGGGAGTGTCTGTGTCAATGTCTAGCCACGTCATACTGGGAAACATCTGTAGATAACAGGCTAGGAAACTCGGAGATGATGGCTTAAACATTTCAAAACGGTGGCTTTCTCTTTGCATTTCTTTATATATACATTGTGGCACAGATTGGGAAGTAAAGCTTGTATTTAAAAAAAAAAAAGTCGGTGCAGTTATATAGTTGCACTATATAGAAATAGGATATAGTCCCTGTCCCCAAGGACTCTATACTCTAGATTGGATAAACCTAGAATATACTGTGGGGAGGTGGGGAAGGAGAAGGAAGGGGGAGAGTACATTCAGAATGTGATTCTGAAGTCTCAGATAAAACTTGTTGTTCTGTGTGTGCTGGGTTTTTTTTTTTTTAAATAGACTAAATCGGGGGGGGGGGGGAGGGGGAAGAGAAAAGGAAAGGTGGAAGAACTGTGTGGTGAAAAGCAAGCTGATAGAAGTGGGTTTTGAGGAGGGATTTGAAAAATGTCCCATTATTGCAAACTCCAGTCTTGCTCTACTGGTGTTTAGCAACTTAGGTGATACACCTACATTAAGGCTACATTAATGTTTCAAGCACTGTGTCATCTAGCCTGGCTCAATGCACATCTAATTGACAGAAGGTATGTCTACACTGCAGTAAAATACCCCTGGTTGGTCCTTGTCAGCTCACTCTAGCTCAGGTTGCAAGGCTATAAAATTGCAGTGTAGAGGCATTCAGGCTGGTTGCTAGGACCCCATGACGGGGGAGGATCTCAGAGTCTATGCTGCAATTTTTATAGCCCTGTTGCCCAAACCCCATGAGCCAGAGTCAGCTGACATGGGCCAGCTGTGGGTGCTTTATTGCAGTGTAGACATAGCCAGAATGTTTAAAATGTCATTGACAATCCCCCTATGCAAGGTGTTTTGCAGTTCCTAGGATATTAGCAGCATTCGAAAAATCTTTGAAAAACTTCCTTAGTATAGGGGTTCGTACTGGTTTAGCTACGTTAACTTGTATAATTTCAGGTAAGCTGGTGTACATTTGGTATGTGGACAAGGATCTAGTCCAGTGGTTCCCAACCGGGGGCCAAAAGTGGCCCATGGGGGCATTCAGAGTGGCCTGCTGCTCCCCTCCTGCTGGCTGCAGAAGCAGTTTGAATTAAACAAAAAAATCCAATCAAATTCTGGCATTGAGGGAAATGACTTCTAAAAGTTAGAGCCTGTGTGAGCACCTTGTCACTGACCTTGGGTAGCTGGGCTGATTTTCAAGACTTCAGAACATGAGAGAAGGCTCTGCGGTCCTGACTATGATGAACAAAAACAGTAGTCCGTTGTATAAAATTGACATTTAGTGTAAGGGTATTGACACCTTACAATACATAGCAACACTTTTTGCATGGTGCCTTTTATTCCCTCATTTTTTCCCCACTGCAGATCCACAGTTGCTAACAACAGTGGAGCTGAACCAGTGGTAGTAATATGGAAAACTTGAGTGCAGAAAATGCCTGAGAGAAACCACTGTAGTCTGTGCTGGTTCAGCTGGACTTCAGCTACATCCTTGTTTCCTGAAGTAACAGCTGATTTACGAAATGTCTCTTAAGCCCCAAAGTTGGTGGGGGTGTGAGTGAGGCCTTGTCTTAATTACCAAGATAAGTCGACGTATGGTAGGTTGACTTACAGCCACCGCATTAATTACTGCGATGACTGATGTCCATGCTAAGAGCCTGACTGTTCCATGCACTCCTGGTGGGCTTCTCCCCTCCCATCCCATCCCTTTTGTTGACAAAACTCTGTAGTGTAAACCAGCCCTGAGAGAATCCTGCTTCAGAGAGAAGCTGAGTAGAAGGTCCCTGGACCTCAGTTGTATTTGGCTTTCAATGGTTATTTGGCTTTCAATGGTTGGTCTGCTAATTTAGATGGAGCAAAACTGTTAAAGAAATCTGGATGATGATCTGACGGAATGTGGTGTGCAGTTCAGAGGATGCTGATAGGGCAGGGGCAATGTGTTCCTGCTGCTGTCACTTTGCTAGTGTGGTGGGGGGTAGCCTCCTTTGAATAAGAATAGCAAGAGCTGAAGGTAAGGTGAGTATCAATCTCTGTAACCCTAGAATCTTGGAAGAAGCTTTCCAAAGAGGCCAGCTTTAGAATAGAGAACGTGACCTCATAAATCTGTTTGCCGCGTTGGTCCTGGGCAGTTAGAGAGACAAGATGGGTGAGGTAATTTTTTTTTTTTTTTTTTTTTTAATGAGGCCAACTTCCGTTGGTGAAAGACAAGCTGTTGCACTTACACAGTTTCTTCTTCTCCCAGACCTGAAGAAGAGCTCTTGTGTAAGTTTGAAAGCTTCTCTCTTTGACCAATAGAAGTAGGTCCAATAAAAGAGAATACCTCATCCACCTGGTCTTCTTTTACTCTGTTAGGCAAAGCTTATATTAACCTCATATTGCTAGAGAAAATAGTACTTTATTAAGCATCATTTTCTCAAACTCGGCCCCTTTCCTTTTCCCTTGGCTCTCCCTTAATAGTTTTCAAGTCAGGCACTCAATCAACAATCACTTTGGAATAGGTTGGTCATGTATAATAGGTACTTTGTACTGCATACATGATAGTTTGTGTATTTTTTCAACGCTGTCAGTATTGCTTAAGAACATAAGAATTCCCATACTGGATCAAACCCATGGTCTGTCTAGTCCAGTCTTGTCTTTCCTGTAGCTGAAAAGAGGCAATTGTTTTAAGTGCTTGTATACAAATGCTAGAAGTCTAAAGACTAAGATGGGAGACCTTGAGTGCCTCTTATTAAATGGGGATATTGATATGATAGGCATCATAGAAACTTGGTGAAATGTGGATACTCAGTGGGACACAGTAATGCCAAGGTGCAAAATATATCGGAAGGAAAGAATAGGTCATATGGTTGGAGTGGCACTATGTGAAAGAAAGCATAGAGTCAAATGAAATAAAAATCTTAAATGAACCATAGAATCTCCATGGATAGCAATTCCATGCTTGAATAATAAGAATATGGCAGTAGGGATATACTATCGACCACCTGACCAGGATGGTGATAGTGACGACTATGAAATGCTCAAGAAGATGAGAGGCTATAAAAATAAAAAACTCAATAATAATAATAATTAATAATTAATAGGGGATTTTTAACTATCCCCATATTTACTGGGTACAGGTCATTTCAGGATGGGATGCAGAAATAAAAGTTTCTTGACACCTTAAATGACTGCTTCTTGGAGCAGCTAGTCCTGGAACCCACAAGAGGAGAGGCAATTCTTGATTTATTCCTTAGTGGAGCGCAGGATCTGGTCCAAGAGGTGAATGTAGATGAACCGCTTGGTAATAGTGACAATAAAATAAATTTAAATTTAACAATAAAATTTAACATCCCGGTCGGGGGGGAATGAACCAAAGCAGCCCACCACGGTAGCATTTAATTTCAGAAAGGGGGACTACATTAAAATTAGGAAGTAAGTTAAACAGAAATTAAAAGGTAAAGTGGCAAAAGTGAAATCCCTGCAAGCTGCATGGAAATATTTTAAAGACACCGTAATAGAAGCTCAATTTAAATGTATATCCCCAAATTAAAAAACATAGTAAGAGGACCAAGAGTGCTATCAATGTGGCTAAAAAACAAAGTAAAAGAAGCAGTTAGAGGCAAAAATGTATCCTTTAAAAAGTGGAAGTTAAATCCTATTGAGGAAACTAGAAAGGAGCATAAACTCTCAAGTGAAGTGTAAAAATATAATCAGGAAGGCCAAAAAAGAATTTGAAGAACAGCTAGCCAAAGACTCAAAAAGTAACAGCAAAAATGTTTTAAGTACATCAGAAGCAGGAAGCCTGCTAAACAACCAGTGGAGCTACTGGATGATCGAGATGCTAAAGGAGCACTCAAGGAAGATAAGGTTATTGTGGAGAAACTGAATGAATTCTTTGCATCAGTCTTCATGGCTGAGGATGTGAGGGAGATTCCCAAACCTGAGCTATTCTTTTTTGGTGACAAATCTGAGGAACTGACCCAGATTGAGGTGTCATTAGAGGAGGTTTTGGAACAAATAGATAAACAGTAATAAGTCACCAGGATCAGATGGTATTCACCCAAGAGTTCTGAAGGAACTCAAATGTGAAATTGCAGAATTAGTAACTGTGATATGTAACCTATCATTTAAATCAACCTCTATATGAGATGACTGGAGTATAGCTAATGTGATGCTAATTTTTTTAAAAAGGAGTCAGAAGCTATCCTGGCAATTCCAGACCGGTAAGCCCCAACTTCATTACCAGGCAAATTGGTTGAAACTATAGTAAAGAACAGAATTCTAACACAGATAGATGAACATGATTTGTTGGGAAAGAGTCAACATGGTTTGTATAAAAAGAAATCATGCCTCACCAGTTTATTAAACTCTTTTGGGAGGGTGTCAACAAGCATGTGGACAAGAGTGATCCAGTGGATATAGTGTACTTACATTCTCAGAAAGCCTTTGATAAGGTCCCTTATCAAAGGCTCTTAATAAAGTAAGCAGTCATGAGATAAGAGGGAAGGTCCTTTCCTGGATCAGTAACTGGTTAAAAGATAGAAAACGAAGGGTAGGAATAAATGGTCCATTTTCAGAATAGAGAGAGGTAAATAGCAGTGGTCCTCAGGGGTCTCTAATGGGACTAGTGCTGTTCAACATATTCATAAGTGATCTGGAAAAAGGGGGTAAACAATGAGGTGACATAAACTGATACAAAACTACTCAAGATAGTTAAATGCAAAGCAGACTGCAAAGAGTTACAAATGGATCTCTCAAAACTGGGTGATTGGGCAACAAATTGCAGATAAAATTCAATGTTTATAAGTGCAATGCAATGCACATTGAAAAACATAATCCCAACAATATATATAAAATGATGGGCTACCACTCAAAGAGTCATTTGGAGTCATTGTGGGTAGTTCTCTGAAAATATCCATTCAATGTGCAGTGGTAGTCAAAGCTAACAATGTTGGAAATCATTAGGAAAGGGATAGATAAGAGAAAATATTGTATTGCCTCTTTATAAATCCATGGCATGCCCACACCTTGAATACCATGTGCAGATCTAGTTGCCTCATCTCAAAAAAGATACGGGAAATGGAAAAGATACAGAAAAGGGCAATTAAAATGGTTAGGCATATGGAAAAGCTTCCAAATGAGGAAAGATGAATAAGACTGGGACTGGAAAAGAGATGATTGGGGAAGAGGTGTTAGAAGTCTATAAAATCACGAGTGGTGTGGAGAAAATAAATAAGGAAGTGTTATTTACTCCTTCTCATACCACGAGAACTAAGGGTCACCAAATGAAATTAATAGGCGGCAGGTTTAAAATGAACAAAAGGAAGAATTTCTTCACACACTGCAGAGTCAACCTGTGGAATTCCTTGCCAGAAGATGATGTGAAGGCCAAGATTATAACAGAGTTCAAAAAAGAACTCGATAAATTCATGAAGGATAAGTCCATTAATGGCTATTTGCCAGGATAGGCAGAGATTGCTGTTTGCAGAGGCTGGGCTTGGCCAGCGGGATGGATCACTTGATTACCTGTTCTATTCATTCCCTCTGAAGCACCTAGCATTGGCCGCTGTTAGAAGACAGGATATTGGGCTAGATGGACCATTGGTTTGATCCAGTATGGCCGTTCTTATCTGACTGTGACCTGCACCAGATACTTCAGGAAGGTGGCAAAACCACATAGTAGGTGCATGTGGAATGATCTGCCCCATGCACTAGGTTTCATCTAATCCCAAATAGTTAGATTGGTTTAAATCATGAAGCTTAATATAGCTTCTAAAATTTGTTAGCATTAACTAAATGTTATTCCCTTTTGCCTCAATGTCCTGTGGCAGTGAGTTGTATTGTTTACCTGTTGCATAGAAAAGTATTTCCTATAAACGATTGTGAATATGCCATCTTTTAACTTAATTAAATGTCACCTTGTTCTTGTGTTTGATCAGGCGCTTCTGTTTTTCCTGTCTCCTATTTTCTCTATACCCTCCTCATTTTATGTACTTTTATGTCACCTCTGTTTCCTTTTCAGGTAAGGATCTGTCTTTCCATGTGAAAGTTTTTCTATGCTCCTAATTATTTTAGTCTTCTGATCCTCCCTCTAATTCAGCAATATCCTTTTAGTACTTAACCTAATATCACAGATAGGTCTGCACCGCTAATTTGATTTTAGATGAATATTGTTAATGAAATGCATAAATAGTTATAAATACTGTCGTCTTCTTTTCCTAGACACCCGTGGGATACAGTTATCAAAGCTGCTATGAGAAAATACCCCAATCCCATGAATCCCTGTGTGGTAGGAGTAGATGTGCTAGACAGAAGCCTCGATAATCAGGGAAGGTTACATAGTCACCGACTTCTCAGCACAGAGTGGGGACTACCAAGTATTGTAAAAGCGGTATGTTGTTATAAGTTGAATGAGTGATTGACAATGTACTGCATCTAATCACTTTATCTGCTGGGATCTCAACTGTGAATTTATAAGAAACAAATTTCCCAGAAATCTTAAGGAAGGTGTAATAATGTAGCAGCATATCTCTTGTGATGAATGCATTGCAGTGTTTCCTGGAATGTTATTCAAATTTCAGATTGTAATATCTTCCAGGCAGTGACTCTGTCATTTTGCATGATTGCCTAGCACTCAGCATGTTGAGGTCTTGATCGTGATCAGGGTGTTCAGTTATTATCACAATATAAATATGTAGAAGTAGAAATTTGGAACACAGAAAACCTTTTGTAATTTGCTCTGATATAGTTTATGTTGAATATTTAAATAAAATGTTTTACCTTCTAGATTTTGGGAACAAATAGGACTTTGACATACATTAAAGAACATTCAGTGGTAGATCCAGTGGAAAAGAAAATGGAACTGTGCTCCACCAATGTAAGTGACTAAGTGAGGTCAGGAAGCTTTTGGTAATGGCTGTAGGGACTAGAACAACTACCTGCTTATTTGCAATACAAAAGCAAGCTTTACTTTCTGAAATGCACAAGCTTGCACTCATGGCTGTCAAAGGCTGGCATTTTCAATGTGTCTGTGTTGCCAATTTTCTAAATAACATTTCCTTTTGGGTTGCTGTTGGCTGCTTCTCTGCATGATTAAGCAACTAAATACATAGGCAGGATGAAATATTTGTGGGGGTGTATCTTTGACATTAGGTGCAACTATCTTTTGAGACAGCAGAAATGATAGACTCATGTTTTATTCTCTGGTGAAATAATTTCTTTGGCCAGCATGTATTAAACAGCAGCAGAAATAAATTTAGAACTAAATTGCAAATCTTTCATTTGTACAAGTTTGCACATCATGCAGATTGTTTTGTTCTAATGTCCTTCAAACTTGATTATCAAGCCTTAAATCTAAGTTGTTGGTAAGAGAGCCTTTTCATTCTTTAGTAGGCTTTAGGGACAAATGTAGGCTTTAGGGACTTTCCTGATTACATGTTTCATGTGTGATTGGTAAGAATAGTATTGCATGTTCTGT
This sequence comes from Emydura macquarii macquarii, assembly GCF_026122565.2. Taxonomy (NCBI): domain Eukaryota; kingdom Metazoa; phylum Chordata; order Testudines; family Chelidae; genus Emydura; species Emydura macquarii. The sequence continues at coordinate 13,648,817 of NW_027130349.1, forward strand.
GTATGATTGGTAAGGCCACTTATTTTCCTGGAGAGCCTGAATTAAAAAGCCTGGATTTAGCTGTTGCAAACATGCTCAAGTTCAGAATAGGTTAGACATTAGAAATGTTACCGGAAAGCTACCTGAACCGCGTTGGACAACATGGAGTAGAGAGACCTAGTGAAAGGCCAAGTTTACCTGGCTGTAACTGGATTTGTGGTAGGAGAAGACAAGCCTTCCCTTAAGGGTGCCTCATATTATAATTGAAAATACAACTATTGTGCAGTTACAAAATACTAGAACTGTCCTATTTCTGCTGTTAAGGATAATGAAGCACTAATTTAGTGCTGCTGAATTGTTGATAGAAGAAATGGCAAAGAGGAGAAAACACTGAGGATTTGTGTGGGTTTTTTTGTTTTGTTTTTAAGATTACTCTGACAAACTTGGTGTCAGTTGATGAGAGATTGGTCTACACGCCTCATCCTGAAAACCCAGAAAAGTAAGTTGGGGAGGGGTCTGTCTGCTTGTTTGTGAGAGGGTATATTGGTCCTTTTCTGCACCAATAAGCTTAATTTTCTTTCTTTCATTGCAGGACTGTGCTAATTCAAGAAGCAATTATTACTGTAAAAGGTGTTAGCCTGAGTAGTTATTTGGAAAGTTTAATGGCCAACACGATATCCTCCAATGCTAGAAAGGTATGCTTTTATGGTGACAATTCTTGGGCACTTATGCTGCTGAATACTATGCTTAAGGTTCATCCTGCAGTCCTGCGTGCATGGAATTCTCATTGACTTTGTTGGGGGGTCAGCAGGTGGAGTAAAACGTGCAGGATTGGACCCTAAGTGTGTACAACTTTTTTATTTTTAACCATTACATTCTTGTTCCTGTAAATGTCACCAGAAGCAAGAAATGCAATACTTACTTGTTGATTAGTCTTTAAATGCATGCTGACCTGTCTAATGTTCCCATTGTCAGAGACTGTTATCCAAGCAGCTCTTAAAAGCTCATGTAACAGTTCAGAGAGTTAAGGCCACCACCAAAGATTAAGTCTATGAAGACTGAATGGAAAACTAATTCACAAAATCCAACACTGCTCACATTGATTGCAGACTTTGTGCTCTTCATTTGTTTTAATTCTTATCTGTCCTTTCGCCTATGACATGAAATCATCCATATTAATTTAATATATAGTTTAATCTGCACAGAGATTAAATGACCTGGTGTTTTGGATGAGAAGGGGAGGAACATAGACCAACTTGTGTACCCCCTGTTGTAAGTAAATTCCCCATTTTGTGGTTTAATCTGCAAGGCCTAGAAAAAGAGCTCTGTTCATCTGAGAGTCCTGCTCAGACACTCCAGGTAGGGCTTTTGGAGTGGTTATTTGCTACTGTTGGGGGCACTCTTTCTTGCTTTCCTGCTACTAGAAAGCAATGGAGGATCCCATCTATATCTCTCCACTGGCACCAGCTGGAGGAAGAGCAACTGACTGACTGAAATGAATGTGGTGTCAGAGCACAGGTGTAAGGATGGGAAGGGGGAGCAGTAAGACAGATGTGAGGGTGAATGGGGTGTGGTGCACAAATAGAAGTGGGAGCTGGCCTGGTTGGGTAGTGGCAGTTCAGGTCCAGTCGTATTTCCTGATGCCATCCTAGGGAGTATGTGCCTTGGCCAGCTCCTTACCCCTAGAAGTAAAATGTCACTAGGGAGCAATGCTGCTTCTGTCACTTGATGTCCAGTATTGGATTAATGAACATTCAGCCCTTCTTGGTCAGAAGGATATTTAAGGGTGAAAGGTGAATGTGGGGGAGGAGGGAACCTGAATGATCCCCTCATCGCTGCTGTGCACTTTCCCTAGGAAATAGTTATAAGGTATCTGAGAAAAGCTGTCAACACTAAAATGTGTTAAGGTTGGTGGTTAAGTGGATGAACTCCAGAGTTTGGGAAGTGACAGTAAAGAGGGGGGAGTTGAATTTTGAGGATGTAGATTGTATTTGAGTTTGGCTGCTGATGGGTGGCCCTAAGCGTCCCTCCACTTAAACTTCACAGTTCTCCCCTCTCCCTCCAGTTCCACTTAGATGCTGAACATGTCAGGAATTTGTGTGCTGTTTCCAGCTCTTTCATTACTAACAAGCAGACCTACTTTGAAGGAGGTGGTGACCGCAGAAGTACAAATACTAAGCTTCTGTGCTTTCAAAAGTCTGCTTAGACATGGCAAAAGCTTTGCTGGAAAAAGGGTTTCCTGCTGTGTCTCGAAATGATGAAGTAAATGTTGCATTTTGCTCTGAGGTTTTGAGACTGCAGGCCTGATGCCTGAATACTACAGTGATGAAAGATGAATCTTGTGCCATGTGTTAATCTTTTCTGTGTTACTCCAGGGGTGGGATGCTATTGAGTGGATAATTCAAAATTCTGAAAGCGCTCTAAGCTAGCAGTCTATCTCTACACCTGCAGTTTGTACTAACTAGTGGTAACTCCGGCATTCACTATCTCGGTACAGCATTTCATCTTTCTAGCAAATGTGTGCATGGACTGTTGTGATGTGGTTTTTTTATGTGTAAATTAGCTTGCATGTATTGTAATATATATAATCACAATTACATACAGGAATGGCAAACTTGTTCTCACGGCACTGGAATTGTATGTCCTTTTTTTTTGGGGGGGGTTCTTTTTCAATGGGACCTAGAATGGGTCAAGTAGCCCAAACTCTGTATCAGTGGGAGGGCAGATCTCAGTTATTCCTGCATATACTGCAGTGCTTTTGTACCATAGTATTGCCTCTTATACATGCAAATGGTATGGTTACTGCAGGTACCTAGACATGTGAATTTAATAGGGCCCACTCCAGCTTATTCAATTAAGTTTCACAACATAAGAACAGTTATAGAAAGGAATTAACAAAAAATGGTTAGTTTAATGGACTCAGCCTTATTATAAAAATGGAGCAGAATTGCACTCCATGTGTTAAGGGTTGATTTCTCAAAACAAGTTGCCTAACAAGAATAGTCTTCATCACAGAGTTATTGCTACTTGCTCAGTCTTCCCTGACAAGAATGATCTGGTCTTCTTTTAGACTTTTAAGAGGTAGATGGCTAACAGAGAGGCAGCCTCTGTTGGTTTTTAAAACTGAAGTGGAAGCTGAACATATTTCAATCTGATAAATTGGTATTGCTGCAATAAGAATCTCTTTTAGCATCTTAACCTGGCTTCGTGGATTGCTGCTGTTACAAATGAATTACCTTCTTTAAGCAACATGACTATTTTAAAAATAGTCAACTTTCAGATGCATTCAGTTTGTTCATGCTAGGAAGTGCTGCTTTCTTTCATTTTCAAACTTTAGGGATGAAAGGAATGGGTACAGTTTTCACCGTTACTTTATGCTGAACAGTGAAAAGTGCTCTCCACCTTTCCTTCCATTAGCTAGCCTAGCTTGACTGTCATTCCTGTATTGAAACCACAAACTTCCAATGATAAAATCCTAAACCCTTTTTTCATAACTCTTATTCTTCATTCCTTTTTAATATCGCTTTTTATTTTGGGTAGTGTTATGGCTTGTAAAATCAGCAGATGATGGCTTTGTGCTTTCAAGTTTATTTTTCATTCCACTAAATTCTTATGAGTTGGACAAACCATTAAGTTTTGTCTTCTCCAAAAAACTTCAACTGGAGTAGCCATCCTGTTATCAATTATCCAAGATCTAATAACAAATCTTTATACTCTGTCATTTGACCTAATATTGAATGCATAATAATTGAGTGCTAACATATGTAATAGATTAATATAATGTGCATGCTTGATTATGAATATGCTTGCTTAATAAGTCCTATATTATATACAATATAGGACTTACTATATTTAATACAATGTTATTTTTATATATATTACACAGATAATATATATATTAAAAAATATGAAACTCCAATCCTCTGTCAGATTCTGTTTTTCTTTTACTGAGTAGAACTGCCCAGATCCTTAATCTTAAAAGAAATTGTAGAGGTGAAGCTTTATTAACTTAACAATTCTTCAGTGGAATCTCTGAAATTTACTCTTATCAGCATGGTGCATTGATGCTTAGTTGAAAGTTATATGAATTTAAGCAGTTTTTCCAGAGTTGAAGAAAATACCTCACTGAGTGTATATTGTTTTGGAAAACCAACAAACACACTATGGATCATTAACTGGTTATAAACCTTGGAAACAATTCTGTGGCTCTGAGTCCTGCCCAAAAGGCGCTGGCTAGCTTTTTGGCTAGTTAAACTCTATTATTGATATGATTAGACTTAAACATTCTTTGTTTAAAGTGTTACTTGTTTCCTTTCAATGCCTTGTATGTTAGTGTCCTTGCTGTCCTTTTAGATACAACTTGAAAAATTACTTTTCAATCTGAAAAGCTCCTACCTTATTTGTAAAACCTAACATTAGGAGGGGGGGAGGGGAGTGGTTTTTGCTCTAATCTCTGTGCCTATGACAGCTCAGTCAGTTTCATTATTTTGTTATGCATTTATTTCCTGTTGCATGCATGCAGCAGCCTGTACTGCTCTGGTATAACTCTCATGCATGCTTCCCTATGCCCTGCAAGAGAGAGTTTGCCAGCAATGATAGCAAAACAAACTGAAGTGATAGGTGTGTGCACAGAGAAGAAACTGGCTGGGGAAGGAGTGAGGAGTTTGATGTGGCCCTTGGGCCTACTCAAAAAGATTCTGCTGATAGTAGGGAAGCAGGAAAAAAATACAATTTTTAAAAAGACATAAGGGTTGCTCTGCCTAAATTCAGATTTTTTTTAAATTAGCCAACCCAAAAATATGCACATTGATAACCTCCCTTATAAGATGTAGGTGGCACTTCTTCTAAATGTTAACTTCCAAGCCCATTAATTTTTATAGGCACTGAAGTTTCTCATGCTTCGTTTAGGCTCAGAAATGAGAATTTTTGATTGGATGGGTTCTTGATTTTAATACTTGAAAAACGTCTCAGGTTAGGAACTGTCTACTAGGGTGGGGGCAGTTCCTAGCAAACACTGACTGCTACCATAACGTAAACAGCGATAACTCAAACTTAATGTAGCACTTGTATAACAAATGGCTTTATTTCTAAACTTGGCATGTCTTCCTTGTGATTGAAGATGCCTCTTTATCTCACAATCAATTTTCTTTCAATGAGGCTAAATGGAAATAGTATCTTATGCATGCAAAGTCTTTTATGTTTCTTACCTTCAAAAGGACTGACTTGAGGTCTATTTCTTGAATCTTCTCAAGTGGTTATTTGAATGTGTATCCACTTTAATAAACTCTCCTTAGGGAAGGGGAGACAGTGGGATAGAGACCATTTAAATATCCTGTAGCAAATGTACATACCCCTAAAGAGAGAGCATTGTGTAACACCATCTTCCTGTGTAAGTAATGTGTTGTCATCCCCATTCCTTCCCCTCCCCCAGCTGTTCAACTTGTTGGCATGCATTGCCCTTTGTAATGCTAATGACATAACTATTCAGTAGCATAGCATACATTCGGGTGCTTCTTGCTGAGCTGCCTGTGTCACAAGAGTTCAGTTCTTACTGAAAGATTGTTCTGAAAGAAATCTTGTCATCTGATACCTGCTCCTTTGGGTGCCATCCTGTATTCTGCACTGTTGAATCAGATCTACTAACTAGTCTCTCTTCCTAACAGAATGCATTTTTACATTAACTGACTACTTTTAATGCAGCTGTTACTGCCTAATGAATGTATGTGTAGGCGGTAAAGTGCAGAGTTAATGAATAAGAATAGCAAAAACAGGACAGCATATCAAGTGAGAACCATTGAGTCTGTAGAGGGTGCCTTTTGTGGTAGTATTGATGTAAGAGGTTATGGTGAGCTTGATTTTTACTTCTCTCCAAGATGACTTGAATAGCTTCTGACAGTTGCTTGAGGACTAAGCCCAATAACCTGTGCTACCATGTCCCCAAATCTGTGCACACTGAATTTCCATCCACATCTTCTCTCCCCTAGAAAAAAATTAACTTCTGCCCTCTAAGTAACAACAGCTCCCTTGGTCTGTTCTGCCACCCAAATAAATTTAATTCCACCTTCCCAATCAGTAGTTCCACCCTAGTCTCACCATTTCTTTGCAGGGTGCTGCTGTTGCCCTCACCCCTGCCTCTCCCATGTTCTTCAGGAAACATCTGGGGACCTGCACTTTCTCCCTGTTCCTCTCTCCACCTGAGCACTCTGCTACTGATGCTCAATCCTTTCTGTTAAAGCTGTAGTGTTTGAGAGGTTTTGTGGCCTTCCTTTCCCCTCCCCTCCAGAAAAGAGGCCAGTGTCTCCCTGGCCTCACTCAGCCTATTTACCTGGGCAAAACTTCTGCTCACCGTTGATGAATGGCATTTTAAAGCCCTGCACTTCTTTACTTTCGATTAAGGAAATAAAAGTTGTACTCTAACTCTCTAGGCTAGCAATTTCTCATTTTAAAGCTAGCCCTTCAGTAAGGGTGAAAAAATCACTCAAGTTCAGCAAGATAAGTATGTCAAATAAGGTAATCTCTTACATGAACTCAAAACCGGGCAGTGCACATTCTATGTGGCCAATTAAGTGCGCAACTCCTTTATTTTATCTTTAAGTATTCAATTGCACTTAGTCACAACACTTTTTCTCTGAGGCCTTCTTAAAACATTCCAGGAATAGGAGGGAATAGGGCAGAGTGACAGGAAACTGAGTTGCAATTTTCAAAACTTTTTTACTTAGCCCAGTTAATGCTGAGAAGTGCCTGATGCTAAACATAAACTCCGTGATACCCTTCCTACAGTTACTTCCTGATCAAATTTGTTCTTCTGACAAGTAGAATATCTGTTTTCCCTCACCCAAACTGTTACTGAGTCAACCTGAAAATCCAGCTTGGTTCTTTCTGGCTCTCATCTTCAATAATTAAATATTCTCCAAATGTAACTTTCTTAGATTCTATTCCAGTTGATGCATCAGAATTGTTATCTTACTCTCCCTACATGTGTTGGCTTTACTTAGCTAACAGAAAAAGCAAATGGTAAAAGTATCTTTATTGCTAAAGTAACAAAGGAGCAGACTTATTGCATTAGAAAGTAATTTTACATAACCCCTCTTTTCCCATAACCTCACTTTAGTGTAGCACTAACTTTTTTTTGCACATAAGATGAAGGTTATGCAAATGCTCTGTTTAATGAAGCTTCAGTAAAAACTCGAAACCTCAACATAAAACACCAAATAATGCAAAACAGATTTCCTTTAGAGCAGTTCTGATGTCTGACAAAGGAAAGATATTGAAGTTTTAATTTGAAGTGGCCTTGTATCTTTTTTTTATACTAAATTCCAGTGTCTTTTTCTGACAGGGTCGAGATGCCCTGGAATGGGTTATTGGCAAACTAAACATAGAGTTTGAGGAGCTAACATCAACACGAGAGAGCATGAAACCTGGAATGGCAGCAGCATCAGCAGAGAACTGAGGCCATAGCTCACCAAGGAACTGGTGACCAGAACAACTTTATCCCACGAACTTTATTTCCTTAGATCTCTTTTCTAGGGCTCATCCTCCATAGTCTCTTATGTTTATACGAATGTCAGAACTTGAGAAATTATTTTGCTAGAGCTGTCTCTAGCCTTCATATCAATTTGACTTCACTGGGCAAACTAACTTGAGCTCTTACACTTACCTCTATTTTTATTTAATAACCCCATGCACTATAGCCAGCTGAAACAAAATCTTTCTGGCAATTCTTAAAAATGCCAAAAAGTGCCTTTTTATAAAGGCGGTAACAAGTAGGTTTCTTCTACTTTTTATACCATCTGTGTTTTGTGCTCATAGTAGGTTAAAAAAATTATATGAATTTATTAAGAATTTCTTTAAAGTGAGCAGCTGCTGTCTTTTATGAAGGGCACTTCTTTTATAGAAGCACTGAATCTAGTGTCAGCCTTTGCTACCTAAGTGAGGAGGAAGTGACACGCTGTCGAGTAATGGAGATATTTACTCAAGTTATCTGAAAAGCTAGATCTTGCATGGTGGTACTGACTTTGGCATTGTTAAATTCAGGGTCTGAACACGATACACAGGTGATTTTATGTCTTGGATGTTTGTATCCAAACACTGAAAGATGTACTGAGAACCTAGATGTGAATATAGATGTTAGTTAGACTTTGTTTGTTGTGATAGAAGATACCATTTATTTTTGTAATATTTATTCACTGGCTCTTTCCCCCCGAACTCCCTCCTGGAATAGCAGCTGATACCTCCATGGAAAGCATTGGAGCACTGTTGATTTCTAAATGCAACTTTTAACAAGGTGACTTGAATGAAGAGGATCTTTGTTGCGTCAGATTATTTCACTTAACCACTGTGAAAGTGATTCTTATGTCACACCAAAAAAAAAATCAAATGAAGAATCAGCAGCAAACTCAGATCCATTTTTCAGGCTAACCAATGTGGTGTTAATAAAGTTTCGGAACACTAAAAAGGAGAGAATACAGAAAATGAGAAGGAGAATTGGCTTTCTCTGGATTTCCTCCCCCTAACACCCCCCCTCCTCCCCCCCCGAGCTTTTCATAAGCTTTCAGGGGCTCTTTGTGTTTTGTCTTTAATTTACATTTTAACAATATTTTTGCAATGTTATCATGAGTAATAATTTTAAGGCTCATTTAAATGTTTCTGGTCATAGACCTTCATTGTCTGGGAAAACAAGATTTCAAAATCCAGTAAAACATTGTAGAGGAGAATATTTGGAATAAAACAAATTGGATTGCTTTCAAAAAGTATGAAATTCAAAACTGTTACAAAGGTACTGATCTTTCTTTTGAAATAGACACAGAGATGAGTGTTTGAAAGCAGCACCAGTTTCTGATGCAGCCTTCAACTGAAGGCAAACTTTGATTTGCTGAAGAAAGTACTTTTTTGTGTGCGCACAAAGACTGAAAGAACAAAGACTTGATTCCTTGTGCAAACAGAACATAAACAGTTTAGAAAACTACTTTTGAGTTTAAAACTATTTAAAATTTTAAAAAATAAATGATTGTTCCATCACTTGCTTTGATTTGGGTGCTTTAAAATATAATGTTAGCATGTTGGAAAACCCACCAACGACGTTCACAATGTATTTTGGTAATTGTAGAAACATTCTGCTGATACTTACGTTGTTATCTTTTAAAATGAGGTAGGTCTGTAACTATCAAAGTATGTTTTCCTACCAAGTAAACTTATTTCCCTTTCTAAAACAAATTTGGTTGGATGACAGCACTTAATTTTAGGTTTCAGAACCAAATCAGTGACAGTAAGCATTTACGTTTTGTCTTCATATGGACCTAAGGTTTTTTCTTTGTGAAACAGCCACTTACTCAGAATGAAGGCCTAGGAGTGTATTGCCTTTCTCCAGAGGAAAAGGGCAACATGCTTAGCATCAACATTTTAGTTGCAAGTCAGGTGACTGTCTAAAGGTGGTGCCTTTCCTGGGGGTGGGGAAAAATGCAGAAAGGCTGTCTAGCTGCAAAAAAGTGTCTGATACCAGCTTGCCATTTCATCCTGGCACAAATGAGTGAGACAAGGGGCAGAGCTATGCAAATGAGATAAAACAGGTGTGACTAATGTTAATTGGGAAGTTGTAGTAGTACAACATTCCAACGCATACCAGCTGCGGGTAGTGTCAAATGCCCTGGTATGTCTACGCTGCAATAAAACACCCACTAGCTGGCCCATGCCAGCTGAATCGGGCTCGCAAAACTATAGAATTGTAGTGTAGACGTGATCGGGGAGGGTCCCGGAGCCCAGGCTCCAGCTTGAGCCGGAACATCTACACAACGGTTTTATACCTCTGCAAGCCAGATTCAGCTGACACGGGCCAGCTGGTGAGTGTTTTATTGCAGTGTAAACATACCTCCAGATCTCTGGGAGACTCTTTTAGCCCTTTGCAGTTTGCTGGACACCCTTACATTCTACCTAAAGCTGCTGTTCCATTAAGCATGAGTTACTGTTGCTTAGGGTAGCTTTAAATTCAATGTGCAGATATTAAAAGACCGCTATAATTACCCCTGCAGCATTTTCTACTTGGTACCTTCCAGCCTTGCATGTGACTTCTTCTGTCCCATCCTACCTCTCCTTCTCAGCTCCTATAGGACAACCAGTGGCGCTGCCCCTTCCAGTCCTGCTTCAGTCACACACTTTGGGCTGCTCCACACTGCTTTATCTTGGCCCAGGCTACTTACAGATGCAGTCTCAGGGTGGTTCTCTTCAGTATTCTGGTACGTCTCCCAGAAACAGGCTTCTCTAGAGCCATATTTGGTCACTTTCAGAGTGTGGGTGGGCGTGGGTGGTTTCTCCCCACTGTTGCTCCTGAGCTGTTTCCTCCTAGCTCTCATGTGGCCCAGCCCACTCTATCACTCCCCATGGCTGTCTCATGTAGCTGCTGACTCTATCTCCTGGCCCCAGCAGTTGCACCGTTCAGCTGTTCTGCCTGGTCACTATTTGCTCTGGCTTTTGCTAACCCCCTTCTTTGGCCTGGAAGGCCAGGCCTTGGGTTGTAGCTACATTGTGGGAGGGGCATTGATCCTATCTGCTTCTTGGCTGTGCTCCCAAGAGAGCTACTTAAGGGCTTCTGGGATGTCTGCCTACCTAATGCCCTATTGGCCAAGGTCACTGCCTCTATCCTTGCTCTGCCTCTCCCTTAGTCTGAGAATGTCAGGTGCGGGAGGGGTCTCTGCATTAAATCCTCTGCAAAGAAGGGGAAGTTGCATCCACTCAATCATTTGAGGCATAGCCTCTCGCACTGTTCTTTCTGTGGTTTGGTATCACTCACCATACATGTTTGCACCCTTGGGACCAACAAGTGATAGATCACGCTCCGCTGTGTCTTATCTACCTGAACAGCTGTTCAACAGGTCCAGCATTACTTGGGATATATCTTGACCTCCACTGGGAAGCTCATTCTTGTTCATGTCAGTTGCCTGACTGTAGGGTTTCCACTTTACTATGGCTTCTCAGAGCTGTGTTCTGTTCTGCTGGGACCCTCTCTTCTTGTGAACGGTGCTGCTCCAGTTACAGGTGTGGTCCTTTGTGCAGTCTGTCCTTTCGTCCTGTTCCTTCTCCTATCTTTGCAATAGTTCTGTTGAGCCATTGTGCAGAAGGGCCCTCTTATGAGGACTGCATTTTCACAAGTCACAGCTGCAAATTCTGTCTTGCACAAGAGTCCCACCAGGACCTATGGCACTCATATGAGACCCTCCTGCATCCAGCCACACCAAGTTCTACAATATCTTCCCACACTTTGGCTGTCATAGTCTTCCTCTGGGGGGGGGATGTGTGTAAGTCTCTGACGGATCAAATTTTATTCTAGTCTTGCACTAATCCAAATGCCCTGTAAGTGGGACTTTAATGGGATGGTAAAGGTTAAGATTGTGTCCTGGTTATTTTTAGTAAAAGTCACGGACAGGCCGTGGGCAATAAGCAAAAATCCACAGAAGCCTGTGATCTGGCTGTGACCTTTAGTAAAAATAATGGGACAGGGGTTGATGGGATGACTGAAGCTGGGTGGGGGATGGGAGCCTGAGACCTGTTGTGGGAGGAGATGGAGGATGGAGTGTCTAGCACTCAACCACTACCATGGCCCCTGCTGCAGCCCCGGCGGCTCATGGTCCCCCAGTCACCCACAGTGTCTTAAAGCCCATGGAGGCTGAGAGCTGCCATCAGCATGCCACCACCCACGGGTCAGAGCTGCAGGGCCGCTGACAGCTCTAGCTCTGCCCTGATGTGGAAAATGTCACGGAGATCTCTGAAAGTTATGGAATCTGAGACTTTCGTGACCTCTGACATAATCTTATCCTTCGTGATGGTTCTCTCCCGTATGGGGCACTTCTAAGTTTGATTTCTCAAATTTTGAGGTGCTGGTGTGGACCCGGGAACTGCAGAAAGTGCCCAGCTGAAAGGAAGAAAAAGCTTACAACCCTGGGCCATGTTTAAAACAAAAAATGAAGACTTCATATCCAGCACCCTTTGGCTCTAGGAGGTGAGGCTGAAAATGTCAGTGTTGAGCAAAAGAAAACCGGATGGCTGATTAAATAAGTACAGGTTTAGATGGGAATCCTATGATATAGTGCCATGAGGTCAAAAGAAGGAATTGATGGATTTTGTTTTACTGCTCAGCTGTAACTCCAGTAATGCTTTATCAATGCAGATTTTACCCACATGCACATCTTTAAACAAGTAATATCTGAAGCAGACTTCTAATGCCATCTCTAAAGTCCCATCTCAAGGTTCCCTTTGTTTCAGAGTAATCTCAGTCTAAGGATTTCGCTCCCTGAAGCAGCAGTGCTGGGGTTAGCTGAGACAATTTTGGAAATATCAGTTGTATTTAATACTGAATGTCCTGTTCCCATTGTATCTGTGTGTAACTTTTTCTCATTGTGTACATTCCCTCCCCCCACCACCCTGTTAAGATTACTCACCATTGCTGTGACTGCAGCTCTATAATGTTCTGTGGTGGGGTAGAGGGTTCCAGTACTAGCTGCCACTATATAGGAAGGCTGACACTAGTGGGGAAATGCCAAGGTTTAGTGTAAACAGAGCCTGAGTTTACTTCCAGTTGACTCAAGTAACTAAAGGAGACCCAGCTACAGCGTTTCTGCTTCCTCAGAATTACTGATAAGAACGGTATTCAGTTTTGTAGCTGCATAATTCATGAAATGGAGAACATTAAACATGTATCTACTTGATACATTAACCGAGACCTTCCTGTTAAATTAAATGCATTTAATCTTTTTCATACTTAAACTTTTACTAAAGCGAAGGCAACATGATGGTTACAGTGAAGAATAATGGCTACATGTCAACTTTTCTCCTACCCACCTCACTGTCATCTCAGGTCAGACTGTAAGCTCCTCAAACTAATTCTTTGCCCTATCTGTAATGTAAAGGTGCCATCCACATGTCTGGTGCTATCTAAGTAATTACATTATCTACTAAAATATCAAACTAGTGTGTGTAGTTTTCTTTGTAGCAAGAACAGGTGAGCATCTGCTTGCTTTTGGACTTTTCCCCCATTCCCCCCCCCCCCCCCAAAAAAAAAAAAAAAAAAAAAGATATTTGGACAAGTAGTTGTCCTAATCCGTGCAGCACAGGCAGTTGGTAATAAAGCAAGGTAATAAAGTAAAGCACAGGTAATAAAGCAAGCAACTAGCTGAAACCATGGAAGATAATTCACAAAGCGGTTATTCCCTGGTGAATAGTTAAAGTTGTGCTTATAGGTAATGACACAGTATGGGAGGAAAAATGGGTTTTGACTAGAGGCTGGAATGAGAGAGGGGGGCAACCTTAACTGTAGCTCAGATTTCTTAATAAATAACCCCACTTTATTTTTGTAGTGTCTAATAGTGTAAGACTTAATTTGGAATGTAAATTATCTGCCTAGCTCATAGCCCTGTCATAGTTTCTGCACAGAGTTGTGACCTTATGGAACTGGGCTTTTTACATAACCAAATCACCAGCTAACTTTCAACCTTGACGTTCTCCTTAGTGTGAAAAATGTTTGAATAGGCATGAAGGCAAAGCTACTACCATCCTTACAGGTTTTGGGTTTTGTTTTGTTTTTTTCCATTGAAGCCTGAAGTAACAACCACTTTCACTGGTACCATCACAAGGTGAGTTTAAAGTCGGTGGCAGAACCAGTACAGAAAAGTTAAGGGTGCTCTGATCTCCTAACCACAAAGGGAGTTACTTGGTAAAACAAAACTTAATTTGATACTTCCTGGGTTTATAAAGTGATTAGTGGCATCTGCCTCAGGAGAATGGGAGTCAGCATTCTAGAGCAGGGTTCTCAACTGCGGTGTGTACCCCTGGGGGTATGCAGAGGTCTTACAGAGGGTATACATCAACTCATCTAGATATTTTCCTAATTTTACAACAGGCTACGTAAAAAGCACTAGCAAAGTAAGTACAAACTAAAATTTCATACAATGATTTATTTATACTGCTCTATCTATATATGATACACTGAAATGTAAGTATATATTTTAATTGATTATATGGTAAATGAGAGAGAGCAATTTTTCAGTAGCAGGGTGCTGTGACACTTTTTTATATTTTTGTGTCTGTGTAAGCAAGTTGTTTTTAAGCGAGGTGAAACGTGGGCATATGCAAAACAAATCAAAGGGGTACAGTTGTCTGGAAAGGTGGAGAGCCACAGTTGTAGAGCCACTTTATTAGGCTCTGCTACGGCAGTGAGATCTTGGGCAAATCAGTCTCTAATAAAAGGGATAGTTTTATCTCAGAATCTGGGCTAATTTGTTTAATTTGTAAACACTTAAGTTCTCAGAAAAGCACTAAAAGGTATAATATTTTAAACATCTCCTCAACCGCTGTAACAATTACGCTTACCAATCTATTCCTTTTAATTTAAGTTAAGTTTGATCTATGCTTTCCACCTTTATTCAGACTTAGTGTACACAGCCTGAGCCTCAACATTAAAACCACCCCACTTACATTGCTTTTAGGATACAGGGGAGAGGAGTACAAAGTGAATTGAGATAGGGACAGAGGATGTCTAGGTGAGGTTGATCTTGAGGGATAAGGTGGCATCACCAAGCTGGTTACATAAAAGGGGTAAAAGGCTTCACTTATTCCTAGGCCTAGATTAGGTGCCAGCCGTTTAAATTTCATGGGGATTAAAAATAGGAAATGGGAGTGGAAGAAGAGAGGGAGGAGGTTACTTAAGCCTGGTTTGTCTAGTCTCTCAGAGCACTAGCGTTTTGGGTTTCTCTTTTTGTTCCTTTCCATTTATAATTAAAGTCCAGGGGAAGGTCATGCAAAATCTCAAACTTCCAAATGTCTGCACAGTCTGTTGGCTCCTCCAAAAAACCCTGGGATGGGACAGCCATTTCTGGAGTATGGCCTTTCCCTGCATTAACCAAGGAACTTAGTGCTATTTAGACAATCCTATTCAATGAAGGGAGTGCAAAGGGAAGAAGGAATGTCTGTCACACAGTGGTGTATAGGAATGGTTGTATTTAATGATGGCAACAGCCTGTATTAATAACTCTACTATTCCTTACTTATTCCTTTTTGGTAAATTGCATGGGAGTGTACCATTGCACTGTTTTGTATCCAAGCTGTGTTAAGAAGGTTACATTTCTATTGTTTTGTTGTGATGTCCCCTGGAAAAAAACAACTTTTTTGCAGGTTTTTAAAACAAAAAACTGAACCACCCTCACATGAATGGGAGAGGGCCTGTGCTTTACACAGCCATGCTGTAGGTGGTACTATACTGTCTAGTGCAACTCCCTTTGAAAGCTGTGGGAGTTAAGCACCAAATACATTACAAAGCTGGCCCCTAATTGGTGGTGGTCAGACACCACCTGCCAGTATTCCCCCAGCTCCTGTGTTTAAGGTTGGGCCTCAGGGCTTATTCTCCCATCCTTCCCTTGTTCTCTCACTAGTTAAAGCCTAAAACCATTACCAGTATTTAGGGCACGAAAGCTAAGAACAAACTATGATACATCAGTATTTCAGCGCAGATTACACAGAGCCTCTGACTACATATTGAAAACCAGAGTATTTAATCATTCATTCTGTCAAGAAAGCTGAACCAGGAAAATGCATCTTTTTTAAGAGCTCTTTATTAATGCATAAACAAACTGCATTCCGCTATCACAGCATGAAAACAAGCAGAAAAAATCCCATTGCTGTTCTTGCTTATAAATGAATGCCCTGCTGTATTGGAAGCCATACAAAAGTACATGCACCTGGCATTACCGAGAAAGAAGGGATTTGAGAAATTAACATTTTGGTTTGTGCTTTTATGCTACAGAAATTACATTTCATTTCAAGCTATATTCCTTAATGGAGAATCCCCCTTATAAGTGGGCTGCTTCTTCACCCCTAGCAATCCCTTCTTAGCCCAGTGTAGGAAACCCTTAAATCCCTCTTTGAAATACACTCTAGATCTAGAGGTGGGCCTCCTCTTGCTTGCAATTTGTGGTGCCTGTGTGGAGGCTGTAAATGCAGTGCAGGAGATGTCCTTTACATGTAGTGCAATGCTTAGCATTAACTTACTGCACTGCTTAGTAATTTAACGTCTGTAGGCCTGGAAAGAGTGTGAAATGACTGCACATCTGACTGGTAAACATCAACCTATTACAGCTGAAATACTGACAGATAAATAGGACTAAAGTTACGTTTGAGGGTGCCTAATTACACTGGTCTACCCTCCAAATCATCACGTTCATTAAAACCCCTTGCTTGCCATATCAGCTAACTCAAAAAGAGCGGGTGCATGAAGCATGGGAGAAAACAAAAACACCTCTACTAGTGGGTAGCAGCCCTTTACCTGCTAGGGAATCTTCTTCACGTACAGGACTCTGACGTAGGAGAGCTGGGCTCTAGTCCTACCTTTGCCACAAACTTCCTGTTGATCTGGGGGAAGGAAGTGCTGTGATTTTCCCCATATCTAAGCTCTGTAATACCTAGCTCAGGTGTTGCAAGGCTAAGAAGCAAATCCATTCCCCTGCAGCTGTGAAAGTGGAAAGTCTAGAGGTGCTATGCAAGAGTTGGAGGGAAGGGAGGGAGGGAAGGGTCACATTGCTGTAGCATGATATTCAGTGCACACAGCTGGGCCCTGGAGTCTGTTGCCAGATGGATCCTTCTCCCCTCCCCAGTAGCTGGGGGTGGGGGCTTAGGCCTGTGCCACCTTTTCTAGCCATTAGGCTGGAGTAGGATCCACAATGGAGCAGCTCTATGTCCTTTCCATAGCCTACTTCTACTCTCAGTGCTTAGCTCTATTGCTTGGGCATGGTGCAGGGCTCTAGGTTTTACCTTCTCAGGATTATTAGGCGTTTTGAGGTCTTCCCATGAAAGCTACTCCAGCAGTACAAAGCACTGGTCCTAAAGCACAAGCACCCCCATGTTGCCACAGAGCAAGGTATGGCCCGTTGGAGTTGATTTCAAAAGTTTGTAGAAATAGAAAGTACCTCATGCAAGACTGACCTCAAACTGGTTTATCAAATGCTTTCAATGAAAAACAATTTAGAAGAGTGAAGTACACCAGGGGCTGACACCGCCTATTTAGTCCTGCAAAGAGTAGGGTAGCAGTTCCTACAATGGCATGAACACAATTCATCATTAACCCCTTAGGTGCTGGGTCTCAGATATTTGCTCCGCTAATGTTATCCATTAGCATGCCACTATGACCAGTGGAAGATTAGGAGGGATCAGCAACCTTTGATCACACAGCATGTGTGTTCTGCTTGGGCTGCCCTTACTTAGTCTGGCATCTGTCAAGTAGCTAAAAGAACCCACAGCCAGCTTCTGAACTAGAAATGTAATGTTTTCCATTATATAGTATAGGCAAAACAAATGCAGCATCAGTTTAATAGTGCCTATATCCCCTTTTCTGTACTTGCAGCGTGACTGTGGACTTAGGGCTTATCTGCACTTGAAACACTACGGCAGCACAGCTACATCTGTGGCATTTCAGCGTAGCCACTACGTATGCTGATGGGCATGATTCTCCCATCACCACAGGTAATTCACCTCCCTGAGAGCCCCTATAGCAGAGACAGCTCCTACAGTGACAGAAGAGGTTTTTCTGTCCCTGTAGATATTCCATCAACCTAGCTACTATTGCTCTGAGAGGTGGAAGAATTCTTTCATCAACCTACTGTGTCTACACTGGAAATTAGGTTGCCTAAACTACAGTACACAGGGATGTGAATTTTTCACAATTGAGTGCTGTAGCTCTGTCGACCTAATTAAAGTGTAGAGCAGGCCTTAATCTGTCTCCCAAACTCCCAACTTCAGGTGAACTGGCTCAGGCTGTAATAGAGCCTGATTGGCTTTTGTTTTGAAGAGATAATGCAGAATCTATGGCTGTTTGATGAGAGTCCAATGACACTTTCCAGCTGTTTTCTTATTAGGCTATTTTTTGTTAAATATTAAGGTGTCGCATAGGAAGATCACAAGCATATTAGTGAAGGCAGAGGAAAACAAGAGAATGGATGGCATGCCTGGGGTTAATATTAACAAATATTCAACAGCTCAGTTTTAACTTAATGTTACAAATCAAAGAAAACACAAACGAAAACATAGAAACGATTTAGAAATTAATGTCAATATAATAGGTCTGCTGTAGCACCAGAACAGTTAAAGCACCCTTTCCCCTACCCGCTGGGCCATGTTACTTTCACAAATACGGTTAAAATAAAGACATTCCTAAAAGCTGCATACAATGGCTGGATGAAGTTAGACATGAAGGAAGCAATCATGATCATCTAAAATTGGAACTAGTCCTACCCCCAACTAGCTAACATGCAGCCAATCCTAGAATTATGAATGGGAGAGGAAGGAAGACACAAAACAGATTGTTTTGGAAAATAAATTATATATATATTTTTTCTTTATAGCCTTCCCTTTTGGTGGAAAGTGCTCCTTGAAAGACTCCCGCGTACCCCTCCCACAATGCACATCAACGGTAGGCTCAAAAAAGCTAGGTTGCGTGTAGTTATTTCAGATCCTGTAAAAAGTCCAGTGCAGTTGATGCATATAGGAAGAGTTAAAATTATATACAGCTCTGCAGCTTGTTATATGGAAGGTTGTGATAGGAATTGGTCATATTTTACTAGTGCTTAGTAGAAGCAGTACTTTAATGCTTAGAGTCCAGTGGGTCACTTACGCAGTTATACTGCTATTCTAAAGATTATTTTGACCTGTTTCTCTCCATTCATGTACCCAAAGTGCTAAAATCTTACTAATCAATACTACTTTGCTAAAAGAAACAACTATTGGACCTTTCCAAAACTATAAAAGCTGTTACAAAATTTTTTTTTACAGTAGTTTACACATGGATAATTAACACACACACAGGCTGTGCTGCAAAGGCATTTTATTTTCCCAGGTATTTTTTTTTTTTTTCAGTAAAGGACTTAGTGAAAAAAGCCCATAAGCAATATTGCCACCATGAACGTTGAAATAATTTGTTTTGTACACAGAAGAGCCACAGCCAAGGCCTGCTTGCTACCTTCATCGCAGCTGTTAGCAAGGCTGAGCTCGCTTTGAATTCTCAAGAACTGTTTTCATGTATAAAATACAAGACCATTGCATTGTCACAGCATTTTTTAAAAACTGTTTGGGTCTCCTCAGATGCACTTAAATAAGCCCTAGATTTATTAAATACAGTTAGAAAAAAATAAAAATTTAAAAACTCATGGACGTGAGCCCTCTGTGCTAGTCCTACTTTTTTTTAAAAAACAAATTCATTTTAAAATGTCTATGGCATTTCAACGTGAGAGCCTCAACTTTAAATCTAATAAGATAATAGTCAATATACATATAAATAGGACTCACTTTCTTTTTAAATCTTCATGGGAAAGTCAGTTCCCAGTGCTCAATGAATGGCAGCTTTCTAAATATTAAATATATTACAGATATTTACAAGCTTGTGTTTTTCTATTCTGACACTGATATGAAATTTAAGCTGTAAGTAGGACACTATGGGCAGCTTCATGAGGTACATAGGCAAAGTGGACTGGTGCTTGACATGGGGAATGGGTTTGGGACACTAGCATGCCTGGTGAGGTGGAAAGCTCAAAATAGCCCACTCCACATCAATCCAGGCAGAGTGGACTGAGCTTCTTCTGCCTTTGCATGAGAAGCAGCATTGCATTTGTCTTTGTTTCCTCTGCCAAATTAAAGGCCAGCACATTGTAGAAGGGCTTATTCTCCCTCATATAAATGTGAGCAACCAGCATGGAAAAAAACCAGGAGAATTGCAGCTCTGAGATCCCCTTTCCATGTGTCTCTGGGAGCTTGTGTGTACTATCATCACACAGTCCTGGAGGGGCTGAGTCAGGTCAGGCTGCAGTAGAACTGGAAGCAGCTAGCCTTTGCACCATACTACCCTCATACGCTGGTGGACTCTACGGTGCCAGCCATTCAGTAATTCACAGGACCAGTTTTTGTTCTGTTTGTACAGTGCCTACCAAAATAGGGTCATGGCCTGTGACTAGGACTGCAAGGTGCTACAATGATACAAATAACACTCATTAGTAATGATGCTAGAAGCAGTGTCAACTTTCCTCGAACACATCCAGCTCACTCTAAGGATGCACTGCTATGGAGGAGAAGAAGTCACCAAGGGAGTCACGCTGCTAGAGGGTAGCAAGGTTGCTGCACAGAGGAGAAGGCCTTCATGGATGGCCCAGGATCTGCAGCACTAGGGTCTGATTTCACCACACACATGCTGGACGTGGGGCATTCTGAGGCCATGGCTCCTATCACAAACCCCTCCCAACAGAAAGAAAAACATGCTGGATCCTCTGCACCCCTGCGAGCCTCAGAGACATAAAGGAAAACATTTCCTGCTCCTGCAGCTTTTGCCAAAGGGCCATGGAGAGGAGCAATAAATAGATGTAGGGTGCGTATGGGGGATGCTTCCCAAGAAACATTATAAACAGACTAAAGGGGGTTTAAAATAAAAGCCCCACGTGCTTCCTTGGGAATTGGTCTTCTGGTGTGAATACTATGAAGTCCAACAAGGGAGGAAAAAAAGAGGTGGATGGGCTGCAAGGATTAATTTTGGCACAGAAACAAGGCAAAAAAAAAAAGTGCTACCATGACTAAAGAGCTATCATATGACTGAAGGGATCTTCCATTACCCCTTTCACATGAATTGCACTGTGCTACCCCCACTATATTAGGTCCTAAACTCATCAAGACATTGTAGGTCCTTTAATATGAAAGACCCATCGGCCTGAGGTCCCCAGACAGAAGGGTGGAACAGCTGCACTATCCTCTGCAGACAGGAAAGAGTTAAGAATGGGGACTCACCTATAACTCTGAATTGCCTGCTTCATCAGTTCAGTCAAATCCTTAACATTATTTTCGGATACTCTCTGCATGTGCAAACCGTCTCTTTATGCAATATGATTAAAGGAAAATGAGGATGGGCGTGTCCCAGGATGGGTTTAAAGAATCCTTTGTACATGCCTTTCAGTACTGCCTAAACACAGCTTTACCTGATAAACTGTAATAGCTCCAAAGCAGCTAGTCTAACATGCAAATATGCTGTGAAGGGAAAATCCTGCACATTTGAGCAGTAAGGAGCCCAGCCTACTGTGGCATTGGAGCCGTTGCACTGCAGGGAAGGCAGGGATAGGATTTGGGAAGCCTGTGAAGGTGGTCGGCAGGTGGCTACTGCCCTCCCACACAGCCGTGATGGTGCAGCAGCAGTTGCAGAGTGGCTCTAATGCTGCTCAATGGAGTGTGGGAGCCATACTCTGATCATCAGCACAGAACGCCTGCATCAAGTCTAGGATTTAGCTCCTAGTGACTTTAAAATGTATCAATATGTATTTAGAGCTTGAAAACAGACCAACCTTAATTGTATTATATAAATCCAGTCCCAATTACTTTGGAGCAGTTCTGAGGTATCTCTCATCAATCTCTAGAACAGAAATGTGAATAAATAGATCTGAATCTTTCCTACCAGGATATTCTATAATATAGCACTGTACTAATATTAAATATGGATCTGGCTATGAAAAACATTAGGAAAAAGTTACTGTCTATGCACAGTAGCTGATTTTCAAGTATTAGAGGTTGTGTTAACTTATTTTTAAATACCAGAATGACCCAGCTCCAAATTACAGACTAAACTCCAGTTATGTTTTAATTTTTTTTTAAAAACAAAACATTTTGAATATAAACTAAATGAGGAAAAAGCATGTGACGTTTGTTAACATTGTAACATTTTTGGAACTTTTAAGAGCTAGACTTTTTTCCCCATAAATTTGTTAAAAAGCAAAATAAAGTGCTCCTCATCTGAGACTTTGTTGTCCCAAATTTCAGCAAGATCTGAAATCTTACAGCCAAGCTATAAACCCCTGAAAAATGGGGTTTATAACGGATATGCTCCCAAACTTTTAATTATAGCAGTGCTTGTGTGTTCCACTATAACACAAATATACATATTGCCTCTCTTTCTCTCTGGGTAACCATGGTACATACTTTACAGGAATTCAGTTCAAATTAGAAGCCTCCCTTATTTCCCACCCTCCCCCTCAAGTCTACAGCTCCATCTACTACTAAAACTACTACCGTCAAATATAATAATCATAATACATTCAAGATAAGGAATAAACTACTATTACCTGCACAGGAGACACTTATAATTACACTGGGGCTTTGAAGTACAGCAGCTCAGGGAAAATGGCCAGCCATTTGGGCATACAGCCTATTCAGATATTTTGCACTAGAACACAGACATTATTAAGTTCCACATTGAACCATGATCTCAGAGCAGTACAGTTGAAAGAAAGATAATTTTGATAGCATTAGCAAAACCTAGGTTTGTGCTGTGAGACAATGAGAGCAACAGCTCACACTAGGTATTTGGTGTACAACATGGCTCTATGTGACATGTAAACTAGAACATGAACACTATTAGGTTGGTAATGCCAATATGACTTACTGCTTACAACTGTGCTAACATTGACACCTGTGTTAGATTTGGTTCTCCTTCAGGAATACAATTCAGCTTCTGTCCTGAAAACAATTCAAGGAATGATTGAATCCACAATGCGTGTATACACACGAAGGCAACAGTTTCAAACTATTGTGTAAATGAGTAACTGGCTGTTCTGTTACATATCATTATCTATAGATATGAATGTAGTGTCTGTGGAAACAGTGGAGTAGCAACCCTGTGATCTAATGCAAATTCAAGCTTGTTAAATAGAACAAAGGGAAGGAAAGTTTCAGTGGTCTTTCTCACGGATGCTGACCTCATGAAGACAAAGCAAAGAAAAAGGCACAAGACTCAGATCTCATTGATAGTTCTCTCAGAAGGGCAGTATTCAGAGGTGCCTGGTGATGACATGTAGAATGACTGCGTTTTCCTTTTTAACCTGGCTCGTTTGTTGGCCAGAGAGAGGCTGCGCCGGCTTGAGCTGATGATTTCCGAAATAAACTTTTTGCAGTCCACGCACACCTCCATGGTGCTCCAGTCCTCCATTAACTCTTTGGGAAACTGTAGCTCTTCATTTGATTTATCCACAGACTTGGACTTTGTGGACAACCTGAAAGACAGACACACTGTCCCTTACTCGTTATCATTATTTACCCTTCAGCACAGATTTGGACACCAATGGAGACACCTCCCAAAGAGAAAGAAGACATTATTCCTGCCCCAAGTCTTGCTGCCCCCCCCGACTTAATGAGGGGGGAAACAAAACAGTAAAGAGTGGACGGAGGTGGAAGACAGGTCAATAAGATTACGTGGTTATTCAGTGAAGGCTAGTGTAAAGCATGATTTGGCAAAGAGGATTTTATGAATCACTATATGGATGTTTTGTTTGTGAGTAGGCATCACGGCAGAAGGGTCTTATAGATTTTTCTTCTAAGAATCCATATACACTAGAAAAAATGTGAGTGTATTTATCAGTTGTACTCATATTACTAACAATGTCAGCTGTGGTATAGACAAGGGACAGCATATTTTAAATACTATGTCAGTCAGTCTTATGTAAGTGAATAAAATTTATATTTACTAAATAAAAAGTAATCAGGCTGGATTTTATTCCAGTAGAAACATAAGGAAAAACCTCAATCTTTATCCAAAGAAAAAATAAAATTGGTAAGGAGAGTCATTTATCTTCGGGTTTCTAAAAATATATTACAAACATTGACAATTAAAACAAACTACACAAATAGAGCCTAGTAAATTATGTCTCATTAACTACTAATAGACTGAGAAGAAGCTCTTATTAAGAGCTGCCATCAGCAGCACAGATGAACTAGGAATGTCTCACCTGGACATGCTCCTAAGTGGCCGGTGGTGGCTGGTGGAGGGTTTTTCTGGTTTCATAAAACTTTCTCCTCTCTGCAAGGCAGCAGGTCCCAAAGAGAAGATAGGAAGGGTGGAGTATGGCTTTGATGGCAACCGCATCTGTTACAAGAGCAGGAAAAGGACAGTATGAAGTATCCTTACCAAAGACACAGCCTTTCTAAAAGGGACAAGCTGTAGGTTCCTGAACTTACCTTTTTGCAACACTGTGAGCATACAGGCCTGTGTAGAAAAGTGAAAGCATGAATCATTCAACTGAAAGACATGTTGTTTAAGTAAGACAAGTGTGGGGTGCATACAGTTCCATATTTACTGCCTCACTGACTATCACCTTAACACTTGCTCCGTTAACAAGTAAACATTTTTTCCCCAACTGACAATACAACCAATTCAAATGGAATCTGAAATTCACTTTGTTCTTTCGGGTTCCCATGTCACCCCTAGTAATGAAGATTCTGCAGAATCTATCTCATTACCTCATACCCATATGGGCTCTGCTGGGCTAACGGAGGAGTACGGTTATGTTGTTTTATTCTAAAAGCTAGGCGGCTCTGAATCTGAACACATTAAGGGAGTGGATATGTTAAATAAGGAAGAGCTATTTACAGTCATTTTTCTGACCATAACTGCATTTCAAAACCAAACAAAACTGTGAATTAAAATAGAAACCAGTGGGGTATATGAGTACTAATATTTCACTCTGAAATGGATGATTATTAGCTACCAAAAACATACCTCTTACAGAACTGACAGGTGTAGGACCAGGTGAAGAAAGAAAACCTCCTTGTTCGACAACAGAAACAGAGCTAAAGAAATTGAAAACAGAAGAGACTACGTCAGCAGTTCAGTCCTGGAAATAAAACTGTATACTTCTAACTGGGTCTTTGGTGAAGACACACAGACTGAAGTTGAAATATATTTATTTGATAAGTTCAACATGCAGGAACCCAGGGGAGGAAAAGGAGACACTAATGTTTTTTCATGATCTGTAATCTGTAGAAGAAAAATACACTGGCAGATGTGTGCTCGGATATTAAATCCCCCTGGGTCACATGATGCATGATTCCCCAGAAGCTCTAAATTCCTTTTAGCTTGCTACTCATGAGCCTCTGAATGTCATTCTTAAGGCTCAAAAAAAAACCCAAGAGTGTGAGACTAATGCATCCTGCTTACCTTTGGAGGACAATGGAGCCTTAAAATAATCCCACTTGTTTTAAAACTCAGAACATACAATTACGCCAGGCCAGGGAAAAAAGATTCTTCATCCACTTTATTATGAATGAATTAGAAGACCTTGTTGATATACATTCTTTATACAGGGAAAGCTTCTGTGATAGAGGGAGGCTCTGAGTCAAGTTGTGAACCCCATCTTGTTTTGTGGATACTATTTTGTTTTTAGGGCTCCACTTTATACTGTAATCGTCATGTTGAAGTGTAACCCTCATGTTTGTATTGCAGTCTCCAATGTGGATTAGAAGCATCCATTTTGTAGTGGGGGCTTCAGACCTAGTTGAATGACTATATCTGAGAAGTTGGCACACAGCTATCCAAAGCCATCAGTGTTGTCTCTCAATTGCCAGCCCAACCATAAGAAGAAAGATTCCCTACACAGAAGCTGAGAGATGGTGGGAGTGAGATGGGGGGAAGGGATGGGACCTAACCAAAGGGGTTATTTAAGTGGGAATACTCTTTGGGAAGGAGCTGTCCATGGCTACATGCCAGGAGAACAGGCTAAGGACACAGAAGGCAGAACCAGTTGCCTGGCCTAGGGATGCTGACTAAATCCTGAACTCAAAGGAGGCTGTATTCAGACTTGGAGGCTGTATTCAGAATTTTGTTTTTTTAATGTCTGTAACTCACTCGTGTGCTTTGCTAAGAGTAAAGTGTCTGTAGTTAATATATTCCTTTGCTAAGCCTGTGTTCTTGGCTTGCCTGCCATGTTATCCCTGAAGTAGCAAATCAGGAAGCTCAAAGTACCCACAGTGAGGTGGAACTCTGAAGGAACATATGTAAACAACTGGGAGCTTAGTAGGGCTGAGTCATTGGTCTGGGGTCCCAATTCCCAAGAATAGTAGTAGACATGGGGTCTGTGACTAGGAGCATACTTGAGAAACGCAAAGCTAGAAACAGTGACCAGAACTATCCAGAGCCAGGGCACTGAGAAGCATGTGGGATTCAGCAGTTGGGTCCATTCACAACAGGCGGCGTCCATTCAGACAAGAGAACTGGGCTTGGTTGTGACAGCTTCCACTGATTGCAATGGGAATTTAATTTTTTTTTAAATATTGTAAACGTTTTATTATTTCATAATTTTAACTATAGTTCTGTTCTCTCTAGAAAAAAAAATTAAGTAGCATGGCTGTGTGTGTGTCTAGGGGAGTAAGGGGGTAAGGATGCTTTATTAAATCTAAACTAAAACAGAGAGAGAGAGAGAGAGAGAAAGAGAGAGAGTGCATGAGCAAGCACAACTATCACCATAAATGCTACTGTGTCTTTATGGAGGGTCAAAAACAAATGTGATATTCCTTTACAAATTTTTGAAGTTTCCAAATATAAACTTAGGAAACTGGCCCCTTTGTAACTTCTTTTACAGAAAGTGTAGTTTCTGCAATATAGATTGAAAGTCAGATTGGTCAGTTACTAATGAAAACTTGGTACCTGCATTCTGGTTCCAACTCTTATTCTTTCACTGAGTGGAATCTGTGTGATTCATCTCCCTCACTAACAGCTCTCAGTGGATCAGCTGGAACAAGCATACCTTTCCTTTTTTGAGGGCAGTGTAGACATCTTTATACTGCTGGTACTTTTCCAGCTCTGCCTTCACCAGCACCTGACGAATGTGCATGACTTCCTCCACTGTCAGAGCTAGGCATTCCACTGGGTAGCAAAACTCCTCCTGGAAGCCAAAAATCTCTATTACTGTGTAACCCATCACCTTTTTGAGACTTCAGCCTAGAAAGCCAGCCATCCAGTTAGTAACGTCAAAGAAAAGATTTCACAACCCAAAAACAGAATAGCACTGGCTGATCCATGGGCATCACGTGAGTTTCAAACCAACTAGGAGACTGATTATGTGCAATTTTTCTATGTGCATTTGTATCACCTGACACCTGTTTCCATTTATTGGATTATTTATTTATTATGAAGATTTGTTTTAGCCAATTACAATTCAGTTTTATAATTTGAAAGGACACAAGGTGATTTGATACGTAGGTGTAAAACATATTATTTGGCGCTAGTCCCTTTGACTGTATGCAGCTTAAAGACAAACAGCTTCTCTGCGACTTCGTGGTGCCCAGAGTAGCTGAAGAAAGCAGTTAGTAGCCCATTCCAAAAGAATTTTTATTCAGTGGTACCACATGCTGGTAATCATAGTTATAATCAGATCCCATGAACAAAATCTAGACCAAAACTATAGAAAATGAACTGTATGCAGTTAACACACACAGCCTTCCTTCCCTTCAAGAGGAT
The DNA here is from genome assembly GCF_026122565.2 of Emydura macquarii macquarii. Taxonomy (NCBI): domain Eukaryota; kingdom Metazoa; phylum Chordata; order Testudines; family Chelidae; genus Emydura; species Emydura macquarii. Next base: position 13,676,079 of record NW_027130349.1, read on the forward strand.
AACAATGGCAATTTAAACTTTATTAAATAATCTTAAAATATAAAGTTTGAGCAAAAGTTAATCCATTGTTGTATTCTTACTAGCAGAGGATCACACCCAAGCTACTAATAACAGAACTACTGCCCATCTGTGAAACTTCCATACACTCTGTGTTAGTTCATTTAAGAGAGTAGCAACACTGAATATGCATCTAACTTCGGCACCACAGAATAAAAAGCCTCATTCCCATTTGTAATCCAGTTGGAGGTTGATTGAATGGTTCTAACAGAAAGACAGAACTGCTCTGGGAATTCCCATCACTTTTCACTCAGTGCACCTGTTCAGTTAGCCCAGAAGAGCAATGGTGCTGAAGTGACAATGAAATTTAATGTCCTCTGAATAAATACAGGAAATCTCCTCTGTACACACAAAAACACTGCTGACCGCACTCTATGGACAGCTTAGAAATCTAATTTATAAATCAGAATGATCATTCAGATTAGTTGTAAAGTGCTCAATTTAGACAGTCTTCAAATTTTGTTCTGACTTTCAATTAGAGAGAAAGTATTTTGATCTATGTTGAGGACCTGGCAAACATTAGCATTTAGGAACCACTATATTTTTAAGAATCATTGTCTTATCTATCAAGAAAAGTAACATAAATTCAGCCTGTTTAAGATACCCACAAAAGGCTAAAATTGAGTTAATTTTGATTTTCTTTGACAAGCCAAACCTCTTGCGAATGTTCTTACTGATGACGCTTAGTTTTCTGGAAAAACCAAATTCTATCAAAACCAAATGTGATTTGCTCTGAGAGGTATAAAACTCCATGAACAAACAAAATAATTTCCTTTCATTAGCAGCAACCTTCCATCTAATCAGTAGCTGTCAGCATTGTATTTTAAATCCTTATGATGATGACAGCATTGTTAGAGATCAAGAATGCTTTGGGAAAAATGGAGAGCAAGAAGAATGAGTGGGAGAGTGTGGGGCAGGCAATGCCAATGAGAAATGTATTTTCTACAGCATGGGATATCAGGATGGTGTTTGTGGTAAGTGAGATTTGAATGTTTTTGATCAATCTCAGTTTTCAGTCTTTTAGAAAGCTATTTCTTTACAAAAGGGTTTTTTTTTCTCTAATATACTCAAGTATATTTAATTCTTCCCCCTTAGACAACAAAATGTTCATTATGATGAATATTTAAACATCAATTTGTTGCATATTTGATTACATGACACATAAACAAGCTTTTAAAGTTAACCCCTTTAATATCTTTCTTTATGAAGATGCTTTATCGATAATACAGGGTACTCCGTTTCTGTAGAACTAGTACTTCAGGTGTTTACTAGGTAACAGAAGAATGATGTGGATCTGTTCTTGCAATCATCAAAATTAATTTTTCATTAAAACAAGCATGAATAGCTAGCAGGAAATAGGGGATAAATGGAAAATGTTCACTTGTTTAAATGCTAATGTTTTAATTCCAGAGGTTATACAAGGACAACAAAGCTTTAATGCAACATTAAACAAAAGTTAAATGATATACTGATTTCTGAAGAATATTTATTTTTTTCCTTCTCAGAATAAAAATAAGTACATGTCAAATCTTTAGCTTCAACATTAGCTCCATCTTTAAATTAAACTAATCAAAATTACATTAACCACTGACTAAAGTCCACAAAAACAGTAACATTTTAGACTTATAGTTCTAACTCCTATCCATAATCCTTGTCCATGTCATAGGGGCTGCATAGGGTAGTGTGTGTAACGTCCTATGTCCTCTGCAATACCTACACTCAGTTGAGTGTGTTAAGGACAGAACCTGGCTTCTGAATTTCCTTGTTTTTCTGGATTTGAACCCAATCTTCAATTAATATTAATTAAAGACAGTTCAGTGTGGTTATTTTTAAACAGAAAAAAAATAAGCCATGTTAAAAGATACTTCTCTGTACTTAAAGTCAGTGAACTTGTAAAGAATGTGCTTAACATTTTGACTATGCAGTCACAGCACAAGAGCTCCATCAAAGCTATTACAGTTTATGTGTAGTGAATGTATATCAAGAATAGCATGTAGTCTGAATTACATAGCCATCATATGAAATAAGTGCTTTGTAGATGATTTTCAATATATCCTCACATAATAGCTTGTGATGACTATGTATAAACAGCATATATTTCATATTAATGTATTCATTATACCCAATGTGTTGTAAAACTTTTCATTGGCAGTTATTAACATACATTCAAAAGAGTCACATCAAGAAAGTACTGTATACGCTAGTGCTGGGTGAAATACAAAAGTTATGCAATTCAGATTACGTTAAGCTCTGTAAAGTCTAGATGTCTAACTCAACATCTTCAGTCTGGAATACTCAGCTAGATATCTCTAGACTTCAACAGTCCTGCAATATTTTCTCCCAGAAATGGGAAGAAAAGCCCACCAAGTCTCAGAACCTTAAGGATTTTTGGTTCATGTTCAGTTCTAAAAATGGGTTTGCGGGAGTTCTCATTTTCTTCTAAACTGGTTGACCTAAGCTGGTGCAAGCCAACTACTGATCATGCTGGAAGTTCTGATACTTAATTACATTAAGGACTAAAATCACTGTTAGGGTTTTAAGTAATATTATGTTTTGAAATGCCATTCTATTCTGTAATACTGTATGCCCTGTTAAAGCAGCAATAACTTAATCTTTTCAACATTGTCCAAGGATCACAGTGGTTTTGCTTGTTTAGGTTGCAGGATCTTCATGTGCTTGCTGTACATTTAAGATTTGGAAAACGTGTCCCACTGATAATCTTATTATGTTGCATTTTTAGTTTGCTGTCCTTTCACAACTGATTTCTTTTTTCCATGAGGTGATTGAAGGATCTAAACACACAAATATTCTACAAACACTGAAATCAATCTCAATCAGGAGTAGTGTGCCAACCTAAACCGTTAATTCTTGCCACAGTTTAGGAAGTGCTCCACTTAGAAGGCACATGCTTGTAAAGATAATTTCCAAAGCCAGCTGAAAGAGGCAAACCTTTGGGGGCTTCCACCTGCTGGCAAAAGCTCTGTCACATAGATCATACATAGCCCTTGCCACTCCAACCAGGGCTGCTTCAAAGGGATGAGAGCTGAGCAGAGAAGCTATTTGTATAGTTGAAAAAAGTGGTCTGAAAGTCATCCTTGGAAAAAAACTGGTTATCCTAGGAACCTGAACAATAGATAGGAAGCAGAATAGGGAATGCTGAACATGAATGAAATTGTTAGCAGGGATTCTGGATCCTAAAAATAAGAAAAATAATGAAGGCTTTTACACATACATCTCAGTACACTGGCTGCACCTTACTGGTTAGGTACCAAGTTGGATCATATTGGTAGGTACACTACAAGGCCAACCCTTGAAAAATAGTGAACTGTCCAGCTGCAATTTCTGAGACTTCTCATTTACCATTCATATGCTGACACGACAAAGGACTATTTTTGGAATTTTTCCAAGTTTGTTTCTCCCCACTGCTCTTACTTTAGTGCTAATTCCCTTTGTATGCTGAGATGCTTGTTCTCAAAATCCTTGTTAGTATGCAAGACAGACCAGTTGCCTGCTAATTCTAAAAGAAACTGTAGAAATGGCTTTTTTTTTTCATTGGCATTGATGGCTATTTAACGACAAGCTCTTTCACCTTGAAGCAGATAAGAATTGAAACTCCATCAATCCTGGAGGAAAGGATGAAGAAGTGTGCAGTCAAATAAAAAAGTAAATAATATTTTGCACTTATCTACAGGCTTCCACTCAAGAAACTTCAGTACCATAAATGCAATGCCGAGTTTAGAAAATAAGAGATGCCAGCTTTTATGAGTAGTGAAGAATTCCATGTTAGGGTGCAGGGACTAGTTAGGTTACTATTAAAGAGTACTGAAAATCTTGTATTGAATTAAAACAAAAAGATCATGTAATTTATCAATTAGCGCCCAGAGGGCACTATTGCAAAGATTAACAAATATATTTAACAATGGCACATAAAACAGACTGCGTTAAAAGAACATTATTTCAACATCAATTTTCTTCCTTTTTGCTTTATACACAAAAACATGTTAAACAAATTGAATGAGGGATGAGAGAGTGTCCTTTGGAGTAAATGAATTGTCACCACTTGATCTGAAACACTCATTTATGTGACCCTGCAGGACTCCCATAGATGTTTCCCTGCTGCTTTTGCTTGAAGTTTCTGCTGCTTCTTTTTGTTGTTGTTTCATTTTGTTAGGTCAATTAGAATTTATATCTATTGGTTGTAGTGTGTACACACACACACACACACACACACACACACACTCTCTCTCTCTCTCTCTCTCTCTGCATTTGCCAAATACCAATGAATACAGCTATATAGCAGGAAAATGTATTTTTCAGTAGAAATAACTCATGTGAAAAACTTAAAGGACCTCATATGTAAGCATTTTTAAGTCACAAGGTTTTCCAAGTTTTGTGCTGGATCAATGTTAGTAAGTTGGTTGGATCAATATCGTGATGTAGTTTGTTTAGAAATACTGAAAGTGCAAAACAGCAAACACCTCAAAACGGTACACACAGCTTTTTTCTTTTGAATATTTCTGCCAGTGAAAACCTACGGGCTCTGCAAAAATAAATCCTTTGGTGGCACACAAAACGACCGCTGCACATTGTGGTAATTAAATTCTTTTTACACTAAATCATGGTCTCAACCATGAACTCTCCTTTTAAGTGTTAGAGGCTCCAAAAGTTATGCTCCAAACTAACTCTTGGAGAAAAAATGCTATGCTCTGCAGGTTCATTACTGTTTCTTGAGAAATGAGCTAAGATTACTGAATGCCATTCACCCAGGACCACAAGCTGTATTTAAATTAGAAGCATGTGATATAAAGCCAATTTTCCTCTTCTAGGGAAGTGGGGAAAACATCCTCTGTATCCCTGAAGACAATTGCGTTATTACACTTCAACCTCATCACCCTGAAGGACTTGCACCACAGCCACCATCTCTTCAGCTAAAGAGAACTAAATAGGACTTCAAAGCCCATCAATCCCTCTGTCAGGAGGAGGACTGGTGAGTATTCCTTCCCTTTTAGAAACTGAATCCTCCTATCAATCTCTCTACACACAGATACCTCAAAGGGGCAAGTTGAGCCCCTGCTGCTGGGGAAAACAAGAGACCAGGAATTGAACCCAGGACTCTCACATTAAGTTGCAAAGTACACTGTGCCAGCACAAAAGAGCCAACATTCCGGTCCCTTTGCCATGTAGCCTCTGTTGGAAAATAGTTCTCAATTAAAGCTAATGATCAAATGTACTGTACTTTCTTTTCAAGTAGCAAAACAATTTATGCTTCAGTGACCTCAACAATGCAATGCGGTCATACCCTGAGTTGGACTCCTTAAAAGATTTTTCTGTGACATTATGACTTTAACCAAACTAGTTTTTAACAAGGGAGGAAGAGAAAACCATCCATTCCTTCAGTGGTGAATTAAAATACACCAAGTACAAAGAGAAAATAGATTAGCTGCTTTTCCATTTGAAAGGAGGCAACTGCAAATCTGTTATTTAGAAGCTGTATTTTCTGAAACAGGCTGAAATAAAAACTACACATGGGCTTGGGTCACAAAGTTCAGACCAGGATCCATACTTCTTCAAAGTTCTGGGGCATCTGAACCTAGGATTTTGGGTCATACATTAGAGAGACAGAAAGTTTAATCTTGATCCAAACTCCCCCAAACATTCAGGACTGGTTTGAATTTGGGATTTTGCTTTGCATCCAGCTCTAATCACACTGTAACCACATTTTAATTTTGTTTACTCTCTTGGAAAGTTTCTCTCATCACCACTGTGGAGTTATCGACCTCCTCACCCTATGGCCAATGCTCAAAGGTAGCTCTAATGAAACTTACAAGAGACCTGGAGCTCTGTTTTGAAGGTGGTAGGAACTGTCTCACGTTGGTCGGCGTTTCCTTTTCAATGGAGTGTCGTCGCTGGGGTGGTTGCCGCCTCTCTGGTTGTGGTGTGGATGATATTGGCAAAAACTTCGGAGGCACTAAAGATTCAACCAGCAGAAGTTAGCTCCAATGACCATTCAATAACATTGTTTAACATTGGTAGCAGCCACAGTTTTGGTGGAAAAATTATTTTTAGTTGCTAAAGTAACACAAGATAAAGTATCTTCACATAGCTTTCAAATGAGCCACATTTTCAAAACTGGGTGAAGTGCATGTTCCCACAAAAATGCAAAGGGACCTACAGTTCCACCTCTATAAAAAAAAAAACACTTGTGGGCTTGCAATTACCCTACTAACATGTGCAAATGCCAATCTGTGTGTAAAATTCAGGTTTCTGAATATGCAGTGGGACTGCAAGAAAGTTTGCAGGTATCATAGAAATTTTTCCCTGTAAGTGCTTGTTGAGTATAAATTTTAAAATCAAAGGGCACTGAAAGATGCACCCAACGTACTATGCCACTGTTTTCATAGAGAGTGCATGAAAAAAATGCTAAAAATAATGCAGAAACTATTTCAGAGAAACCTGTATGTTTTGTAAACATGAAAATATTTAGACACACTTTCAACTTAAAAATCATACTTGTGTCAATTTGTTTTAACCAAATATGGTTACAGAGTAACATCTAAGATAATCGTCATTGTAAGAGATGACAGAAAAAAAAACATATTTTGTCAGTTGTTTTATTTGGTGCAGTGGCAACACTTGGTTTATTGGAAACTCTAGGGATTTTTAATGCATTTACAACCAACTATTCTCAATGGAATTTTATAAAAAGTTCTAGGACACATTTTTATCAGTCTCAAGTTTAATAAAATTTTGTTTTTACAAAATCTATATTTAGAGCCAACTGTGAGTTGAGAATGATCCTTTAAGGGGCCACCCACATGTATCCCACATGTGTTAAGAAAAAGTCTGATTCAACAGTATTAGAAGATCATCTGCATTAAGCAACCAATTCTTGTCAGTTCCTTGAGTGGTTGATGAAAACAGGTTTTACTGTACATCAGAATACATTAAAGCTCTAGCAACATTTCAAATATTTAAATCAGCTACTTGATGGAGAACAGCAACTGTAGCATATCCCGTTGTACAGCTGAAATGGTTAGAGCCAGTTTATGCCTTTGCAATGACTAAACTAACCTGTATCTTATTCCTAAAGGAACTACACAGTGTGCATACGTTGATTAGAGAGCTTCTGTGTGTCTCCTCTTTTCGTGTAATAATATGGAAAACCAAGGCCAAATCCTACTCTTTGTCATGCCGGCATAAAGCCAAAATAAATCAGCTGAAGTCTACATTAAGACCAGACTGAGAACAGAATTTGTCCCTTCCTCTTTTAAATGTATTATCTTCAGACAAATAGTCTATTTTCACAATATCAAATATAACATACACATTCTCTTAGTTTCTTGTTTTGATCATTATATACAAAAAATATATGCTATAAACAAAGCAATTTTTTTTCATTTTACAGTACAAGTAAAAAGGAAATGAACTTTCTTTTGTAGTTTAATATCTAATATCCCCTTTAAAATTAGATGGACTATAAGGGCTTGTTTACACTTGAAATGCTGCGCAGCTTTATTGGTTCAGTGATGGGAGTGGTGCTCCTATCGGTGTAGGTAATCTACCTTCATGAAAGGTGGTAACTAGATAGATAGAATTCTTCCGTCACCCTAGCACTGTCTACTCTAGGGGTTAGGCTGGTTTAATCAGGGGGTGTGGATTTTTCACACCCCTGAGCAGAGGCACCATTTCAGATTTTGGTACCCGGGGGAAAATGGGGGCAATTTTAACTGTTTTTCCAGGAGCTACTTAGGCACCTGAAAACTCTAGGTTTTTCCCCCTCCCCAGATAATAACTTAGAAATTAGCTAATTAGCTGACAGGAGTACTGTATCTAATTCCTGTATAAAGCAAGAAAAAAAATACAAATACTAATTAAAGCCATATTTTAAGTTTACATGTAAATTTATATGTAAATCAGGAGATAATACAGCAAAATATTCCCAATCCCAAGCCATGAGACATTGGTTTTGGAGCCTTAACACAGATATCAGAAACACTGGTTTGATACTTTGTACACTATCTTTAGTAAAGATAAATAAAAATAAATAAAGTCTGTTTACTTTCTCTAACAGACACATTCTGTGTTACTGCCATTATCTACTCTATTTTAGTCAATTGTTTTTCACTCAACTACTTAATTTTAGCATATATGATTAAGGTTTTTTCCCTCTTTTATTAAGAATTAGAATTTTTAAAAAATTATTTTGGCATTTACGTTTACAGATCACAACCATGTATGTGATTCACTAACATTTGACTCCTTCATTACCTTTGGAATCAGACTTGGAACTGCATTTATTTTCATATGAATTTAAGTTATTTAAAAATATAATTAAAAATACAAATTGAAAATAAGCAACCTTCATCTGCACAGTGTCTGAAGTTGTGTGTTTAGCTAATGTTTGTTTGTTTTTTAAACTGGTACAAGCTAAATTTACGTTCTAAAAGGATACTATTATTTGATTGTACTACTTTAAATAATGAATGACAAAGCACAATATGTTAGTAAAAGTAACAATGATAATTATTCCAGTACAAGTTAGGCATTTTAGAACTCACTACCCAAAGAAATAATTTAAGTACAAGAGAGAAATAAAATTATGAAGTGAACAGACCAGTGAAAAAATTAAAATAACAGCACTGTCATTAATCCTTAATGAATTTAGAAAGAATAAAATTACAGAGAATATGTGGGCATTGCACATTTTGACAGGAAGTACCAAGAAGTAACAACAAGAATAATACAAGTGTGTGTGTGTGTTGGGGGAAGAGTATGAGGGAGAGAGAGAGAGAGAGAGAGAGAGAGTATGAGGGGGAGAGAGAGAGAGAGAGAGAGTGAGTGTGTGTGTGTGTGCGTGCGCGCACCTCAGGGAGTGTGTCAGCACACTGTCTCTTTAAGCCAAACACTCAGGAGCCTGACTGCTTGTTCAGTACAGCAGCAGCCCCAGTACCCACTCCTGAACCCATGGCAACAGCACAGACAGGCTCCCTGGGTCAGCAAAGACCCACTTGGCATGGCCACCTCTAGCATCAGGCGAGCTCCCCCAGCGCCCCACCAGCCATGGATCAGCTTCCCAAAGAAGGAGAGACTTCTGCAGGGGAGCTACGCAGCTGGAGAGCAGCGGCTGCTGGCTGGGCACCCAGCATTGGAGGGGGGCGTGAGGGCTAAGGCAAATCTTGGGGTGGCTATAGCCCCCGCAGGTCCCACTAGGGCTGCTCCTGTTTGTGAAATTATAATGTGGTACAAAACTCAGGGAGGGGGAAGGCCGGCAGATATCACCCCAAATGGCACCCCCACCCCTGAGCAACATAGTTCAGTAATTTAGCTTTTGAGTGTAGACCTGGCCTCAGTCACAGAATATATACAACTCCATATTCTGAAAGATTTTTGTTTTATTTTTTTAAAAGAAGGCACATCACAGTAAGCTCCTGAATAATTTTTTTTTTTTGGTATTTTGAAAATGAAGGAAAGGTCACCTATGCTGGTGATAAATTATTCTAGTAAAGTAAATGAGTTAATTGCATTGCATTGTCCTAGTGTAGCATTCTCCTCATACTGCAAATTCAATTCTAGGAAAAGACTATTTTCCCCATTTAACAATATTTTCCTACATTTAAAATTCATGTATTTGTTTTATTTGTCTTCAGAACTATGGAACCTTGTAACTTATAGATATATCTGTACAGTGCCCAATAGTTTATGCCTTCATGTCAGTCAAGAGGCTATTTAATCAATGTTAACCTATTCAGCAGGTCTCTTTTCTAGAGGTGAGCCCTACACACTTACCCACAAATACTAATCTACTTTTAGTTTAAAAAAAAAAAAAAAAAAAAAAGTCATGCAAAATTCATATGACAGAAAATGTTAGGAGGTGGGAAAAACGATTCTGTTTTTATTTAAACAGGCTTTCCTAGACACTGAACACTTACTCTTTCTACCAGAGGTGGTCTCTTGAGAGGTGTCTTCCACTTGGGAAGGAGACATACTGCTGCTGCTTGCTGATTTGTTCATGGACTCCTCCTAGAAGTAAGCAAAATCAGAAGAATTAGAATACTTCAGAGTCAATCACTCTTAGCCCCCTCCACACATATGGTAAATTATATAATTAAACCAGTAATCAATCTTCCAACAACACACTGCAAAAAATACCGCAACTTGGCAGGCCTTTAAAACAGGTTTTTTCAAGTTCATCTTTTGCTACAAACTGGAATATACAGTACATACTCAATATATTTAATTATATCATTAACAACAGGAATAGAAAGGCAGGTGACTCTCTTGTAATCTGCCTTTTCCTAAATAATTACTTCTCGCACTGAAGGCCTAGAAGGGATTTACAAACCAAATTAATACAAGTTTGTACCTCATATCAGCAAGAAATCAGGATTCAGCATTTAGCTTCCTCTGGTCTCCAAAGGAATGAGGCGTGACACTAGTGAACATGTGACCCGGTAAAGAGCAATTAATCTAATCACTAATCTCCCCAACCCCATTCTCTAATCTCTAATCCTGGTACACTTCTCCTTCCCTCTGTGTTAAAGAACTCTCATTCATTACATAAGCATGTTCTCATCATGAGTCCAGCACTAACATGTTCTGGGAGATGAATGAGAGTGAAATAGGCTTTGACTAACACCTTTCAGTTAATGGGTGGCTAAAGAGATGTGCTTCTCTGAATTAATACCATTGTAGTCTGCCCTCATCTAAAACCCGTATCCTAAACTATCTGATGCAAATCAGCTGCAGTGTATCACAGGTGCCTAAACAAAGGAATACAGGGCTAAAGAAATGGTTGTGAATACTGTTAAATTGTGACATAAATGCTTTTAACAACTCTTATACTCTTGGGGTTTACAAATCAAACAAGTGACTCACTCTGAAAACAAGCAAGCAACTCAGTGATCTCTCAGTCTCAGAGAGTCACATGAATCTCAAGCAGGAAAATCTCCAGTAACTGAAACAATGGTCTCTCTCTCTTTCATTACTGATGAAAAAACAGGAGGAAAAAGTTGACAGAAACATTGCATTAACAAAGGCATCACCAGGACCAGAGAGTGTCATAAATTATGATCAGGTGATCAGTACACTATTCTGAATACAAGTAAGAGATCCAAGAAAAACCTGTGAGTTAGCTGCCTGTATGGAATTTAAAAAGTAATCTAGTAACCTTTACTAGATCTCAAAGAGTCAGAGTTCCAAAAAGTTCTCTCACAGCTGATACTATAAACTTTGTGAAAAATAATAATTGCTGCTCAAAATTAAACATTTAGCTTGGTGAAAGCAATTATTGGTGCAATAAAAAAACCAAAAAACCCAAGAACCTTAGAGCATTTCAGTTATGGATGTATTTCATTTATTCTTTCCTGGACAGAGGGATGAACAGCTAAAAAGTTAAGATGAACACAGAAGAAGCTTGCTACTGGTGGTGTTTTTTCAATACAAAAGCTTCATGCTCCCCTCCGTTTTTCTGAGTGGAGAGAGCCAGTGCCTGTGGGGCAGGCTAGATGAGTGGCAGAGGGTGGCACACTCCCTCACCCTTTCCTGTGCCAGCCGTGGGACTACAGGGGTTCCAACTAGAGCTGGACAAAAAATGGGGGTGGAGGAACATGAACATTTTTGTCAATTTCAAAGTCATTCTTTTCCACAGATTTTCCAAAGGACTGATTTTTTAAATTTATTCATAATGTTAGTGAACATTTTTATTGAAAATCTGTTTTCAAAATTTTTCATCTTTTCATTTCCCATCCCCTTTTCTTCCCATTCTCCTCCCCCACTTTTTTTTTCCTGGAGGGAGGAAAGAGACGAAAAACTGCTCAGAAAAAAAAGTTCATTTTCTAGCTTCATAAAAAAATTAAAATAAAAAAAAAGGCACAGTTCTTGTGAACATTTCCAATTATGAAAAAAGGCTATTTTTGGTTGAAAAAAAAAGTTCAAGAATTTTTAATAATTTCTTGTTTAATTTTTGAAGGCTAGGATGGATGAGGGGGTAGGTCTTAATCAGATGCTGCCCTGTTCAAACTCATAGGGCGGGGCAGCCTAAATTACAGCAGACAGATGTCTCAATCTGTTCCTAATTTGTATTGGTGGAAGTTCTGCCACTGACTACATGGGAGGGAAACTGAGCCCAAAGTCTGCAGTAATCTGTGCCACTTCCTACTCTGTGCTGTGGATCTGCCCCTCTTTCAGAGGAGCTTCTGGGGGGCAGCTGTGGCCAGGGAAGTATCTGTCTAGGGACCACTGAAAACCAGGGTGAAAGAGGCAGACAGCAGCAATGGAAATAAAGGGCATCATCATCATCATTTTTTTTTAAACAGCAGGTAGGGATGGACCTTCTGCTACTTCTGGGATGGGGTGGACCTTGCTCAAAACCAACATAAGAATTCAGAATAAATTACTGATTTTGAATAATTTAGGGAAAAATGGGAGCCACAGATATTTCCCATTGTTTATAAATACCAGCTGTGCTTAGATAATATACACTCCATACTCGTTATTTTAAACTGTCTCTTCCCCCTGTCCTCCTCACATGCACAGAAAATGTGAACTATACTATTGGACTTGGACTTCTGGAGCGGCAAGCTTCCTTGATAAATTAATACGATGAATCACGTGCGGTAATTATTTGTGATTCTTGAGAGGAATGTGCTTATGCCAATGTCTTTGCTGTTGATTTCTAACGCCGACAATATGAAATCATACAAGCAGAGGAGGGATGAAATCAAAATCTTGGTTCCAAACACCTTTGGACACATTCAGATCCAGATTCAAAAAGTATAATCTCCTATCTATTGGGAAAACCACATCTGCTTATAGGCATAATTTGAGGGGAGTGGCTGAATGTGTCAGTGCCAATATTATCAGCTAAGTGTATATACATGGCCGTGTTAGAAATGATTTCTATAATTATTTAAAACACCCAGGGCTTAGATTGTCACATCCTCATTCAGACATGCAGGGGAGTAAGGGTCCCCTTATTTCCCTATTCAGATTGTGACTCTAGTGGGAAGGTGGCCGAGCGGGGGCTGCTTGCCTTATACTGATCTTTGCACGTAAGTAGGCAGGGAGGGGACTCCAGACCTCCCCTCTCACCACTACCAAGCTATATGGGTATATAAAAAGCTGCCTCACAAAAAAGCTCAGGAAGTTGAGTCCTCCCCCAGAATAAAGGAGGAGGAGGGGGATAATTGTGAGTTGTGTCATAGTTCATTCTCTGGTCTGCTCCTGAGGCGGTATAGCTATGTGCCCCCTCTTAATCAAGGAAGATTGTAAAGTTATAATCTGACCCACGGGGAGTAATTCTAAATAGGTTAGCCCAATTCACTCTCTGTGCAGTCACAAGCATGGAAATGTCTGAGTCACTTATAGACAATAAGAATACTAAATCCTTATTACTTATATATGTCGCAAACTTAAAAATCAGAAAATAAATACGGTATTTCAACATAAATAATTATTTTGCTTGGTTCTCTTTACTTTTCCTCACAGGTCCTTTTACTCAACCTCTGTCAGTCTGGCATCTTCCCTCTCTTCAATTTATCTTTTTGACTTCTTTAACATAGAACACAGCATTGTGTCTGAGACCTAATCAGCACTAAGCAGGATAGCATGATTATCTCACTTGTTTCATAAGCTATTCGGTTAATTCAATTCAATATAAGACTTATCTTTTTTGCAACAGCATTGCATGGTCAATTTACTTTCACTTTATCTGCTGTATCCTCCAGAGCCTTCTCTATATGATATCTCAGTCTATGCTGTTACCCTCCAATCCATAGTCATGCATTTGATTATTCCTTCCTATGAGAATCAATTTACATTTATCTTTATTGACTTCAGTCCATTTCTCCAAGTAAAAGATCATGATGTGTTAGCCTAGGGGAAAGCACTGAGCTGCAAGTTAGGGGACCATGAATTCTAGTCTCAGGTCTTTCACTGACTGCTGTTACTATTTCGTTGTCCTTTCCAATCTTATTATTAACTAAGCCTCATCCACTACTATTGTATACCTAGATTAGATAACTGAGAGGTTACTTCAGGCAAAGTTGTGAATAAGACCCACATCTCATCGGAACATGCCCAGTTATGTGCTTGCATAACCCACAATACTGCAGTGATGCTCTATCAGCCTCTCAAACCTAGATCACATATAGAGTTTTATGACTCTACTGCCTCAGTGCTAACCGACACATTTCTTTGGCGTAAGTGATAGAGACTCATGCTTTTAGCTCCAGATACAGGTACCATGTTCAATTGTCAGGTTGACCCAGAACAGGGACGCTGTTACACTTGGCTATGCTTTCTGTAACCTCTAGGCCACACTCTGCTCCCAGAACCAGGAATAGAAACCACAAATCTTTATGCCCAACATTCGACTAGTGTTTCACACAGTGTTGTGTAACCCACTTGTGAATTGTGCATGACCTCCCCCTTTATCAGCTCATTCACACAAGGGATAACAGTATCCTTTCCACTACCAGTGCTCCAATAGCTGATGTGGAAGAGGTCTGGTGTGTGGATTTTTAGGTCCTGGGTTCAAAGCCTGCTAATGAACCACATGGGAGAAGTGTGTGTGTGCGAATAAGAGTTATTGTTGGATTATTTTTATATTGCAAAACATTATATTTAGAAGTTAATTTGGCTGTTGTGTTAAAATTTGTTTAATTGTTACATTTTTAGTGTTTGTGTTTTGGTTAATGGGAGCTGTTTCTTTGAGAACAGGATGGGGAACTTATTGTAGAGCATATTTAGAGACTGAGCAGTGTGTCCAAGAGGTTGTCGGGGCATCCTTTCCAGAGAGTTGAAGACTCTGTCTATGTAATTTCCAATAAGGTCAGAACTTGATTTAATAAATGTAATTTTCCAGACAGCAAATGTTATTCTTGAAGGTGTAATGTTAGCACTTCTTGGGGACAAGATATATCAGGACTTGAATAAACTAGAGTTTTTTGGATTTTTTTTTTTTTTACTACAGATTATCAGATCTCTGCTTGAGCTGGGCCGGATTCAAAGTGGTTCCCATTTAAGGATGTGTGGTTGTCCATAAATGAGATTACTTTGGTAGGTCGCAGTTCTAGCTCCCACATAACAAACTCACCCCTATGCGTTGTGCTGAATTATAAACTCCTTGGGGTAGACACTCTCTCTCTCACTATATTTTTGTACAGTGTCTAGCACAATGGGGCCAAATTCACAGTTCACAGGCCTTTAGAGAGAGCTCCTGCATGGGGACCAGAGCTGTGTTTCTTGCAGTACATTTACAAGGCCTGCTCACATTTGTAACTGTCATGAAATTTGGGGTCTGATTCATGATTTTTGAACTTTTGGGGGCTGGCAATTATAATGATAATTTAAAAAACAGGATTAAATAACACCGATGAAATAATTGCTCCAGTTTATTCATTCCATGAATCAGTAGAAAGACTAAATTCTGAAATTCAACTGAGGAAAAAGCTTGGGCCCCAGTTGTCTTACCTCTGAATCTGAACTATCCAGTTCGGCCAGTGTAGGGGCCTTAAGGAGTCTCTTTCGCTGCATTGTCACTTGGGTCGTGCTGACACCATTCACCTTTGCTTGTGGTGTCAAGCCCCCATTCACTATGGAGCTGTCTGCTAATTTTTTTGAGGCCTCTGGTGTGGATACATCTGGCAAAAGAAACAAAATGGTTGTACTTAGACCTTAGAAGGAATAGATATCAGGACAATCAACTGATGATGCCCCTCTCAGCTCTTACTGCCAAGGCAGTGTGCACAGAGAAAAACCTCACTGTGTAGGGTTATTTTGCTTTAGCAATATGTTGCTTAGAAAATTACAGGCTGTGGTGTGTGGTACAGACATGAGATGAGAGAATGAAAGCAATGGAAAAAATAGCAGTGCACTTTGGTTTTTTTAAACTTCAGCATGAAAAAAAAGTTCCTTGTTTAAAGGAGTAAATATCCTTTCACCTAATCATTTGCTACAATTAGTTAAATAATCAGAATCCAAAGAAACAGATATGCACTGCTAAAACCAGACAGGTGGATCTCCAGTGAAGACCAAGACCATTCTACATTGAAATCATGAGTTCTGACACAAAACAAACACAAACTATTCCAGTAAGGGTACAATTACGCTTTTTTTTTTTTTCATTTACAGAACAGCAATGACAATGAGTTAAACATCTTGTTTAAAATGTGCATAATCACGTTTACATTTACATTCATATTAAAAATGAAAATGTATGCGTTTGGTCAAGTCTTGCACCATGTAACAGGGGAGTCATGGGACCCAATTCTGTTTTCACCTACATAGATTTTACCTGGGTATAACATCACTGGGTTCAATAAAGTTGTTTTGGATATTCATCAGTGTGAGATCAGAATGAGTCCCATAAAATGTAAGCATGAGGTCTGCTGTGCCCAGTCTAAACCTAGACAATAACCTAGTTTTCGATGCTCTGGCTGCAGAAAAAGGGGAGATTGACATATCTGTTTTATCCCAGAAAAAGGGCACAAAAGGGTGAAGTTTCAATGCATTTAAAAATGTTCTGTGTATTTGGGAGGAGCAGCATTTAGTAAAAAAATTTACATCTCTGGTTTGCATGTTTGCCTAAGCATCTGGCCTTTCTATCTATGCAGTTATATGATCCCCATCAGTGTAGTGAATGAGTACCTCACAATGGTTTGCCCTCCAAACACCGCTGTGAACTAAGGAAGTATTATTCCCATTTTACAGCTCAGGAACTAAGGCAAAAAGAGGCTAAGTGATTTGCCCAAGGTCACACAGTATCTCTGTAGCAGAGCAGGAATTGAACCTAGCCCCCAAATCCAAAGCTAGGAACTAACCACTGGATCAGCCTTTTTAGTCACTTGTGTAGCTGCACTGGTGTAATTAACTAATATAGACACAGTTTATCCTGGTACAGCATAATTTGCACTTGAGTAAATTGTCTCTGCACTAGGGGAACTGAATCGGTGAAACTTCTCAGGTGGCTAAAATTACCCTGTGTGGACAAGGCCTCAGTTATAGTTATATGCCTGTTGTGGAAGATTCTCATTTAGGCAGATTTTTACTTTAAACAATAATCTGAGTTAAATTAATTACACATTTTAAAAAGGTAATGGTTAAATGTTGGAACTAGGAAAACAAAATGGGGGGAGGAAAGAGAGTACAGCGTAATTCCTTTAAAAAATTCTACCTGCAACTATAGAAGTGAAAAAAGGGACTATCTGGATTGTGGGAATACTTCAAGCCTGTGAATCTGAATACTGCACTATCATTATCACCACCCAGGTTTTCCCCTTACCAAGAGTCTCTCATCACAGGCCCCAGAACTTCTCCACCCTTTATTTTTATGTCTTCTGGGGTATTACTAATGGGCATCTTGGATGGTGCAATATCTTCTGGGGCTGAAAGACATTTTTCCCTCCTTGATTTTCAAAGGGGCCAGGTGGCTGACTTCAACATCAGTGGTCTTCCTGGTCTTGCCACTGCCTAATTCCACAACTCCAGAAGGCTGTGCCCATTCACCTCCCATCTTGTAGTAGTAGTAGTAGTAGTAAAAAAACCCACCCCTGCTGCCAGTGCTGCCTCTCGGGCTAACAAAACTCATGATCACTTGCATACAGTTGTTCAGGAAACAAATTAAGTTGAGCCCCTTAAGCTGTAGCTCAGGAAACTTGGATGTTTGCCTGTAATTGCACATAATAACTCATAATAGCCAGAGAACCAGGAATGGCAGCAAGAACAGGATGGGCATGTGCAACTTCTCTTCCTTCAAAACCCTTCTTGGGAACGTGAGATAGTGACCTCACTGCCTGAAAAGTGGGAGTAGGAGAAAGGACCCAGGTGTCCATAGTCATTGGACTTGTGGGATGGAAGGTGGTTATGCAGGTCATTTGCATCCTCCAAAAACATGCAAGTAAGGGGTGGCATCCAGGTTTTGGAAAAGGGGCTCCTAGAGTCAGGGGAAGAGATTTGGGGAACTGAATACTCAGGACCTACATTTTATAGATTAATGTTTCTTAAACATTTAGGTGCCCTTTTTAGACCAAAGCATGGGACATATTAGATATATATTTGTGTTGCCTATCCATACATACAAAACCTAGAAGCGTTCTATTTTTAGACAGGAAGGCCACCACTGAAAGAACAATGTAAACATTTTGTGTAGAAGTTTTTCTGATTTCTTCAATACCCTGAGATATAAGTGAAACTTCAGGTGAATGTAGTAGAACATAATATATCAAATTTGTTTTGAATAGTTCTTAAATGCAACTTGTCATTCATCACCCTGTTCTATTCTAAAGAAATCAGAGGAATTGTTTTTGCGAGTATAAAGGAAGTGGTTTTTTTTTTAAAACCCACATGCCTAATTTGCAAAAAAATGTTTATGAATAAAATGATTGAGTTCAGTTTACTATGATTCACATAGTCAGACTATTAGTTATTTGTGAACATTTGGATAACTGTTGGGTACTTGCAGAAAAAAATGTGAATCCATAAAGTTTCACAGATTTCAGCACAAATGATTTGCCCAAAAATTCTAACAGTGTTATTTGTTACCCTCTAGTCACATCTGTTATTCTCCCATTTAAAATGTTTCAATAATCTAATTAGGAATCAGAAACATTGCCATGTGTTGATTAACCACACCGCTCCTAAAACAAAGATAGAATAGTCAAAGTGAACAGTTCAGAAACAACCAACAAACTGATACTTATTAAAAATGAATGCCTATGAAGAAAATCAGATTTGATTTGCAAACAATTAACTCAAACCAATGTGGACTAAATTAACCGCAAAAAATACCCATAAAAATATTTCAACCAGTTCTAGGTCACACAAATGATTGTGAACACTTCTGAAGTGATTCAGCTGATGCTCAAGCATGTGTATATCTAGGGGGTCCTGGAATTAATATTTTATTACAGTAGAAATTAAGTTTTGCCAGACAAATAGGGGCAGCAACATCCATTAACGGAGTTGTAAGTCACTGATTCCAAGATGAATATTAGCTGAAGCATTAGAATGAATACTTTTGGTTTTTCTGAGTCTCTTAAGCTATCAAATATTACAGGCCACGTGGAAACGCCAAAAAGCTTTGTGTTTGATTAGCTGACTACATAAATCATATTTTGTTCATTTTAAAGTGACTGTTTAAATCCTTATGTATTGCTACTTCTGTATCTGTGACTAGTCTTAAGGTGACAGAGAGACAGAGAAAGAGAGCAAGACCAAAAAAAGCTAGGATAAATTGAAATTTGTTTTTATTTACATGTAAGGCTACTTCTCTTATGAAACAGGGAATTAAGTAGATCACGGCTTATATGCTAATTAACCATATGGTGTTTCTGTCCTAAACAGCTTTCATTGACACATGACGGGAACAGAAAACTAGAGCTGATTTCTATTATAAAATATGCTCCTTTGCCTTTACATTTTTATAACACATTAAAGCGAAGGCAGAAAATAAAATAAAATGGATTCTCGGGATTAATACACATTTGTCCTTCACTAGTTACATTGTTAGAACACTGGGAAGAGACTGTATGATGAGTAATTGTAGCACAAAGATATGCTCTTCATTATGATAGGTGACTTGCATATTTAATTCAGACAAGAAAACTAATCAGTATAGAGAAAAATTTATCTTTTTAGGTGTGTGGTATCATGCTCATTACCATTTTATAAAATATAAACTAATAGATTATCAGCCTTTACTGAGCATTTTCCTGACATTCAAATGATGCATGATACTGCTCAATGTCTCACAGGTTTGGGCCTAGAAAGAACAAACCCTACTGGAGCCTGGGCACAGCAGCTTTGGAAGACAATGAAAGCATTAACTTTGTAGATACGAAAAACAGATTATTTCAGCAGCAGTTATTTCTTTTTTTTTTTTTGTTCAATTTAGAGGAGGAACTTTTGAGCCATGTTCAACATAGGTCCATGGAAGCAAAAGTAGCTTTAAGATACCTTTAAGACTGCTGTATCTCATGTCCAATGGCTCTATTCTGCCAGCTGGAAATAAGGTTTACACAAGACTTCCCTATTTCCCCTAGGAATGCTCCCTGTGCCAATGGCTAAGAGGAATAGCACATACCAGCCACACTGGCACCATCAAGTTTCCCTAACACTAGGGGAATCCTTCACTACTTGGCTAAACCAGCTTTACAGCTGCTTTGGACGACCAGAACAGCACCAAGCTGCTGTAGCAAGGCCAAGAACCTGTTCTTTAGCATGAAATTGGAGAGGAAGGTTCTGCTTTGCAGCGAGAGTTTACATTTTTATGACCTCTCTTCAGCTTGGCAGACAACCATGAAAACAAACATCAGGAAAACATGTGAAAATAATAAATACAAAATGGAAGCAAATTTAAGCCCCTCCAATCAAAATAAAGAATAAAGCAAAAGTATCAACAAAGCAACAAAATTAAACAAAACCATTTGTCTGCTTTTTATTTACATCCCCAAAATATCTAATTTCATTTTGTGCTTCTCATCTGTCGTCTCACTTCTCCCTATGAGAATGTTTTGATCACCCCTGAATTTGCTTCCAACGACAATGTATAGGAACATTCGGACAACAAAGCAGCTTCACATCTCTCTGTGTGAATCACATAAATGTTAAAGTACATTTAGCAAATGGATAAAGAAAACAGGAAGAGTTCTTCAGTGGTCAGCCAGAAAGATAAAATCTAAGGCATAGTTTTATACTGTAAGTTACTGTGAAGTAGTTTGCATTTAACAAAGATATTATGATACTGGATTAATGAAGGGCAGTTAAGTACAATATTTTTGGATTTAACTAAGCAGGAACAAGTCTCAGATCCATGACTGGACAGGAGTCTTAAAAAGAGCAAGTTAACTGCAGACAAGAAGAGAATAAACAAACAGACACATGTAGAAGAGACAGCGCTGGACATCCTCCCTGCTTTCACTCTTGCCACGTTCTGTTCTACTCTCCTGCACTAACAGATCATTCAGCTTTATTTGGAAGTAACAGAAGAGTGGAAAAATAAAAGTTTGACAGCTAACATTAATATCTGACCTTGTGTGCAAGGAATTCTCAGATCTAAAAAGGACACATCGTTGTTGCACCTAACATGAGCACTGGCTAGGGGAACATTTTGCAGCCACTAGAAAATGTTATAATACATCATGTAGATGCTCATGCTACACTCTGCTGCTGGATTACCAAAGTGTTGTGCTTCTTTACATCATGATAATAAACTATTCAAATATGGTCTTTCTAAACTATAAATAGGCAAACATTGGACAATATTACTTCCTCCAATGGAAAAACCCATAGGAGGAGGTTGGAGGCAGGTGGAGAATCCCAGGTCATTTCTTGTGTGTGATGGGGAATGAGAGATACAGAAGATTTTGCTTCCCCACAGAATGAGGGGATAGATTTACTCAGAAACTGCTTGTTTTTTATATCTACTATAAGAACAGGATCATTCATGTGGAGGCCCCATGACTGCATCAGCTCTGAGTCATATCTACCTAGCTGCATGGAAAGGATAACATCTGAGTGCAGAGATTCTCCTGAGTGTGCAAGTTTCAGGGGCTGATGTGGCACATGGGTATGAGGAAAGAAGGAATCTAAATGGTTGTGAATGAGGGACTTTGGCTTCACTCCTTACAGCACAATCCTTCTGAGATGATTCAGGAGGACTGGCAGGCCCCTTGCTGTCTGTTATGGCTTATACCCTTTGCATCAAATAAAACACACGAGATAAATCTAGCCATCTAATACATTCCCATCCCAGCTGTAAGTAGAGTACCACAGCAGAAATGGGAGCTTCAGAGCACAGAAGGTAGCTTTCATTCATGGGGGCCAGTCTCAGCGATAAGTCCTGCATCTTCATTAGAAACTTTAAATGCTTCATTTATGACCACTGAGATTTCCTCAAAAAGAGGGAATACACAAAGAATTAGACAGAATAACATGGGTGCATTAAAAATGAATAAAAAATTCCAAGATGATGGCCCAGAAATGATTCCCCAGGGCTTTGTTAGATGCTTTACAGTCTTCTTTTGCATTTTAATGCTGTAAAGCTTATTGGAACATATAAAACTAAAACAAAACTTGCAGAGCTTCCAAGCTAGCTAAAAATCACTTGTTCTTCATAAGAGATCCATAGTGCACTGACAAACGAGATTAAGTTATATACACACACAATATATATACACACACATACACGGGTGTTTCTCTGTGCAATGTGTGTGTATGTGAAATGTTAATTAATAAAATTTCAATGAAAGATTTAATAGTTAGTTTTTGAATAGTCTAAAGAAATAAAATATTGCAGAAGATGGTCAAGTCAAAAAGTGACTTCCTAGACGCTTGACTTTAACACATTAGAGTACTTATATTTACTGGTCAAACCAATACTAAAAGACTATAAGATTTAGGTTAAAAGCAAAGCTTCAGGTGGAAAGGTTGATTTAGTAAATAATAATCAAATCAGACTTTAAGGTGAAATAGTGTATCAAACCCTTTCCTAGGGTTTATGGCTAGCTGTGGACCACTTTATTCTTCACAAAATTCAATTACAGGTGAAATACAATAGTTCCCCATACATGAATATCCCTATTTGTTAGCAAAACTATAGATTTTAATAGAAAATCTAGATTAATCTTTACTTTCACTGACCATGGCTTAGAAGAATCCCTTCAAGTTTCTTTCTTGTACATGAAGGTTAAACAAACAAATGGATGGAACAAATTTCACAGTAAACACAATAACCACGTCAGGTGTTATAGCACCTTTTACCTGACAGGTCAAAACTGTAAGACATGCTAAGAGGCCGCATTGCTGAAAAAGGAAACAAAAAAAACAAAAAGAAAACAATTCAGCTGTTAGGAAAGCAGAGGGGTAACAAAAAGAAAATATTAGATCCACTGGAGACATTTTGGATTCTGAGGCACAGGCTAACATAAATCCAAAATGTGTCTAAAAACATGTTTTTCTTTACTGTGATAAAGCTATAAGGGTAAACACTATAATAGCATCACTGGCACATGCAAATACAGTAAGTGTAAAAAGATATTTTAAAAGATAGAGCTGTAGAACATTGGTTTTGGAATACAATAAAACCAAATGCCAACACAAGAAATAAACATCTTGAAAAACAGAATACAAGGTTTTCACTTAAAATAACATTTATGAAAGAAAAATTATAGCTGACAGAGAAAAAATTTAGAAGTTCAGAACCACATTTCACACTAATTTCAAGTAAACTGAAACAAAGATTCCTAAATTTCTGGAAGCTTAATCTCCCAAGGTTATAACTAATTAAGAGAGAGAGTTAAAAAAAAATCAACATTGGGCATTAGTTTCCTTATGAAAAAAATAAAAAAACCTGACAATATGTGTATGGCTGAATGCTGGTCCTTGTTAAAAGTTGTCCCCTGTTCTAGTTTGGCTGTCTTCAAAACAGATCTAGTATCTTGCTGTCTTCTTTTCAGCCCTCTAAATGATTCATAGATTTAAGAGATTCTTAGATTTTTAAGGACAGAAGGGACCACTGTGATCATCTAGTCTGACCTCTCGTGTTACTTCCCTGAATTCATTCCTGTTTGAACCAAAGCAGATCTTTTAGAAAAACTTCCAATCTTGATGTAAACATTTCCAGTGATGGAGAACACATCACAACCCTTAGTAAGTTGTTCCAATGGTTAAATTTGCACTTTATTTCTAGTCTCAATTTGTCTAGCTTCATTTTCTAGCCATCGGATCTTGCTATATCTTTGTCTGTTAAATTGAAGAGCTCATAGACTATAAGGTCAGAAGGGACCATTATGATCATCTAGTGTGACCTCCTGCACAACACAGGCCACAGAACTTCACTCACCCACTCCTGTAATAGATTGCTCCCATTTGTAGGACAAGAAGCAGTCAAAGGTTCACTGGGTCTGGAAAGTTTATTTAACTAACATATATATGCACTTATTATTAAACATTTGTGGATGAATTTTACCACTCATGAAAATGAGAAACATGGCTACAAGCAACTGCAATGACACAACTATTCAACACAGTTTGGTCAATGCACCTCCATTCTGCATATAACGCCTGGACCAATCCTGAACATAAACTGCCAATGGGGTTAAATTGGTCCATGTTTAAAAAATATCCAATGTTTATTGGGGTCAGGATGCCAGATTCATTCTTACTGGAGACTATGTTAAGCAGGTCAGCCCAACAGTAAGAATAAACACAAGGTGGAAAATGAAGATATTAGATATGCAAAAAGCTCTGCACCTATTTGCCTAAATGTTGATTTGCCAGCCTGTTAAATGTGCTAGCTTGTATGAATGATCCAGCAGCACACATCCCCTTAAGATAAATATGTGTTTTAAAATGTTGCATAGGGATAAACCTTATTAATGGGAATCAATTAAGGTTATGTGCAGTAGGTGTCTCACACAGATCCAAACCTGGGAGTAGAGGTACATTTCCTTTAGTTGAAGAGTGGACAATATAAGCCAGAGGCAGCAGCAGCAGCAGCTGCAAAAAAGAATTGCTAAGAATATTACAATCTCCATCCACTTAATTCACAGCCATACATTTTGAATTATTTTTTCCCAATGTCACACCCCTCACCTAAAGCAAATCAAATATGCAAATGAAATACAGAAGGGAAGAACTGGTTTTCTCCCAGGCTCCATTAGCTCAACTTGTTCATACCAGGAAATAAACCCTTGTAACTAAAGGAGATACACCTTCTGTGTCTCTCTTTTTCTTCCATTTTATTTATACCTCTTATGAGTGTATATAAACCACTCACTTCTATAGACACTTAATCATAGTGGTCACTCCTCTGTTGCAAATTTCTCTCTGTGTGTAGTTCGTTATGTATAATATGATTACCAAGATTAATTACTTATTCCAAACAAGGTTTCTCCATGCTTTAGATAGCAGAACAACTCCTGAACACGTATAGTATACTATATACTTTCATAGATACACCCCAAAACTTCATTTATTTTCACTGTTGTGAAGTATGTCTGTCCAGATGGTTTAAATGTATTATCCATAATCATTTCCACATCTTTCTTCCATCTGTGTTCTATGTTGTGCTTCCATTGAGATTTAAAATCCTTAACTCTTATTACCTTACATTTCACTACACTAAATTACATGCAGTACTTATCTATTTGTAAGCCAGGGCTATTTATAGCATTCTGAATGTGGCTGCTCTTTTCCTATCCCCAAATCTACCAAAAAGACATGAATTTTGCTGTGAAGAACATTTTTATATTTCAGACAAGAAATCTATTGTGTCAATTTCAATGTGAGAAAGGGCAAAACCAAATATACTTCCAACACAAGAAACAGTACCTTTGAATGAGTCATAAAATGTTTTTTCGCTTTGCTAATGACAATTAGGTGTTTACACAGGTGCCTGAGAGAAAAAACTTAGTCTACTGTAGACTGTATAATAAACTTATGAATTCCCCATTCATATCCAAGCATACTCTAATATACCATTTTTGAGCCATATAACTGAGTAATGAAAAATCTGATTGGACTGAAAGAGGACTGCCACAAGACTTAATCCTGCCTAGAGTGCAGGGGACTGGACTAGAAGACCTCTCGAGGTCCCTTCCAGTCCAATGATTCTAAGACAGAATTCTCAAATGGAGAATGTATCATATATTAAAGCTGAATTTTTATATACTAAAGCAATGAAAAGGAATCCACTTGAGATTCTGGCAAGCTTCCACAGTTTTTCATGTAAAAAAAGAATCTGAGCAGGTAAAAAAAACCCCAAAACTGTTAGGTGTGGCAACCATAAATCAAGTCCACAGCAGGCTCCAAATGGTCCGCAAAACAGTGTTCAGAACATCCTGCTGCTAAAAAGCATCCAAGCATTACACAAACAACTCCCCCCAAAATTGGCTGAAACAAGAATGATAAGAATTTCCCCCCTACATAGATGAATAAATACAACCCATTTGATTTTTCACCATTGCATAAACAAATGCGCCAGGCATATATATGCTGCCAAACAGAACAACAGAGAATAGAGGTGTGTGTTGTTGTTTTGCCTCTTTAGTCACTCTTTCTCTCCACAAATCCAGTAACAAAGCTTCTCTGTGACAGTTAAAATACTTTACTCTTAAAGAAGAAAAATGGAAGCAAGAGTTTAAGGTATTTGTAACATCTTTAGTGGTCAGGCTTTACAATAAATAGTTCACTGGTTCTGAGACATAAAGTGGCGACTGGTGAAAAATGTAATACTTATTTAACTTTACAATAGCCAACTGATTATTTCATGTACAATGCAGAAACAAGTTGCTTTGCAATATAAATCTTGAATCAGTTGCTTATTGAAATTCATAACTCCATAACTTACACAGTGAAGCAAAGATTTACATCCAAAATGACTGCAATGCTCTCAGCTCAAAAGTTCAGCAAAACATAAACACAGATAATCAATAAAGGATCCTGAGATTAATGAAGCTGACAGCAGGAAACAAAAGAATAAAATGAATTTAAAAAAACAGATGTATGTGTAACACATTATATTGCATATTAGGAAAACTTCCATTCCTACCCATGAGATGATCTAATGTTAACTCCCTCTGCACAATAAATAATCAACATCATGGCACTTCAAATCCCCCAGTTATGACATCAGAAACCTGAAGCAATCAGTCTAAATCATGTCTTCTTTTCTAAAACAAGAAAATTCAAGGTACTAAAGTCTTTTGATCATAAAGTTACTGGAAAGGATGCATAGCCCCACCAAAGCCTGCAGGCTCTATCCACTTTTGAAAGGATGAGTCATTTTCTTCTCCATTTTAATTCAGCTCAGTGCAGACACTGCCAATATTGCTCCTTATGTGGGGCAGTTTTGTGCAAGTCCTGCTGTTCAAAACTAGTGTAAGCTAAAGCAATGTACTCACCTAGCCTGCTACGCCTGATCTCCTCTGGTGAGACAGGGCGCAGCTTTCTTTCTGCCTTGATTTCTTCCAGTATCCTTTCATGGAGGCTGCGTGGCCGTGGTGGAGTTGGTTTCAGTTTTCTTGCAGAGGCCTTGGATATAAAAAGAAAGAATGTTTGCGCTAAGCACTATTCCCGGAAAGTGATTTCACAAGGATTCTTTTAAATAACATATTATTGTGAAGTGATTTTACATGCATTCACTTATAAACACTGCTGAGTACGTTCCTCACAAAGATTTTTTAACAAAACATTGGAAGGACAATTTTACAAGCAGCTAAGACAACACAGTTTCACAAAGATATAGGATAACTGCTAAGGATACCCGGCCTTCATCCACCTACCCCATTGTTGTCTATGCCTTTGGATATGTATATGTTGCCTCCTATATATGTTGCCAATATTTGCTGTATTATTTCTACCAACTGCATCTGAGGAAGTGGGCTGAAGCCCCCAAAAGC
Source organism: Emydura macquarii macquarii (assembly GCF_026122565.2). Lineage (NCBI taxonomy): Eukaryota > Metazoa > Chordata > Testudines > Chelidae > Emydura > Emydura macquarii. Next base: position 13,703,534 of record NW_027130349.1, read on the forward strand.
TTATGCCTGCTGAAATTAAATTTGTTAGTCTTTAAAGTGCTACAGAACTCTCGTTGGTTTTGCTAAGGATAAGTGTTATGGTTTCAGGATTTTACAATGATCTTCTACAGAACACAAAAGTTAAATGGCTCTTGTGTGAAACATATAAGAATAAATGTACAGCACATAAACAACAGATATAATTTGTACTACAGCACTGTTTTAAAACAAAACATTAAAACTATCCTTTTAATACAAACACATTGAAAAAAGCCAGCCTTTCAGTTCAAAGAAACATATTGGATTACATACAGGATTTAATGGAGGTCGTGATCGGATGAAATCCAGGATTATTTCATGAGCACTCTTTTTTAATCGAGGTGGAATATCCCCATTGACCTGAAAAGTAGGAAAATGAAATGAATATTTTATATTCACATTTTTGCAGTGTAATGAGATCGTAATATCCCAAGGAAACCTGTAGAGTTTCACACTTACATTAAATATATTCTAAAACTGTCATCGGTCTCAAAGACAGCAATCATCTTTATGCAACACATAGACAAGAAATGCTGAAAATGAGCATTTGGGTTTTACAAACAGATGCAGAATGAGTTTAATCACAGTAATGTTAATTAATACAATTTAGGATTAATCTTTGATGCAATCAGACTTTAGAGCTTCCAGTATGTTAGTGGGAGAACACTGGGTTCGTTACTAAGGAAGTTTGTCGCTTTGAAGGCTACTGAGAAAGTGGTAATGAAGCAACTTGGGCACCATTGAGGGTCCTGAGAAATCTCTTTTCCACCTTGTTTCAGACATGAGTACAAGCACACAGGCTGCGCTAGTCCCATTGACAGATGATCTGCTTCTGGCAATGGAAAAAGATCAAGCGTCCATTCTCATTCTTTCAGATTTAGCAGCTGCTATCAAACACAATGCCATGTCTACAACCCTACAGGAATAGATGGTGCTACTTTGGAGTGGCTGCATTCTGAATTTCTTGGCCTTAGGCCACCTTACAAAGTCTATCAATTTACTCATACTTTTAAAATATTTTGAAGTATAAACAGAGCTTGGAAGTGAACTATAGAGTTTGATAACATATCTAAAATTAATACTTAGTAAAACTAAGCCATCAAAAAGAAAAGGAAAAAAGGAAAAGGAAGAGGAAAAAAGAGAATGTCTCTTTGTACATAAGAGATTTTCTTGTCTTCAGAGCTACAAAATAATTTATTTTTCATCTGTCTCAATTTGGAGGTAAAGACAAACATATACTGTGCATCACAGAGCAAAACTCTCAGTAATATATTGTAGATACAAGATATAGAATAAAGCAGCTGCTCTCATGCAAGGTACAACTCACAGAGCATGCTCCAGCAAAAGATTGCAGCAGTTTGGGGGGAGGGAGTGCTCGGTGGCCAGTTTTAGGCAAAGGAATCTGCAGTGACCTTTTACTGATGGCATTCCATGCATATTCTGTGAAATTCCCTACTTTATCTGTGTCACTGCCATAAATTTTCTTAAAAAAAAACAAAACAAACAACATCCATGATTTTCACAAGACCTGATTTGTTAGTCAGCCAGAACACAGTAGTCAGAGAAATGGGTTAAACAACAGATGGCTACACACATGTATCATACTGAAACAGAGGCCTGGTCTACATTTAAAATTCAGTGGCAGTCAACGGGAGTTACGCAAGCTACGCAGTGTAGCTTGTGTAACTCCCGTCGACTTCTTAACTTCCATTGTGCACGGCGTCTTCACTGCGCTGCACCACTTGAGGGGGTGGTTTTAACAAGTCAACTTCTGGATCAATTGAGTGGGTCTTCACTGACCACTCAATCAATCCAGATAGATCGATCTGACGGTGGCAAATTTGCCGCTGTCAGTGAAAACGTACCCTAAGATACCCCCATTCCTGGGCCAAGAGAGACAGGCAGTCTCTCAGTGTCTCTCAGTAAGAGATTCACTGCCAGTTGCTGCTGCCTGCTCATCCCCTCTGTCCTAAAAACTCCTAGGTCAGGGTCTTTAACAGGCTAGGATCCCCCTTTGTTCCTTACTCAGGCCTGGAGAAAAAGCCTGCTAGCCTGGCTAGAGTGAGGCAGGTAGGCATTTCCCAGCTAATAGCTCCCCCTTCATTCCCCTCCATCATTCCCATAAGGATCCTTGGTATTTTCACTGGTGTATATTTTCTCTGTTGTTTTCCTATTTGTTGCCTCCTTTGATTTAATTCCGTGCAGTCAAGCAGAATATTAAGTAGGTAAACTGAGGCACATATATTATTCATAGAAACACAGAATTCTCCCATATCCTCCATAATCACCAAAAATATTAAAGAAGAAAACATTTAAATTAAATGTTTTATTGACATTTTATGATGGGAAGAACATTATTTTTAAAGCAATTATGTCCCCACCCCTTTTTCAAAGAATTGACAGTTTTCAGAGGGCTGCACGGTTTACATGATTGGTAATGAGACATGAAGTCTTCTTCCTCCAGTCATTGGTTCAAGCACTATTAAAGTCAGTAGTGACTGAAAGTTGTTAACGTTTGACAGCTCTTTGGGGAGCTGGTGATCTTAGTCCAGTCCCAACACGATAACTGTCCATATCACAATATAAAATAAATAATAAATAATACTGCAGTTCTATAGGACATTTCACCTAAAGATCTCAAAGTGCTTTGCACATTGAATTAACCTTCACACCACCGCTATACAGTCAGTAAATATTAAGATCCCTAGTTTACTGCTGGGAAAGCCGAAGCACCTAATTTGCTCAACTGATTTCCCCAAGGTCACACAGGAAGCCTGTGGCAGAATAACTGATAAATGTAATCAGTAGCCTCAGTAGAAACCCCAAGGATTTAAGGTCAAAGCTGAGATTCTGGGCCCTATGGAGAAGCTTTCATTGCCACTGTAAATGCTGTATTTCTTCTGCAGTCAGACTAACTTCTGTTTCCAAAATGGACACTCTTTCACAAGCATTTATTAAAAAGTGTTTATAAGAACTGGTGGCTATGAATGCCCTTACAGAAATGAAAATCTTGGCTATGGATTAAATAGATTAGGTCAGATATGCACTGTACCGACATATCTATGCCACACAGAAAAAAGTGTTACATAATTGTAATTCTGTTCAGATACCAGACCAGAACCAACGACACACTGATGTTTAATCAAAGTATCTAAAAGCACTGTCAAACTTATCCCAAATGTTTATTTTGTAAAAATCAAAATGAAAGAAAAACATTTATATTTAAAATTCTGATGAATTTTGTACAACAGTAAAACCAGTAACATTACCTATTAGAAAAAATGTGGCCTGAGTTTGTAAGTTCTACCGAAACACCCACATAGCAAAAGCACAGTGAGAAGAAAACATAGTCATGATGGCTTCCTACACTTGCTTTCAGCCCACCAATTTCACATTCAATAAACAAAGGATTTGTAGATAAATAGGTTAGCTACAAATGGCCAATCAGAGTTTGAATGATTATGATGACAATAAATATAATCTGTATTTATAACATGCCTTTGATCACAAATGACTGAAAAGCACATTACAAATGACATTCACAAGAATTACTTCACTCAACACAGCCATACTAAGCAACAGTTTAGAAAAAGCAAAGTATAATACTGTATCCAATTGAAAATCCAGTATTCAGTCAATACTATGTTTTGTATGATCTACAACAGGGGTTCTCAACCAGAGATGTCTTCCAGGGGGTACATCAACTCATCTAGATATTTGCCTAGTTTTACAACAGGCTACCTAAAAAGCACTACTGAAGTCAGTACAAACTGAAATTTCATATGGACAATGACTTGTTTATACTGCTCTATATACTACACACTGAAATGTAAGTAAAATATTTATATTCCAGTCAATTTATTTTATAATTCTATGGTAAAAATGAGAAAGTGAGCCATTTTTCAGTGACAGTGTGCTGTGATGCTTTTGTATTTTTATAACTGATTTTGTAAGCAAACAGTTTTTAAGTGAGATGAAACTTGGGGATACACATGGCAAATCAGACTCCTAAAAGGGGTACAGTAGTCTGGAAAGATTGAGAGCCATTGGTCTAGAACAATGATCCCCAAACTTTTTTGTTGTTCCCCTCTTTACCCGTAATGAAATCTATCCATGCCCCCCCTGGGAGCTGCAGTTGGGAACTAGGGCCAGGAGTGGAGCTGCAGCTGGGGCTGGGAGCGGATCTGTAGCCAGGAACGGGGCCGCAGTCGGGGCTAGGATCGGAGCCAGGTCTGGGAGCAGGGCTGTCATGGCTGGAAGCCAAGGCCTGGGAGCAGGGTTGTGGTCAGGGGTGGAGCTGCGGCTGGGTCTGGTGCCATGGACGGGAGCAGAGACTGGAACTGCAGCTGAGGTTGGGGGCAGGGCCACAGTGGAAGAGGGGGCAGAGCCTGACTGGGTGGCACTTCCCCTGTGCCCCCCCCCCTTGGGGGGAGCGTGCCCCACATTTTGGGGACAATTGATTTAGAAAATTACAGTTGAAGTGAAATTGAACCACAGACTGATCACAAGTGAGATATGCCACATCATTTCCAAAACAGCCATTCCAGCACCCATATGAAAATATATCCACAAAAAATACCTCTTTGTGATGCTAAAATGCTGTATGCAAATACCAAAGTACAAGTACACTACAGAGAGAGAGCTCTGAAAAGTTTACATTTCATCATCTTCTCCTTGTTACTTGCATTATTAATACAGCATATCCTTTCCGTAAACACAATCAAGCTACAAGATTGTATATCTATTTTCTGTGTGTATGTATTATATGTGACTCAAGCAGCAACAAGTACAGTTAAGGTTGCCTGACACTTTCCATTATAAGACTCTGTAATCAGACTCCCCTTGTGCATATGCATTATAATAGTCATTTTAACTATATGATCACATACTATTTTCTCCCTAAAGGACCCCTGCCTCACTGAGTGCATAAGAAGGACAGTGCCCTGGGGAAGAATCAGAGTTATGTGATGAAGGAGGCTGTTCTGATTTGCTGAAGTGGGAAGATGTGTGGTGAAGGGGGCAGGAACTGCAGGAAAAGAAAGGATGATCTCATGATTAAGGCAGCTGAATGCCACACTGGAGAATTGCATTCTATCTCTGCCTTTGCCACAGAGTTCTATGTGATGCTAGACAAGACACATAAACCAAACTTTTCAAAGATAACTACTAACTGTGTGTTCCTCATTTTCTGGGTATCCTGCTGGAGACACCCACCTTCTGATTTGCAGAAGTGCTGAGCATTCACAGCTGCAATTGAGGTCACAGGGTGTTCTGCTCTGAACATATGAAGTGCTATAAAATGCTAAAAATCAGATCCTAAGCTTCTTACATTGAGCACCCAAAATTAATGGACGTTTCTGATAATTTTGGCTTTAATCTGTATGCCTCAATTCCCCATGTATAAAATGGGGATAATACCACCACCTCATCTCACCTCACAGGGTATAATGATGATAAATTCACTAGTGTTTATACAGAACTAACACTCAGATTTTTAATGGTATTTAGGCATTGCTCAGTATTGCAAGGCCTAAATGATTTAGATGGCTAAGTCCCATTTTCAAAAGCGACTTGGTGCCTAAATCCACTGACTACCGATGAGACTTGTTTAAATTCAGTTTAATCACAATTTTGCCAAGTGTACGTTTTGACTGATAGAAAGAAAAATAATCTCTCTTCCCCTGTCTGCTTTTCATTTCAGATTTGGGACTCTTGCTTTTGTTTCCCCTTCAAGATAGATCTGACAGCTTTCTCTATTGGGAATATATACCTTTAGCTGTGACTAAGGTTAAGATTTTGTCACAGTTATTTTTAGTAAAAGTCCTGGCCAGATCACAGGCAACAAACAAAAATTCACAGAGCCCATGACCTGTCTGTGATTTTATTAAAAATAACTGGGCTGGAGAGGGAGGGGGGCGAAGGTAGGAATGATAGCTGGAGCACCATGGTGGGACTGGCCACCCATCAGCTGATCAGTGGCTAGTGGGGAGGGTGGAATGACTGGCTGCCAAACAGCTGATCAGTGGGGCTGCGGGGGGAGGGCTGGCCCTGTCAGCTGTTCAGTGACCCCAGGGCAGCCCTGCTCTAGCAGCCCCAGGGCTGACAGCTGCTCCAGCCCTGCCCTAGAAGAAGTCCTAGAGGACCCGGAAAGTCCCAGAATCCGTGACTTCCATGATAGAACTGTATCCTTAGCTATGATGGATGACAGACAGCTAAATGGTGCTGTACTCAGGAGATTTAACTGAACTTGTAAGGATCTGTGAACTCTTCAGGCTTCAGTAAATTTCATTTCCTTTCAAACTGCAACCATATTATTATACAGCTTTCTGCACAGAAATCCTTTGAGCCAGCTCAGCAGCAAAACACAAACTACTAGGTGGAAACTTTATAGTAAGAAACTAGTTAATTTTCCAGTATGTAGGTACCAGCAAGTTTTAGTCAGACAAAGCTAGCCACAGTGTAGAGACAGTGCCACAGATTCTGTACCTGCAGCAGATTCTAATCTGAATTCACTTTTATGCCCATGTGACCGAAGTGGCTTTAGACAATCAGCCTAGTATTTTTCACAGATGAGAGAAGCAGGACTGAAATGGATCCCAAAGTAGCTGTGCCTTGAAGACCAACTACGTAAAGAATATCTTTTGAGAAGAGGTAGATGCTATCTTGACAGAAGTCGAATTAGAGGCTAGCTTGACAAAAGGTGAACTACAATATGGTCCAGGGTTCCTATTCAAACGAAATTACTGTACTGAATACATGTATTGTGTCAAAAGTAAAGGGTCTCTAGGTTTTGTTTTTCTTTTGCTGTGGCTGATAATAAAATGAACACAGCTCATGAGCTGTAAGATAGACACACAGCATTATTATCTATCTATGTACTTATGCTGCCCCATCACCATAGTGTCTCAGCAGCAGCATCTATTGCAGGAAAAACACAAAACTGATAGTCTAAGATTCCAGTCTTAGCAGGCAACAAAGATGACTTGTAATTTACTTTTAAAAAATATATTTGCAAGTAAACAAATGTATTCACTTAATGTTTGGGTGCTCCAATTGCTTTTTCCTTTTAAATTTTTTTCTAACTTCTTTAATAAAATAGATTTTATGCTCAATGTACGTAGATAGGATTCCATCCCAATCAAAATATTTTAGATCTTTAACAAAGAGATAGCACTTCCAGCATGGAGTGGTATCTACTAGAGTGCTGAAGTCATGCTTTCTGATGAAATATACTATATCTCAACAACTCAAATACATAGGGGCCTCTGCCAGATCATATTCAGGCTAAATCTTATCCTCTTAAAATAAGAACCCATGAAATATGGGCCTTGGAAGAGAAAGATGAGAATAAATAAGAAAGTTTAAACTGAAGAATCTATTAAATCATTGGGATTGAGGCGGGGGTCAGGTCCCCACTCTGGTCAGGAAGGTATTAAAGAGCTCCTTTTTGCCAATCAGCCCTAGTCTGGCACCCTGCCTGGAGAAGGGCCTTAAAAAGGAGGCTCCAAGCCTAATCCAGGGTGGCATGCCGAGGTAAGCAGAGCAGGAACAAAGAGCACTCTGGTCCCACAGAGCAGGGACTTCTTTATCAGGAAACCTGCTGAAAAGCCTATGCTGCCTGCTCCCTCTGGAGAAGTAGTGACTATCTTTGCTTTGTTTTCCATTTTAGAGGCCAGGACACTTAGCCTGGTTCCCTCAGACCTCCCAAGGAGCTAGGAAGCGCAACCTCCTTTTTGGAAACCATTTAACCTTTTCCTTGAGGGGTGAGCGCAGAGAGTATTTGTGGGCAGCAGGATTATATTGTTTGCCTTTTTAATTCAGACTGCTTTTTGCCTGCAGAAGGGAGGCAATCCCCTTTTAGACTACACAGAGCTACAGCTCAAACTCCAAACTGGCTCTACAGCGATGTCCATATCCAAGAAAGGACATCTGGGATGGAAGAGGTACCCACCCTGACCCAAAGATACAACCTATGACCTTTATCGGTCACACTCACATGATAACAGTTCACAACCAGTCACATCAGGCCTAACTATCTCAGTTTCCCTCTCTGTAAAATAAGGATAACAGCACTCTTGCCTGCCTTATAGGAGAGCTGCAGGGATTCATTAGGTAATGTTTACATATAATTTTGAAACATATGAAGCACCATATGAATGCTTAGAGTGATTATTACGGAACATCACTTGGTTTATAGTTTCCAGACGACCATTCATAATCACAATGCCTTCTTGTGAGAGGAAGGGGGTGTGGTTACATTTTATTGGAGTGAATATTTCCATTCTGTGTACCAATCTGTTAAGGTGGGGATGGGATGGGGCAGGAAAGAATCAGAAGCCATTCAAGCTCAGTGCAAGATTCTGTGATTCTTGAGCACTGGACACAAGTGTGTCAATAATAGAGTTGGTTAAAAACCTTCAGTCAAAATGTTTCTGGGAGGGAAAATAGCTTTTTCAACACAATGAAAATTTTGTCAGTTTTTGTCTAAAAGTCTATAAAACACCCTCCTCCCCCAAATCACATGAAATCATTTCCCAGCCCACTCTAGTCAATGATATTTATCTTAGTGTAATCAGTGGGCAAAGACAAATCAGAAAACTCGAAGCAGTTCTCAGTGCTGAGAGCATTGACACTATTCAAATCCACGCATTTATATAGGGATTTTTGAATGTACTAATCTTTGTTAAGAAACTTCAGTCCCTGCTATTGGCTATTATTGCATCATAACGACCATTTTAAAGACCATGATATGAAGCAGGTGCAATAGAAGGACTGGGAGACTCCAGGACGTATGAAGGAGTGGGTGGTCCTAATACAGAAAGTGCCATAGACCCACTTCACAAGCATCTTCCTGGCAGTCACTCCTGAGTTGTACATGCGTGTTTGGGAAGTAATTCACTGGTATTTGGAAGCTTGCCTCAACGTCTCACCTTGTTCTCGACTCCAAAGCAACACTGCATTGCACTGAAACAGTCATGCCCAAATCAGAACTTCTGAGTCTTTTTTACAGCTGAAGACTTCAAGGGAATGTATTGATTCCCACAAGGTATAATCCCTGAGCTTTAGATTGGAACCTCCAACTTCAGTAATTTAATGATAAACATCTGATGAAGTTTGCAGATAGTTTAGGCTTTCCTCTTTTATGATAGTATGAGATACCAGTCTCATGCATTTCACACCCTTGAAAAGTATCACGGCCAAGCAGCACTGAGGTAACATATATCCTTACAAAATTACGATCTGTCAGTAATCTACTTCACGGTACAAAGAGCCAACAAAACATTCCTGTTGACTGGAAGACTGTTAACCTGAATTTAGGTGTTACTAGCAAGTCAGCTGAAAATCAATTTGGAGCATAACAAGCATATCAAATGTAGGTTTCCTGTCTCCTGAAATTTTGCTGTTCTTGCCACTGGAAAGCAAGGTGCACAAAATTTTGATGGATTCATTTTTTTCTTAATTAATATTCTAAATTTATGATAAAGTAAAAACAAAATAAGAATAACAAACTATACGAATGAAGTAATAATTCTGAGTTTTTCTGAAAAACAAAGTGAAAGTAATGGTGACTGTATAGATTTATCATAATGTTACTCTTTTAACTCACCATAACCTTCCGTAAGGTGTAGCGTTTGGATCTAATGTCATCCATTAGCATCTCATAGGGCGTGAGCTGATACTCTATTGGAAGTGGGTTATACTGACGCTCTTGAACCTTCTTAAGTTTAACACCATTCCGCAAATCTCGCATCACCTGTACCCAAAAGCGGGCCTGAAGAACCAAATGAGACAAATAAGGTTTCCGAACACTTACTATACACTCATTACTACTGAGTGTACCAATGCAGTTTAAGCAAAAACAGCTTATCACAAAACTCATCACATCAGAACACCATTAAACCAACTAAAGACTAAATTCATTTTATTTTTACAATAATGAAATAGGTAGGTGGTACACTGGGTTTGAAAACCTGGGTCAAAACCCATTTTAAACTAGAAAACAAATGTGGTGAATTATTCTAGTCACTAACAGATATCCCAAAATCACCATGTAATTCAGCATGATCAGCATTCTTAACTCAAGAGATGCCTGAGGTCAGAAAAAGAAAGACACTGCAGGTGCACTGGCAGAGCCACATAAGGAATTTGCATGCAATATGTTCACACTTTACCTGTTTGCTTATTTGTGTGTGTGTGTGTCTCTCACACACAAATAAGACTGACACCACAGGCTATGGTACCTAGATACTATGGTGATAAACACCTTATTTTTATATATTAAAAAAGGCAGTTGCTCCCAATGCAAATTGAATCTAAGCTCTGGTTGTCACATCATTATCTATAAACTATTAGGTATTTCAGGCCCAATCCCTTACATGTGATGGAGTCCCATTGGCTGTAAGGGCATGCCCATGTGGATCCCTTTATAAGATCAGGATTTAAACAGAACATGCTGTAAGGGGACTTAACTTCATACACAGCTGTAAAGTTTCTAAGCACACTGCTGGTGACATATAAATAAAAAGCAATACATTAATTAAGAAACAACTAATTACATTATTTTTATGCACAGAGCTATTATGCAGAATTGTTCAGCAACTTTTCAATAGGTATAACTTTTGGGAGACTTCTTCACCCTCAAGAAGCAATCCCCATTCAATTTCATTTGGTTCCTTTTGGTCACTCAAGCCCTTAACAGCTCCACACTGTGAAGACCTTCTTATTCATTTGAGGAGGGCTGGAGGCAAGTTATTTTGGAACTAGTTATTGCTCCACCATGCACTGGCCACACTGGTTACTAAAAAAACACCATGAGCCACCCTTTCCTGCAGAAGCTCTGTGTAACACCCTCCACTTTGCTCCTCGGTGGTGGCTCCTGGTCTGGAAACTCATAGCTCATCCTCTGTCTCCTGCATGGCCAGCATTATGAAGTGTTGCCAATATAGCACTGGTCTAAATTTCATCTTCTAAATGGAAAAAAGCTTCCTCCTGAAAGCTCAGCAGAATCCTCCTGAGTTTCAAAACTAGAAGGAAATAACGAGCAGTTACATATGTGGTGTTTCCCTGCTACTGATGACTGTGTGAAATTTCATTTGTTTTCCACTTTTTCTAGTGGTGATTACCAATTCATACTACAGAAACAAAAAACCTTAATACTGTTTTTACAGGAAGTAGGTGACAGTAAGCAAGCAGCTTAAGAACTTTAGATTTTTTTTTCATCAAAATATAAGCTATTGAAAATGATGGAAAATTACTACAGTCTTACCCAGTCAGCATTTTTCAACTCATCAAGGTCTGTGCTGGATTCATCACTCCCTTCTTTGTCCATTTCCTGAATCTTCTTCAGATTCTGTCAATTAAAAAGCAATATAGTAAATAAGCCATATAAGAACATAACACTATATTGAAGTAAAGCAAAAAAGGTTTAATAGAGTGTGGTTTCTTCTGTGTCTACTCAATTTTCACAACTTACATGGTGGATATTCCAAGGAATGTTTTCAGAATATGTATAGCAGATTAGATATTAGACTTTTCAATATTATTAATCAAAGTGTACCTGTCTATACAAAAAAGAAGTCACAAATGCTGGAAAGGATGTGAAGGACTAGGGATCTTTCTGGACATACAGTGGGAATAACATAAGAAAATAGTATTCTGGAAGAAAACAATAAATAGAAATTTCAAGGTAACTAAAAGACTACCCACAGAAGTCATAGTAATTTTATTAGGTTACAGCCCAAAGGAGGTTACCAACCTGAGGAAGGACTCATTGATAACACAATTACTACTAGCAGCCAGATGCATGATAGCTTGGTTTTGGAAAAGGACAGATTCCCCCAACATTAGTACTATGGAGAAACCAAGTCTGGGAACTCTTTTCAATGGAAAAAAATGACACAGATTTATATGAAGCAGACTATAAAATGTATGGTTACCATTTTTTGAATTTGAAGAAAATAAACACACAGATAATGATAAGAAGTTGACCAATCACAAAGGGATCTTTTAAAGGTCACAAGTACAGGTTATGAATAAGATGTGTTAATACTTGTGTGGAAAGTTCATGTATATTAATAATGACAAAATAAAAAAGTTTAAAAAAGACAATGTCCCTCCTCAATGTAGGGGAAGCTTACTTAATAAACAGCCAAACTTTTGCACTTTGACAAGAATAAAAACAGTGATTGAATGCTACAGCAGGTCACAGAGTGAGTTTATTGGACCTCCTAACATTAAAACAAACAAATGTACAATTTAAATAAATTGACTCTGTGCATTTATGGGAACAATCTCTAGCTAGCTAGCTAGATTTCATACACAAAAATCACACATTCATATAGAATATTACTTTTTACTTGTAAACTGAATGCCTTTGAAATGGAATCATTGAGACATAAACATGGAAAATCACGGTGCCATTTTTACAGATTGTTTCAGAAAAGAATTGCACTTTAAGTTTTATTTACATTTTCCCAATTGTTTATTCATACATTTTCATGAAACAGAACTGGATCAAAACTTTTGTTCACTAAACTTCTTGAGTGTATGTTAGGAGATTAAATTAATAGTTTACAGATCTGGAAAAGTTTAAATTTTTTATGTATGTAGCACAGAAATATTTGTCCTCCTTTCTGAGCTGACAATGTAATTAAATCAGCATAAAACACTTGGGTGCTCCCTATAATGGAAGTGATAAACAAAGAATCTGGATCTAGTTTTTGGGTTCCAGAAAAATTTTCAAACAGAGGTTTAAAATATAAATTTCTGTTTGCTATACATCTCACTGAAACTGCTACAATTTAAATCTTTGGCCAATGCCTCAGAAGAATTTTTCAATGAAAGCAGCACAGGTAGCTATTATAATTGATTTCAGAGAACCTACATGACAGACAGCCATCTGACATGGTTCCTTGGAATTTTAAGAAATTATTTTACTAAGAGGATATTGGGGAGAGTACAGGATAGTGATTGCTTACTACTATCTTTAATGTGACACAACAGCAGACTTACTTTTACATCCAAGTTCTTAACACCATTGTTGGCCTGGTTTTTTTATTACATAAATTATAGGTAAGATCTAAAAATTCCATATAAATTCTTTGCCACAAAATCCAGTGTCCAAGTCCTGAAAATCTGGGTTGAGTATGGGGTAGGAGAGGGCTTGGGATATATTTAAATTGAGAAGACATTTGGGTGCTTCTAGTTATTCTGATGCACTCTGATCTCACTCATTGGCTCAAATTCAGCTTGCCTCATTTATGGACATTGACTACTTTCCAAAGGCATTTGTTTCCTTTAGTTACAACATGCTCTTGTGAAGAATTAAATTTCTTTTGTTTTTAACACTGATATTGGCAGTAGGAACCAGCAATGTCATAAAACCTAAGATGTAATTCTTCCAGGACCAGTACCAGTTTGTTGGGGTGGCTTATGCCCAAAGGCAGCAAGACTGGCATAAATGCTAAATATCTCACAATGTTATAAGATTCCAACCTGGTTCTCTTTACCGCTAAGAATCAGGAAAAGAAAAAAGTTTTGCCTAACTGATGGACTACCTTCAAAATAAGGCACCCATCTAATCAGTCCCTGTACAATACAGTAAGAAGGGGAGCTTCTATTTGAGGAAGGACAAGTACAGGTAAATCACACCATCACAGGGCTGTAGAGCTGTAACAGCAAAGGCTACCAGCCAGAAAAAAACCCTCTATCCTGGAACCCCAGCAGTGTTAATCAACATCTACTAGTGTATTTGAGAGACAAGGTGGATGCCCTGGGACCAACACAGATACAACTACACTACATATCTACTAGGGTGAACATTTTTAAATCAGAAAGGCTCAAATATCTTGCACCCAACAGTCCTAAAAGAGTAGGCCAAGGAGAGCTCTGCCCTGCTGATGTTAGTTTTCAATAAATCTTAGAATACCAGGGAAATTTCAGAAGACTGAAAGAGTGCTAATTTTATGTCACTATTCAAAAAGGACAAGCTGGATGATCCTGGTAAGTATGTCCTGATCTCAATCCCAGGCAAAACAATGGACAAAGGCTGAAACAGGCTTCAACTGACAAAGAATTAAAGGATAAGAATATAATTGATGCCAGTCAACATAGTTTAATGGAAAATAGGTATCGTCAAATACCTGTTTTGATTCTTTGATTATTAGAAGTTTGGTTGATAAAGGTAATTATGTAGATGTCATATACTTAGACTTTTGTACGGTGCTTTACTTAGTACTGCATGGCGTTTTGATTTTAAAATTAGCACTATAGAATGTCAATAAACCACACGGTAAATGGATTAAGAACTTGCTACGTGACAGACCTAGCTGTCAGTGGGAAACCAAGATCAAAGAGGGGTTTTTCTAGTGGGGCTCTGCAGGGATTGGTAGGAGGATCAGTACTTTTAAACATTTTCATCAATGATCTGGAAGTAAATAGAAAATCACTATTGATTAAATGTGCAGATGACACAAAGAATGGCAGTGTGGCAAATAATGAGGACAAAGTAGTCATACAGAATGATCTTGATCATTTGATAGGCTGGGCCCATTCAAACACAATATGTTTTTATACAGCCAAATGCAAAGTCATATATAGAGGAACAAAGAATGCAGCTCATACCTGCAGAATGGAGGACTGTATCCTAGAAAGCAGTGACTCTGAAAATGTTCAAAAGAATCACAGTGGACCCACAAATGAACATGAGCTCCCAATGTGATGTCATGGCAAAAAAAGCTAGTGTAATCCTTGGATGTTGTGATACAACACGTTGTGACCTCCCTCCCCAGTCAGCCAATATAAGTGGGGTTAGAAATCAATTTCAGTGACAAATTATGCAAACCAAAACACTTACAATAAAATGGAGTGTTTGTCAGAACTTAATTGAAATCCGAAATCCGAAATCCATATGAATAACCTGCTGTATCCATTTGTGCTTACCCTTGGGAAACAGACTGGAGGAAGATATATTTGCTATAATAAAAAGCATAGTCTAGGTAGATTTCCGTTTTAGGAGGGGCGGAAATATTAAGAGGTTATATTAGCTGACCCCAAGACCCCAAAACCACACTACAAATCTCATTCATATATTATAGACTGGGCATACATTCAGAAAATTAGGAGACAGATTTGTAAGCAACACACCAGAAATCTGAATGTCAAGCATTTCAACTGTCTTCATTTTATAACAATGAAAGCATTTGACATTTTTTAAAATATTGTTTGAATAAATAAATATATGTATGCCTTTACATTTATTTTTGCACAATTTAAAACAGTCAAGTACTTTTGTTACTGTTGTTAAATGGCCCACATTTGAAAAATACTCTCCTTTCTAGTGTATAACAATGGTTTTACTGTAGCGTATTACAAAGTTAGAAAAGCAGACTCAAACTAGTTTTTCAGAGACAAAGACACACTTGCACACCAGCAGAGTGCTAAAGAGTCATTATCTGTTTGATCGGAGATTCACCACGCAGGGGAGTTGGAAACAAGCAACGTGTGGGCAAAACAAGCCCAATTCTTGGCAACTAGCTGGCCCCATGACCCAGCAAAGACTTTTCCAGTACAAAGGGTCAAAGTGTAAAAAGGAGAGACAGTGACCTACTTCGCACCTCTCCTCCCCCCATCTCTACTCACAGCAGCAAGATTGTTTGAAAGATAATAGGAGCATCATTGAAATGGGGAGAGGGTGGTCGTAGCTGGACTGCTGTAAGCTTCTGGGTGAGAAATATTTTGCTTTCAAAACTTATTTAGTTTGGTAAAGTTTAGGAATTAAATTGCGGTTTTATCTTTTATTTCTTTTGTACCAATTCTGGCTTTTATGCCTTTATCATTTATAATCACTTAAAATCAATTTTTCTCTAGTAAATAAACTTGTTGTATTGATTTATCTAAACCAGTGTGTTTTTGGTTGAAGTGTCTGAATCTCTACTCAGGGAAACTGGGGGACAATCATTTCCTTTGATGAAATGATGGACCATTAATAAGCTTGCTTTGCTTATTGTGAGTTGGACAGTGCAAGATGCACATATCTGGGGCACACGGATGGGGCTAAGAATTAGCAAGTGTCACCCACATATATCATGAGTACCAGCTGGGAGAGCATTCATGTAACCTTGCTGGAAGTGACTCTACATGCTAATGTCTGTATGTGAGCAGAGACCGGGGAGGCTGTTTTTCACTAGCACAGCAGAAAAAGGCACCCTGGGCTGGACAGTTAAGGGGACATAGCAGTTCAGTCGTTCAAGTTGTACCCTGGGGAAAGTAGTGAAGATAGCATTTACATAGTTTTGTGTAGCAATGCAATGAGTTTCAGAGCAAGCATACCACATTTTCTGAAAATGAGGTGAAACCCAGCAAAAGTGTGTAACACACATTGGGCTAGTGGCCTCAAAAAAAATTTAAGTAAATAATGATACAGCAGGTGGAATGTTTTTATTTAATGTGTAAGTTCCACCACTGTTGAAAAGTTAGCAATCTTAATTAGAATGACATTAATTTTTTATTTATATGACATGTCAACAGCAAGATCTACTCAGATCGTTGCCAATCAGACTGAATGGAAGAATAAACTCAAAGGAATTGATTTTACTGGACAGGAAAAAGGTTCTTTCCTTACTGAAGAGGTTAATGTAACACTAAATGTTTCCTGCTCTCAGAGCATACATTCTGTATAGTACTGTATTTTAATAGCTTTTCCGGTCCATGGACTATTAAGGTCAATGTGGCTGAGGACCCACAGTGTCTATTTTTCTAAATAAATGATGCATTAAACATTGTTAAGAAGAAACACACTAAAAATTACTTAGATAGCTGCATCCCATTATCAGATGTAGTCATGAATACAAAGAAATTATTAAAAAATTGCTATTTTATTAATCAACCCTTTAGAATCTTTAGTTGAAATGAAACAGAAAAAAAATAAAGGGGCAAAATAATAGACTTCTTTCTACTTATTTGTTTAAGAAAAGTTTTACAGGAATATATCTTTACAGATTAAGAGAGACTAAAATATACAGAGAGAGAGAAAAAATTGTGACAGTCTGTTTTAGAAAGGCAATGAATAAGATAAAATGATAATAAAATATATGAAGTAATTAATGGTACAAGAAGACTGATCAGGAGCATCTGTTCCCCTGGCCTCAAAGGAACAAGGGTGCATTCCATGAAATTAAAAGGTGATAAAAGGAAATGCTTTTCATACAGTGTATAATTAGACTGAATTTAATTGTCACAGGAAGTCCTTGAGGACAAGAACATAGAAAGATTAAAAAAAGGATTGGACATTTATATGGCTATCAAGAATAGACAGAATTATCATAATTAATTTTGGAAGGGATACTAAACCTCATACTTTAGTGCGTAAGCCACTCTCTAACAATTGGCTATCAAGATGAGACCTAAGGTGGGGGCTATTCCATTATATTTTTTAAAACTTACTCTGGGTATGTCTACACTGCAGAGTGAAGTAGAATTACTTTAAATCAACTTTCACCCGCCGAATTGTAGAATTCGCAGGAGCGTGATCACACCACGCTCCTTGCATTGGGCTCTTGCGTCCCCATTCACCACGCTGGGATCAACGTTCAAAGCAGTGCACCATGAGTAGCTATTCCACAGTGCAACCAGCTGCAGAAGCTTTTGGGAAGCTTGTCATCCTCCCATGATGCAGTGTGTTTCCTCCCACTCCCTTCTTGTCCCAAACAAACTGCAAACACTTTTTCATGCCATTTTTCTATGCCACATGCACACCGTTGTTGGAGAAGCATGGAGCCGACTCAGCTCTACACTATCATTGTGAGCATCACAAATACCTCACAGCTTATCCTGCAGTATTTTCAAAGGTGACACAGGTGCCACAGCACGGAAAATAGCGATGTTATAGAGACTGCCCTGCTACAAGCCATAGAGCGAAACAATTCCTATTTGCTGCAGGCTGTCACGCATCATCTTCAGTCCGTGGAGTACTGGTTCTGGTCCCGGGAAACAAGCACAGACTGGTGGGATCGCATCGTTATGAAGGTGTAGGATGAGAAGTAGTGGCTGCAGAACTTTCATATGCAAAAGGCCACTTTCTTTGAACTTTGCGCTGAGCTGTCCCCAGTCCTGAAGCACGTGATTACTCGCTTGAGACCAGCTCTGACAGTAGAGAAGTGAGTGGCCATCACTCTGTGAAAGCTGGCAACCCCAGACTGCTACCGGTCAGTTGGGAATCAATTTGAAGTTGGTAAATCCACCATTGGAGTTGCTGTGATGCAAGTGTACAGGGCCATTAACAGACTTCTGCTATGAAGGGTAGTGACTTTGGGAAACGTGCAGGAAATGATGGATGGGTTTGCTGCAATGGGGTTCCCAAACTGTGGGGGGGCAATAGATGGCACGCACATCCCAATCTTAGCAACTGACCACCTTGGCACAGAGTGCATAAACCGGAAGGGATACTTCTCAATGGTGTTACATGCCCTTGTGAATCACAAGCGACATTTCACTGACATCAATGTGGGGTGGTCAGGAAAGGTGCATGATGCGTGCATCTTTAGGAACTCTGATCTGTTCAATAAGATGCAAGTGGGCACTTTCTTCCCTGATCAAAAAATATATATTGGGGATGTTGAAATGCTGATAGTGATCCTGGGGGATCCTGCCTACCCCTTGCTGCCTTGGCTAATAAAGCCCTACACTGGGCACTTGGACAGCAAGTGCAGAATGGTGGTGGAATGTGCATTTGGGCATTTAAAGGCCAGACGGAGATGTCTAGTCACTAGGCTTGACATCTGTGAAAAGAACATCCCATTAGTTATATCTGCATGCTGTGTGCTCCATAATTTGTGTGAAACAAAGGGTGAAAAACGCCCCCAGGGTTGGGCTATGGAGGCTGATAGGCTGGCTACAAATTTTGAGCAGCCAGATACCAGCACTATGCTCAGAGCCAACCGCGGAGCACTTTGCCTACGGGAAGCATTGAAAAATCGGTTTTACAATGAACCGCAGTAATTTATGTCTTTGCTGTGTCTTTCTCTTTCCCATCCCCCACCCTCACACCAGCAGCCCCTTCCCTTCTTTCTCTGCCCAAGCTATGAATGAATAAAGACAGATGTTTTTTAAAGCTGCAAAGTTTTATTTGTGACCCATTTCAATGGGGGGAAAGGAGGATAAGTTAACATTGTAAAGTATCATTGTGCAAGCAACTGTGGTTGCGTGCAGTTCTTAAAGGGGCTGTCGTGTCTTTCTGCTCGCCTCCACCGGTGTGCAGTGGAGCACATACTGCACCTTGCTCAGCCTCCTCCTAGAGCGCTTGGGGGTGGGGGCTGATAAAGTGTTAGGCGGTGGAGGGTTTTGAAGGGGCTGCAGAGGGAGTCTGTCCTGCTGCTGCTCTTCCTGGAGCTGTACTAGATGCCTCAGCATGTCGGACTCATCCCACATAATACGCAACATCTCCTGTTGCATACCATGTTCCTGCGCTGATCTTCTGTGTTTCATGTCCATGTCTATGTCTAGATTTTCAGACAAGAACATCCTGCAAGCTCTGAGCTCTGTGTCAGCAGCCATGGAGGCATTCATTAGTTCACTAAACATGTCATCCCGCATTTTTTTTTTCCACTTCCTAATCTGGGAAAGTCTTTCAGCAGGAGTTCTGCAAGCTGGGCCGAAGTGTTGACTGTAAGAAAAGCAAAGCTGCACAAAGTTGCCATTGTCAGCTGACCCAAAGTAGTAAAAGAAATGTTACAATGTAAAAAGAAATCCCCTTCATGTTCACAAGCCTAAGTCAGACCTGCATTCCAATCTGTTAAGTAGCGGACGGGTCGGAGTGGAGTTCCAGACATGGTAAGCAAGGAGAGGGATCACCACGCTCCTTTGTAACATGCCAAGGACTGGTTTGGGAGGAGGGGGGCAAAAAAGATTAGAGGACGCTGCAGGTGAAGTGTAGCAGCAGAAAACATAGGGCAACCCAGTGTCCTGACCTGTAATGCCCATAGCAACAAAACCAGAACTAGGAACTGTCTTGGGGAGGTGTACAGGGACGCTGGCCACAGCAGAGGAATATCACAGAGTGACTGTATTGTTCGGGTATTTTAAACTTGCGCCATCTTCCCTAGGTGACCATATGTGACATCAGCCTCCTGAGGGTAACGCAGACGGAAAGGGAAGATTTGCTGCAAGCATCAAGGTACAGGCCTGGCCCTTATGCTGCCATGCTGTGTTCCGTGATGATGCCTGCTCAATTAATAGCAGAGTGGCGGGGTAAAGTCTCCTCCTGTGGCGGAAGAAATAAGAAACAAGTCCTACTCAGAAACCTTCTGCAAAGCATTACAGATTATCTACATGAAAGGTTCCACAGAGGATTCTCGGAGCATACCACTGCACATAAATAGTCTGTTCTGGGAGTAACCCTTCACTGAAATTTGGCAACACCCAGGAAACCCATCCCCCCAAAAACACAAACTACTTTTAAGAAGCTGGACTGGGGACATAACTGCAAAAATTAGATTTGCTCCCCCACACTCACCAGATATGCCTTCCCCAGCATCTTGATCAGTCCTGCTGTCCTGTGTGTGCAGGGCTGCTCTGGAGTAACTAACAGATCTTGGCTATCAGGGAGAATGGATACCCCACTCTCCTGCACTCTGCTCTCTTCCTCCTCCTCCTTCTCCACAGAGTCCTTCTCATTCATTCTGGACTTGGGATTCTGCAGCAATATCGACGCTGCGTGGTGGCACAGTGGTGGGGTCACTGCCAAAAATCACATGCAACTCCTCGTAAAAGTGGCATGTTTTGGGTGAGGAGCCAGAATGGCTGTTAGCTTCCCTAGCTTTCTGATAAGCCTGCCTCAGCTCTTTGATCTTAACACGGCACTGCTGTTGTGCCTGTTGTGTCCCTTCTCCAACATGGCACGAGAGATCTTCTCATAGATATCTAAATTTCTTTTGCTGGCTCGGAACTGAGCCAGAACAGTCTCTTCACCCCATAGACTGATGAGATCCAAGACCTCTGGTTGACACCATGCTGGAGAATGTTTGGCCATGCAGTCGCCGTGAGTGGTTCAGCTACAAAGCTTTCTCCATGCTGTCCAAACCGGAAATGGTCATTTAAAATTTCCTGGGGCTTCAGGGGAGGAGCTATTTCCTGTTTATGTGGCACGTTACAGCAGAGCGCAAATGTCCAGAGTGGTTACAACAGAGCATTATGGGATACCTCCCAGAGACCAATGCCGTCGATTTACATTGCTCCTCTGCCTACAATGACGCAAATGCAAACCATGGAATTTGACTTCAGCGCTACTCCACTTGCAGAGGTGGTTTTATTAGGTTGACTTATACTGCGATTTAGATCGGCGGAACTTATGTGCCAGTGGAGACGCATACTTTAGGGGTCGACGTAAGCGGCAATACCTCGACTTCCATTGCTAGTGTAGACCAGGTCTCTGTCTCCCTTTTTGCTCTCACACCAGCTAACCCTTTCTGGCTTCATTC
Source organism: Emydura macquarii macquarii (assembly GCF_026122565.2). Lineage (NCBI taxonomy): Eukaryota > Metazoa > Chordata > Testudines > Chelidae > Emydura > Emydura macquarii. Next base: position 13,725,025 of record NW_027130349.1, read on the forward strand.
TACTCTCTCTTCTTTTCTCTATCATGTCCCCTCTTATGAATCTCCCTTCTAAATATATAGTTCCATATTTTTCACTCTCTCCATGAATGAAAGTCTCTCACTGTCCATAAGGGGTTTTGTCAGCACGCATTTGGGATAACGTGTGTAACTCATTGATGTCTGCACCACTTGTGAATGCAGCCACCTCAAACACGTGCCAATACAACCTCCATATTATATAATGTATTTTACATACACACACATGCACATATATAGACAGATAAAATATAAGACAGTGCAAGGGGACATATTTATGTGCTTGGGTTGACCATATGACTGTGAAGCCACTACATCCTAGATAGGGAAAGAATATATGAAGATGTTATAAAGTTTTTGTTGGCACAATTTTAAGATAAGATATAACTCCTGTCTGGTGCAGGTACAAGCTATAAATAAATGGAATAAGAAATATATATCACTCCATATTAATATATATTTTCTTCATGCTTCTTATTTTGTTTGTTTGTCTTTGGGATTTTTTTTAACCACTGAAGGGTTTCTGAAGTTATACTTTGATAAAAACAATGAGCAAGTACCATGTGGATTATAAAACTAAACCACCTATAAGGATTTCAAACTGTAGCTATTACTACAGCTGTTTGTAAGATAATAGTAACTGTGTTTGTCAGCAACTTTCAGTGTGTTCTATTATTCCATCAACTTCATTCAGTGAGTAGGATTATTTCCAGTGATTTAAATGTGCTTTGGATCAAGCCCCACTAGCCTTTTCAGAGATAATGGTATCTTTCATTTCAGATGTGCTCACAGTATATGCTATGATATGATCAGATGCAGGGCTTTGAAAGATCTAAATTACAGGGTGATTGAACAGTTTATAAGTTTAAAACAAAACTATTACTGTGTGTATATTGATGTATGTATTTATTTGTGTATTTCTATAATATTTAAATAAAAAAGCAACATTCAATATGGATGTATACTAGTTACTAACTGCTTGTGGTTGCAGTTTTGTACCTAATCAGGAGTCGGGGGGACAAAAAGCAATTAATGTGTAACACAAAAAGGACACTAATGAACAGCTCTTATACTAATCATGAGCAAATGGAAACATTTTAACTCCTTGAAGCAGGAAGGAATTGTGGGAAGCTCTTTGCCTCCTGGAGTTAAGGATTTGCTAATGACATAATAAATGTATACATTCAGGCTACATTGAGAGTTTTGGATCACAGTAAAACTTAAAATTGCCCATTTTTCTTCCAAAGAAAGATAAATAAAGTGTAGTGGAAAGGGTCACAAAAACAGGTGGAGAGATCAAGGTGGTGACATTGAAATATTAATACTGTGTTGTGTGTATCAACATAATAAAATGTGTTGATTTTTATATAACTGTCCACCATTAGCTCTCTAAACTCACCATCATTTATTCAGTTAATTTCTTGTAGGTGACACAGAAGAAGTGGTCTGAATGCAGAGTGGGTAGCGGCCTTCCAGACCAGCTCAGGAAAGTAATCACTAGGAGCAGTGTGGAAGAAAGCATGAAGACATTTATGGGAGAAGCAGACAAATACAATATCCAGCCTGATGTCATTGGCAGGGAGGGCAGGAAGGCAACACGAAAACCATAAGGTACATAATAATGTTTTTCTCATTACATTATGGTCTATCATGAAAGTTCACTATTCCCTATCAGATACCCATGATTAATGGTTACAGGATAAAACAGAAAACTGAACTGTAGGGACATCTTTATGAACACTTTAAAAATAATTTCCTCTCGCATCTGATTGTCACTGGTGACCGGAAATAGAAAGTTTCTCACAGTACTCACTCACACAGTAACCAAATTAGCAACACATAATTCTCTCCGATTGCTTACCTCTTTTGCACTTTTAATTTTGGCCAGGAACGTGTACAACTCCATTGTTTCAGCAAATAGTGCCCGACATACTGCCTGATAGTGGTTTGGCGCCTCTGATCGGGTTGGTAGATGGGCGGCACACAACTAGGGAGGACAATAAAAATTGTTATATATGCGCACATATACCATTACGTTTATTAACACAATACAGCTAGGAACCTACTGTGTTTACAGTGTAGAATGCAAATGTTCTCTGTACATATTTATGTCAATACTTCTTTTAAACTAATGATAGCTTTTACTGGACATTGTTTTCAAGATTCTGTAGCCTAAAACAGAGATGTAATAGAATATTTAGAGGACAAGAAATCCTGTATGTGAGACACTTAACTTTAGACAGCAATTGGGGTACATTTCATTACTTATCTGCCGGACAGTTGGATGCAGACAGATGGGGGCGCAGAAGGAAACAAGACAATACTGGTCAGCATGCTAAGTAGTGGTCTCAACACACTAGCCGCCTAACCCTTATCAAGTTTTTTCTAGGCCTCACAGCAAAGAAGAGTTTTACGGAAGGTTTTGAAGGAGGATAGTGAGTTACTTTTGCAGACGTTTACAGGGAGCAACTCCCAGACATGATGGCAGAATGGGGGAAAGCATGAAGGCGCTTGTTTGAAAATTTAGCAAGTGGGTGGTGGAGCGTGACATCATGGGCTGATCTTCATCCGTAAAACAGGGATATTTACCCTCTTTTGTAAAGCCTTTGAGATCTATTAATAAAATGTATGATATATTATTGTTAAGGATCCTGCACTCCCTACTTAAACAAAATTCTCACGGAAGTAAATTGGAGTTTTGCCCGAACTTATGAGGACCACTGTTATCAATCTCTAAGATCCCAGTCTTGCAACTGGATCTTTGTAGGCAGACCCCTGCTCCCACATAAAGCCTCACTAAAGTCAACCCACACAGATTCAATTGCAAGATCTGGACCTAAATGTATTAATTTTATGACTAATGCTACTATATGTCCGTCCATCCATCTATCTATAATGCTACTATATGTACTTCTATCAGTACTTGTGTAAACAGATATAATTCCTATGGGTTACACCTCAGTTGAATTTGGTCCAGCATCTTTAATACTATTACCACCAGGATGTGCCTAAAATATTCTCCACGGAAGTCTGCAATAAACATTCAGAACAGTATTTGTGAAATATTGCCCATAATTTGTTAACCATAAGAAACACATGTTAAATCATCAAAACAAAATAAACTAAAACACCCATTAAATATTATTGCACAGACATCCAATAAAAAAAATTAATTCTGGCCTTAAAGGCTTCCTACTAGTGGTTTTATAATAGTTGTTTAGTAGGGAGATAAAGGCGAGAACAGGCTGAGGAAAAATCACTGGTTATACATTAGAAACTTCCCAGAACTAAACCTATCTATTGAGACAAAGTTTTTTTAGTAGCAGAAGAGCCCTTCATTAGTCTGGTAGTACATTTGTCTAAATCTGTCCTTTACTATGGTGAACTTTATGGAAACAAGTTATCATGATGCTGGTACACTCAAGCCCATCACATGTATATTATCTTGGACTTCTCCCATCCCTTATTTCCAGGCAATGTCCAAATTCTGCCACTTCTTCCTCAATGAAATTTCTAAGCTCTAACTTTTCCCCTATAGCCACCCAGCAAAAAGTCAGGTCCTCATAATATTCTGTTTTGATTATTGCAACCTTCCCTTTCTTGGTCTCCCTGATGCCACACTGTTCCATCAAGCCTATCCAAAACACATCTGCCATGATGATCTCCCTTGCTTCTTCTTCTCATCCTGTCATACTGTCCCTTTGAATATTCTTTCACTGGATCCTTCTTTTCCACCACATCAAATTCAAACTTCTCATCCTTACCTTTAAGGCCCTTCATAACTGTACGTTTCTGATCAATAGAAGATTATAACTGGATCTGCATGGGTTTCAAGACTGAGATACAGTGGTGAAGCTATAAAACGGAAAATGTAATATACTGCATGCCCTCCCTGTGCCTGGCGGTAGCCACTTCATGAACAAAAAATCTAAAACAAAATCAATTTTAAGACTTTTATGAAATAAATAAAACAAAATATGACAAAACTGCTTTTTGATTAAGTGCTTTTAAAATTTATAATCAAATGTATAAGGCCCACACATTTACAATAGTTTTTAAAGGAAGTTATAAAATGTGATTCTTTCATTAAACTTCATGACAAATTCCATAGTAAAACAGAGTGTTCTTCTCCTTCAAATCACATCAAGAGACAATCTACCTCAAAGGGGGGAAGAAAAAGTGCCATAGCACATGAATCCAACCCACACTCCATTGACAACCTGTAGAAAAACACAGGAGTTATGAAAGCTAAATACTTACCTATCACTTAATGAGAAGGCTAGCACTCTATTTAATGGAAACTAGCCAAATTCTGACTGTTTTAGAATGGTTAATTTATCTTTTCTTTACTTAATAATGAAATCTGTCCTCACTTGACCTTAATAGGCTATGGTTACTCATTTTAGCCTCTTCTAGATGTTTGGTTCTTCAATATGTAACCAAGAGGAATAAGAATGCCACAGACACACACACACGCACACACAAAATGATAGATCTAGAGCCAGATCCTAAATTGGTGTAAATGTTTAGAGTAGAGGTTAAGATTTTATTTTTATTCAGACCACACAAAGTTCTGTATTGACAGTACCTTCATATTTTATTTGGAAGTATGTTAATTAGAGATAATTTACATTAAAATATTTGGGTTACTAGCAAGTTTATACATGGGATGGATATCATTTTGTTTCTATTACTAAATAAAAAGTAAAGCAATCTAAATTGAATTAAACACTTGTTATTAAAACTGAGAGAAAAGTGATCACACTAAAGAGAACTGTTTGGTTAAGCTATTTTAGAAGGGAGGAATGGAAAATTACACATTGGGGGCCTGCAACTCCTATTAACTTCAATCTTCTGAAAATCAAGCTCTGAATGATCTGTTTTCTCAAGTCATAAGGATGCATTAAATAAATAATAAAAAGTCAGCATAAAATAAGGTGGTTTAGCATAAACTGAAAAAAAAAATGTATATAGCCGCGCTGAAGCTACATCTTTATTCAGTCCTACTGCACCTATGTATTACCAGGATTTCAAAACAATTGGTGATTTTACACGTTGTTGTGTTGTAAAACCTAGGCACAATGAGGCGACTCAAATACAAAATGTCACCCTTAATCCTGAATTTCAGGACATCTATCCATTTTAATCAAACCTTTAAATCTGTGTTTTTGTTTTAAAATATATTTTTCTGTAACATACCTCCGCACACGTATCTAGCATTAATATAAGTCGATGTATTTTAAGATCCAAAAGAATGAATCAGGCTTTAAAAAACCTTAGAATTTAGCATGCCATAGTAGTCCACAATTATTTCAATCAATCTTCAAATCTTTTCATCCATTCACAACTCTCCAACTGAAAGGATAATTTCGTACAGTTGCTGGGTAGGGTGCTTGCCTCTGGTGCTCGCCTTTTCTCCCCTTATGTTTCAGTTCAAGCCTATCTGAAGGAGAAGGAATGTTCTAACAGTGTCCTTTCTGTGTTTAATACAAGGGCTGACTGTTCTATTTTCTGGAAACTTACCAAAACGTACATGTAAAAAAATTACTGTGTTTTTGTAAACTGGAAAAAATGGTGGAATAATATAAGTATTACCAGTCATTAAAAAACACTTAATAACTGAACAAACAAGCATTTCTATTTTAACTATTACTTTATGGTGAAGCGTTTCTTCACGACTCTATCTTGAAAAGATTGACCCAAAGCATTCAATTTTTGCTCAGATCACTAAGAAGATTAGAGTGTTTCATAGGTCACAGAAAACAGACATTATGTAAATATCAGACCCTTGCCAGCTCCTCTCTCAGGAATCATCCTCAATTGACCAAGAAATAGTCTGCATCAAGCTTACCCCGTGTTAAAAGAAATCACAACCCAAGACTCTATTTGAATGCATTCTATCAAGAGCTAAACCAAATTACAACAAATATTCACAACTGGAGCTTGGTTGGCTAGTGCATATGTTTTTTTGCCAATAAATATTTGAAATCTGCACCACAACACCCTAGTCTGACTGGGATCAGAGTTCAAAAGATACAAAATTGTTTCTGCTTTCAATCTTTGTCTGCTAGGTGATTGTATGAATACACTATTTTTTCTGTAGAGAATAAAAAGATTTTTTTTCCCATGGTACCCAAAGGCACAATCTATTGATGCTCAAAGTATTCTGCAAAATGGACTATACAGCCAGCACGCACTGGGCTTGTAACGCTTTTTCTACAGTCTTAGAGTTTCAACACAATACATAAGAGGCACACTTCTGGTAATATAAAACAGCAGGAAGAAATATTACTTTTCATAAGCAAGTCAATGAACACCCAGGACTATGTTTCAGTCAAAGTCACAGTAGAGTGGCCCTGCCACATAGGGATACAACACAGCCTGAGTTACATCATCTTTGTCAAAGTTATTTTATGAAAGCACTATGATTCTCTCTCTGTGCAGATGGTCCAAATCTCATGATGGGACTTTTAAAAAAAACTTATCTTTTTTGTCATGTGAAAATGAGCTTTAAGGACACTTTCACTTGCCTGACAAGGAAAAAATACCATGCTGTGACAATAACGGTATATCTGTAAACACGGTGGTGTTGGGATAAAAAGATGGAGGGTTTCTGGCTCCTAGGACCTGATTGGGACTCTTCGCCAGTGCAAGTCGAAACTTAGTAAGTTACCTAGCCTCCCAGCCACCTGGTACCTGGCCCCTATTACCAGTTCCTTTCAATTCCCAGTCCCTCGAATTGAAGATCATCAAGTAGCAAATGACAGGAGGGGGGGCAGAGCAAAAGTTTCTGAGATGGAGCCCTGTGAGGCTCTTTTGTTGAGCTGGGGTGGGAACTCAATATTCTCCACCTACTGAAATGTCAGAGTTGGGTCAGGAGAGAGCTTGTGAGGCGAGGCTTTTGCCTGGGAAAAAGAAAAGAAGAACAAGAGCAGAGTATACACTCAGTTTAGAACCCTAAATTTAGCTATTAAACTCCATGATAAACAGACAAAACCCATAGAAAGTAGCTTTCAGAAGATGTGCTTGCAATAGCAGCAGGCAGGCCTGAAGGTAACTACACAATGGGTATATTCGCTCCCCCAAAGTATGAGATGAAGCTCACATATCCACAAAGTCCTGTGTGTTCCTTGAAATTCAGACACATCTTTATAAAACATCAAGGCTGCCAAATGTAAGTTATAGTTTGTTTTCAAAGTACTGTAACATACTTATTTTGCTTTACAAAAACTATTCCCCCATTTCTACATTTCATGCCCCTAATTTGAGCTAGCTGCAGGTATGAGACAAATTTTCCTCATTGTACTAGTTTTCTGTGGTAATCTGGTATGGCTTCATATCTTTTAGGATGCTTTGGATAGCTCTTGTGCTTATGATGCAGAATTTGTAGCAAGCTGATACGCTTTTCATGCCTTTGGGGCAGACATACCAATGGAGCATATGTCCCTTAATATTCCAGTTAAAACAAGATTAAAATCCAGCAGTTTAAACAAATTTTGCCTGAAAATGGCAAATAATCACTCTCTCAGTTTCAGGGTAACTGCACCTGTATCTCCCCCTCCAGGGTCCACTCCAAGAGTTTCCAGTCAGGTCTCAGGTCTCCAGTCAACACCCGTCTTTGGCTAGAGACCCTTGTTCCACTCTCCTCTGACCAGGGGTTTTAATGCTACCTTACACTGTGATATCTCCTGCAATTCAGTCTACCGAAACACCTGTGCTTTGCTTTCTCTCCAAGAACTACACAAAGAGTTATTCTTAAGATAAAAGCATTACAGTGAATACATGTAAAAACAATACACAGATTTAAACACACACTAAACATACTAGAAGCCATTCACCAGTGTTATGGGGTCCAAGTAGGTCAAAGTCTTTCCAACCCTTCCACAAGTGTTGTCCCCCGCCTCCCTTGGACAGAAGATCCTGCCAGGTAGGATTGCCAGATACCCAGTTTTCAACCGGACACTAAAGTCTGGTTACCATGAGTGGGGTTCGGGGGAGAGTGACAGCCTGTCACCTGTCCCTGATGAGGTGGCTCCCGTGGCAGCATGCATGCACCGGCTCAGGCAGACCCTTTGAGGAGCATGGTTTGCAGGGCGGCAGCAGAGGGCAGAGTGTGGGGGCTCATGGTGACCGGGTTAAGGGGCTCCCAGTGGTCATGGAATGTTCCCTAGGAGGGAAGGAATGCAAGCTGCCCCGCCAGCAAGCACTTTCTCCCGGCCACGCTCTCAGGCAGCTCCATGGCAGGGAGGGCTCAAGTGGGTAGGGAAGAGGGGCTTCTGGGCAGGAAGCGCAGACCTCACCACTAGCTATTGATATTTGTCCATAAAGTCTCTTTAGACTGAAGCCTTGTGTATAGTGTGGATGGATGTAATATAGGTTCAGTAGTTAGGTATTTTAAAGGCGTTTTTAAAAAGTCTGCTTTATAAAAGATGGGGATTTTTTCTTCGGCTTTATTAGTACAATCAAAGTTGAAGATTTGAACTTCCTTGACAAAGGGTTTACAAATAAGGAGTTATAGCATGACAGGAACCTGTTTCTCCATGCGTACTGAGATCTAATAAAAGCAAAATAAGACCAGTTTGGATTGTTAGAAATTTCTGTGGTCACTCATTGGGAGTGAAGTTAAGAAGATTGTTAATGGTTTATGTTTGATTATGCAATTAGAAATCTGTCTTTTGGCTGGCAGTGAAAAATCATGCTTCAGGACAAAACATAAAAGCAAATTGTTCTTACGTTTACTGAGAAGAATTTCAGTGTCTTACATAAGAACACACTAACTGCAACCATAATTATTTTAACTGTACATTGTAGTACAAAACTGTGAACTACCACCAGTCAGAAGTGCATTATGATCATCATTCCTTTGTTTATTATATTTACTATAGCTTATTAAGAAAACTATGTTACTTTAATGATATTCACTACATTGAAGTGCTAGTATAAAAACCTACCCTTGTTTTCCCCCTTTTCCTTACGTAAATATTAACTTTGGAGCTTCTGACTTTGGGCACTGAAGAAAAGTCATGGCTATTTCTAGGTTGCTATTTGTAAAATTGTATAGCTGCGTCTATTTTACTCAATGTTTATTTTGCTTATAATTTTCTCTATTTTCTATCCTATGACAAATATGCTTTGTTTAACCAGTTTAAGATATTTTAAATCATATACACCACTAGTCCCCAATTGGGCCTACCTGCTGTGCATATGGGGAGGGAAGAACTCAAGAAATCTCTGTCATCCTGTGCCCCATGTACAGTGGCTAGGTATAACAACAGCCCTGTAGCAGCTTCCCTGAGCAGAAGTACTGCACTAAGTCTATAGCAGTGGTTCTCAACCTTTCCAGACTACTGTACCCCTTTCAGGAGTCTGATTTGTCTTGCGTACCCCAAGTTTCACCTCACTTAAAAACTACTTGCTTACAAAATCAGACAAAAATACAAAAGTGTCACAGCACGCTCTTACTGAGAAATTGCTTACTTTCTCATTTTTACCATATAATTATAAAATAAATTGATTGGAATATAAATATCACACTTACATTTCAGTGTGATAATTAAGTCTGATTTTTACTTGTGAGCTGAGTCTGAAGACTGAGCCCCCAGCAGCAGGGCTGAAGCATGTAACTTAGCTCTGTGGGGCTCTCTGTGGCGTGGGGCCCTGGGCAGTTGCCTGCCTACTATCCCCTAATGCTGGCTCTGCACTTGTGACTCCCCCTAAATCTGTCCTGTGACACCACAGGGGACTGTAACCCCCAGGTTGAGAAACTGATCTAGATGAGTTGATTACCCCCTGAAAGACCTCTGAGTACCCCCAGGGGTACATCTATCCCTGGTTGAGAACCACTGCTTTCTGGCACTAGCCACCCCTAGTGACACAGCGAGGGATTCAGGGTCATGGAAGCAGAGCTGGTTAGAGATTCTGGGATGCACATTTGGCAACTAAAAGGATGTAATACTATCGGAGTGGAACAGCTCCTTATTGCCAGTCATTCAGGACTGTGCCTATCAGACAACGTAGCAAGTAGTTTCAAAACTTTCGTTAAGGGATGTTGGTTAAACATATACACAAATAAGTCTGTTAACATATAGTATATACACGCTTCCAGCCTGTCCAGTCTTATCATGTCTTCCCAATGCCACTTCCACCTTGTTAATGATGCCACCCTTTATCATTTATTAGTGTCTTGTACAAACATCTCCACATATTCATTTGTGCCCTTTCATATTGAATGTTGAATGCTGTCCTCAAGCTGATCAATAAGGACAGTACCCTCTGATCCTTCATATCCCCCTTCAGACCCCTCTGTCACAATGCCTGTAAGAAATCAGCTAGGTTGAGGGGCAAGTTGGGATAGCTGTCACTTATTGTGTTCATAATAATTTAAAATCAAATCTGTATGTGTATTTACTATATGTTGGCATACGCGGTTTGTATCATCATCAATAAAGTAAATGTCAGCTATTCCCATATGCCCTTAGCCGTTGATTAGCTATACAGTCTTTACTGGAAAGATGGTGGGTCTAATGCACAGCCTCAATGTGATGAAGTTTCAATGTGTAAAAATAGGAGTGGGGGAAATTTTTGGCATAGCAAAGTATAAAGAATACCAGCGCCTAGGGCCCTGAATGACTGGTTTAAACCCTGTTTAAAACAAAACAAAAATCTCCAAAAAACCAAGAAAGAACTATACATTTTAAAATATTAATTTGGTGAGGTATTCCATATAGATAATATGCTGCATTTCAATCAATTTTTGGTTTGTTTTGTGCTTTGCAGTCATTAGAGATGAAAGGTGCTACATAATGTGTTTTTCTGTTATCATGAAATAGAGTACAGTACTGTTATAGCCATTAGCTTTGGTAAATAGTAATTTGTTGATGGGCTGACTAATGATTTTGAGAAATATTATAGGTTTGGGCATTTAGAATAGAGGAGTTGAGAACATAATATTTGTAGTATTCTACCCTTACTCATGAATGATCCCATTTAAGAACTACTTAAGGAACAAGGGTTTGCAGAGTCAGGTCCTTACTGAGTATTTATAACAGAGTCATGGAGGAATTTACTAGTTTTAAAAGAGTTAGAGGATTTTGGATCAGTCCTCCATAAAAGCCAAAGGGAATGCATATTCACTTTGGCCTCAAAATGTCTGTGTTGACCATACAAACTCAGTTTTAATTTCATTTAATTGGCACTTCAGAAAAACACTTTCTAAAGAAGCAAAATTTTCATTGTTGCAATGACAGGGCACCACGGCAGTGTACAAACAGATGCAATATGCATTCCAGCAGTATCTTAATGGACAGCCTATATTTGAGAGCTAAAAATAGTTAAGCAATTAGTGGGGAGGAATCAGAGTTTAAATGAATAGATTCTAGCCAAGAAGCCTGTACAAGCACCTAAAAGAATGTATAGTGACGTAAAAAACTAATGATGCTAAAATGCTTCTGTTAATACTGTCTGGATGAAGGGATTATTTAAGCTTCTCACATTAGAAAAACATAGATTGGCTTTCACTTGGTAATGTTAAATTCTTGATAATTTACAGCATGCAGAACTAAGAAAGACTAAGACTTAGGTCCAGTGGACATGACAGATCCATGAGGAGGATTTAGGTTTTAAATTAAAATGTAGTCTGTAACTATTACTATAGTCTTCTGTGTTTTTCTTAAGTTCCAGATGTTTAAAAAAAACATAATAGCAGAATTTAATATTTATACGATTTTTTTCCCCAAGGATGGTGATGAGATAACTGACAGAGTAAAAATGTTATAGAATCTTCACTGGGCTGTGGAGATGGAATGGATATGGATATTGATTTGAAAATGAGCCCATGAAGTGAGATGTTAGTCTCTGACATTTACCTTTTGTTCAAGCTTTCAGTGAAGATGCTGTCAAGCTTTGCTTAAATTCAGTTTACCATTCATGTAAAGTGGTTTAAACTCTGTTTTAAAAAAATTCTTTTTAAAAAATATTTTCTTTTTAGCCAATGGGGAGGTGCCATGCAAAACATTAAAAACTCTACTATTGATCTACGTTTAAGATGGATTCAGGAGAAAATTATATTTCATTCACACTGGTCTCTGCTTAGGTTGCCAAAATAGACTGCTGCTGGAAATGTGGGTCCTCCCATGTTTTGGGAATAGGCAGGAGTATGAATATGATAATGAATACCTCCTTAAAAATCACTTCTCAGATTTGTGTTTTGAGATATATCCCATCATCTTGTAAATTCTCACAGAAACCTTGATTCTCTAGAGGAGTGCTTGTAGCAAAATAACTCATATAGCAGACTACCTCCAGAGAGAAACGCTTTGCATAGTGACTTGGCTAACCAGGCCGGTAAAAAGCAGGTAACGTTCGGAGAAGAGGGACCTCAAAACAAATTTGAAAAGATTTGGTCTGTCTTTTTAGAAATCTTTGATTAGCTCCTAGTGGATGGAAATTGAGATGTCACTCTTCTTTCCCTTCCCTGCCTTTTTCCTTCTTTTCTTTTCCCTTCCTGTCCGTTCCTTTACATTTTTGTTCTCTTTGTTTTGTTGTTGTTTGTTTTTGTTCTCTCTTTTTTTTTTTTTTTTTTTTTGGGGGGGGGGAAGAAGAGGGGGGGGGGTGGGAAATATCCAATAAAATAGAAATATTTTTTCTTTTAAACTGAAGGTGTGTGCAGACACTTTTTTTCTAGGCGATAATTGGCTAAAAATGCTTTGCAGTATGAGATGTTTTAAAAAGTCATCAATATTTGTGTGTTAATGTCAAACTGAAAGATGCTGGATTAACAGCTTTGCATCTTTTATTTATAAAAACAACTACAGCATGGTGTCCCTCACAAAAATCACCATCACTATCAATGCTATTGTTAGCAAACTCATCAGACAGACTAAGGTCTAAGGCCCTGATTCAGCAAATTACTTATGTACATGGTGAAGTACTTTGCTGAAATAGGGATGGACTAAAATGTGCTTAAATGCTTTGTTAATTCAAAGCCTAAATAAGCATGGAGACAAAGTATAGAGAGTGTCACATATTTATGGCTGGTAATTTGGCAAGCAATTGTGACATTTATTGCAAATCGTATGCAATATCTGTGGGGACCATATTACATTAAATCTATGCAAAGTTTATGTATGATTGTGTCCTATTCCACACAATAGGGGGGAGTGATACCACAGCTCTTCCTGGAACTAAAAACAGCGGGGGTGATTATTAAGACAAGACATTGAGACTAAACAACCCTAGAGAGATACAACTCCTGAAGTAGTTTGCATATAGTAGTTCAAACTGGGTTTTCCAGAGACTAGGAGACACAGAAAGGGCTTTTGGTATAAAAGGATGAACTTGAACTGACACAAGGCCTTCTTTCTGATCCAGGCAGGTTTCCAACTTTCTAATTTGTGAAAACTGGACCGTCCTTTCCCTGTCTCTTCCCCTGAGACCCTGCCCCCTGCTCTCCACTCCCCCCCCCCCCAGGTCGCTTACTGCTCTCCCCCTCAACTCCAGAATAAGCAGCAGCCCCAAGGGACTTGCAAACCTCAGCACCAGCAGGCCACCTGGGAGTGCAGGTCAGAAGAGCATTGCGGCCACACGGGAGCAGCTAGGCAGCCCCGTTGGTGAGCTAGTGAGATCACAGAGATGTCGGGAAGGATTATCTCCATTTTACAGACAGGGAACTGAAGCAGACACATCAAAGCCTAATCCAGAACCCACTGAACTCAATAGGATCAAGGCCTAAGCAGTTTACCCAAGATCACACAGGAATTCTGTGGCATGTTTTTCCTAGTATGTCTGGCATTAATACCCAGTGCATCCCTGCTGTGTTGGTCCACGTGCACTTCTCTTGGTAATGCCTATGCAATCCTTCAATAAGCTCTGTACAGTAGACCTCTGAGGGTTGCCAACTATTATGGCTTTATCACAAGTCTCGTGATAACTGGCGTTGTTCTTAAAGCCCCAGCTCCTGGAGTCACGTGAATACACGAGAATCTTAGTTCTTATTAAAAAAATGTCTAGTCCTCATGGTTGTGGAAGAAAGCTTGAAAGTATGACTCTAGTATTCTCTAAAGGAAAAAAGCTAATAAGAACACCCCAAAATGTGTTATTTTTATTTTAATCCCATTATTTGTTTGGGGCCTGACTCATTATTTTTGAATGTTTAGGGTTGGAAATACTGAATTCACTGCAAGATCGTGTGGCCTAAATCTGGAAACAGTAAACTGCAGCAGAACTAGAGAAATCCTCTCTTCAAGATGACCTACTTTCAGATAAATTTCTTTCTTCTCCCTAGCTAAAGAGTGTTCTCATTAACAGCAAGCCTATTTCTTCTAAAATACTCCACTTTTAGCTGGAGTACAGGCCATATTTTTGACTGCAATAACAGGTAAAATTGTTGTGCTCTCAGAGAGCTATTTATATCTTATGATACTGAGGACGCCTTTTCCTTCTCCTCGTCTACCTACTCAAAAAAGTAGTCAATTTAAAAACAGGAACACATTAAGTATTTTTTTCTCCTCCGCCCCTCATTACTTTGCCTTTATTCATATCAATTTTTTTGCAAATTACTTCGGCTGTATCAAAACCAAATCCCACATACTTGTATGACAAAACGTCCATATCCTGGCAGTTCAGGGAAAAGACTCACACCTGGATCACCGAAGAACCATAACTGAATGAAGCTGACCCCTCCTTAATCTCAGCTCCAGGGAGGCAACTGGCTGGGAAGGGCTTTTCCTCTTCAGAAGAGGCTTTTCCTCTTTAGGGTAGGAAGAGAAGAGAAAGAAGATTGTCCCAAGAGTTGCACCTTCCCCTACCCCCTTTTCTCCTGCTCATTAGCGTGAGAATGGGCAAATCAGAATGGGAGAGGCTGCCACCTCTCTCCCCTCTTCAGGAGATTGTTGGGTGTGGGATCAGCCATTTCCTTCTTACTTCTTCTCTTCATCAAAAGTGGAGGGTATTGACTAGTCTTTGAAAATCCATCCACTTCTAATCCTGGCTGAAAGGGGGAAGTTGAGCCATAAAGTGCCCTGTTTCTCTCCTTCAGTTGGGGACATAAGGTGAAAGGGGGTATTCCTGATGTCTCATGGAAAGCAAATGTCCTCACAAGGGGAGGGTGTGTTTGGAACTGAGGGCAGGACAAGCGTGTCATAAAATCAGCATGAAGGAAAAATGGTCTAGAGGAGGGTGTCTCATTGGGGAGAGGATAGATTTTCAGTGTGGGGAAGACTGCAAAACTAAAAGCTGTCTAAGAAAAGAGTGGGCTCTCCATCATAGCTTATTGTCTAGGGCAAGAGAAGAAGCCAGTGACCCTCTATTTCTCCTGAAAAGCTACCACATGAATGTATTGTTTTCAGTCAGGTTTCTTATTATTAGGTTAACAACTTTTGTGTCATGTAATCCAAAGGCCCAAACCTCCAATAATATTTAATTGTAATAACTGTTCTCAGACATACATCACAACAGATCACCACTAACTGGTTTGTACTCCTGAAACCAAGGGCAGGGACTCCCAATGCTTGACTTTCTAAAGCCAGTGATAATGGCAGGTGGCATCTTGTACCTGCCCCTACAATGGAACACCAGTTCCCTCTCGTGCTCTGTCAGTGTCTTTCAAAACAAGAGATAAAGATCACTCCTTGACATATATAAGGGGACTGAATCATAGAGAGCTAATTAAAACGACAAACACCTCAACCCTGCGGGAAGGATGGTGTGCCAGTAGTGATCTCTTGTGGAGCATCTTCCTGTACATCCTTAGAGAACAACAATCACTGATATGTAATTCTCTTTTCTCTAAAGATACTCATCGCAACAGATCTTCACTCACAGGAACTAAAGCTCCTAGGAGGTTGCCTCTATAAAAACAAACAGACAAAAAAGGCTTAAGAACAAAAAACAGGCAATCAAAAATGCAGACAAGGTCAAACGCTGCTATTTTAGGTCAGATGAAAGCCTTTTTACATCAAGTTATGGGGAAGGGCTTAATTGGGATGGATATGGGAACATTCCAAAAATGCTGGCAGGGTGACTAAAAGTGGAATTCTATCAACAACTCTAGAATGAAGTTTATGATGTATCCTGTAGCCTATAGCACTAGCCTGCTTGCTTGCACATATATAATTTTCCTTGTTTTATTATAATAGAGTCATAGATTCATGTCAAGGTATTATAGCTGTAATGCAAGAAACCTACAGACCACATCCTGTCTGAAAAGCTAAGGCGTTAGCATACATATGTTTGGGACCTTTGGCCCAGATAAGTAATGATGACTTAAAGGATAAGACATATATGGTTATAACCTTTACCCTAGAAAAATCAGGAGGCATCAAGACAGGGGGGACTGCCTCAGTTTATGCCCCAAGTAAATTTCACAGATACACCACAAAACCCACAGAAAGGGCCAGAAATAACAAAGGCGAGATAAGCGAACCGTCTGGAACCATCTGGAAAGGATATGGAGATGTCATTAATACACACAAACCTGCCAGTCTATAGAATAAATGTACCCTAATAATTTGTGGGTGAAGGAGCCAAGTTTGGATTTAGGAGGACCCATATCGTTCAGGGTATAAAAAGGGGAAACCATGTTAATTGTGTCTGATCATCAGCTACTTCTTATTTTGGGGCTTCTTTTGTGTTGGTGTTGGTTAGGATTTTTGTTCTTACTTTATACTTAGTACTATTGGTAGTCTTAGTCTTATAGCTCTTAGCTCTCTAGCACTGCCTATCTCTCCACTCAAGAGTTGAGGAACTGGACATCTCTCTCAACCAGGTCACCAGGGAAGGGTGTGAGTATATTAATCCAAAGCGTACAATATACATATATCACGTCTTTAGAACAAGACTGTAATCCTAATAATTATCCATTTGATTATTCATTTGTCTATTATTCGGTGCTATCTTAATAAAAGTCTGTAAAACTATACATATTCAGTTATCAGTGTGATCATTCCTGTAGTGCACCCCGCAGCTCTTGTAAAACTCTTTGTAGCCTGATTCTGGGACTAGAACCTCATAATCTTCTGATCAAATCAACTGGCGAGCCTATAACCCCATTCAAATTACTAAACACCCAAATACAGGCAATAATCCATATCACCACCATATCC
Source organism: Emydura macquarii macquarii (assembly GCF_026122565.2). Lineage (NCBI taxonomy): Eukaryota > Metazoa > Chordata > Testudines > Chelidae > Emydura > Emydura macquarii. The sequence continues at coordinate 13,742,139 of NW_027130349.1, forward strand.
TTGAAGAACTTAATATAAAGTAGATTAGTCATTAAAGATTGTGGTTCACTGAGCTGAAGTCACAGTCCACAGGAAAATTGCTTTCCATGTAAGGGGCCTGAACTCAATTAGCTATTAAAGGACCTTTTATCAGTTTAGTTAAGAAGATATCAGAAATCTTTAACCAGGGGAGGTTGGTTTCAACTCTGTCATAACCTGCACGACCCTGATAAAGTGCTGCCGAAAACCTGTTCTACTTTCAGCATTTTCATTAAAGGCTAAATGAACTGCCAAATGAATTTCACAACGGGTTAACTTTAATTGAGTGACTGGTGAAGAAAGTTGTTAAACATTTTTTGTGTGAGACACGTAAGGGGATCAATATTGGCCACTTCCCACCAGTCTGTATTAAATTTTTCCCCTTACCATTATTTGTCCTTCTGGTACACTGCTTCAAGTAGCTAGGTGGAATTAACACCTGCTTGGAGACATCAAAACCCTCAGAAGCCATGCTTACAGAGTGAGGGATCCTGGATTAAATGCATAAAAATGCCCTGCTTCTAAGCGATCAATTGGGTCTAGACTCAGTCTGAATGATATGACCTGCGCTATATCCTAACAGGGTCAAGAACCATGTTTGGCTCTGATAACAGGGCGCTATTAGGATAATGGTAGATGTATCTCTTATACTTTCAAGCTTTTTCAGGACAAATGGTGAGCCCACGTGGTAAAGATACCCAGAGTGAACACTACCATGTAAGGGTGTTCAATGCCGCTACCCCTTTACAATAGCCTTGTGACCTCCCCAACAACTCCCTTTTGAGTCGGGACCCCCATGGTTACAACACCATGAAATTTCAGATTTAAATGTCTGAAACTGTGAAATTTAAGATTTTTTAAATCCTATGACTGAGAAATTTACCAAAATGGACTGTGATTTGGTAGGGCGCTACTTATCTGTGAGCATCAGTGCTACAGAAAGCTTAGTGCTATATCACGAACATCCAAGGACATCTGTATTCATCTCAGCTAACAGAAGGAATGTGAAATCTTTCAGATAGTAGTTTCCTTTGTCATCTTCTCCAATATCTTATTTGCCAAGCTGAGACACTCCTCTGCCTCCTTCCGTGTAAGTATGAAAGCCCTCTTCCAGATTGTCTCCATCATTATTTATATTACCATAGCACCTAAGAGCCCTAGTTAATGGGATTCTGATATGCAGGGCCGGCCTTATGGGTGGGCAACATGGGTGACCGCCCAGGTACCATGGTCAGGGGGATGCCGTGGTCAAGAGGAAAGGAGCAGGGTGGGCCTGAGTTGCAAGGCTGCAGAAGGGGGCTTGGGGTAATGGGGAGGAGAGGCAGCGGCGATGTATGGCGGTGGGGGAACCTGGGAGGCAGCTGGGATCAGGCGATCTGGGGGAGAGCCCAGGGAGGCAGCAAAGCCTAGGGGCAATGTGGAGTGGGGAGCCTAGGAAGGCAGTTGGGGGTGAGGGGCAGGGAAGGCAGCGGGGACCGGGCGATGGGGGGGAAGCCCGGGGAGGAAGCAGGGCCAGGGGCCATGAGTGGGGTGGAGAACCCAGGAAAGCAGCAGCGGCCAGGGGGAATGGGTGGGGAGCTGGGGGAGGCAGCAGGGGCCAGGAACACCAAAATACAAAGTTCGCCCAGGGCGCCATTTTCCCTAAGAACAACGAGAGTCCTGTAGCACTTTAAAGACTAACAAATTTAATTTCTGCAGAAAATTACAATTAAATTAAATTTGTTAGTCTTTAAAGTGCTACAGGACTCCCGTTGTTTTTGGAACATACAAACTAACACGGCTACCCCTCTGGAAATTTTCCCTAAGGCCTGCCCTGCTGACATGGATCTAATTTGGCACTTAGAAGAAAGTGATGCCTGCTTGCTTGCCCCTCTTTCATTATTTTATGGTAGTGCCCCACACACAGGACATCTGGGGCCCCATTTGTGCTGGATGCGGTACAAACACATAAAAGAAAGAATCCCTGCTCTGAATGGCTTTCAGTGTAAGAACACAAACAGATGAAGGGCAGGGATTTGGATACAAAATACAAGCAAATGAGGATGGTGAAGAATTGGCACATCTTTGTTAGTTACAAGTAATGTGATGCTCTCTCCCCACCTCCACCAGCCAAGAGTCTGCATCAAATACTACCTGAGTAATGCAGCAAGGCACCAAAGGTATTGACATTTCTGATGCACCTCCCACAGAAATGAAAGCGCTGGGTCTCATTCACCACTTTGTGGAAGTGCTGCTTTTCTGACCATTGGGCTTGTTATTTACATAACTGGACAGTTCAATCCCCATTGCTCCCTGTATGTTTATATGAGAGACTTGGGGAGGAAAATCTTGCAATGCTAATCAACCATTGACCGGTTCTGGGGACTTAGTTGTTTCCATTAAACAAATTAGAGTAAGTATCCCTGTTTTCCACTCAACTGCATTCAAGTGTGAGAAAGGTTAATGTCAGATTTGATAGTAATTTTTAAAAATGAGAGAATGTAGTGTTTAATTTAAAAAAACAAACAAACCACCATCACATTTGCTTCCAGTTACATGGCCTGGAATGAAAAATCAACTATTCAAGGCACCAAAGTCACATCGCTTTAATTAAATGAAAGCTGTCCATCAAAATTACTCAGTTAAACACTTATGTTCAAATCAGCTTTAAAATTCCACTAAAGGGCATTATACCCAACCTGTTTTTGGATTTTTCCATCAAGTTAAGGTGCAGGAATTCCCATCTCTTTATATACAGATTTAAAATAAATTAAATACAAATACAAGGGAAGATTTAGCTCACTGAATATTTTTGTTTTTAAACGTCTATTATTTGGAAAACTCATTTCTTACTTTAAGCCATTAAAAACATTTCCACTATGGCATAATTTCACAGTCCAGACATGAAAAGACACATTAAATCATGCTGACTAACACTTTCCTCATCTTCACAGTTCTTGCATGTACTTGTTTATACTGCACACTAACACAAAATGGAAAAAGTAGGACAACATTTTTCTGAACTAACTGTTGCCATATTTTTATACTTATCCCATTTGAGAACAAAATGTTACATGGAGATGTCTGGACTGGAATATTTTAAATACAGCCACATAAGTACGTGCATACAAATGTATGAATACATGTGTAGTATGCATCTCTCTCTCACACACACACACACTAGGAAGGAATGTACATTTAGTGTGGTATAAAGGTTTGATCAATGTGAGTTTAATATGGCTTCTACTCATGAATGGACTTATTTTATGTCCTTATAGATAGGATATAGTACGAACACCCTGTATCGTCAAGTATGGTTGTCATCAGCTTCTTAGGAGGATAGTGGCCTTGTATTCCCACTAGACTAGTGCTGCATTTCAAATATTCTTCTATGGAAGAGCAGTTGTTCACCTAAAGGAATCCAGGCAAGACAAGAAGGGAAAATAAAACAAAAGTTCTCTTTAGGGCTCTCGTTTTCCAGCCCTAAATTTTCTTTGTACCAGAGGCAAGGGAAACAGGTATCTTAAATCCCTGTCTCTGGGTTAAACTACCAAAGGTCTCATGCTTGTTTGGCCTTTTGACAGGAACCAGAAAACAAAACTCCCAAATAATCTTTTTTCAGGATTTAAATAATATAAGTCAAAATCTATAGTCCCTTTTTCCTTCAGAGAAAAAAGAGGAAAATCCCATGCCCTTCTCAAGAGATTTTAAGCAATCAAAAATAGAGGTTTTTCTTTCCTCAGGACACAGAGAAAGACACGGTACATGCCCTCCCTACCCCAATAAGGCTTTAAGAACAGACAGACAGTATCCAGTACCTCCTTTAAATAAAAGCTTCAAATAAAAACTGAGAATTTCCTATGTGGTGTCCCCTTCTGTGGGCATCTGACTTTCCTTGGCACAGTAGTTGGCTGGCTTCTCCAACCACTCCAAGCCCTTAGCAACTAATTTTCTCTTTATTATGCTTCAGGCTGGCTTTCTGGGAGTGTAAAAAGCCCCAGCTGTTTCTGGGCCCTGCAAATCAACTTTTCTGAACTTGCTATTCTCCTGAACCTTTCAGGCCCCAAACAGCTAGTATATCTACAACATACAAAGAGCTGGGCCAACTCTAGTATACGTAGAGAGTTGTTTAATCTACTGATGCCAGCTCATTCAGCTGCTCCAGTTAACATGACTGATTGGAAAGTCCACAGGATAAAAATGTTTACGTAACTGTCCCTAACTTCAATTTCACTTGAAATTGCACTTATTAACTTTTGCATGTACGTATAAACACAAAATGTAATCTTTTAAGACTGCATATCCCAGATGGTACAACAAGGCACAAGGTCAAAGGAGCCATCTGAACTACCTGAGAAGTAGTCTCTCTCTCTCTCTCTCTCACACACATACACATACACAATTGCCTTTCATATCTTACTGTTCTTTTAAATGAAATTCACAAATAAAAATCAAGATGACAATCTAAGCTGTGGATTTATGCGACATTAATAACCTGCAAAAGTCACACTCCCAACCATATGAAAGTTTTGTCTGTGTCCAGTTATAAAGCCCATTTAATTAGGCTATAACAATGTTACCTTCCCCCTGCCCAAAATACTGTATTCCATGGTTTCTTTCATGTGGGAGTATAAAAAAAAAGAGTCCTGTTTGTAGATCAGCTATCAGGATAAATATGATCCTCTAACTTTTGGGTCCAAGGAGGCATCACAACTTAAGGAGAACATATATATTGGTTTTAGATAATCAGAAATGTGTCTTACAAGAAATTATCATATTCACTTTTCCCTCATAACCTCTATTCAACATACATTTTTTGTCAACCCACAACTAACTTTTGCAAAAAAGGAACTATGTTTTAGCTCATGGCAAATGATGTACAGTCTCTTCCTAACATGCGGCATGCTGCTATAAGCTAAGCAATGGAGAATGGAAAATAAGAACATCCCAACGGAATAACCAAGGGAAAACTGAAAAAAATATGACTAAATTAGACAGACAGAGATGATTATTTTGGAGGGTCAGTGGAGTTCTTAAAAAAATTCAAACAGCTTTTCTCCAAATGTCTCATTTTCTGTTGATATTGTTACCAACATTGAAATAAATATACCAGATGTAACTAACTTGCCTCTAGCCCAAAGCTCTATTTTGAATAATTCAAAAAGAGAAAGAGCACAATTGTTTAATTAAAGGGACACTTGTTTTATTTCTCATTCCTGACTGTGCCAGTTGCTTTTTTTAGAGAAAAGTATCCCTCTATAAAGAATATAATAATTCTTTCAGCACCTATATTATTTCAGTGACTAAAATTACATGCATGCTTTTTCTTTGATAAAGTGATTAAAGCATTCCCAAAGGGTTCCAGATTGGCAATGTTAACAGCTGACTCCTGTTTAATCACAAAGCTGGCACAGTACAATAAACAGCAATGCCAAGCTTCTGAACACTCTCCATTCCAGCTACCTCAGTCCAGACCAGGAATGATCTCTAGAGATGGGGAGATAATTCAGCTTCCATGACCATTTTGTCCTTGGCTTCTCTGCTGAAAGGCCGTGGGATGTTTGTGAGCTATGATTAAGGCTGTGTATTAGTCACCATTCTTAAAAGAGTAAGATTCTGTAATTTACAATAAAATCTGTGTCCACATTTCAGGAAAAATGTGGACAAATTGTAGAAAATCCAGAGAAGAGGAATAAAAATTATTAAAAGTCTAGAAAGCATGACCTATAAGGGAAGATTGAAAAAAATGAGTTTGTTTGGTCTGGAGAAAAGAAGGGGGGGGGGACATTATAACAGTTTTCAAGTACATAAAAAGTTGTTACAAGGAGGAGGGAGAAAAACTGTTCTCTTTTTAACCTCTGGGGATAGGACAAGAAGCAATGGATTTAAATAGCAGCAAGGACGGTTTAGGTTGGACAGCAGGAAAAACTTCCTAACTGGCAGGTAGTTAAGAGCTGGAATAAATTGCTTAGGGGGGTTGTGGAATCTCCATCATTGGAGATTTTAAAGAGCAGATTAGAGTAGATAAACACCTGTCAAGGATGCTCTAGATAATACTTAGTCCTGCCTTGAGTGCAGGGCACTGAACTAGAAGACTTCTCAAGGTCCCTTCCAGTCCTACAATTCTATTCTATAATTCTATACTGTTTAAAATTTAAGAAAGAAGTTGTTTAGTATATTGAATACTATCTTTCACCCTAGCTACTGGGAGTATTCAGCACATCATGCTACAGTAGAGAGAATTCTGTAAAGGGATTTGTATGTCACCTTTAACCATGCAAGGTATCTAATACAAAGTCCATAAGCAGTACTGTGTAAGGTACCTGAAACATTCCCTTTGAGATGCTGAAGTTACATATGCTTCGAAAAAAAAAAACTAGAAGTCATGTGTGCAGTGTAGTTGTAGCAGTGTTGGTCCCAGGATATTAGAGACAAGGTGGGTGAAGTAATGTCTTTTATTGGACTCACTTCTGTAGGTGAGAGAGACAAGCTTTTGACCCACACAGAGCTCTTCTTCAGATCTGGAAAAGCATTACAGCAAACTGCAAGGTGGGACAGATTGTTTAGTATAAGTTAGCACATATTGTAAAGGACCATTCAAGGTGAAGTGACCCGTTAACACCTCTCCTCATAGGACAAAAAGAGAAGGTTAGTGGGTTACAGATTGTTGTAATAAGCCATAAATCCAGTGTTTGTGTTCAGTCCATGATTTTTAGTGTCTAGCAGAGTAATGAATTTAAGTTCCCATCTTTTGAAGTGTAGTGCAGGTTTCTTTTGAGGATGAGGACTGATGGGTCACATACAGAGTGATCGTTTTGCGAAAAAAAGTGTTCACCCACAACTGATAAAAACACCCTATCTTTTACCATTTTCCTCTGTGAGTTCATTTGAGAGTAGTGATTGTCTGGTTTCACCCATAGTTATTATTGGAGCATTTAGTGCACTCAATGAGGATATCACCTATTGTGATAGGTATGTGTAGGATCCATGAATCTTGAAAGGTGTATTGTGTGTGGTGTTGATCATTGTAGCAGTGGCAATATGTCTGCAACTTTTGCATCTGTTGTTCTGGCAGGGTATGGTGTTGCTTTGAGTTGGTGTGATGTGTCCTGGTCTGTGGGGAGCTTGCTGTTCCACCTTGCATTTTGCTCTGATGCTGGGAATATCTTTCCAAGACCTGAAGAAGAGCTATGTTTGGCTTGAAAGCTTGTCTCTCTCACCAACAGAAGGTGATCCAATAAAATATATTATCACACTACCGTGTCTCTATACAGAAGTCATGGTAACAGTCAGCAGCAGAGAGTTGAATCCAAGTTAAAACAGTCCACACTTCTGTGACTTTTTTTCAGAGGATCTTAAGTCAGCAAAGCTAAAATATTAAGTTATAATGCCTTAAGTATCTAGGACAGCAAAACCTACAGAGATGAAAACTGTAGCCAGACATACTGACTCTCAGCCAAATCCTGAGACGACGAGATCAGAGACTGTCCTGTCCAATTTGTCAAGGTGGATCTACTCCCATCACTATGCTGATAGTGAAACTGAAAAATGCAGCACACCACACTCTAAACTTATCAATTTCAATGTCTGGACAGTGGAGGCGTTTGCTGGATGAACAGACATCAGCTTTGGACAGATCAGTCTGCTTTGTCTGGCTCAGTGCCAATGAAAGTTAACCTACAACCCAGATTATTTTCTTTTAAATTTGTTAAGGAAAGGAGGGTGCCACTTGGAAATACCTCTGTAACCAGGTGTGGCTACTATTTTAGAAAATATCTTGAAAGCTGAATGTTACCTAAATTACACCATTTAAGTGAGGAAGTATCTTAATGTATTTCACTGATGTTCTAACTATTTTGAAATGTGGCACTAAAATGTTTTTAAATGATGCTCTCATGGCCAAAACCAAAGGAGAGATTTCTTATATTGTACTGCAGCTGGGTCCCTATAGTGCTCCAATTCAGGTGTGCATGCACTATTGTGCTTTTGATTGGATATTTTTGGCAGCAGTGCCTGTTTGGTCTGCACATGTGCCGTACCTTTCCTCATGCCCCATAGGAAGGGTACAGGGCTGCAGATAGATGAACTGCCCTTGGTTCATTCTCTACTGCAAAATGTCACTGAGATGTGGCAGTTTTGCAGATTTCTCTGATAAGAATGTCCTTTAGAGGGGTGGACTAAGATCTAGTGGAATGGGCTATAAACCTAGGAGGACACAGGACTCCTGGGCGGTCCACCTGCTCTCGACAATATGCTCCTGAAGATAAGCTCCCCTTTCTAGAAGGGATGTGTGTGACGGCGGGAAGGGAGGTGAGAGTGGGGCAAACATGACTCATCTGGGGATGATGAAGAAACATTCCTGTCTATTTGAGGGGCAGCCACCTCGTTGGCTCTTTTTTCTTGCTCTTCAAATGATTCCTCTGGTGCGCAGTGCTCTTTCTGACACTTCATCTGAAGGCTAGGTGCCTTAGAAAACTGCTGATAGTAGGTGGCCCAAGGAGCTTGATTTGGCCTTTCGGGAGGACCATAAGGAAAGGGGGAGGACCCCAATGTTGCTCATACCAAGGAGGATGTAGAATGGTTCAAGGCTGTCTGTGTCTTGAGGTGTCCCTTGAGGAGAAGGCTCCAGATGAGTCAAGCCACGATCGATAACTGAAGGAACCATAGACAGAAATTTAGGAGTCAGAAATACTGTCATCTCCATAATCCAAAGGAGATGGGGGATGGAAAACAATGGTGAAGCAGGTTATCCCATGGGTACTAGGGAACCAGTCAGTATTAGCGAGTAATGTGGTACATGCAACAAAGTAGGCTGCGGCACCAGGAGTCTGCCCACAGTCAGTAAGGGGGACTCAGGTTCATCAGTGACTAATAGGTCTCTGAAAGATGAGAATTCCTATGGTACGGGGTGGATCTGTGTGGAAACCTGACGAGTCTCGGCAGTATATGCCTTTAGCAGGTGCCAAGCGGGTCCTGCAGGAGGGTGCTCCCTGACCACCCCTTACTTCTGGCCCTCTGGACCTTGCCATTGGGTCCCTACCCCGCAAGCCTTCCTGGACACCTCTGACACACCACCTGAGCCAGTGCAAGCCATGCATCAAGTCTGCCTCTGAACTGCGCCCAGAGAAACACCTGTATGTGCTTGTGCTTCACACAGTTCCTTTCCTTGCCTTCATGTCCTGCCTCGATACCAAGCGGCAGGGATCTCTTATCACCCCAGGAGGGCAAGGAACCCCGGTGGGCCAGTTCATATTACACTCTGATCTCATAGCCTGTTGGGGATATTAGCTGGTGGCTCCTTCACAGAGCCGTGAGCACAGGCATGTATCTGATGTGGTTCACCACCTGCCCCAACACCTTCCCCTTCTGGGGAAAGAGGGAGACCCTGGTACACATTTATATAGAGTGTGTCAGATTACAGTCCCTCTTTAGGCTTCTCCAGAATCTCCTCCTGAGTTTCAGGCAGCACTTTTCCTCCACATCTCCTGATTTATGTACACCTTGTACATGGCCCCTCTAAGCCATGAGACCACCTAGTCAACCTCCTCCTGGCGTTGGGCAAGGTGGCCATCCACCATATCAGGAGGAGAAAGCTGGATGGGGGGTTGCTCTGCGACTGTGGGGCCTATTTCAATCCTTCATGAAGTGATGTCTCCAGGCAGAGTTCTTCTGGGCTGTGTTCACTGCCTCCTCTGATGCCTTCAAGGAGCAGCGGGCAGGGTTCTCTGCTTGGTGTCCCCCTCTGGCTCCCAGATTTATCCCTGTGGCCTTCACTCCCGTCCCTGGTTTTTCATTTGTTATCCCGTGTGATTAGTTGATGCCTAGCTCCTGTGGCTCCTCCCCTTAAGCCACGGAGGGGGGGGGCCTTTAATAATGGGCAGGCCACCCATCCCCGGAGCCTCAATGCAGAGGAGATGAGTTACCACTCAGCATGCAGCAACAACCCAGCTGCACTGACTTACCCTTCCAACATAGCCTGCAGTGACTCAGTCCTCAGGCACAGGCAGCAATCCAATTGACCCACGGGCGCAGGCATTTCCCCAACCCTGCCAGAGTTGCAGATCAATCGGTGCAACAACACTACTCAGACAGGAACCTGCCTGCTGCCTCACACTGTATCAGACTTTTGAGATTCCCAGCCTGCTCTTGATCCTGTTCCTGCCCCAGCTTTGCCCAAGCCCATTCCAGTCTTGTCCTTGCTATACTCTGACACAGTCTCTGAATAGCTGATCTATACTGCTTTCAAATTACTGGAAAACAAAAAGCATGCAGATCAGTATCCTCATTGTAAATTTTCAATCATTAACATTCTATTGAAAGAAGTTAAAACTATAAAATTTATGAGCCATCTAATCTCGGATCTGAACTTACTTACATTAAGGATTGTTTCTCTAAAAAATAACAATTAAAATCTCTGCTATATGGTGTTTGAAAGCAATCACAATTTGTTCGGGCTGATGTTTTCTTATGAGTAAATACATACAAGTTGCTATTCAGACAATACAACGAAGTATAAAGTATTACTTGTTTACAACCTTTTCACACAGCATCAGTGAGATCACACAATACTGTGAACAAAGCATCCATCCACCCCCCCCCCCCCAAAAAAAAAAAACCCTGTCAACTTTTGCACAAATCAGGAAATTAACGTACTGACATTTTTAAACTGAGTTTATTGTTCACGAACAGAGCCAGATTGGCTGCACTGGAAAATTAAGTCTTGCATTTGTCCACAAAAGGTAGGAAGCAGCAGTTCCACACTTTTCACTGTGCCTCACGTTTGACATAGAGATGGCCACTGGTAAGGATGAGAAAGTATTTCTGTGTCTATGCTCTTTTGAGTCGTGTGCTTCACTGATGAGGTGGGTCAGTGGGGGGAGGGAGGAGGGTCGACGATGACACACAAACAGTTGTTTCTGTGAAATGATGGTCTGTCTCTAGGAAACAGGCAAAGCTCATCAACTCACTGCACATAATTCATGAAACAGCTATTAGATGCTAATTATTCCTGGTCAAAAGCAGCCTCACTCAAGTCTGAGCTAGTAACCTACAAGGGAAAAACTGCTATACATTAAGCAATCCCCTAAAACACGCAGTTCCTACTGCTGTCATCCCCTTCTCCCATTTGTCCTATTGGCATTTGTGCCTCAAGGCTTATTAGTAAGGCAAATAAGGCAAACAAAATCTCCATTGTAAGGGGACCTTTAAATACTGAAGAGATAATTTGAACAGCTGTTTGGTGTGTAAGAGAGGATATTACTGGACTCAAAACACAATATAGCCAAATGGCTGATAAAGAATACAGAGCACATGTATGGCAGTTTTTCCATATACTCTTAAAACATTATCTTCCTCATCATGGTTCTTTGTCCATTCTGATTTTGTCAGAACTGTACTCCATTTGTCCTTTTCCTAGCTCTTGTGAACAGATACTTGCCAGCTACAGTGAGGTGACTACGGACCATCAGATATAGGGGTTCAAATAACACCATGTCATTATCGTCAGCCTTTAACAAGGTTTTATTCAAACCGCCTGGAGAAGTAAACTCGTAAGTGTCCCTGGAGTCCACAACCCTAAGTTTAGACTCTCCAATGAGTTGTCTTCAATGCTAATAAAAGGTGTATTTTTTTACCTCAGGATAACCAATGCGTCTGAACTATCCCGAGGTAAAAATAAAACCTAGACAAGGCACTTCAGTTTTACTGTGAGGTAAGCGCTACACCCCTGCTAAAGAGTCTTGTCTTTACTATTTTTCTACCTGGATATAACTCAGGTGCATGAGTTATCCCCAAGTTAAAAAAAATGCACATTCTTAGTAGTGAAGCCTCTCAAAACTCTTCAGCACCAGGCCCTGTAGGCAGAGTCTAGTCAGCTAAGGGTCCAGAAAGAGTGTGTTTTGCCCTGAGAACAGGGGCCTCTCCTATGCCCCAAATCTTTCTTTTTAAAGGCTCACTTCCCTAGTGAAGTTCAACTGTTAGCATCTTCCTCCAGGACTCAGAGCTTATCCAATGCCTTCAGCAATAATGCCAGTTCCAAAAGGTTCAAAAATCATGAGTCAGACTCCAGAAATCATTAGATTGTCCTCAAAATCTTGAGATTTAAATATATATTATATTATATTATATTATGTTTCTTGGTTTGCCTTTTGATTGTTGAACTCCCCTGATCATCCCTAGTTTGTGGGAGAGACAATTAGTGTTGAGTAAGGTATGGTGATTTTGGCTCCCACGACAGGAGCTCTCTCTCTCTCACACATCTGCCCGTCCTCTGTCCAGCAAATAATTCTGCCCCTCCAATCTCTAAATCAATCCTATACTCCCAATTCCGAGAGCCCCCAGCCTCTGCCTCAGTTCTGTCCCCTGCCCCCATCCAGTCCCCATCAGTTCTGTCCTCCATCCCCCTCCATCAATTCATCCTCCTAGACCCTCATCAGTTCTGCCCCTCGAACCCACATTATTTGAAAACTTAATTATCTTCTTTTAACATATATGTTTGTGTGTAATTCATAAAGAAGTTTCACTGGATTCAATTCAAGGGTCAGGCACACAAATAGGAGATTCAAAGGAGATAGGAGGAAATTCCCTTTTGGGGGTGGGGGAAAGAAGGTGCTGCTGAAGCCTAGTGTAATTTCAAATGAGATAATAAGAGACAGAGGCATACACTATAATGGATTATACAGAGTAAGTCAGGTACTCTTATTTACCCCTTCACATAATAAAAACAAGGAGGCATTCAATCAAATTGAATGGCAATCAACTCAAGGCTGATAAAAAGAACATTTTATATAATTGACCAGTGTAATTTACTGCCACAAGGTATCACTGATGCTAAGATCTTAGTAGGATTTTAAAAAGGATTAGACATTGTGATGCTACCCAGAGGAACCCCAGGTTGTGAGGCACTTTGCTACCACCTGTCCTCAGTGTGAGAAGTCTTGTCTCTATCTGCTGTGGATTTGCTCCCTGACTCCACCTACCTCTGGCAACACAAACCCTGCCTTCAGGCCTCTACAGGCCTTGCTCTCTCTGCACAGGTTAACGATAGGCACAAACCACTCCCAAGTCCTCTGAGCATCCTTCTGAACGGCCTAACCCTGTTCCACTGAAAACCCACAGAATGCTCAGATTCTCTATTCCCAAGGGCATAGTACACACCAGATTACTAGCCAGGGTCACCACTCCACTTAACACGCAGCACTTAGATATATTCACAGTGAAAATCAGAATAAGTTTATTACCAAAGAACACAGATTCAAATAATAAAAAGTATGAATATTGGAAACAAGTTGTTACATATAAGATAAAACCATAAAAGGCTTTCAAAAGCCTAAATCTTAACTCACAGGACATTCCCCTCTCTTCTATAGGATAGCTTACCCAAAATCGTTTTCCTAGCACTTTCAGTCACAGTAGCTGACATTCCCCCTTTCACAAAATCAAGCCCCCTGGCAGCTTCTCTTCACAAAATTGAAAGATGCCAGGGCATCTTTCTACACACCCAGATATACTTGACTTATCCTTTGATCATCACCTGAAAACAGGATTCTCCCCCCACGCTATGTTTATTTCTTCCTATTAATTTCCTTTTGAAGCTTCTGCAAGTTCTTCATTAGCATTTGACTCACAACTAAGATACACAAAACGATTCACCAGGGAGCTAAATATCTCCCACCTCCTGTCGGAAGAAGTTTGTCGCAAGGCACACTACCTTTGAGTGTTGCTACCTTTAACTACAAGGCCTAGAGAAAATAATTTTCAGCATATATATACACAACTGCTCACCTATTTTCTATACATACATCTCCCAATCATTATGATGGCCAGTGTGACACAACCTTTCATTAGAGACCTTACAGGACATTCTTTTGGTGAACCCAGGGAGATCACTTTATCCCTGTGTACTACTCTGCCTTCTGCCAGTTGGAATCAAGAGATCCTTGGGTCACAGCCATTTACTAGATAATGAGAACATCCACAGGCAGTTCAAATAAGATTTTTTAAAATTTATTTAATCAAGAATATAAACTTCCAGCTTCAACGTACAAAGAAGGACCTTCTTTGATGGGCTTGTTATTCCATAATAGTTCACTCTGAGGTTCATTGCACCTTTCCTTTGAAACATCTGGGACCATTAGTGATAGAATAGTGGCTAGATGAACCACAGGTCTAATTCAGTATGGCAATTCCTATGTTGCTATAGGCTCAAACAGCTTAGAACCCACATACATATTTATAGAGAAAGGACTTTCTATTGCTCCTGCAATCTCAGTTTTTTTCCTGAAATATCATCTCAGATCTAAACTTATGATGAGTGACAGGAGAATTAGTTTGTTGTCAGAAAGATTAGTTTTGTTGGACTTTTGAAATTATTTGAAATTATTATAATAGTCTTTGTTCAAATTAAGAAATGCTACAGTGTAAATAATGTATGGCAAAAAATGGAAGAGATCAAATAATTATACAAAACAAAAAAATAAATGAAGCACAGTCCACCAATACACTCAGGCAGCTGTAAAATAATTTAATACAATTTATTTATAAAAACATGATGCAATTGCAATTATAGCTATAATCTAATAAATATCACCCTCATAAAACCTCAGCTGGAAGGGGAATCCTATATAGGAAAAAATGGAGAAGGGAAAAGGTTTGAAAATAAAATCAAAGCTTTAAAAATCAAAATAAAACTAAAAAACAAACACTTGGGGAAAAAAAGAAAGATTTTTAACATTTGCAATGGAAGCAGGGACTGAGATCAATGAGGCCAATGAGAAGAGAATTCCATAACCTGGGAGACTACCACAGCGGAATGATACTGACCTGCTAACTTTAAGACCTTGTCGTCATTGCTAAAAAGGTGTATTTTTTATCTTGGGAGATATTTTTTATCTTGGGGCAACTAACTTCATGAGCTATCCTGAGGTAAAAACCACAGTGGAGACAAGGTACTTTAGTTTTATCACAAGGTAAACTAGGGGAGGTCAATTGAGGTGGCAGCATAATGCTTACCTCACCTAGCTTATCTCAGTAAAACTTAAGTGGGGCCTTGTCTTTACTATGGATGTTAATTACCCAAAGGTAAAAAATTTACTCTTTTTTAGCAATGGAGACCAAGCCTTAGACATGATGATGAAACTCTTAAAAGAGGTATGGACATGGTAAGTGCCACAATGCAGCTCAAGTACAAGATCTTGCTGGTCGAGCTTACAAGGCCCTATACTCAACTTCATGACATTTCTCTGCCTGTATGTAATGGGATAACTTTTGAATACCACATCCAATCAATTACAGAATTGTAGGGAGTGGTCTAGGAATCAATGGGCAGACTTCAGTGATTCTGGGGGAAATTTGAAAACCAGAAGGAGAAAAATGGGGAACACATGGAGCCCCTTTTCCCTCTGGTAGAGCCATAGCACTAAGCACCTCTGTAATTGTCTATATGTCAAAAACAAACTGAGGGCACCACCCATTCACACCTTCCAGCATAACAATACCCCATCTCATCTCTGTCTATCCTCCCAATAGAATTCAACATGCTGACACCCTGAGTGACTCATCTTCCAGAGAGAAAGAAGATAAATAATAATGGTTGGTGGGAGGGCAGTAATGGAAACATGAACCCCTGGGATGGGGGCAAATGGAGGACATGGAGATGAGGTGAATGGGGTCACATAGAACTTTGATAGGGGAAATTGGGGGACCTTGGTATGGGGGGAATACAGATGCATATAGAGCCTCTGGCATGTGGAAAAAATACAGGAGCCTGGTATGTTGGGAGGGAAGAATGGGGGCACGCATAGCCCCTAGCATGGAGGAGGAGAATGGGGGGAAATGGTATGGAAGGAGGGGGTTATGGGTGACACAGAGCTCATGGCAGGTGGTGGAGGCGGGAATGGGGCATCATTGCAGAGCCCCTGCCATAGGGGAGACAGGGGAAACACAGAGCTCCAGGCACACAGTAGAGTGTTTGGGCAATTGCAGTGAGTCCCTGAGATAGATGGAGATGGGAAGGTGGCACACAGGGAGTATGTTGGGGAAAACAGAGGAATGCAAGGACCCATTGGTGTATATAATGAGAGTGGCCTACATAAGCTACAAAGTGTGTGACTCCTTAGAGAGTGGTCTCCAAACTTTTTAGGTCACAACCCCCCTTACGCCTGTCCACACCCTGGGGCTGGGAGCAGGGCCATGGCTGGGGCCAGGGGCTGGGAATGGGGTGACTGGGGGCCAAGCAGGTAACAGCGGCCAGAGGCCGGGTGCCGTGGCTGGGGACACGGAGGGCTGAGTGGAGATCAGCAGTAAGGGCTGGGTGCCCAGTGGGGAACAGCAGCCGGGGGCTGGGAGCTGGGTGGAGAACAGTGGCTGGGAGCCAGGGCCAAGGCTGGAAGCGGGGGCCAAGCCAGGAACCGCAGCGGCAGCCTGGCCAGGAGTCGTGGCTGGGGGGGCAGGGCTGAATGCTGCAGCCACAGCCATGGCTGGGAATTGGGGATGGGGCCGGAGCAGAGCTCGGGGCAGAGCAGGGCGGGATGGTGCCTCCTCCCCACCCCCATAGGGGCTAACCTGGGCCCTGCCACACCCCACAGTTTGGGAACCTTTGCCCTAGTACATATCCATGGACTATGCAGTTAAGGACTTTAAAAATCAATAGGGACAATGTAAAGCCAATCTCCCACTTAACAGGCAGACAATAAAAATTGCAGGGTGGGCAAGATATAATAGTTGCTCAAATCAGCAAGTAAACCTGTGTTAGCATTCTCTACAAGCTGCAAGCAATGGAGAAAGCTTTACTGTAAGCCCTGCTCACATGGAACTACAATAATTGAGTCTCACGGTCACATGCTTTTATTGTGAGGTTGTCCCTGGATAAATGAAGGTGTAGCCTGCACATATTTTACAACTGGGAAAAAAAACTTTTGTGCCACACCTGATACAGGTGTGGTTGAAAGTGACGCCAAGTAAAAAGAATCTCACAGAGCCATATTGACAGAGGTGCTGGAACAATCTGAATAGTCGGGGTGCTGAGAGCCATTGAACCAAATTGTAAACCCTGTATATGATGGAAATCACATCAAGCCAGGGTACAGCAGCACTCTCAGCACCCATGCACAATGATGTGGAAAATGGGCAGAATAATGTTGTTGTGTACAGGATGGGTAACACCCTAAGATGTTCTGCAGTGCTATGTAGTCAGCTGAATGAAGACCAGTCACAGTGCAAAGCTTGTAGCTACTAAATTATAGAACAGGTGCACAAGAAAACTGAATAGTCTGAATAGATTCTAATAAAAAAGAAAACAAAACTCAGATTAATGTAATACTAATACTTGGTATCCATAAGGAATCAGACAAACAATACATTTCCAAATAAATATGAAATAAGTGTTACAGACAGTTAAATTTAATACATACTTTTTCGTAACCTTTTAATAATATTTTACTACTCATCCAATGATTTTAACACAGCGCCCCCATAATATATTTCCTGTTAACCTGTGATAAATTATAGGTACTAAGGTAATGGAGGAATCTCATAGGGACAGAAAAATCATTCCAAACCTTCCTTTTACTTGGCTGCAGAAAACACAGTGAGGGCTTCCAAAATCAGCTCAACTGTTACCACCAGCATATCTCTACACTAAATTCTAGTGCATACAAACAAGTATTTTTCTGGCTTATGGCAAAATTTTCTCATATATCTGAGCTTGATTATCCAACCTCTCCACTTGGTAGTTCTCTTTTTCCATGTTTTTTCAAAGTGACAACTTCCTTTCCCACCAACAGCAACCAGGCATGTTACCCTCCTCTAAAATTGCTCTGTGGCCTGGCTCAAAATGTATTCTTTAAGAGCCCCAATTCAGCACATACTTAATTGCTTTGCTAAACCGAGGCTAGACATCAAGGATGTTTCTATTCTCAACTAGAGGCTATTTCTCAACTAGACATCAAGGATCCAATGTGCCCTCATCTCCCACTGACATCAATGAGAGTTGGAACTGCTCAACTTGGCTCAGAAGATGTACAAATCTCACAAAACTAATTCCCAAGCATGTCCCTGACTGCAACCAGACAAATGAACAAAAATTACCAGGTTTTGATTTGGGATTTATGCAGGGCAGTGTAATGTTTTATTCTGGATCAACCAGGACAACACAAGGGATCAAATTCACCTTATTCTTGTGCACAGTCCCACTGACTTCACACTAGAGCTAACTCATTAGTAAAATGCTTCCTTCCTCTCTGTTTTATCAAAATAATGAGAACCTCAAACATATTCTGAAATAATGTAAAAGCTACAGTTACTATAATATGGATATATCTGAATACTTAAAATGTTAAACATGTAATTGCTGCAAACATCCCTCCAATATCTTCCACTCAAATAGTGTTTAACATTTTAAAACTAATCAGTCATCATTAACAGTTGCAGAAAGAGTGCTACAGAATACAATGTTAGAAGTTGTACACGGAACAGCCACATTCACTCTTCAGACAACCTGTGAGGACATTCCTGCCTGTGTTCTGTACCTAATAAACAACATGGACTCAGTACACTAAATCACCACTAAAGGAAAATATGTCGCAGTTTTTTCCCATTTATTAGTTTATACTATATGTTCATACCTAGATAAAGTTGAGCAATGTGTGTTTCTGCCTACAGTGGGCATTTTTGGCTAAGCCAAGTTAGGGCCTTCACTCAGCTTTTTTGTCTGTAACATTACTTTTGAATACCACATTTGATCCACTTGAGAATTTCAGGTACTTTTCTAGGCATTAATGGCCAGAACCCTATTGATTTCAGTGAAAACTGGAAAAGCCATTAGAACTTTAAAAGCTGCTCTTTGCCCTGCCTGCAGAGAGAGCCGCTTTACAGCTGTAGGGAAAATGCTCAGCCAGCTGGGGGAGGCAAAGGGAGAGGATGGTGAAAGAGTCTTCCATCCCTTCTCCAGGGCTGGTTCTAGGAGCAGGTTGGTCACCCCGTGCGCCAACTTCCAGGGGGCGCCAAATTGCTGTGCCACTTGGCTTATTTTCCCTCTGACCCTCTGGTCTCTATTTTTCCTTTTTTTTTTTTTTAAAGCTCAGCTGCTTCAGGGGAATATTCTCCTCCATGGCCAGCAAAATGGCTAGGGCCTCTCTAGCCTCTCTCCCACCTAGCGCATTCCCTCCCAAAGCCTTCACCATGTGGGGGTACAGTAGATGGTGTGTGCTCCTGCCCATCCCTTCTAATGCAGGGAGAGTTAAGAAAGCTCCATTCCTTCCTCCCTCCTAGTGTGCTGCTTCTTCAAAGCCTGCGCCATGGTAGGGTGGAGAGATAGGAGGAAGAGGGCACCATCCCTTCCTCCCCCACCAACCCCAATGATCCAGTCAGAAGAAAGGTATTTCGGAGGAGGAGAAAAAAAGGAGATAAACAAAGCCCCTGCAGTGTGGGAAAGGGAGGAATGGAGGGAGCTGCTCTGGGGGACACACCCATCACTTTTAACCAGGTCTGCAATTGATGGTAGCCATTCATACCTTCCTGCATAACAGCACAAGCTTAATTATTTACACAGAGTTTTTCTGTCACCACCCCAATCAAATTTTACTCCCATCCCAATCTTGTTGGAGCATTCCTCTCCCTGCCCAACACCTTTTCAGAAAACCAGAGGAGGCCACTTTCAATGGGCTTCTGAGTGTCTCATGTTTCTGTGGAGTCTGTTAGCTGAAACAGACTTTGCCGTTCTGTTCTAATGGGGAATTCATTATTGGTACAACTCTTCCAGCCTCAGTTTCCACAGCTACAGTCTCAGTTTCTGAGGGCAACCAAGCTAAGATTCTGCTCCCAGATACCTTCTTAGACAGTCCTTAAACCTGAAAATTAATTTGCACTGAAAGTGAATATCACACAGTGCTCGACCTACATGAGCAATGAAGTGTGCCACTCTCCAGTTGATACTAGATGCTTCTTCAATTATCTATGCAGTAAATGGACTATAATATTATGAAGACTGTATTACTAAAAATAAAAACAATGTGAAAATCCAGTATCTGTGTTTATTTTTATCCTCTTCACGACTACAAAAGAGATCAAATATAGAATTCTAAGAGCTCTCTCAAAGGCTCCTCAATGGAAATAGAATATTAACCACTTTGAAACAATTGTCAAGAGCAGCAAAGTTGACAACATTAGAAATTGTGCTGTACTTCCAAATGTCACTAGTCAAGTTAAGAACTGCCGTCACAATCCTTAAAGTGAATATTGTACCCTGAGTCATTATGTATAAATGAGCTACTTTTCAGAACAGGCATTCCCTTCAGTAGAGAAGGGGGTGGGGGAAGAGGAACATAACCACAGGAACGCTGCAGTGATCAGCTGGTGAATGTTACTGAAACAATCTCTCTCATTTCAAGATGCGTAGGAAAGAATTAAGTAGATGTCATGCTAAAAGATTTAACATCCAGTTTGAGGACAAAAATCAGAACGCAATGCTAACAGACTGTCCCAATATCAAGTAACGGGAATGCAAGTTGATCATTTAATTTCTATCATTTACTGTCAATGACGAAATACTATCAGTGTATTACATTTGCAAACAAGCATTACCTAAGGAAACTAATCTACTACACGGACAGTATCATGTTTGACGCTAGCACAGAAAACGGACTTGTTCCCATAGGCCTGGTCTACACCATAGGGTTAGGTCAATATAAGCTGTCTTGTGTTGACCTAACCATAGAAGTGTCTTCACTTAAATTTGGCTCCCACTGATGTAAGTGCTTCTCTACGCTGATTTAGTAGCACCGTCTTCCCAAGTGGCATAGAACTACAGTTGATGTAATTAGGTCGATGCAATGTTAGTGTAGACAGTGCATTGCTTACATTGACTGTTACAGGCTCTCACGAGGCCTCTCACAATGCCCCACATTGATTAAACAATTGATAGAAGTGCTCCTGTGAGGACACATAGTGCTGACACAAGGAGCCAAGCGTGCACATACACAAGCAATTTTACAATTGCAGTGGCTGGTGTGCCAACACAAAAGTTAGATTGACATAATTTTGTTGTGAAGATGCAGCCTTAGTGGGGAATACAGTTTTTAACAGCAAAGTACGATGTAAATTGGCCATTACTGTACCTTCATGACATCTTTATAGGAGCGAATGACCTCAACTTCCTCTTTTTCATCATCCTCTTCCTCCACGCCTTCGTCCAGAGCCTCATAACCTTCATCTTTACTCCTATCTATCTCCACTGTATTGGTCATGTGATCGATAAGCTGCTCCAACGGTGGACTTAGTTCTCGCTCTTCATTCTCCTTCAAGCCATAGTCCAGTGCTTTATAAATAATAATCCCCAGTGATTCAATAATCTACAAGAAAGAAAGCAACATTATTATTAACGTAACGCAGATGAATTAACAGGCAAGTGTCAGAACACAAACATCCTTGAGCAATGATTGATAAGATGCCTACTCTATAACTGCTGAATTAAGATTGAGATTTATAGGATCATCCAAATTAAAGAGGGAAGTGACCCTCCACATTGCACCACTGCGCTGCAAGTGCAACATACAGCACTCAATAGCAAAATACATCAAGCTACATTTTTTAATGTTAAAATCTGACAGGAAGAAATCAAAATTATTTAAAACAAAGTAGGACCATTTTGATTTTTTTCCCCCTAAAAGTGCTTCATCTCAAAATATTTTTTGCAGATGCCTATAAAAGTGTGGTATATGTATACACTTTTATCCCCCTTTTGTTTAAAAAAATAAATAAAGGGGGGGGGGGGTGGAAACCTATGAAAAGATGCCTCACTCCTTCCACAAGTGGTAGTGACTTGCAGAAACCTGCCAAGTCCACCATCTCATTGCCTCAAGGGATGACTGACCAAAGCTATGAGGATCTGTTTCATTCAGAACCCAACTGAGCTCTGGTCAAACCACTGAGAACTGTTTTGCTTGCAACATACTTGGAGAAGAGACAGAGATCCCATATAGGAAAATCAAGTTGTCGTTAGCAATAATAAGGTAGCCTCTTGGGACCTCAACTAAGATCAGGGCTATATTGTCTGTACAGTGCCTACTACTGCAGAATAAGAGAGTCTCTGCCCTTCTCAATCTTTCCTCGTAATAAAAAAATTCTCTTGAATGCTCCAAAATGTCAAGTATACCTTTTCTTTCTTTACAATAGTTATTATTTATACCTAACTTTAGAGACCTTAGGGTGAAAAAAATCATGCTCTCTTAGAGCTGATGGCTACTGTGGTATTATATAAATGGTCAGGCTCCAGTGTTGGAGTAGAATAGAAGTTCTGGAACAGAAGATAGTAATGGAAATATTTCCAAAAGCAGATACTTTCAAATGTTCCAGTCCTTTAGTAATAAAGTTTCATTTCCCCCAATCTGGCATTACATATAATTTTAGCTAAAAGCAACTTATTTTTTAAAGTAGCAATGCTCACATCTTAAAAAAAATATTTTTAATGGTTTAACTTGGGCAAACTACTTATTTCACTACAGTAAAACATTTCAAAGAGGCCTTACTCTAATGGGTTCTAGTTTAGTAGGGGGATTCAAACAGTTTAATCATAATCACATCCAGACAGAAAATTTCATGCACCAGAAATGGACCAGCAGTTTTATGCTTCAATTTCCTAGTGAGACTTGGAAATGCATTAGTAAAGAGCATGAAATTGTTAGCCCACTACTGGTGCAGAAATAAGTGGCAATTTGTACCTTGATTCGTAAGTAATCCTTCCTGAAATGCAGAACTTTCCTATTTATTTTTTCCAACAAAACAAAACATTCCTCAACATAAAACACATTGAAAAATTGTCCATATTTCACAACAAAACAATTAAAACACCAGCACATTAAAGGAAAGAAAAAGGCAGATTTGTCCACCTAGTACATTTATTGTACTTTCCAATATTTTAACAATTATACGGAATAATATGGATTTTCCTATATTGTTTTACAACAGCTTTAAAAAAGATACACGGTACTCTCATGAACATGTCTGGTTTGGCTTAGAAAACTACAAAGCAAAGCTGCGCATCCCTATTTTGGAATAACTGTGAATGAGATATATTCAAAGAAAGGCCCTTGGGAAACTTTCATAATGAACACATACCGTCTGAAAATGTGAAACAAATATAATAAAGCAAAGTACATTTTATAAGTATGGCTCCCTTCCACTAAGGTCCTCAGTGTAACCTCAACATGTACTTCAATAGTTGAAAAATCTAAGAAGAGTTAAATCCACATTTGGAGGCACTCACCAGGTACAATTTACATAACATTCAGCAAGTTCAGTTACATCATTAGCAGAACCTCCCTACATATTTTATACTGTCTTAAATACTTGCTGGACGGTACACAGAAATTCTTTTGATATAGTAGTTTAGTCTTGTTCAACAGGTGGAATCATACTGAAATGAAGAGCAGTTTAACAACTACTTAAGTATTTCTTAAATATCTGATATGAATGCACAGTATAAATTTTGTCTAGTTTCATAAAAACAAAAGTCTAAGAAGTTTGATCTGTTCAGTTCTTTTTTCTCAGGTGTTAAATTTGACATAAAAAAATAAAAGGATTTTTGTGGCAAGGCTGCAGGTCCAGGATCCAATGAGCACTTTTCTTGGAAAACACAGCAAAGCAGGCTTAAAAGGGTAAATTCTCTCTTTTTAGTTAAGAACAGGGATTAAGGCCTTCAAAAGTACTACAACTAAAACTCAATGACAGCAGCTGCTTTCTTTGATGTACCAACACTGTGCCTGTTCCAGTCTGGTCATATGGCTTGTGCATTTTTATGTGCTAAGCATAGACTTCATAATACATGCTAATATGGCCTGACACAAAAGCCTGAACAGTAACCATTCAGAACTACTTCTCTGCCTTTCAAATCCTTTATTTTGTCATGCTTAGCAACATATCTATTCTGTCTCTCAGTTTCAGCTTGTTAGGACACAGCAATGAACATCTTAACTGAGAAACTTTGCATTAACTATTTTGCTGCTGCTGAAATCATGTAATGGACATGTATAACACTTTAACTAATGCTATCTTGCCCTGGAAGTTATAGAAACATACCTGAGTGCCATATGAATACCAAACAAAACCAAAAAACCTTTCCAGATTTTTGCACATTCATAAAATAACCAGTAGTGAGACTTTAAGGATGGAGGTAAAGGATAATTTAGGTATGGCCAAATATCTAAACAAATACTTTGCCTCCATTTTGAATTAGGCTAATGATGAGCTTGGGGATAGTGGTAGAGGGGTGGCGTGGCTAATAGGAATGAGGATATGGAGGTAGAAATTACCACATCCGAGGTAGAAGCCAAACTCGAACAGCTTAACATTAAAGGAGCTAGCTCATGAAATTGCAAGCCCATTAGCAAGGACTTTAAATGAATCTGTAAACTCAGGGGCTGTATCGTATGACTGGAGAATTGCTAACATAGTTCCTATTTTTAAGAAAGGGAAAAAAGGTGATACAGGTAACTACAGGCCTGTTAGTTTGACCTAAGTAGTGATGAACAGTCTTGGAAAATTGTTTGAAAGAGAAAGTAGTTAAGGACATCGAGGTTAACAGTAACTGGGATAAAATACAACATGGCTTTACAAAAGGTAGATCATGCCAGACCAATCTGATCTCCTTTTTGAAAAGATAACAGATTTTTTTTAGACAAAGGGAATGCAGTGGATCTAATTTACCTAGATTTCAGTAAGGCATTTGATACGGTTCCACATGGGGAATTATTAGTTAAATGGAAAAAGATGGGGATTAATATGAAAATTGAAAGGTGGATAAGGAACTTAAAGGGGAGACTACAACGGGTCATACTGAAAGGTGAACTGTCAGGCTGGAGGGAACAATCTTATTTAACCTTTTTATTACTGACCTTGGCCCAAAAAGTGGGAATGTGGCAATAAAGTTTGTGGATGACAAAAAGATGGGAGGCATTGCTAATACAGAGAAGGATCGGGATATCATACAGGAAGATCTGGATGACCTTGTAAACTGGAGTAATAGAAATAGGATGAAATTTAATAGGGAAGAGTGCACGGTCATGCATTTAAGAACTAACAACAAGAATTTCTGCTATAAGCTGGCGACGCATCAGTTGGAAGTGACAGAGGAGGAGAAGGACCTGGACATATTGGGTGATGTGGCTGTGAAAAAAGCTAATGCGGTCCTTGGATGCATCAAACGAGGTATTTCCAGTAGAAAAAGGGAAGTGTTAGTACCGTTATACAAGGCATCTGGAATACTGTGTGCAGTTCTGGTCTCCCATGTTTAAGAAAGATAAATTAAAACTGGAACAGGTGCAGAGAAGGCCTACTGGGATGATCCGTGGAATGGAAAACCTGCCTTATGAGAGGAGACTCAAAGAGCTTGGCTTGTTTAGCCTAACCAAAAGAAGGTTGAGGGGAGATATGGTTGCTCTCTATAAATACATCAGAGAGATAAATAACAGGGAGGGAGAGGAAATATTTAAGTTTAGCACCAATGTGGATACAAGAACTAATGGATATAAACTGGCCAACAGGAAGTTTAGATTTTAAATTAGATGCAGATTTCTAACCAGTGGAGGAGTGAAGTTCTAGAATAGCCTTCCAATGGGAGCAGTAGGGGCAAAAAACCTAGCTGGCTTCAAAACTGAGCTTGATAAATTTATGGAAGGGATGGTCTGATGGGACAGCCTACTTTGGCAATTGACTGATCTTTGACTACTGGTGGTAAATATGCTCAATGGCCTGTGAAAGGATGTTGGATGGGGTGGGTTCTGAGTTATTACAGCGAATTCTTTCTTTGGTGTCTGTCTGGTGAGTCTTGCCCAGGGTTTAACTGATCATCATATTTGGGGTCGGGAAGGAATTTTCCCTCAAGGGCAGATTGGCAAAAGCTCTGGGAGGTTTTCGCCTTCCTCTGCAGCATGGGGCACGGGGTCACTTGCTGCTGGATTCTCTGTACCTTGAAGTCTTTAAATCATTATTTGAGGACTTCAATAACTCATTCTTAGGTAAGGTGTCTATTACAGGAGTGGGTGGGTGACGTTCTGTGGCCTGCATTGTGCAGGAGGTCAGACTAGATGATCATATTGGTCCCTTCTGACCTTAGAGGCTATGCGTATAAAGAATTGGGGAAATATAATTCCATTTGTCTTAAAATAAAATAAGAGTCATCGGCAAAGTGGCTCAGTACTGGTGTACTTGAGATATATGTAGAGAATGAAAAACCCAACTTTACCTTAACGTAATAGAAATAATCTGATTTTTGTTATATGAATGAGTTGGATTTAAGAATATTTTGTTGTGTTTAACTAATAACAATGTGTTCTATCTGTGTGTGTGTCTCTCTCTCACCCAAACACACCTGCACTCACACAAAATCTGTCCACTTGCCTTCACTAATGATCTAATAGTTAAGCACAGTTTGGAGTACAAGTTCAGCCTGTGGGAACAGCTTCTTTCCTGGTTTAAAGCCATGACTTTCAAAGGAACTTAGTGTAAAGGTGGAAAGCATGAGTATGCATGCTCCCTAGTTAATTTTTAAAATGTTATTCAGCCATTGGTTGATTTGTA
Source organism: Emydura macquarii macquarii (assembly GCF_026122565.2). Lineage (NCBI taxonomy): Eukaryota > Metazoa > Chordata > Testudines > Chelidae > Emydura > Emydura macquarii. The sequence continues at coordinate 13,768,704 of NW_027130349.1, forward strand.
GAGGGCAAATCTTCTGCCAAAGTTTTGAAACATCAGAAACTAATGTTCAAGCTCAGTACAGTACACAGAAAATGACATGAGCTAGGCAAACGTGGCATTGTTTTCTGTTGGCACTGGCATTATATTGTTTCAATGCAATGTAATTATTTCAATGTTATCAATTTACAGCTGCTTGGTTTAAAGTAAAGCCTCCAAATAACACTGTGTTAAGGCCTTTGCTGTTTTTTCAGTCTATGAGCAAAAATATTTAAGGCCTTATAGATATAAAGCCATTATATATTGGGCTTTCATATATATACTAATTTAGGACACATCTAAAAGGTTTAACTTAAATTAATATGAACTTAAACAGCTATTGTTCTTTCTTTTAGGAGATACACCAGTATTTTTTTCCCAACCTATTTATTTTTCAGACATACTGGAACTGATGTGCAAACAGGCAGAGTCCGCATGCCATTCCCCCATATTCATCATATGCAAAACAGGGTAATGTCTGTAAACTCACCACCTTCCTGGGGTTTGCTTTTATTTTTAAATAAAGCAAGGAAGCCAAAGGCAGGGTTGAACTTACAAACATAAAAGGACTTTTCTCCAGCAGAATTCCTGTCCTACTCTATAGTTCTCTTTTACTCAGAAAGCCACTCAGACCTTTGTATCACTGAGCGGGCACTAAAGAGTCCCAAATGCTGCCAAGGTGGGTCAACAGAACAGCTCTAAATCTCTCCACAGCGACCTAAAGGCTCGCAATCCAGCCTTTAAATAATATATTTAATAATATATTAATATATTTAATAATAATATTTGCATTTCTATTGCACCGTTCATCACAAATTTTAACAGCATTTTACGAACAATGAAGTCTAATGATAAACAAAAATAATAAAGAAATAATAAAGAATAAAGAATAAATTCATCTATGGATCTCAAAAGCACTTTACAAAAGTGGGTAACTGTTCTGACAGTGTTTCTTAGCTCCCACAACTGGAGACACTTTTAAAGGAGATAAACTTTTAACTATAAAACGTGTGTGTAAGACACAAGTGAAAACAGCACAAACTTGCTTATGACCAACTGTCAGTCTCAGTTTAGATCAGAAATATCGTTAGTAATTATTTTTCTACTTATAACATAGTAATATATCTGCTTCTGTAATATCTAATTTTGTATGTCCAATTAGATTACATATGTTACAAAGGGTGAACAAACAGTTTTATTTTATGGTAATCTGAAGAGCTACCGAAATATACAGTATGGTTACTGACCCCAATGTTTGGTGTCCTTTATAATTCTGAGTAGAAATATCTACATTCTTATACAGACCATATCAAAGCATCTCATATATATTAATGCATTTGTCATCAAAACACCCCTGTGGAAGTAGGATAATATTATCCCCATTTTACAGAGAGGGAAACTGTTGAAATGGATGCTGTTACCAGGGGCCAACTTGCAACACAGCTTGCTGAGCTGGTGAAATGAAGCCAATTTTCAACTTCTTCCAGCTGGGCAACTAGGATTTGGAACACTTCTGGTTAATCAAATGAATTACTCATTATGAAACTATCCATACACAGAGATTAATTATTATTTAACTTTTGGGCGGTATGATTCACCATAAAAATAGCTGAGATATATTGCACCTTGCTACTAAAAATAACTTCAGTGTTAAAGGAAAAATTGGTATGTGCTATGTCTAACAAAGCAAAAAGGGGAAAAAAAATTAAATGCACAAACCCTACCTTCTCTGTAAATTCTCTTATGTACAAAATTTGTTCCTCTTTAGGGATGGTCTCTTGATCTAAACTATACATACACTAACCTGTAAAAATGCCTTTTTAATATCCAGAGTAGTTCTCTTTCAAAATAATCTTACGGAGTATACTACGATTCGTTCATACTGTGCTTGTGCAATGTGCGCATATCTTGAAACATATATACCTTTATATTTTTATTCAGACAAAGTGTACAGATTCAGTACAACAGCTCTCAATAAGATTTAAGTATATGTATAAGGAGGTCCTTAAGCAATCATTTTCAAAGCAAATTAAATATATAAAACCTAAATCTTTTTAACATCTTTTGACTCATTTGTTTCTAAAAGACAGAACTATACTGTAATTTACTTATAAACACATTCATGCTCATAAGTAATGTACCTTCTTCAATCTCAAGTGCTAATAACAAACATATTATGCTCTTTGTTGCCTACGTTTAGCTTCAGAGATTGTCTGGGAAGCAGTCTCATTTACTAATGTAAATGGAAACAGAATTTGGCCCATTATCTCAATCTTAATGCATAATTTCCTTGGTCTATAAAAACGAGACTGGAACACAAACTGTAATTATTTTTCATTCATTTTTTCACACATTATAGCCTCAGAAATTTAGATAGTAGTTATTGTTATTTTCTGACCATCCCAAGGGTTTTATATTGTTTTACCTTTTTATATTTGTAGATCTTACAGTCTTTCTTTTATTTTAGTGAGATTCCATTATCATAAAGTCTCCGCATAAGTTCTGTAGCCTATAGAACTAGCCTGCTTGCTTGCATTATTATTATTAGAGATATTTTGATATGATTGTGTGATTCAATAATAAAATTAGATATTTTATTCAGCTGTAATGCAAGGTACCTTCCAGGCCACATCCTGGATGACAGCTACCATTAATATATATATATATATATTCAACCTTTGGCTTAGATAAATGTAGAACAGGATAGGACATATATGGTCATAACCTTTACCCTAGACAAGTCAAGTCAACCTTTGGCTTAGATAAGTATCAATGTAGAACAGGATAAGACATATATGGTCGTAACCTTTACCCTAGACAAGTCAAGGGACATTAAAAGGGGAAGGGGCTATCCTGTTACCAAGAAACTTTATAAGAACACCACAGAACCCACAATAAGCTAGAAATAACAAAGGTGAGATAAAAGACCACCTGGAAAGGGATGTGGATACGTCAATAATACGTACGAACTTAGTAGCCAATAGATTATGTGTACCCCCAAAGTTTGAAGGTGGAAAGGCCAAGTATGGGCCAGAGGATCCGTATTCTTGGGTATAAGAAAGATCAAATCTAGCTAATCGGGGCAGTCGATGTCAGCTATCCCTGCTTGAAGTTTTATTTAGTGTTAAGATTCATTCTTTATTTTATATTCTTAAAGTTGTAATGTTAGTCTTAGCTTATAGCTCTTAGCTTTGAAGCAGCTCTTATTCCACTCAACTCCAACTTGAGAAATTAGACATCTCTTTCAACCAAGTCCAGGAAGGGTGTGAGTATACTAGTTTAAAGCATATCATAGATATATCTATCAAATAAGTCTTTATCTTTAAGATTGTATTAATCCATTATCAATTTCATTATTCATTTTATTTTCTCTATATCAGTCATTTGTTTATTATTTTATGTTATTTTAATAAATTTATAAAATTATGCAAATATTGGTTATCACTGGAATTCTTCCTGTGTTGTACCCGGGGTCCTTATAACTCACCTGAAGCCTGATTAAGGATACGAACCTCATAATCCTTTAATTAGAGCAACTGGCAAATCTATTCAATAAATTAATAACCATAAAATCAGGCTACAGTTCTACAGAATGTTTTGCTCCTGATTTCAACTTTTAAATATAAAATGATCTTTTAAACTAAGTGGATTAAAACGTTACAGAAGATGCTAAGCTCAGTGGAAATGACGGATCAGAACATCAGAGATGTTTAATGCATCGTTTTGTCCTTTATTTTAGAGTAACTGCAGGGGCCAACCCATTCCACGAAGTACTGTCCTCATTCTGTTTTTATGTAAAAGACATTCTGAGGCTCGTTAGAGTGTTACTTCATAAATTAATGCTAATTTAGAGCAGCTTCAATCCAGTATTCATCTATGTACAAATGACTGAAACCAAGTTTAAGTTTACCACAGCAGAACCATCTCACCTGCACCTATCTTGGCAAAGACATTGCTCTCCTCCTAGGCACGTTGCTATCCTTCAGTGCTCCCGAGGTTACTACGTTCGGATAGAAAAATGTATGTTTGATCCTGTTACAGAGGAATACAGTTAAGCTTTCTATGCACTGAAGTGAACTCCCTAAGCAAACCAACACAGAAAGTAAAGTGTCTAGCTGGCTATCAACTATATAACTAGGCCAAAAAAATTTCAAGGGTGTGCCTTCTGTTGTAATTCTATTACTAACAAGAGGGACAAAGTAGACTTTCATCATGTTAACACTGTAAATTAAAGTCCTGCCTAGACTAGAAAAGTGTACCAGCTTATATCGATTTAAAATTGCTCTAGTTAAATAGGTGCAAAGTTATCAACTTAAGCAAAACTGATGTAAGTAAGGATGAAACTGGTTGATGCGCTTAAATGAAGCTGCCATTGTCATTTATACGGAAAAAACATTCTGGAAAGAAAAGTATGAAATGCTCACTATTTACAACAGAGCACCCCAAGACTGCCTAGGGTAAAACTACCTCCATGACTCTGTGGAGAAGGATAGCTCCTTATCCTGGCAGCTTAATGTATATAAACTTATTTACCAAAGAAAGTATTGAGAACTTGAAATCTCACCTATAAAATGAAAGACATGGGGGTGGATACGAGGGAAAGATAAAGCCTCATGTTGAGGCTCTTTTGAAGTCAGACACTTCAAGGAAATGTTAGAGTCACATTATGGCAATTACTTAATCGTGGAACGAGGGAACTACCACATGGACTACCATGACAGAATCTCAGAGGGTTGCTAATGTGCTGTATAAATACCCTTTCTTCCTGGGTCACGTAGGATCTCTGTAACACTGTTATACAAATAGAACACTACAGGATGACATGGCCTTCTTTAAGGCACACAGTGTTCATAAATATTCTTTCATGTGCCTAGTATATCTGAAAACAAACATCTCACTGACATTCAGACGAAAGCAGCACAAGACTAACTGGCTAAGCGATCATACAACATTAATAGAGAGCTATGCATACGAGTGTATCTTGTTGCACATTTTCCTGTGAGCTCTTATAATGGGTCCCCTGGAAACGACAGCTTACGATTGAGTAATTCAAGATGGTATCACTAGGCTTTGTCGGTTTGGTACCTCTCACTATGATAGTAATAATAAATCTCTCAGTACTCTGTAAATCCTAAATTTAGACTCAGTGTTGTGCATGGAGGACAGAGACAAACTAACAAGATAATAAATAACCACTCATCGCAACCAAACAAGATATAAAAGTCTAGAAAAGGACTTAAGTTTAGAAGGAACAATACCAGGGCCTCAGTCTTAAAATGGTCAGGACAGACAAGGGTCAGAACTGCCTGGGGGGGTGAGGGGGGAGAGGAGGAGTGAGGAATGACAAGAGTGCCAGAGCACAGAGCTGACCCAGCACTCTGTTCACTGAGGCACTAGCTATTCCCCCTAGAGCAGACTTAATTAGGAGATGGATGCTCAGTGATTAATTAGGCAGGGGACTGAGAAGCTAATAAGAGCAATCAACCCATCAAACAGGAACAGTGAAAAGACTAGAAGGAAGTGCGAGGAGGAGGCTGAAAGGGGATACAGGATGAAGAGACCTTTCACTCCCTCCCCAGACAGTGGGCTAACAGGGAGAGTTTATGTCCACATGAATGTTGCTGCACAAAGGCTGTACTGATGAATTGGTAAAGGGGACCTAATGTATAATACTCTAGAGCTTAGGAACCTTGAAAGTGTCCAGCATGTTTGCGGTGGTCCAAAGGGCAGATAAGGCACCCCTGACACACGAGGTCTCAGATAAACTTCTAATCAGACACTACTTTCAATCCTACCTGGATGGTGAAACTAGACCAGGGATCTCAATAATCAAAAGTAAAGAGTCTGGATACTCTCATTCTGTTGCTTAAATGACATGGCTGTTATAACAAAAAAATTGATTAATACAGTTTACCTTGTCTATTTAGTTGCCGTTTCATCAGACACTTCATTACACTGAAACATTTAACTGAATGGTCCCTTCTGGCATTGACAGTCAAAGACAAATAAAACTATTTTGCAACAGCCATATTTCATACCATTCTCATACAAAAACAGATTATTTTGAGTGTGTTTCCAGGCCTCACAGGTCTAGAGATGTCAGGCCTTAAGAATATCACTGGCTTCTAATCAGCAAAAATGATTAAAGGTCTAGAAAACATGACTTCTGAGGGATGATATACAAAATTGGGTTTGTTTAGTCTGGAGAAGAGAAGACTAAGGGGGGACATGATCACAGTTTTCAAGTACATAAAAAGTTGTTACAAGGAGGAGGGAGAAAAATTGTTCTCTTTAACCTCTGAGGATAGGACAAGAAGCAAAGGGCTTAAACTGAAGCAAGGGCGGTTTAGGCTGGACATTAGGAAAAACTTCCTAACTGGCAGGGTAGTTAAGAGCTGGAATAAATCGCCTAGGGAGGTTGTGGAATCTCTATCATTGGAGATTTTAAAGAGCAGGTTAGACAAACACCTGTCAGGGATCTTCTAGATATTTAGTCCTGCCTTACGTGCAGGGACCAGACTAGAAGAATCCTTCCATCCTACACTTCTATGATTCTTGATCTAGCTATAATTTTTTTGGTGGTGGACTAGAATCTAATCTAACAAGCCCAAGATCTCAGTTTTTTGTAGCTGGTCTTTTTGCTAAGGAAGCAAATAATTTACAGCTTGGGGCCACTAAATTGAGATCATCCCTCAAAAATCAAAGCTGATGGTAAACTGGTTGACAATCCAGTAGGAACAGGAAACCAAATATAACTCAGCAGCTCTTTTACAGAAGCTGCATAAATCCACAGAATTCATCAGTTCCCAAGGTTGGATGAGAAACTTTGGTGCCGATATAATGAAGGAGGGAACCTCTGCTGCTGAAACAAAGTCCAATAAGTTGGTCTGATCTCTGAAACATTCACCCCAGATCCAAAGGGAAAGTTATAGCCAGCCCTGCGGGAGCTTTTTGATTCTCAGGATTTTACCCATTATCCAGCTCTTTCAAACCAACATTCATATGCAAGTGGTCTAATTGTGAAGCAACCTTATACTATCTCAGAAGAGTCAAATCCCCCATTGTTCTAGAAATTTTTTTTTTTTAAGTAACAGTTAAAAGCTATTTATGCATTAAACATATAACCTCCAGGACAAGTATAAAATACCTTGTATGTGTAGTTCCTGTGCCAGCCAGTTCCCAAACTCACTATTGATCTATAGAAGACATCCTTAATAGAATAGTGATATTCGTGGATTCAGAATCACTACACACTTTGTTCTTTGCAGTATAATAGTAGCCATGTTGGTCCCAGGATATTAGGGAGACAAGGTGGGTGAGGTAATATTTTATTGGACCAACTTCTGGTGGTAAAAGAGACGAGCTTTAGAGCTACAAAGAGCTCTTCTTCAGGTCTGGGAAAGGTATGCGGAGGGTACGTCTCTGGGTATTAGACACCCAGAGGGTATTAGGCACCCACAGCTGGCCTGTGCCAGCTGATTTATGAGAAAAGGCTTTTTAACTGTGGTGTAGACGTTAGGGTTTGGGCTGTAGCCTGAGGTCTGGGACCCTCCTACCTCACAGAGTCCTACAGCCCGAGCTCCAGCCTGAGCATGAATGCCTAAACTGCAATTCAAACAGCTGCTTAGCCTGAGCCTGTAACCATGAGTCGGAAGCATGGGCCAGCCACAGGTGACTAATTGCAGTGTAGATATACCCAGTGTGTCACAGCTAAATACAAAGTGAAACAGATTGTTCAGCCTAAGTAGTGAACACATATTCTAAGAGACAATACAAGGTGAAGTGGCCCGTTAGCACCTCTGCAATCAGGCTGTGTCTACAGAACAGCCCATGTGGACATAATTTATGTTGCTCAGGGGTGTGAATAAACCACCCTCCTGAGTGACATAAATTACACCGACTTAAGCGCTTCATGGGAACAGCTGCGCTGCTGCAGCGCTGTATGTGTGGACATGGCCTTAAAGAACAAAAAAGGGGAATTAGAGGGTTACAGATTGTTATAATAAGCCATAAGTCCAGTGTTTTTATTAAACCCATGATTTTTAGTGTCTAGCAAAGTGATGAATTTAATATCCCAGGCTTGTCTATTGAAGGTGTGGTACAGGTTTCTTTTGAGGATGAGTACAGATACAGAGTGATCATCTTGTGAAAAGTGCTCATCCCCAGGTCATGTGGTGGTTTTGCCATTTATCATTTTTCCGTGTGAGTTCATTCAGGAGCATGGTGATTGCCTGGTTTCACCCACATCGCTTTTACTGGGACATTTAGTGTACTGGATGGGTACACCACTTGCTGTGACAGGCATGTGTAAGACCCATGGATCTTGAAAGGTGGGTTGGCAAAGGGAGAAGGCATCAGTGGCCATGCTACAATAGTTTTCTCTTATCATTTCAAGCCTTCCAGAGTTTGGAAGCCATAACAGATCTTGTGATGCGTGACTGGCAAAGGGAGATGTTATTCCAAGCTGCTGATGGGAAACCTGGCGTTTATGTAACTGAAGCATTCAAATATATAGTGACTGAGCAGCACTTCTATTAGTGGAGTGGGCTAGTGGAATGGGCTGCTTCAGAAAAAGCTTCCTGCTATCGGCATCAGGATTTGAATCAGAATTCAGGAGAAAATCAACAGGGTGCATTAGCTTCCATATAGTTTGGCCTGTTATGGCTGCATGCAACACACTGAACTCCACACCATTCCCTCCTTAGCCCCCCCCCCCCCGCCCCATTTTCAAACACCAGTGGATTTTTGACATAAATGATTTTGTCACCGATGGAATGCATGGACTACCTTTACCTGAAAGGGCCTAGATTTGTGAATGGAAAATATTTCCACCTCTCCTTCACACACTGCGCACTGTTTCCAGGTGGGTCATTACATAGCTGAGTGGTTACAGAGCAGTGTACTTACAGGAATGGCAGTGTAAAATTGTTATGTTTAAGAAACAGGAACACCCTAACAAAAATCTGGGCCTTTCCAATAAAAATTAACTTTCAAGGCATTTTTGCTGTTTGCATTTCCTGGTTGCCATTTTGAATTCCATGTGGTGGCGGGTGTGGGGAGGAGCAAAGCCACGGGTGGCATACAATTCACCAGTAGTGGATACATGCAGCTAGTCATGGCTTCTAATAATGTTTGCATTGGTACACAAAATGGAAAGCCCTCTCATTACTGTATTCATAAACATTAAAATGGAGCCAGAAATGAACCAGACTCAGGGGCTGCTTCTGTCCCTTCATGTCTGCTGCAGGCTCAGCCGCAGGCTGTTCCTTGGGGGTGGGGGCATCAAACAGCTCCTCTGAGTATGTTTCCAGGATGTGCTGCTGCTGTGCCTTCATGGTATTTCCCCAAACCTCACAGTCCGACCCCCTACTACACTTCATTTTTTTGGCCCCTGTGAATTAAACTCCAAGGAAGTACTCCACTCATTTTACTCCACAATATTACTAACTTACAATGATGTTTCAAACTTTTCCCAGTTTCTGGATATTGTGCCCTTGTTCAAAGTTTTGAAAACCCTGGTTTGTAGTGACATATTTAATGTGGCATTGACTAAGTCATTCTCAACTCTTCCCCAAAGATAACATAGATCATTGATGCTAACTATAAGAAAGAAAATTTAAAGTACATCAGAGCTATTTGGTTTATAAAACCACCTTACTGAATTAATTTGGACAGCAGTATGTTGCTACTTAGTTGCATTTCAGTGCTACAACATTCAAGAACTGGCTACAAATATCCATACAGATTTTTATTGCTCCTCTATGGATTTGGCAACTTTTGGAAGAAATTGTTCACAAATGATAGTATAAAGGTTACCTGTGCATTGCTCATGTTAAACTCACATGAGCTTTAATGTAGTTTTTGTATTTAATATGTCTGTAAGCTCCCGTGTAGTGAATTTTCCCTCAGGGCAGATTGGTGGAGGCCCTGGGGGTTTTTCACCTTCCTCTGCAGCATGGGGCATGGGTCACTTGCTGGTGGATTCTCTGTACCTTGAAGTTTTTAAATCATTATTTGAGGACTTCAGTAACTCAGTCGTAGGTTGGGGTCTATTAGAGGAGTGGGTGGGTGAGGTTCTGTGGCCTGCGTTGTGCAGAAGGTCAGACTAGATGATCACAATGGTCCCTTCTGACCTTAGTCTGAGACTATGAATTCATTGCTATAGAATGTGAAGTGACATTTCAGCCTTTTATCACGGACATTTTCTAGACTGCCAACCAAATTAATGCCTACAAGGATTTATATAGGAATGTCCGTAGTCACCAAAGAATTCATACAAAGCTTCAAGATTTAATCGAAATTCACTTTTTGTCAGACTTTCCGGAAGAAATGTGGAATTCTTGGCCAAATTGAATTAGACATCTCTTTGTTGTGACTGAATGGATTTAAAATACAACTACAGTGAGTGTTAAAGAAAATAAACCACCAAGCATGACAGAACAAGTACAGTACTTTTGAACAAACCAAGAGAACAAGAGCAGATAATCTTTCAGTGAAAATATTATAATAATTTCTAACACAATGATTCAGAGGCAAGGACAGAATCCTTATTTACTGTTTGTCCAAATTTAAACCCATAGCAACTGGCTGAACCTACAGTACAGCTACAGCAGCACTAGTACTACACTGCAGTGTTTCCCCACTGGTGTGCTGCGGCACACTGGTGTGCCATCAGGCCTGAGCACGTGTGCCACGGAATTTTTTGAAAAACTACTTGGAGAGTTCTGGATTGGCTCATGAATATTCATGAGTTCACTTGGAGACTATCTGGTGGTGTGCCTCAAAATAATTAAAGGTATCAAGGTGTGCCTTGAGAAAAGGTTGGGAACCACTGCTATACAGTGCCAGAGGAGAAATGGAAGTTTAAGAGAAACCACTGGAATTCTGCCTACAAGGATGAGGAAGACTGTGCATGCCAATATGGTGATGAGTATAACCAGAAACATACCAATACATTTGTTTGGGGGGGGGGGGGGGGGCCTATATTGAACGATCCATCATGAAGCAGCCCAAATAATCATGAAGGGTAATCTGAGAGTAGCAAAGTCTGTTTTACACACTTCACCCTAATCAGGTGATGTGTTGAAAGGAAACACAATTTTTTTGCCTCTAAATATAGTACATACTTCAGAAGCCACTTAAAATATTTCCTTTCAAGTGGAAGCGGATGTGAAAATACTGACAGTTGGGGGAACAGCGCTTAAAATGAAAAGCATAGCCTTATTCTCCAAACCCTTAGGCGTGAGTAGTCTACCAAGGAGCCTTTAATTTGTTTTCACAAAGTGTTTTTTGTGTTTTACATATTTTGGGAAGTAAAAATTAAATAAATGGTTCTCTTCCTTTAAATATTATTATTAAAACAATGGTTTCCAACCAGGGTACTGTAAACAATGTAAAGTCTATGTTACAGGTGCTCTGTCTGAAGAAGTGAAAAAACAAAGTTTGGCGAGGTGGGCCTGTTTGGCCCCGTGGGTCTGCGCTCCCTACGGCTATGCCGGTGGTGTGGCTGGGGGGGGCCGGTCCCACCCTCTACCCCGGGCCCCGACCCAGGGACCCTGCGAGGAGTAGCCTCAAACAGCTTAGTCCAAGGGCTACTACCTTCCCTGGGTCACTTGTCTGCAGCCCCCCCGGCTTGTGGTCCTCCTTCAGGCTCTTTGGGGCCGGTGTCCTCTGGTCTTGCCTGGACAGGCTCCTTCTTAACTCCCGTGGCTGGGTCTCTCGCCACACCCACACTAGCTCCTCCATCGGCTCCACACTTTGCAGCAGCTCCGCTCCTCCACTGACTCCACGCTTTGTAGCAGCTCTGCTCCGCTCCTCTACTCAACTCTCTCTCAGCTGCCCCCATCTGTCTGACTGGGAGGCTTTTAACTGCTGGGGCAGGCTCCTTGATTGGCCTCAGCTGGCCTAACTGGCCTAATTGCCCTGAAGTAGCCCAGCTGGACCACCCAGGAACAGGGATTTGCTAAGCCTGAGGCTGATATATATGCCTTTCAGCACTCTCCTATAGCCGTCAGGGCTGGCCCCATCACAAAAGACAATAAAAACAAAAGGACAATTTAACATTGTTGAACCCCTTATATATATATTTTTAAACAGGTAACATTATTACAAGCACAGCTGTTTGTTTTATGTTAGAATATGCTTGGTTTGGTTTTAGGCTTTTTTTAACACTAACTGAAATTAAAATGATCGTGTATGTTATTTATCAAACTACAAATAATAAATAATTAGGAAATAAGGTTAATTGTTCTGTAAACATTTATTATATCCGAAAGATCATTAACACACAATAATTGCTACCTTCCTAGCCAAATCCTTCCAACCCAGGGACTACCTGCACCCTTTGTAGTATCCAAAAAGCAACTTAATGGCCTCCTTTCTGCCTGTGCCACAGAGGTGGCTGTTTGAGGGGAGTTGCAGATTTCCCCATGTGCAAACACCCTCATCCACCAGGTTTGCAAGATGTGTCAAGTGTCAAACTCAGGCTCAATTGAAGTAACTTTAAGGTTCAATGCAAATATTTCACCCAGCTCTAACATATAATAAGGAGGGAAAAGAATTATTTAGAATGTTGCAAGGGAGTAATGGGGAATAATGAGATAAGATTATGGGAAAAGAAATTCTGCATGATTTTCATGGAAAGTTTCCTGACAGTGAAATTTAGGTTGTAGAATAATCTCCAGATGAGATATAAGCCCCACTGCTTAGGACTCTTAATGTTAAACTAGACAACCTATTGGAAAATATACTGTAAAGAACAAAACTGTGCAGACAGTAAGAGTACTCCATAATCTAATAGGTCTTCTCATCTTTAACTTTGACAAATTTTATTTACTATTGTACATTTTACATTAGATTTAACAATAAATACTTATTTTCTATATATATGCTGAACTTCAAAGTCCCAGCCTTCTAGTTCTGAAACAAGCAAAACTTCCACTGAAATACAAGTTTCTGAATTAATTTCTACAAATGTCAGTTCCAACAGATCCAAAACGAAGAGCTACCAGCTGTGGTAAGCATTAAATTAAGGCTATGTGATGATGAGTTAGAGCAAGGTAGTTTTGCAACATAAAGTGGAGCTTATTAGGTCATTTTTTAACTTAAACATAGACCAGACATTATAATAATCCCAAATTATCTTCACTGTTTTTTTGTAGTTGGTACTTTAGCAGCAAACAAAGAAGTCTGAAACGACATCTTTACAGATACTAATGACAATCATATTCACAGACAAGCCAGACAGAGAGACTGGTGGTGAAAAAGTAACTGTGTTTGATCTTAGCAAGTTAATGGCACTATTACTGCAGCAGCAGATCATTCTGAAGTATTCTCCACATCACTGCTATTGGAGTCCATACTCCTTACATGTAAGGCCATCGCAATTCCCCCAGTTAACTGTGCAATTAATTCACATCACCCCTATGCTCCAGTTTATCAAATGAAAAATAGCTTCAAGTGAATATATTAATAACTCTCACTCTGTAATTTCCATTTTTGGGAGAGGTAGAGAGAGAGTTGTTCAACTAACATTTCTTGACAGTCACACCTATAAAAAAGAACCATGAAACACAAATATGGTTTATGATGCCATAATTGGTTCTAATTTATTTTTGAACAAAATATAATTTTTCTTTCATCTGTTATATCTTTAGACTGAGAGTTATAAAATTACAAGAGAAGTTACAGTGCAATTTCACGCTGAAGGAAGCAAGCATACTAACCATTTTATCAGAATGTAGCCTGAAATAAAGGGTTCTCTAACAACACTACAATTTGACACACGGGTGAATGAATTGGGACTGATATTTTTTAAAAATCAAGTTATTAAAACATAACCAGGATTTTAATTTTCATTAAAGTAGGATTTGAAAATTATTTTTGTTTCAGAACATCTTTGGGACACAGTCTACTGTTTAACTAAACACAAGTGAGTCCACCAAAGTCAGAAGCAAAACTCCAATGAACTGTAATGGAGCCAGGATTTCACATACAGTTCTTCAAATTATAGTTAAATTATGGACATACAGCACTCTATAGGAATGTTAATGCTATCCCCAATAAAATATATCCCTTGACTCAGCACCTAAAATGGGCAGTTTAAGGGTGTTTGAGGTGCCAAGAAGGAACCGATAGCTGAGATCATCACAACTCTAACAGTCATTTAGAAAGATTTACAATCACATATTTCCCCCAGCAATCATCTGCTGCCTATCCCCAACATTCAAGCCACATGTCAATGCACTTCCAATACCCTTGGGAAAGGTGGGTATCTCAGAAGTGAGCAAAGCAGCCCCAATGTAAGCAGAAAGGGAACCTGATGCCTCTGTACCAAACAGCTGAGTCCAACAGACGCACAATCTCCTCTCCAGATGGAGTTGGGAGCACAACAACATACTTCATTGTTGCTGAAGCTGGGTAGCAGACTAGAATGAAAGGAATGATACTGGGAGAAAGAGTTTGGCAAGACTCCATTGGCTCAGCAGCTTGAGACCAAAACAAGGCTGTGTGGACTAATGATTCGAACAAGGGATTTGGGGGGCACAGGGATCCTAGATCTTCCCCAAAGATTAAATTAAATGGCCGTATCTCAAGCACATCAACCCAGATGGAAAATTGGGTGATAGCAGAGTCTCAGTGAAAGTCTGATACATGTGCACTACGTTTTCCAAAAGTTGTCCCCGCTCCCGCACAAAAGAAAAATAATGGTTCCCAGAGCCTTAAAGCAACTCATGCAAAAAGGAATGTGAAAACAAATATTAACAAGAAATGCAATGCTTTATTATTTATTAACCAATAAAAATATTCCCTCACCAAAAAGCTCTTTAGGGTAGGGAAACAGTGTTCTGTCTCTTCTAGAGTGCTTACTCACATGTCAGTGCTTAATGAATATAACTGGTTCAAGGCAATATTTTCTTTCAGATTTCATTTGATACTATATAATTAATAATAAAGATTTTCTACACCCCATCTCAGTCTTTGATATAAATTCAACATACTTTTCCATAATCAGTTTGTTTAAGCACTTTCAGACTTAAAAATTATTTGGTCAAATGAAATGGATTTTAAAATAAATACACATACAAGCACATTCACAAAACCAATTCATTGTGATTGGTGGACTGAAAAGCAAATTGTGAATGGCAACGGATTCCTACTGTGTGTACTTTCTAACCACTTTAATCACACAGATCATTGACAAAAGAACACTTCTCAAAGAAGAAAAGATAACATCTTGATAAATCAGCATTTATCCAACATCATTTTGACCAGTCTGCCAGATTATTTCTACATTAAAAGAAACCAACAAGGACTCTAATGAAGACCTGGCTTACAAAGCAGTATTGATTTACATACTTGGTTTACAAGTAGCCAATTGTAGTCACTACAAAATGTTCAGATTATGAGATTAAATCTCAGGTAGTCTACACCTGTTCTTCAGGACTTTGGGCTGTCAAGGTCAGATATCCTGGGCTGGTTGTAACTTGAACTCTACCACTGCTGAGATAAGTGCAATTAACTGGAAAATAGAAAGTCTTACTGTCCCTTGAGTATCCTATTCCAACAGAGGAGATAGGGGGAAAAAGGGAAAGTTTGCTTTAGTACCTGACTCTTAGATTTTTTTTTCCATACACACACAGCTCTAGTTAGCCCTTGTTAGATGCTTAATTTCAATTACACATATCAAAGATATCCCTTCCACAGTGCTTTCAAATGAAATCAAATGGGGAACACAAGGTTTTCCAAAATTTTAGAGACTTTTAGAGAGGGGCAGGAGAAATCTTGTTGAGCTTTTTGCATGTCCTATTTTATCAATTATCACTGTTAATTAGATAACAGAAAACATATATAAAGTGATCTTTCTGCAGAAAGCAAAGCACTAAGGGGTGAAAAAAGTCAGCTAACCATACAGAATATAAGGGGAAGGGGAAAGAAACAGTCGCAGTATAGTCAGCTAAAACACTGTCAGGAACCGTGGCATCTGGTCAGCCTCGTACAGTGCATCTTAAACACATGCTAAATATTGTGACCGAAGAAGGGAAAGGAGAATGTTCAAAAAAGACAGACGGGAAAACAAAAAAGCTAGGAACTGGCCCACATAAGCAAATAATAAATTTCCTTCTTATTTAATAAGTTTGTAATAGTGTCTGCATTACGCACACAAGAACTAAGACAATGGCTACACACTAGAGAGCTTACAGTGGCACAGGTGCATTGACGCAGCTGCACTGCTGTATGCTCTCTAGTGTAGCCACTCTAAGCCAATGGGAGAGAGTTCTTCCACTGAGTTAATTAATCCACCCCCAATGAGCAGTGGGCAGCTATGTTGGAGGGAAAAGCTTCCGCCGACATAGCACTATCACACCAGCGCTTAGGTTGATGTAACTTACATCGCTCAGGGGAGTGGTTTATTCACGCTCCTGAGTGACATAAATTATGCCACCATAAGTTATTTCTATACTACCACTTAAGTTAAAAGAATGGTAACTTTGCAAAGTCAAGCACTTAAAAATAAAGTCCAGACCAATATTACATATACTTGGTGCTTTATAAAGGACCAATTTTACAAAGCTGAAAACAATTATGAGCCAAATCATCTGAGAGGAAGAACTTAATTAGAATAATGTGAATGATAATTGGGAATTATTTAAGAACACTTTACCAGATGTCCAGAAAGTCATAATCCCGCAGCTGAGGAAGAAGGCTGTGTTGGTCTAAAAAACCTACCTAATTTAGAGGGACAGTGAAGGGAGCTATAAAAACTAAAATAATAATACATAACGAATGAAAGAAAGGAGAAGTTGAAAGTTACAGATATAAATAAGAAGCTAGGAATTGTAAAAAACAGAAAAAGGAATCAAAGGGACACAAGGAGAAATCTATGGCCAGCAGAATTTAGGACAATAAAGAGGGTGTTTTTAAAAGTATATTAGGAACAAAAAGAATCCTAACAATAGTGTTGGTCCATTACTAGATGGAAATGGTAGAATTAGCAATGCAGAAAAATGCAGAAGTGTCCAATAAATATTTCAGTTCTGTATTTAGGAAAAAAAACCATATGTACTCATATAGCATAGGATAACACTCTTAAATCAGCAGGTCCAGATAATTTGCATCCAAGAAGTTTTAAAAGAGCTGGCTAAGCCGCTGCCTTGACCATTAATGTTGATTTTTTTTGATAATCTGGAACTTGGAACACTGGAAAAGAAAGTTAACATTGTGCTAATATTCGGGGGTGACCTGGAAATTATAGCCCTGTCAGTCTATTGATCCTGAGCAAGATAATGGAGGAGCTGATATGAGACTTGATTAATAAAGAATAAAAGGAAAGTAATATAATTAATGCTAATCAACATGGGTTTATAAAAAAAAAGGGATCCTATCAAACTAATCTGGTATCTTCTTTTGAGTCCACGTTTGCTTGATAAAGGTAGCTGTGTTTATAAGACTTCTGTAAGGCATTTGATTTGGTACCATATGATATTTTGATTAGAAAACTAAACCAACATGAAATTAATATGGCACACTTTCAATGGATTAAAAACTTGGTAACTGATAACTCTCAAAATGTAACTGTAAATGGGGAATAGTAATTGATCAGGTGTTGTTTCCAGTGGGGTACCACAGGGATCAGTTCTTGGCCCTATGCTTTTTAACATTTCTTTCAGTAACCTGGGAGAAAACTAAAATCATTGCTGATAAAGTTTATAAATAACACAATAATTGGGGAAGTGGTAAATAATGAAGAGGACAGGTCACTGATACAGAAAGATCTAGATCACTTGGTAAGCTGGGTGCAAGCAAACCATTTGCATTTTTAAATGGCTAAATGTAAAACAAGGAATGTAGGTCATAATTATAGGATGGGGAACTCTATCCTGAGAAGCAGTGACTCTGAAAATGATTTGGGGGGGGATAATAAGCAGAACATGAGTTCCCGGTGTGACACTGCAGCTGAAAGGGGTTTTTTACCTTCCTCAGCAGCCTCGGATGGGAGTCACTAGCCAGGTTTATTTGGGTCTCTCTCAATCATTTCCCTGCCATTGCAGGGGTCTCCAGCACTATTATTTCCCCGTAGCACATAACATTCTAATCTCCTGTCGGCTGTAATACTTTGGCTCAATTTCAGTTGTTGGGTTTAGTATGTAGGTGCTGAGTGATTTTGGTGGCCTGTGGTATACAGGAGGTGAGACTAGATGAGCTGGTGTTCAGGCTCTTCTTGTCTTAAACTCTGTGACTCTTTGAGTTCCTGAACTGAACCCTACAGCAGCTGTTAGCAGCAACTACAGGGGAAAGTCCTGCTCAGCCCTCTGCTGCCCTGGTCAGGAGCATGCTCAGTGCAAACTGACTCTTCAAAGATTAATTTAGTTGCCAAACCAGCAAGTCTCTACTGAGTTTGTGCAAAATTAGATTTTTAGGAGGCTTATACATTGGCAACATTTGGGCCTTTTTTCATAGGAACAACAAAATGGACATTCCTGACATGAGAGCAACAGCCTTCCTCCCACACCCTTGAGCACTGCCAGACTTCAAATTCCAGCATGGAAGTAGTAGTTTCTCAACACAATGGCTCAAAGATTTTTTTTTTAACAGACAAAACAGCATATTTTCCCTAATCTCATTCTCAGAAACGGCTGACCCATTTTTGCTGAAACTTAAAAAAAAAAAAAAAAAAAAATCAGCCTGAGGCAGACACCTGGCATGGGAAATGTCAGCCCAAACAGTTAAAGTTTGGCAAAGTTATAAGCAACTGAAAACAGTGTGTTACAGTGGGAAGTGTCAGGTAACTTTAAATGTAGGCTGCGCTACCAGCTTCTCTTATAGATCACTCGTCCATCCTGTGCACTGAATGGAAACAGTAGGATGCAATCATGTAATTAAAATCTATCACAATGCATATACACCTTAATTATGGCATTTCCTAACTTTTGGGTGCTTGACTTTGCAACCTTAAATAAATGTTCTTTTAGTATAGTGTTTGTCTGTGTAATATACACTCACACTCTTTCAGAAGGAACCCCTTCCACTGCTACTTTGAAGTTAAGCTGTAATGAAGCTAAGCTATTAATGAAGAGTTGAATCTAGTCTATTTAGTCCAAGAATATGTTGCTGGGACCAATTGTGACAGCATGGCTCCTTGAGGAATGTTCACTGAAAAAGACTAGACTTGCACTGTGATATGAAGATTGCAAAACCTTTATTCAGTCTGATTTCTGGTGGCTGCAAATTTCACAAACAAGAGTTCCTTTGAGTTCAAACCTGTGCTTTAACGGCTGTAGTGAAAGGCAGAGAGAAGATGTCTTTGAGATAGTTCAAAGCCCTAAACGGGCTCAGACAGAGTTAAGAACCATGACTTAGAAATGCATCCAATTAATAGTATTAGGTGCTCTCATCAGTAGACTCCATGTAGCTGACTGTCAACACAGCAGGTCATCTGTAATTTGTAGGTGGCCTTCTGAGGCATGTCAAGCTACAACATATTACAGTACTTTCAGACTTGCAAAAGAACATGGATATCTATAGCTAGTTCTGCATCCAGGTTCCCGATCAGCTAATAGTATATTTGACCATTGTGGCTATTTGAACATCCAAGATTAGTTAAGACTCCATTAGGATCCCCGTTTAAAGGATCTCATTTTCTGATAGATTTTCAAAATGTGTTCAACTTATACTATACTTAGAAGGAGCTCACTTACACGGTTCATTCTGTTCTAGGGATATTACTAGTTCTAGCAGTATCCCCCATTTTACTTCATATGTCAAAGGAAAGGAGAAGCCATCCACCAGAGCAACAAGTGCAGTCTCTGTATCATGCCTTAGTCTGAAACCTGATCAAGAGGGACCCAGGATATCCATAGCTGACAGATGGCAATAGAGTGTTTTCTGCTACCAGTCTACTATACAGACACCAAATATCTATCGGATGATAACTTTCATTACTACAAGCCTAATTTAAATGAAAACCTGAAACTTAAAAAAGAGTATTATGTCACATTTCCTGAGCCTCCCAACAGCTGCTGGTAGTTCCCACTCACTTCAATCTGGGTTGGAGTTGCTCAGCATTTCTGAAAAAAATCAGACCATTTCTCTTGTGGTGCTTAAATTTTGCCAACCTTCTTTGCCATTTTTATCTAAAGGGACTAACCAAATTACTTTAAAATATTCTAATAAAACACATCTAAGTTAAATATTTTTTTTACTTTTAAAAGTATGTGTGAAATGAATTGGAAGCAGTAGCCATTTAATATTTTTATCTAATCAAATCTGAAAAGCTATTTTAGCCAATTCTTATTTAATATACTACTGGGTCTGTCTGGTGCTTTTTTTAAAATGAAGGGTGATAAAGCCTGTAAAAAGGCTGAGCCTTTATAATCCTATTACTCATTTCAAATTAATGAACAGGGAGTGGTTCTATATAGGGAACAAAAGAGCAATTATTTTTGGACATTTAACAGACTTAAAGATTTTAATTCAGCTCTTAATAAGATCATGCATGGTACCTATGCACTTCTACCTCTCTTCAAAGATGGATCAAGAGAGACATAACATTTCAGAGTATTCTACCACTATTGACAGCAGAGACTAAAAAGGATAGAAAAAGAGTAGTTTTGGCTCTTGCAAACGCTTTTACTGTGGTACATGCATACACAAAATATCTAAGTTAACTGTATGGTTCAATATGGCCACTATTGTAACATGCACCTGAGCAACAGCTAGAGAAAATAGTCTCTCTCGGACATATTCCACATGGCTCAATTTAAAAAGGAATTCTCTTTAACGTTGTGCTATTACAGTGCACAAAGGCAAAGGAAAGTAATTTCAAATACATACAAGAGTTCTGGGAACTGAAGTCCAAGAGAGACAATTCAATGGCGAGAAAATGTCAGTTTCCTGACTGACCATTCTAAAAGCGTGGAAGAGAGTTATCACCAAAAGGGATCTTTGGATGACATATGAGTGTAAAGCTCTAAAAAACTCACTCACCCAAAACAAGTAGAAATGTTTCCTGAGTGTGTCCAGGGCTTATCTCTACATGGAGGGAAAGGAGAGCAGCAACCCTTGAACTGCTAGTCCTTTGTGGAGGAGAAGAGGAGAAGAACAAAGAGACTGGAGCCACTATTATTTTCACAGGAAGGAAGGTACAGGCAGAAAACATAGCAGCCTCAAGCTGTTGAAAGGAAGAAGTGAGGAGCACAGGACGCCAACCAATGTTCCTTTAAGGGGGTGGAAACAGAGAGGCAGATGGCACAAGTGCAGGAAGAGTGGGAGAGCAGAAGGGTCCCTGCATGCCAGGAAGGCAGCAGAGCCAGCAGCAGCAAAGTCTGGCAATTGGTAGGGACCTATCATTACTTAGTTGGGCAAGATTAGGCCCTCCTCTTGCCCAATGAAAACCAATGTATAAAAAGAAGCAAAATGAAAAACTCATCCTACAGTAGCAGCTCGTTATGCAGGTCTGGGATGATGAGCAGTGGCTGCACTGAGTGGTGGGATTGCATCGTTATGCAGGTCTGGGATGACGAGCAGTGGCTGCAGTATTTTCAAATGTGCAGAGCCACCTTCATGGAACTCTGAGCGGAGCTTGCTCCTGACCTGTGGTGCAAGGACACCAGAATGAGAGCTGCCCTCTTGGTGGAGAAGCGCATGGCAATCACCGTGTGGTAGCTGGCAACTCCAGACTGCTACAGGTCGGCTGCTAGTCAGTTTGAAGTGGGGAAGTCCACCAATGGCATTGTGTTTTCGCAAGCATGCAGGGCCATTAATGAAGCAACTAAGTAGATAGAGGTACCAAAGCCACCCACATTGAGTATGTATGAGTATGTAAGACTTAAGAACTATAGTGTCTCTACTGGTCTGATTAAATTCTAATATTCTGTCTGTAACATTTACTTTTACTACTCTTTCTGAAGTGTGGCCACATATTTTCTGGTATTGACTTGCTCTCTTAGGAGAGGAGCACATCATACTATAGGATTACAGAATTTTTCCATACAGTCTGATGATAATCCTATTCTTTTAGATACTGCTGCTAATGAAAAATGGAGCTTGTCTGTCAGTTATCCGTCCACAGTATGACTTGCTTGTGTGTGTGTGTGTATTGTTAAAACGTTACTCCTAACATTTACACTTTTATAAAGAATTTATATTTCAAGCCTGTTTCTGTCTGATTTGGCTCCTCCTCTTCTTCTGGAAAGTATATTTGGATTATTCTAGACATTAAGTTTAGACACAGGTGCTTTTATCCCCTCTAACAACCATCTGGGGGAACAGCTTAGACAAAGTTTTATACTGAAATCACCAGACAACTGTTTATTTCTTATTATTACTAGTACTGTACATACTTTGCAATAGGAAAAAATAATCAACTGATATATTATCCAAAAAAGCTTATTATAACTGAAATCAAGCGCTTTCTGCTTCTTTTGAATTCTTGTACCTTGAGTATTTTCTCAAATCATTCAGGGAAGCCATTATGATTTGGCTTAATGATTATATAGTAGTAATAACAAACAGCAGCAGTGAGTCATCTACCTACTCTTCCTCCTTGCCAGACAGTGGGAAAGGACAATTTTAACTTGCTTACTTTGAGAGTTCTAATGCTGTAACCAGAAGGTTCTATGTTTTGAGTTTGGGATCAGGAGACTAAATTTATCTTGCTGACAACTGACTATCAGACTTCTACCGGTACTGAAATTACAAAAGTAACTGCTGGACAAGTATTAGAAACTACACCCTGGAATGAGGGGGAAAATTTCCATTACTGTGATAAATACTGCCATGAATTCTTTTTTCCTCTTAACTATTTTTTTTTAATCTGGGATTTAGCAAGAATCTTGTTTAAAACTGCAGAGAACACTAGAGTCAAATGCTTCCCTCCCCTTAAAAAATTATATGACTTGAGTAAGAGGTACTTATCTGGGTGAGATGGAATTGGGTATAATTATTAGGTCTCTGTGAGCCCAACTGGCTGATTATTTTGGCTCTAATGAAATCCTAATGCACATTGATAATTAGAGCCACATTTGGATTCAGTTTATCTTTATTATTTACATAGCACCCCAACAGATGTGTGCATAGGTACTTTTCACAAACTCAAAACACAAGCCCCTCCCACATCCCACTTACAAGGTAACTATACTAGGAAAATGTATCCAGACCTTACCTGAAAATTTCCTTTCTGGGATTAATGAGGTCTACAGATCAATGACATTGGGGTCTCTTGGAGACTGACCACAACTTTCAATCTGTGGTAGGAAAGGTCTGTTTCCACCTCTGAGAAATCAGTAATTAAAACTCTTTCATAGCATAAGAAATTTCTAACCCTATATCAATAGGGACAATTGAGCACTAACACTGAATTCCATGCTCTGCAGAACGACTGTTCTATTTAATGAATGACAAACTTTGAGTGCCAATTAATAATCCCAAACCTTTCCCCACCAGTAACAGCCCATTCAGGGTGGTTTGGATCTGTGGATCTCATTTCTTCAAAAAAGGAAATTTTTAGGTAAGGCACAGGTACGCTTTCCTATTCTTATTCAAGAGAAGTTCAAAGAATCATAACATTGGGATTTTCATAGCAGTGCCCACTGGAGGGGAGGAAAGGAGTGGTAAGAGAACTGTATATACACTTACGTTCAGATGCTGAAAAAGGTAACCCTTTCCTAATAGTTACAGGGATACTACATCATGGAGCACTCTTCAACCTAAGGCAGCATCTGGTGATAACTGGCTGTCCATCTTGTAGAATCTGGAGACTGTATGAACAGATGACCAGGTGACTGCTTTCCTGATTTTCTCAGTGACCTTTCTGTCCCTGAAATTGACACAGCTCTGAGGGAGTAAAGCTTTGATTCTGGAAGATGAAATTACAATCTTTGACTTGTATGCTTCTGAGATATAATATTTTAGCCACCTGGAAATAGAAGATTTTGAAACCTTCTTTCTCTTTGACAATGATAATGCACACACAAAGACTTCTGTATGGAGCTGGGCAGTGAACACATACTTTGAGAGTTCTGCAGATATCCAAAGTATATCTATTTTTCTTTAGGGTGTGATGTAGCCAGACAGAAGCATAATCTCCTGTTCTCTATGGAGCTAGGAGTTAATCGGTGGTATGATTAATCATACCAGGGTCAGTTCTGAGTACCACGTTATCTTTATGGAAAGTGCAGCATTTAAACAACTCCCAACTCAGACAGATTGTGAACTAAAATGACTGCTCTAAAGAAAGCCCTTTCAGTGGTTAGAAAGTGATGACACAGCTTCATGAATGGTTCAGATGATGAGCCTATATTGGCATGGAGAACCAGGTGAAGATCCCACAGAAAAAATTTTGCATTTCAGGAGGATGTAGAAATTATGCTGAACTCAAAAAACATTGGACATCTGGATAAGATGAAAACTACTACTTGTAGTAGATGTGGCCAGGACATTGACTGACACCACTCCAGGGACACCAGGCTCTAGCTCTGGAGATTTAAAGAAAATCTTTGGCCCACTTGCTGCACTGGGAGACGTAGCTGGGTTGACTTTGCTAGCAGGGAGTCACCCTGAACCACTGCAAGGCTGCATAGGGAAACAAGCTATATGAGGGACAGGTGGGCCTGAGGGTCCCTTACCAGGCTCTCCTTGCTCTGTCCGCTCTGGATCCCTATCAGTAGCGTTCTGCCACTACAACTGCTGTGGTGGAAGGGGCTGGGCAGCTGCTCCATTGTCAACAGTCGGGCTGTGAACATGGGCTCCAAGGGCTGCAGAAGAAGATTCCCTGCCCCTTTTAATGTGCTTCACCCTATGCTCTCCCTACATGAAGGGAAAGCAAACAAGGAGCCACCATCCGTGACACTTCTGGGGCTGCTGTCTGTGGCAGGCCTGGAGGATTTTGCAGTTGAGATACTGCCACTGCTTCCTGGAAGCTCTCCTGATTGGGTAGGAAGGCTGCAGTAAACTTAGTACCGGCCAGAGCACTTGAGGGCATCCTAGGCCTCCACAGAACAGGCACAGATCTCCATCCAGGCTTTCAAACAGCAGGGAGATGCAGAAGACAGTGTGTCTGGCTTTCCATCTCTTCTTAACTTTCTCTGCCATACCACACTCCGTGTGGGTCAACAGGGGGTCACAGAGAGTCCCAGCGACTATGAAGAAAAAGGGAATCGCCTCTATTGATAACGGCAGACCTTGACAACTTGGTGTAACTTGAGTGTAACCTTGCACAGAAATTGACTTTTAAAGCTCATCCAGAAAAGATATGCGAGAAGGTAAAAGCAAGGACCAGCCTCATCCAAAAACCTGCAGGAACAACATGGGTTGCCGACGCACACACAATTTGAACAGCAACTAGCACTGGTAAACTTGATTGCTGAATATTGAGCTCCAGTCTGGGCAAACAGGTCACATACCAAATATTTGGAGGTGCATTTTAATGCCACAAAGAGGATTATAAGAGGAACATTAAAAACCAACACACGTTCAGTGGCCCATTCTGGCACATATACCGCCATCCCAAATCCAGAGGGAGACATACACAGGTTGTGAGTATATTCAAACCAGAGCCAACTTGAACGTACCAATTCACGAGGACTTCCAGACCATTCCAAAGACATGCCTGAAATCCCACAAGCCTTTTTTAGGATCAGGCTAAAGCTATTAAAGTATTCTCTTTCAATGCTGAGGCACACTGGAAAGAATTCTGGAATAATGCTCATGTCCCAAACAAATACCTGATTGCTGACCCAACAAAAGCTGCAAGCTACCCTGGAAACAATGGTCTGAGATGGTTCAGTGCAGAACAGTACATGGCAGATGCTGTTATCTCTTACACCTCTGAAAGATGAGGCCTAATGTGCAGAGCCCCCACATGGGGGGGGAAGGGTTCACTTTATCGGGGCCCGGAGGCCCTGGCCCAGACTGCAACCCCCATTGTGTGTGTGGCAGGGGGCCCGTGTTACAAGTTTTTTTTGGGCCAGAAAAATCATGCTTGGGCCCTGCTAATGTGACTGCGGACACCAGTCACAGATTAGGAACCACAGTGTGAAACAGTCAATCATTTGCCAGTGCCATCTCAGACTTACACCAAGCAACTTCTAAAGCTACTCACTGGCTCCCCAATCTGGATTTGGTGATTTGAATTTTGTCTCTCTTGCTGTATGAAAGGCTAACAACAGCCTAGAGATTTTAAGCCTTTTTAAAAAAAAATGTTTTGCTCTGCAACGCATAGGAGCTCCCTGCCTAAAGCTGAAGAAGAGTCGATAAACTGGCAGTTTCTCAGAAGTGGAGCCACACGCTCCCGGTCATTGATTGACTGGTCTGGTCAGCCTCCAAGGTTGTATCGAGCAAACTCCAACATCATAGATTTGTGGACCTCGTTACACAAGGGGGTTGGGCTAGATGACCTTCTGAGGTCCCTTCCAACCATAATCTTCTATGGTTCTATGATTCTAAACAACAGGTTTATTTAGAACTCATGGCAGATGAACACTGATTGATTCCATGATCGGTGGTGATACAGAGGAGGGATCTAATGTAGACAGATTTGGGTCCCTGCCAATAGAGTTTTTTTAAGTATAAAAATACTTTTTTAGAGCTAATATTTTAACAAAAATAACCAAAACTAAAATAGAGAAATGTTAATAATATACAGTTATTTATATTTGACTATTTTAGAGTCTCATTATATGGCTCTGAATTAGCTACCTAGAGTCCCACTTCAGTGTGTATAGAGCATGAATTTCATAAAACAACCAGCTTCTTGTTAATTGCTCTTTTAATGAAAAATATAAAATACAAAATATTCTCAGTTATGTAAACACTAGTTGAATAAACCACTTCAAACACACACCTTATTACAATGTACCTAGCTAACAGGGAAAAAAAATCTAATTTGAAAATGTACTGCAAATGAAAAAAAAAACGATGAATGCAACAAAAAAAAAAAAAAGTTATATATAATGTACAAAGAGTTCTTAGTTTATATAAGGACTGTCCCATCTCATACATTTGGAAAACACTCAGCACATTACTGACTCTACCATAAATAAATAAGAATTATATAATCTAAACCGGGAAAGAGAACAGATTAGACAATTATTAGTGATGTCAAGTAGGCATAGGTTTTATTTTAGAACGGTCAGTTAACTTGTTTGAAACTTGCTTAATACAACTTGTGATTGAATAAAAGCCACGAGACCTATTTAGTGAACATAATAAAATGTGATTTCATTTTATATAACACTAGCTTCAATGGTTTGTAGTTTTTTATAAACTTGTGATCAGTCACAGGGCCCCATATCTTTTGAAATAATAATTTCATTTCAAGGGAAGCATTTGTCCCCCAATATAAATATATTTGGGCATTCCTACACACCATACTTTACTGGAAAGGCACAGAATTCTTAATTATTTCCTTCTTGTATAGCATTTACAGATTACTGTTCTAAAGTTTTACAAAATTTCAATAATTTTTGTTTGTTTGTTAAAGAAGGCACAGAAATATATGCTGCTCTTACTTCCCCTACCTGTTACTACTTCACTATATGACAGAAATGAAACAGAAAATACTTTATATACAAAGCCTTTCATCTCATAAAATCCAAACGTAAGTTACAAATTATACATTCAAGAATTAACTTTATTCACCATTAAAAGACAACTGCCTCTGGGGTGGAACACATGAAGCCATTTACTAATACGCAGAAAAACTACAAACAGTTAAAGACATGAAACGAAGAATATCATATCCTACCAAAGCTGCCGTAGAGATTTAGGTACTGGGGAAAATATAATTGATTCAAATAGGAATTTGGCAGTCCTATGTGTGTATAGGATTTACTATAAGAATGCAAATGGTTTCAGGTAGGTACTGTTTTATTTTTAATTTCCATTCAAATCTTGTAACTAAGGGGGCTGTGTGTTGTTAAGCCAACCATTTCTCCTAGACGTCACTGCCACAGCACTAAAAAGGCTGAACCTGTCAAAATGCCTGAAGCATTGTATGTTCTTTGCTACTACAGTTTATAAATGGGAAAAGTCAAAGTGTCTAACAAACACCTTTTCCTTTTATATACGGTATCTGGAATTTAAAAAAAAAAAAAACTTGATATCACAGTAATTTTATAAAAATGTAAATAGATTTCTCAAAAAGAAACAAAAAAGATTAAAACGTAGTGTCAACTGTTCAAATGTAAACAAACAAAACATGTCTTATCAGTTGTATACAACAGTATACACTAAAATAACTCCCAGAAGGCAGGGCCCAAAGGATCGAAACACCACCTTTAAATGTGACAAATGTGGCAGAGATTCTCTCTCTCGAGTGGGTCTCTTCAGCCACAGCTACCATAAAACCAATTGATAATATGTTTTCACCTCGCAGGGGCAAAAACCCATGGTCTCTTGAGACCGAAGGAGGTCTACTACTACTCCTACTACTACACTAAAATACTAATGCAAAAGAAATCTTATACTAATCTACATCATTTAAGTTTCAGGAGTCAGACAGGAAAGGTATGCCAAAGCATGCCTGTTTCATTTCCCTTTTCTGCACCTTGTGTTTAGTAAAAAGACTTATTTGAAGAATGGGAAAATTTGTAAGCTGCCTTCTTTTAAAACAAAAAACACAGAAAGGGATTTATCACTGACAAGAAGCAGTTTAAAATCTCACAGGACATTTTATACTTCAATATGACACTTTGAAATATGAGTGAAGTTCAGAAATGCCTCTTATTTTGAAGAAATGCTGTGTGGAGTTGTAAATTGATAGTATGTAAATACTACTTTAAATAAATCTATCCTAGTTCATGCTATGTTTGCTGAAAATAAACGGATAGTTCTCTGGGTTTCACAAATGGATCATGATTTTAATCCTAACACATTCCTCTTTAACTGCTTTAGTCTGAACATTTTAGTATAATTTATTTCTATTTCTAGGGTCTGTATTTCATTCCACCCCACCCCCAATTATTATTTTTTACTATCTGTACAGTTGTATTGCCATTTTTCAGGGTTAAATGCAATACATTTTCTACCATTTTAGCCACACTCCATTTCACAAACATTTTATTTCATTGCCTTTCCAGTGCTGTAGCAATAAAAAAAGCTGCCTTTGTTTTCTTAGTCCACTCTAGTCTTCATGGGGTCTGTCCCTTATTTTTGGCTCCATCTCCCTCTTCCCATACCTCAAA
Organism: Emydura macquarii macquarii; assembly: GCF_026122565.2. Lineage (NCBI taxonomy): Eukaryota > Metazoa > Chordata > Testudines > Chelidae > Emydura > Emydura macquarii. The sequence continues at coordinate 13,797,899 of NW_027130349.1, forward strand.
TGACCTCCTTTTTCCTTAAAAGCCCTCCTTAATGCATCTTTTATAATGCATCCTTTCTTCTGTGAAGCCTTTCAATTATGATCTTTCTTAGACATTTCTACCATTTCACTCTTGCACCCATCAGCAACTATCTTCATGGTCTGTGTCAGAATAACAATTTGGGGATTTTGGGATAGAGGTGTCTCATGCATAGGAGCAGTGCTATGTGTAATATCAGTACACAAATAAAAAAAAATTACTTTTTTTCTGCATAATAGCATTGTGACATTATGATGTTCACATGAAAGTGAACAGCCGCAGGAAAGAGGCCATTTACTTGTTAACTGACATGAAATTATTTCTCTTTTATAATGAAAAAAACATTTGAGCAGCTGTCTAGCAGAAAGGATAGTCTTGGCAGGCAGCACATTCATCATATTTTGGTACAATCATGTTGAAAGAGATTATGTTTTCTTAGCAACAAAGTGATGGATTCTTTTTTTTAAAAGATTGTATTTAGAATTCAAGTAAGTAAGGTCAGCTTTGTGATTAAGACACTGGATCAAGACTAAAGAAAATTAGGTAAAATTCCTAGCTCTGCCACACTGGGAAATCACTTAACCTTCCTATGCCTCAGTTCCCCATCTGTGAAGTGGGGATAATAATATTTCCTTTCTCCCACCCTTCGTCTGTCCTGCTTGTTTAGGCCCCAATCCATTCAAGTCATTGGGACTATTCACAATGCATAAAATAAAGTACATGCATAAGTAATTGTAGGACTGGGGTCTTAGATTGTAAATTCCAAGAGACCTCTCTTGCTGTGCTATGTACAGTTTTGAGCAAAACAGAACACGAATCTTAACTGGCACCTCTAGGTGCTGCCCACATAAATAAAAGAAATGGATTAAAATAAGACAGGCTTTAATTCACTTTCAAGCAATAGTTTTACTTCAGTAAGGCAATGCAATCCTCCTTTAATTTACAAAATTTTACAACTTTCTTAATCAGCACCCACAAAATGAATCCCAAATTTTTTTTTTAAGGAGTTGAGCAATTTTTCCCTTTTTCCTCCTATATCTGCATTCACCTAAAAACTTTCAGTCTTCAAAGAAGAGTACCCAGTAATGATCCTGACAAGGTGAAAAAAAAATTGATTTCTGATACATTTTCTCTAGCTACAAAACTTTAGATATTATAGGTATTTCCATAAAACACTGCTTTGTGAATTTTTAAGAAGTGTTACTGGTTTTACTCATATAACATCATTTTCTGCCAATTTGTCCACTTGACTGAATCTTAAAGATTACAGAAAGATGACAAAAAAACCCTCTAGAATTACGTGAAAAGTACTTTACATGAAATACAAATTTCTATATTGTAAATAAAAGCATACTGAAAAAGTGCTTAGCCACTTTCAGTTGAATGACAAAAAAATAATGGAGTGGTGGGATAATAAGTTCCACTTTCTACCACTACTTTAATGGTGTGAAAAATCAAATCCTGGCAAATAAATCTTATTAGAAACCATGCTACCATTAGCTTGTAAATTAAAAAGAGAGAGTGCTTCTCTATACCCAATACGGGTTAGTTTCTAATTCAGCTGCAGACTCCACTGCCATATGACACAAACACTTGTAAACTACATAGGGCTTTTGTTTTCTTTTTCCAAATTATAGGGTAAAAGGAAGCCTCACAAAAAGCCACAAATGGGTTAGTGATGTTCATCCATATATGTGAGAATTTTCTGTTGTGTTAACTTTCTGAAAGGGGAAAGAGAGCAGCAGCAGAAATGTTCTCGAAAGGTCTGGGAGCTCTAGTTTCTGAAGTGAAAATGAAGTATATCCATGAAACGTACTCAAGCATGGGCATACCTACCAAGTAGTATCTGATTTGCCATTCTACAGAATGTCCATTCAAATATAAAAACTGACACATGAACGTCCTGGTTGCAGTGAAGGAATAAACCCATTAAATCTAAACACATTTTTCTAATGTTTGATCCTTGAAATGTGTTTTCTTGATGGCTTTGGTATATACAACACAGAACAATACAGAGCATAATATAACACAGAACACGAAGCAGTGTATAATCATAACTGAAATGTTTCTTGGGAACAGATGGAGTTTTAGAAGTTTTTGAAAGACAAAAGGGAGAGGACTTTGTTTACTTTATCTGAAAGTCTGTTCCAGGCATATGGAGAGTATGAAAGACAACACTAATTTGGGTGTGCAGCCGGAGATTACAGGGCAGAAGAACACACAGGAACACCTGGGGAGAGATGAAGGCAGGAAAAAGTTAGGGAGAACTTTGAAAGAATAATTTGAACTTACTGTGCAAAAAGGGGGAGCAGGTGGCAAACAGACAAAAAACTAAGTGTGTGGCTAATGTTTTGGCAATGGGGATGAGCAGCAAGGGTCAATTTCTGCAGATGCTAATTAAGGATGGGGCAAGCATCTGGATGCAAAAGGAGTCAAAGATAATACCAGCACTGTGAGCCCAGATACCAGGAAAGAAAGAGATACTGATTACAAAGATGGGGCAGAGGAAAATGAAACTGAGATAATGACACAAAATCCAAGAGGAAAGAGACAAGTACAGATGCTGAAAAGGACATACGGGGAATATATTTGGCTACATAATTTGGAGTAATCAACATAGACACAGGCAATAACTGACTCCACAGGAACAGATGATTACCCAGCAAGAAAGTTATACAGAAAAGAGAATGGAGCCAATGAATGACTCAAAATGGATTTTGACAGGGCGAATCCTTGAAAAAGACATGATATAATTGTGATCAGAAAAGTTGAGAAAGGAGAACCCAAAGATCAGGTATCTTGAAGTCCAGAGAAGAGGATGTAGAGGACAAATGAACGTCTGACTGTATCATATTAACCACAGTATATCTCTACTCCTCAACTAAAGCTACAGCTAAGCTACTAGGTGTAAACAGCGGAGTTGTTCTAGTTAATTATTTAACATTAACTTCCTTCTGAAGATGAATTACTCAAGGTGTTACAGGTGCTACATAATTAATGCTGGTTAACAGAAGAGAGGAATGTGACAGAGTGCACCTGTGTCCAGGCTGTAATAAGAATTTCAAAATAATCTCTGCTTTATCTGTATTTCTTGGATCAACCCTGAACAAAGATATATTAAAAACAATTCAAACCTTTTTCTTCTCAGTGGACATAAAGCTGCACACAAAAGCAATGACGACAATCCATAACAGTTCAGCGTTGAACGACTATGTTTTTGCATCCATGTTGTTACTGAAATTTAATCCTTTTGCCTCAGCAGGCTCAAAAGCAAATTCAGATTCTTTTCTCACCAAAGAACAGGTTGCCAACTCTCAAATTGATGGCGAGTCTTGTAATATATTTGGTGTTTTTCTTAATGTATCAGTTCTTGAAGTTTAGTGTTTATGTGAGCATATCATCTTGCATTTAAAAGAAAAAGTTCTAGCCACCATGAAAGTGAAGGAAAGCTTGAAACTGTCACCTGAGTATAGTCCTAAATGCTCAAAACTCAGAGGCTAAATAAAAATAACTCAAAAATGTACTATTTTAAAAATCTAATAATTTGAACCAGAATTTGTGCCACGACTGCTGCCAATACAATAATACTTGAGCTCTTGTAGAATGGGCTGTGAGTGGAGGAGCCGGAACCTTTGGTAGGTCGTAGCATGTGCAGATGCAGGCAATGATCCACAATGAAATTCTCTGGGCCGAGACTGGATAGCGTTTCATTGTCTGCTCAGCTACAAAAAGCTGAGTGGACTTCCGAAAGGATTTAGTCCTTTCTATGTAAAAGGCTAGTGCATGCCCAATAGCCAGCAAGTGGAGCGTCTCTTCCTCTCTCTGTTAGCATGCGGTTTCGGATAGAAGACTGGTAGGAAGAGGTCCTGGCTACTATGGAATTGTGAGACCATCTTTGGCAGGAAGGCTGGGTGTGGCTGCAGCTGAACCTTGTCCTTGAAGATGATCATGTACGGCATTTCTGAAGTAAGAGCTCGGATCTCTGAGACCCTTCTGGCAGAAGAAATGGCAACGAGGAAGGCTACCTTCCAGGATAGGCAGAGCAGAGAGCATGTTGTCAGAGGTTCAAATGGGGGTCCTGTTAGCCTTGCCAGCACCAAGTTGAGGTCCCAGGGAAGGAATGGGCTGGTGTATCTGGGGGCATAGCCTCTCCAAGTACTTAAGAAAACAACCACAGATTGAGTTTGAGAAGACTGACTGGCCATTCATCCACAGATGAAAGCCCAAGACTGCAGCTAGATGGACCCTAATAGATGATACTACTAGGCCTTGCTGTTTAGAGTGGAGTAGGTAATCGAGAATAAAGGGCGGCGTTGACTAAATAGGCAAAACCCCTTTTTGTGCTGACCAGATTGAGAATCTCATCCATTTTGCCAAGAAAGTGATTCTAGTGGACAGTTTCCTGCTCCCTAGAAGCAGGGTGCAAACAGGCCCAGAGCATGCCAGTTCAGCAGGCCTCAGCCATGGACTTTCCACATGTTGACATGAAGAGACTTGAGGTTCAGATGATGCAAAAATCTGTGGTCTTGAGAGATCAAGTCAATTAGCGTGTCTACTGAGAGATCTAGGAGGGTGGTAAACCAGTGTGGATGTGGCCACTCTGGGGCTATCAGGATGAGACGTGTCCTGTCCCTTCTGACCTTCAGCAGGACCCTGTTTACGTGAAGGGTGGAAGGGAATGCATAGAAAAGATGGATCATCCAGAGAAGGGAAAAGGCGTCTGCACGCAAGCCCAGGTTGTGGCCTAGGAAAGAGCAGAACTGAAGACACTTCCTGTTGTGCTTTGTTACAAAACAGGTCAACCTAGGGAGTTCCCCATCTCTGGAAAACGGTGCTCACAACGGTTGAACGAATGGATCACTTGTGATGGTTGGAAAAGGATCTGCTGAGATGATCCGCTATCTCATTCCGCGACCCTGGCAAGTAGGACGCTTCGAGGTGGATCGAGTGAAAGAGCTTCCTGGCACAGGAGAGAGGATTGCACTGTGCCCTGCCTGTTTATCTAAAACACTGCCGTCATGTTGTCTGTAAGGACCAACATGCAGTTGCCCTCCAAGTGGGGTTGCAACCCCTGACATTGACTGTTGGGGCCTTGAAAATGGGACTCCTGCACATACTGTCTACAGGTCCAGCCACCAAAGAAGGGAGGCACTCACCAACAGGGGGAGCGAGACCACCCTGTCCAGACAGTGTCAGTCCAGTGAGTATACCGACACTAGTCACATCTGGGAAAGATCTATGCATGTGACATGGAGGCCGCAATCACAATCAAACAGTATTCCGTTGTGTACAGCTTCCTCTGTGAAGTCTCTAGGGATGGGGTTGGGAGAGTGGATTCCCCTTAATGGGCCATTAGCATGTTTGTTACCAATGGTTTGTTACCATTGTTGTACCTGAAAAGCTGGTTTGGGTGTTCCCTACCTTTCATCATATTTCAGTAGTTTTTACACAGCAAAACTTCATAACTTCATATACAATGGCAGCACATACAATGCAACAGTATATTAATGTTTAGCAGATCAAGCCTTTTAAAATGATACCTCACAAGGCATACTTTGTACAAATCATATCTTTATTATATGACAATGGTGAATATGGAGTTTCAGGGTACTATTTTTGAGACACAGAGTGTCACAGTCCTCAAAAGATTACAATATGAAAATAGGTATCCTTCAAGTCGTGGATGGCATACTAGTCCCCTGGATCCAGAGAAGGGATAATGGAAGTGAAGGAGACCATGCAGATCTTTCGTTTCTTCATGAATCTGTTCAGGTGTCGCAGGTCCAAGATTGGTCTGAGATTGCCATTGGCCTTCCAGGTTAGGAAGTAACAGGAGTACAACCCCTGGCCCCTTAACTCTGGGAGAACCTCTTCTACTACTCCCACCCTTAGGAGCGACTGCACCGCCTGAGCTAGAAGTTGCTTGTGAAACAGATTCCTGAAGAGGGACAGGAATGGACGGTAGGAAGGAGGGGATCAACTGAACTGAAGGATGTATCCTACTTCTATTGTGCATATCACCCAGCGACCTGAGGTAATGTGGGCCCACGCCCGATAGAAGTGGGATAACAAAAATAGGGGAAATCAGATCTACACATTGCCTTGGTACGATATCCCTGTGCGCCCCATTCTGACACACTGCACCCCCATGGTACACCCTTATGGTGTAATTGTGTATCATTCATGTTCACCCTTATAGTGTAATTGTGCATTGTTTAATGCAAAGTAAGTCATGTAAGATGTTTTTGGAATGCTCATGGAATACTGAACATCATTGTTACAGTAATGTGTTTGTTGCAGTGTCATAGGTATGGTTATGAGGCTTTGCTATGTAGTGTTCCCAAACATGTATTTCATAGCTTGAAGCAAATTCAGGCAAAACCCTCTAAGAGCAGAGAGGCAGTTTGCACCTTACTAAGGCATGCATAAAACAAACCAGCTCTTCCAGGAACAATGGACTATACTAAGCATTGATAAGGGGATACTCACTGACTCAGGTATGGAGGAAGCTGTATAAGGACACTGTTTGTCACCTGACTGGCGAAGCCCCAGAGAGGGGTGAAGGAACATGTTAAAAAGGAGAGACATAAGGAGGAACTTGAGCTTGGTGTCCCTGTCCTTTTTAGTTCTGGGCCTGAAGCCCTTTCAAATCCTGCAACTCTCCTGCATGTGAGCCTCCCCAGACATTAGAATGTGGGTCACTAGCCAGCATCGGCTTATGGCATGGCGCACATGGCTTGAACGCCAGGGACCAAGGCATACTGCTGTATCGTGGAATGGTTAACCCAATTAAGTGGGGTTCACTACTAACTAACTAAACTGAAACTGAAACTAAAATAAGAACTATTTACAAATAATCAACACAGTCCACTGAGAGAGGTACCTGAGGGAAAACGCAAGGATGTGCGGCAATTCCAGTGACCATCACAGGGGGTCAGAAGGAACTATGGGGGCGGTACATATCGGCACTATGAAGGTACGACTCCAGGGGCCATCAGAGCCATCCCAACGGATACCACTGAAAACTTTCCAGTGGCAATGCTCTCTGCGAGCACACATGTATGTTGGTATGGGCATGAGCAAGCAGTCAAAGAAGAAATGACCATATTCAAAATTCTGGAAGGTTTCTAAAGCATCTTACTTCATTCACAAATATATGTAGCCCTAGGTAAATTTAGAGTGTTATCACAACTTGCCCTGAACAATCTCTCTCAAAGAGCGTTTGGCCTCTGTTCACACAACAAGGAAATATGATATAAAAAAATATCAACTAATCATTGTATCATTAATCATTGTATTAAGGTTTTATCTCATTTCTTGTAAATCTGGTTGTTGAGGACAATCAGTTTCAATTATATTTTTACTTAATCCTGGACAAGAATCAAGAGTCATCATTCTGTACAAAAGCATGCAGTATTTTATTTGTGAAACTCAAAAAAAGATTTGAAGTGCTGTAACTGCAAAGTAATTAAATTTGGATCCCTAATTCTCAGTTCATAATTCTGTAGTATCCATTAAATACTCAGAAATAAAAAAAGCAGCCCATTCCAAACAGAAATGTGGACAAAGTACCTATTTCATCCCAGTATCCATAAAAATTGAATCTCTGGAAACTTTCTAAAATAACTCTTTGTGATATGGCATAAATAGAATTAGTGATAGTGCCAAATGTAGATTATATTGACCATTGTTCAGAATGACCACTTTAGTTCAGACTTGGCTTTCATACATACACATGATGTTATGGTATAAACTTATTAGCATGGATATCAGATAAACATATTCACGCATGGCAAAACCACACTGAGATACGTAGGTCATCCCACACAAATGTCAATAAAATCTTCATAGCAAATAAAAAACAAACAGTTACCTACATCTTCTCGTAACTGTTCTTCAAGATGTGTTGCTCATGTCCATTCGAAGTAGGTGTGTGAGCTTACTCGGGTCATCTTAGGCACCTCCATGACTTTGTAAATAAGTGGAAAGGGCGGGAAAGCATAGAACAAGTGGTCTGCCCATAGCAGGAGGAATGCATCCACAATCGAGCCGGGTCTATGGTTCAGGAATGAGCAAAACTGTTGACACTTTCTGTTGAGTTTTGTCATGAACAGATCTACCTGGGGAACTCCCCACCTTTGGAAAATGCTGTCTACAATGTCTGGATGGACAGACCACTCACGGTTGCAGAAGAACCTGTTGAGATGGCCTGACAGCTCATTTTGGGACCCCTGGAGGTAAGATGCCTCTAAGTGTGTCAAGTGGGATATGCAGAAGACCCACAACTTGAGGGTTTTGCAGCACAGGGGAGAGAAGCGTGCTCCTCCCAGTCTGTTTATATAAAACATTGCTGTTGTGTCATCCGTCATAACTAATATGCATCTGCCTTCCAGATGTGATTGGAAGGTTTAGCAGGCTAAGCTAACTACTTTCAGCTCCCTGACACTGATGGGAAGTAAGAGCTCTGCTTGAGACCAGAGGTCTTGAGTCCTGAGGGTCCCTAAATGAGCTCCCAACGCAGACATGTCCGTGACCTGACCATCGAGGGATGGGGCCTGGAGAAGGGTACTCCCGCACCTACCAATTGCAGGTTGAGCCACCACAGGAGGGACTTGAGAACCCCAGGGGGACATGAAACTATCGTGTCCAAATTGTCCTTGTTCGGGCAGGATGTTGATGCTAGCTAAGCCTGGAGAAGTCTGAGTCAGCGCCTAAGAGGCTGGACCATGTATGTGTACGCAGCCATGTGGCTGAGCAGCTTCAAGCAGCTCTGTGCCATCATGGTAGGGAAGCACCTGAGGTCTTTTGTGATGGAAAAAATAGTGAGGAAGCGAGACTCCAGCAGGTGAGCCCTGGCCTGAGTTGAGTCCAAAGCAACTCCTATAAAATCTATCCTCTGAGTGGGGGATAGTGTTGACTTGGGGACGTTCAACTGTAGGCCCAGTCTACTGAATGTCAGTCATATCAGGGACACATGAGCCTCTAACTGTGCCCTGGAGTGGCCCTTGACCAGCCAGTTTTCTAGGTATGGAAACATCTGAACCTGATGTCTCCTCCAGAAAGCGCCAACAACTGTCATGCATTTGGTGAATACTCAGGGGGCTGCTGACAGCCCAAAGGGGAAAACTGTAAATTGATAACGAATGTGGTTTACCATGAATGTGAGGAACCTTCTGTGGGACAGGATTATTGATATATGAAAATAAGCATCCTTCAAGTCGAGGGCAGTATACCAGTCCCATGGACTCAGGGAAGGAACGATGATGCTCAATGATACCATGAGAAATTTCAGCTTCTTCATGAACCTGTTAAGATTTCATGGGTTAAGAAAGGGTCTGAGACACCCTTTGGCCTTTGGAATTAGGAAATAATGGAGTAGAACCCTTTTCCCCTTAAGGGATGGGGGCAATGAGGTGGAAACAAACCTGGAGGGAATATCCCAGTTCTACTATGCATAGCACCCAGGTGTCTGAGATTATCTGGGCCCATGCACAATAGAAATGGGAAAGACTATTAAAAAACCGTGAGTAAGGATCTAGGATCAGGCCTGGTGTGTTGCCCTCAGCCACAACCTCAGAATGATTGCTTGGGATCGGAGGACTGCCTCCCCGAACCCTGGCCCTGGTTGGAAGGGGTCTGAGGTGTCCTGCACCTGTTGTTCCTGCCCCATTTCCTGGAGTCATCCTGTCTAGCCTGCACATGGTAAAACCGTGGGGGAGGCTGGGCCTTAAAGTGCTTCCTCTCAGGAGCTGGCATATGCAGGCCCAGGGATTTCAATGATGCCCTAGAGTCTTTAAGGCTGTGGAGCTTGGGGTCCATTTGCTCTGAAAATAACCCCAAGCCTTTCCAGGGCAAGTCCTGTATAGTCTGTTGGACCTCTGAAGGGAGGCCCGACACCTGTAGCCATGAACTCCTTCTCATGGCAATCGCCCAAGACATTGTTCTTGTGGCCGAGTCCGCTGCATCCAGGGCGGCCTGCAGTAGGGTCCTCGCTACTGCCCTCCCCTTGGCCGCTGCGAACGGCCGCTGCGAACTCTGCCCTGGAGTCGGCTAGGAGTAGCTCCTTAAACTTTGACATGGTGTCCCATGAATTGAAGTTATAGCAGCTCGAGATCGCTTGTTGATTCACAATCCAAAGCTAGAGTCTGCTGGTGGAACAGACCTTCCTGCCAAACAGATCCAGCTTCTTTGCATCTTTGGGCTTAGGAGAAAGGCCCTGCTGACCTTGCCTTTCTTTCTCATTTGTGATCACTATCACCAGTGACCTGGCTGCAGGTGAGTAAAGGGGTACTCATGACCTTTGAGGGTGCAAAATATTTCCTTTCTATCCCCTTAGCTGTAGGAGGAATAAAGGCTGGCGTCTGCCACAGAGTCTTGGTAGTGGCCTGGATCATTTTTATGAAGGGCAACACCACTCTTGCATCGCCTTCTGGTGTTAAAATGTCCACCAGGTGGGTCCACGACTCGAACACCACTTCAGCTTGGAGCCCTAGGTTCTGGGCCAACTTCTGTAGCAACTCCTGGTGGGCCCTGTTGTCTTTGGGGAGGGAGCAGACAAGTTTCCTGCCACTGCCTCATCAGGAGATGAAGACGAAGACTCTCTGGGCAGTGTCAGGTCCTCCTGGCCTTCAGGAGCGCAGGGGTCTCCTTGAGTGGGTATGCCGTGTTTGGTGCCAGGGTCGTCCCTGGCGCCAATCCTGCATCCCCCCACTGTATCTGCCTTGGTGCTGACCTCGGTGACCGCCTCGGTACCGTGTGGTGACAAGCAGTCTCCGGGTGATGGAGGAGCCCATCTTTCTGAGGCAAGCAACTGGGTGCATCTAGGGTAGGACCACTGGGCCTGGTGGTATGCCCACAATGTCCAAAAGAGCCATTGCATAGGCATCTGCCACCGGGCTAGCCAAGGGCCTATGAAAGGGGCCTGTCCTGCTTCTTGACTGCACCGGCGCTGCTTCAATCGGTGCCGCTACGGCAGATGTATAACTCTGCCTCAGAATCCGATAACCATGACTCTGAATGTGGGACCACGGCAGTGCCGAGAGAGACAGTGTCGGACAGCGGTGCCATAGAGAAGACAACCGGTGCCTCATCATGGCCAGTTTGCCTCTAGATGCCTCTATATTTCATTGCAGTGCCAGGGGTCTTACCACTAGTGCTCTCTATGGCCTGGCTGGAGACTGCTGTGCCGTGATGGCTATTAGGTGTTTGGTCACCTCAAATGTATCCAGAGCGGAAGGGAGATCCAGTTCTTCCACCTGGCTCTCTCTTGCAGGGAAGTCCCTGGGCACCAGATACGATGGACCCCTCTGCAGGCCCAAAGTTGACAGTGCAGCCTCTGCTGGGGTAGGTGCCATGTGCCCAGCCCAGCGTGTGTACCACCACTGTCTCATATCGTTGATCTCACTGTGCATGACCATTCTCTGTTAGTTTTCTTGTGCCTCTTGTATGGCACCGGTGAGTGGGAGCGGTGCCGGGCTGATGACAGCACCAGTGAAAGGTGGCGCTGAGGCTCTCGGGGTGCCGAATCTTTCCTTGGTGCCGCCAGCTCCCTAATTGAGCGCGGTGCACTCCCCACCGAAGTGCTAGGGTCCGATTGGCCTGGAAGTTGGGGGTGAAGAGTTGCCTCCATGAGGAGGTCTCTCTCTCCTTCTTGATCCTTGAATGGAAGCCTTTGCAAATCTTGCACCAATCTGTCTGGTGGGATTCTCCCAGGTACTTCAAGCAGGATTCCTGGGGATTGCCCCTTGGCATAGACTTGTGGCAGGTCCCACACAATTTAAAACTTTGGGATCGAGGCATGCCCTGAATTCTTGGTGGGGGAGAACTTAATGGAGGGGGGACCCCAAACAGAAAACTTAACTAATCACTAACACTAAACTAATCTAACTATTTACAGGTTTTCAGCGTTCAAGATCACTAGGGATACGCTTGTTGAAGCAAGAGAGAAGTGTAGCTCCAATGACCGTCACAGGCAGTAAGAAGAAACTGAAGATGCAGCAGGTCAGCAGGGCCGTATATACGGCGCCATAGTGGCACGACTCCAGGGGGCACCTAAGCCAACCCAATACGTACCACCAGGGGAAAAACCTTCCGACAACTGTGCATGCGGCATGCACACACCTACGTGAAATTGACATGAGCAAGCACTCGGAAAATATTATTTTACATTCACATAGCTTTTCCCATCTGAGTATCAACAATCTTTACAAATTATGCAAACATTAATTAAATTATCCTCAACACCTCTGTAAGGTCGTTAAATAGTATTATCCTCATCCACAAAACAAGGTTACTCAGGTATACGGAGTAAGTGACTTTCTCTATCTTTCATCTCCACACTACAAGTGCTACATATTCTATTTATACCACATATTTGAGAAAGTGTGTAGAGATTTAAAATTAATTGGTTCTTGTTTACATTAGGATTTTTTTTGTTAACATGAAGCCACATTTTCTTAGACTAGTCACCCCTCCAACTTCAAAAAGATGTTATGCCTATTCAAAATGCTCAAATATTTGAAGATGATCTACCTCACTTACAAAAAGTGACATACCAGAATTAATTAATTAATTAAATTGACTGAATATGTATCATGCAACACTCCTTCCACTGGAACAACAGTAGTAAGAGTTATCAGGCTCTCTTTGCTGAATGCATAGTCCTGACAAATTTGAAGAGCATCTCCATTAAAATCTAAAAGCTTCAGCCCAAAAAGGATATTGTAGGAGGAGAATAACGCACATTCACTAAATCTCTAAAGGTTCCTTTAGCATAACAATGGTAACAGAAGAGTTAATACTCTATAGGAAAAAAAAATCATATGGCATTGCTAAAGGTGACTGAAAAATGTAATCTCTGTACCACTGGAAACTCTCATATTTCTACATTTGTTTTTGTCCTGACTAGAGACAAATATTTAAAACATCAAAAAAAAAAAATGCAGAAAAGATCAAAAACATTTCAGATTCAGAAATATCAAAAAGTTTTCTTTCAAAATTGTAATTTGAAACAATACTTTTTGACATTCCCAAATCACAATGTTTTATCTGACACACAGAGGATACTCAGCCACAGGGAGAGAAAACATTGCATTCTGGGAAATCTGGTCTGGCTATGGAGCAGGGTCCATAGAGAAGAAAGAGGGATCATTAGACAAAGAACCACAACTCCTATAAAACACCATGGGGGCTTAGGCAGATGCAGATATTAATGCTTACCAGACTAGAAACAAGTGTTTAATTTCAGGATGACCTAATGCAACACATTTCATTTAGATTTTCCCAACAGAAATTTCAATATAAAAAAATCTCATTTTCCAATGGGAAAATGTTTTATCTGAAATGTTTTGACCAGTCTTAAGCATTAAACAATACTACATGTGCAGTTGCCAAAACAGAAATTCAAATATAAAAATGGAATGGAAATTTAACATTAAAATTTTATTAGGGAATATTAATAAAATGTAATCTAAATCTTTAATTCAGAGAGTTTCTATATAATCCTACACTCATCTTCAAAAGGGGATGCTGAGACATCATAGTTTGATGACAACTGTCTGGGCAGACGCTAAAAAGGAAACTAAAAATAAAAAAGGACAGAGACCACTATATTTTCTGTGGCTGTAGAAAATTTTCCAAATAGGAACCAAATGTAAACCTATGTAGGGTTGTCTTTTTAGAGCACAGAAACAGACTGATATAGGTGCTCTGTTGTAGGGAATATGTAAGGCCCTATTTTTAAATTTATTTGAAGGCTTCACAGAGAGTTTAGCACCAAAGCACCTGCTTGCCATAGGGTAAAGATAGCAAACAGCAGCAATCACCACAAACGGTTGATAGTGGTAGAATACAGCTGTACTTTAAAAATGCAATTTAGCAGCCACTAACACAAACTGCAACTCAGTTTAATTTTTGGATTTAGGGGCAAAGAAACTGTCATATTGCATGAGACCCAGGGTCCATCTAGTCTAGCATTTTACTTTGTAACATTTATATGCTCAAATGTTGTTTCCTTAAGTAGTTTTATAAGCAAACACTGTAGTAGGATTTTCTATCATTTCCATATATATTATTAATAAGAAAACACACAACACTCCAATTAAAATTCAGGCATTGCCTCTACATGTAAGCACAGTTTTAGGTACTGACAGTAAAAACCAGTGTGCTCAGGTAGACAGAGGTGCAAGTTTAAAAGAAAATTCAAATGGAATCAGAGCAGACAGGCCTGAACCATTGCGCCCATGGTATAAACTGTCCAAAATTTTAATCAAGTTTGGAGACAAATCATCACCACCATCAAAAGAGAAACAAGTGAGTGGCAGGTGACAGAAGCAGAGGGGCAAACTCAAACATAGGCAAAACTTTGCAGCCTTTGTGGTTCAATGCAATTCAGATTTTCCCATAGCTAACTCATGGGATGAGGACCAGATTGCTCTGTAATTTCCCAATTTATTTCCCTTGAATATGTACAATTTCTCTAAAATCATGACAGGACACATTTTGTCAGAGAATTTGGACAGAACAAAGAGTCTGAGAGGGTTGTTTCAATTTACAAAAAGTAAGGTCTTCATAGCCATTTAAGGCATGTCTACATAGCCAGTAAAAAACAAACCCCCAACAAAAAACAAACCCAACATGCACCAGCAAGTCTCAGGGCCAGAATCTACACACTCAGGCTATGTCTTCACTGATGATGGCAAATTCGCCGCCGTCAGATCGACTTATCTGGATCGACTGAGAGGTCAGCGAAGACCCGTTCAGTCAATCCAGAAATCAACATATTAAGACCACCTTCTCAAGTGGCATAGTGCTGCACCGACAGGAACGCGGTTCCCGTTGGCGCAGTGCAGCGAAGATGGCGCGCAGAACAGAAGCACAGAAGTCGACTGGAGTTACGCAAGTTTTTTGTGTAGTTTGCATAACTCCGGTCAACTGCCGCCAAATCTCCAGGGTAAGTGAAGACAAGCCCTCAGGCAACAGTGCTAAAAATAGCCATGTAGATGTTCCAGTTCAGGTTGGAGATCAGGTTCTGTAGCCCAGGCAGTGGGGTTTCAGAGTTCAAGCTCCAGACTGAGCAGGAACGTCTACATGGCTATTTTTAGTCATGTAGCATAAGCCCTGAGAGCCAGAGCCTGAGACCTGGGCTCTGAGACTTGCCACTGTGGGTGGGTTTTTTTTGCAGTGTAGACATACCCATAGAGATGTGATTGTTTTAATTATTCCGAGATGAGACTATTTCTTTAGAAGGCAGAATGTGTTATTTAGTCTAACTTTTAATGTAATTTGGAAATTCTTAATTTATGTGTAAACTCAGACTGTTAGCAGTTGATGTCAAGCAACAGTTTGTTAAACAATTAGAATAGTACAGTATTACGTAAAGTCTTGGAATTAACTTATGAATGTGATGAGATGATAATTTGTACATTCTTACGAAACTCATACTTTGGAGGCAAAGCTGATTATTAAAAATGCAGGGCAAATTCTCTCCTGTGTCGAGATACACTTGTGGTACAGAAGAAACTGCCTCCCTGATTCTCAACCTGCCCCAGCCGAAATGTAAATTGGAGAAGGCTGGTAGCGGCTCTTACCTACCTACAGCAGCTGGCTATGAACCCTAAGAAACCATACACTAGCTGTGAATTGCCATAGGGGAGCAGCACTCCATCCTGCACCCAGTCCACCTTTCCCCACCTCCATCATGTCCTAATATTAGAAGGAAGTGTGGAGTTTGGCATAGGAGATTTCTCCTGTCTTTATGTTAGTTGAGGATTTCCCTCTATCAGGGAAATCATACATAAATACATAAAGTATCATCTATATTGTTCATATGTGGTAAGACAATCTTATACTTTACCATATCTCAATAGATTTGAGAAAATTTACATCTATTCTGATCATGTACTGAATATTTTTAAAGCAACCTTTAAACACATTTTATTTATTTTGATTGGCATTGATCACAGATACCAAGTGAATATACACTAAGCAAATATTTAGAAAATGATACTTGCCTCTACTCAGCGCGGTGTTTAGGTAGTAGAGAGAAATACTCTGGATGGTTTAACAATATTAATCACCTTCATATCCAGCTTTAAAATGTGGTAAAAGGATTATGTATTATTTCATGAGAGGCAGCAGACAAACGCCTGTTTGTATATTTCTAATCTCCTAAACATGCCTTTATAATGAAAATTCACAACCTTTATTGACATACATCTGAAAGAACAAGTGGTTCTCCAGTCTATATCAGCAGTAACAAGTCAGCAAAATGGCTACACACAAATCCACTGATATACTGACCAAAATAACTTGGTGCAATTTATGGGTGTCATGATTATGCTAAAATATCTGTTTATTTACTAGCACTATCAGTAATACCAGTGCAGCCCTTGTCAGTTTCCTAATATAGCACAGCCATCAGACAGCACAGAATATTATATTTTCTGGGCCCAGAATAATTAGTGCTCATTTTTTGCAAAGTTTTTCTTTGTTTCTTGGCTATGGAAAGGCAAATTTTAACATTACAAACGTTACAGGAACATTATAAATCAGGAATACTTTGCTCTCACAAATATGGCAATCTTGCAAGAGTCTGATTATTTTGCTCCCAACTCTTGACAAAAGGTGTCAAGAACCATCAGGCGATCTTGAACTGCTTCAGCTCATGCAGCAGTACACAAACCATGACCATCTTTGAACCAGCGAAAGTAAGTAAGTTTAGTGGGAAATGGTTTCTATGAAAAAAGCTATACAAAATAAGATAACATCTGCATTATGCAACACATAAATTAGATGAAAATTGAACCAGTTTATGTTGCCTGCATAATATATATATAGTCCTGCTTTTGGAAAAGGCATACCTTCCCCATTTTCTTTCTTCCTTTTATGAACATAGGACAGAATATCCTGTAGTAAAGTATTCCCTCACCATGTAGCTATTAACACAAGTCAGACATACAATTTCTGTTTTATGGAAGGACTTAGTAATGATAAATGTAGGATAAAAATATACAGCAGTTTCACTTATGAGAAATGTGTTGCAAGAGTTGTGCTGGATTACTAAACACCAACAGGAAATTTGAGATATTTCTCTTACCTCGGTTTCTGTGCAGTGTGAACGTCCTGATTTACCTGCAGTAAAAAATGAGAAGTTATTTTCAGATGGTTTAAAGTGAAAGATAACAGACAGCTCAAAACTAAGCTCTTATTTAAGTCCCTTAATACCTCACTGACAGGAGACCTTGGTATATCCAGTACAGATCCATTTGCACTGCTCAAAAAGTGCATTTCTAGTCTCCTGATTGAAGTCCATTTCAATCAAGGTAAATAAACAATTCAAAAATAATCATCAGTTAATGTGGTATTTTTAAAGTTATGGGTACTGTTTTCAGTAACTTATTTACATACTTCCATCATGGTAACATGGGAGCGTCTATTCTTTGCTCTACTGAAATGTGTGATCAATTAAAAATATAAGAACATAAGAATGGCCATACTGGGTCAGACCAATGGTCCATCTAGCCCAGTATCCTGACTTCCGACAGCAACCAATGCCAGGTGCTTCTGACGGGATGAACAGAATAGGTAAACATCAAGTGATCCCCTGTTGCTTATTCCCAGCAAACAGCAATCCCTGCCCATCTAATAGCCATTGATGGATCCATCCTCCAATTACTTATCTAGTTCTTTTTTGAACTAGATAAGTAATTAAAGTAATATACCCATTTATTTGTCACATATATTTGATAAGAACAAAGAAACCATTTGCTTATTTTAAGCGTTTTTGACAGTGCCTGTTTTTCTAAACATGAAGCTTCAATACACTTCACATTATCATTACAAGTATGCAATTCACCTTTAAGGGAACACTAAATTGTATAAGCTTAAACAAGTAGCAAAGGCAAATAGCTATAGACTGATAAGAAAAACTATTGCCTCATGCTCTATGCAATGTACCTAAATCCCAATTGCATTCATAAGAAAATACTAATAACTTTTATTCATATTATTACTTGGGGGTAATAATTATCAATACAAGCATAAAAAATAAGTTCAAGCACAGACAAGTAATTAAAGTAGAAATAGTTGTTCTTCATAATATCCTTGTAAACCTCCCTCATCAAGTTTTCCAACATTTTATTAGTCTAACACTATTGTTATTTTGCCTGCTTGGTGTTAATTTAAATCATGAGCATTATAATGATCAATAAATCCAAAATTCCAGACCTACTTTTTTTTTTTTTTTCCAATGTGGCACCCACACAACCAAACTGTGATTCATGACCCTGAAGTTCAGCGGCACTAACTCTAGAAGAATCAGATATAAACCTTTCCAACTTTCCACACTTCCTTTATTCAGACACCCTGAAACACTAGGATTCCTTCTGTGATCATACTGTATATTGATAACATGCATTACTAATGATGTCAAGTTAATGCAACAAAATATGCCCAGGGAATCTACAATTGGCTGTAGTTAAGAACATTCTCTCTCTTTCTATAGACATGAAACAAAACATGTGAATATGTCATTATTCCTCCTTTCTCCCCCTCACAACTAGATGTAATAAAGAAAATGGGAATGGAGAAAAAAAACACTGGATTTCTTTTTGTTTTCTTTTAAGATTAATACTGCTGACCAAGCTTAGCAAGTTAACCTTGGTAGATGCATGACAGCAACAGAATCCATCTATATGACAGGAGGAGAAAGCAGCTCTTAACAATCTTTGTTTGAAGACATGTCATTTGGATTCAGGCCCAGAGTCCTTGGTGGCTTTTTTCCAACTTCAAGCAGCATGGGCTCAGCTGATCTTAAGGAACCTAGATGAATTAAACTCATAACACATGATGGAATATGGTTCAGGGAACTTACTACACCATGTGCTCCTTTTTGCTGTGGTAATCATACACAACTAGGACTAAGAATCAAGAAGAGAAGTTGCCAGCTTCTGCAGAAAGTTTCACAGTAGGAAGAAACCTCTGCAAGGCCCCATCACAGAGTTTTCCCTCATTTGTTCCACTGGGAAGAGAAGTGATTGGATTTGCTCCTCTGCACAACAAACAGGAATTCCACCTCCAGAATTTCTGATTTCAGGGGATCTACAGAAAGTCAGGATAATTCAGGCAGAGGCATTGTGCCTCCACACCAACTCTGGAGCCCCCTGGCATTTCCTAACTTCTGAATGCTTGACTTTGCAATCTCAATCATTTTATTTTAAACATAGTTTTGTGGGTGTAAATTCTTATGTTTTTAAAAGAGCAAAGTGAAAAAAACAGAAATTCCACAATCCGGGATCATATTGACACCCACATGGCTCATCAGCAGGGCTGGAATCTTTAGATCTACCACACAGTCCTCTGCCACTTAAGCTAACAAAATAGCTGATAGCAGGTAGTTATCCTCTATGTCATAGTTTCTCAGCCTGTTGTATACGTACCCCTGGGGGTATGTGAGACACAGGCAGGGGGTACGCGGTGAAAAACCCAGTGAAGGGAGGTAGACAGTAGTCTCTGATTTCTGGGGAAGCCAGGCGGTAGCTGCCGGCTTCCCGCCTGGTTCCACCTCTGAGCTTGGAGGTAGACGGCAGCCGCCCCAGTCCTGGGAAGCTGGGCGGCAGCCACCAGCTTTTTGGGACACCAAGTAGCAGCCACTGGCTTGGGCAGTAGCCGCTGGCTTTTTGGGAAGCCGGGAGGCAGCTGCCCGCCTCCCACCTGGTCCCAGCTCCCAGGTGGGAGCCCGGCAGCAGCCTCCTGAGCCCTGCAAGCTGGGCTCGCACCTGGATGGCTGCCACCAGTGCCCCGGGTCTGAGCTGAGAGACAGCCTCCTGCGTCCTGGCTTGAAGATGGGCAGCAGCTGCCTGCTGCCTGCTCACATCCCCGGGTCCCAGCCTGTGTGGAAGCCTCCTCCACCCCAGCTCAGAGCAGGTGGCAGTCACCCACCTCCCAGGCTGGCAGCCAGGCAGCAGCTGCCTGCAACTTGCCCAGGTGGCAGCTCCCCTCCCCAGCTCAAAGCCCGGTGCCCAGAAAGCCAGGCGGAGAGCCCAGCGGCTTGCCCTGTCCTGAAACCGAGCTCTCCCCACAGGCTTACTTGTCAATTTCATGGCTCTAGTTGAGCAGTGAAATTGACAACTATGACAGCCCCGGATTTTACCAGTATAAAAATGTCAGGAGGAACCCACACAGTGTAATTTGCCTCAAGCCTGCACCCCTTAGGGACGGCCGTGGGGAGCTCTGCTATCCACTCTGGTGGGCTGCTAATGCCTGCTCAGACCTCACAAGTTCCAACCTGTGTGAGGAGAACACCATGTGACCCTGCCAGCAGGCCATAGTGATTGGCTGGTGTTGACCTTTGCTCCTATATGGAGGAAGGGGAGGAGGAAGGAGGGGAGAAACAGCAGGGGATTTTGTGATCTGCTACAGCCACACAGCATTGCAGAACTTAGAACTCTCCTGCTTTACGAGAAATACAGTCATTCAGCGGTAAAGGGGGAAAAGATTGTATTTATCAGAGTGGAAAATTGACTGTTGGGGTACTTATTAAAATTTTCAGAAATTAGGGGGTACTTGCTACTTAGAGCAGTGTTTTTCAGCCTTTTATGTGGAGCAGCACTAGATGTCAGTGGGTTCACAGGTATTTGCAACAGAGGAATGGTGAAACTCAGGGATTTTTGTTTCCATTTGAGGCTCTGGAGGGGGGTGCTCTCTAGTGGGTACTGACGGGACATGGACCAAAAAAGTTTGGAGACCAATGTTTTAGATAACAATTTAACAAGATGCCTTGAAGCTATGTTGCTATTGAAGATAAGCAGATTGAATCTGAAGCTTTTATTTCATAATAAATATATTTGTTGGGAGGAACGTGTCAGCACAGAAGAGAACTGAATTTTGTGCTTACAAAAATTGTAAACAGTGGACAGAAGTGGTACAGTACATTAGCACATTTACATTTCACTGTACCCCACAACAGTAGATAACAGATTATGTTTCAGGTGACTATGTCCGGGAGATGCTGAGTACAACTGATTAGATTCATATCCTGCACGTGTAGTAATATCATACCCCATATAATCTATACAAATTTAAACAACTGATCAAGTGACTAACAAAAATAAGTTGCTTATTGGAGGTCTTTATTAGGAAGGTGAAACAAACCTGTACTCAGTTCTCTTTGGAATATTCTCTCATGAATTAAAGACAGGTGACTACCTAATAAGGGTGATTTCTCACACAGATTTCATCGTATACTAGTGCTAACTTCCTCCAAAATCCAGATGAAAACATCTATTTTTCAAACCTGCAGAAAATTAAAAAAAGATCCCTCAGGTGTCACCTACCGCTCATGACTAGATATGGCAAGACACAAGAGAGAAGTGGGCAAATCTTTTATAACAGAATTACATATGCCCCAACTCTACCTACTCTCAGCTGTCCAATTGCCACCCATGTATTGTCTCCCCTTTCTGATTCAAAGACAACATGGGTTAACTAAAATCAGATTGCTAAAAACTTTAAAAAGAGAAGGAAATAGATATTTAATCACAGAAATAAAGCAGCTAGACACCACAGAACCAAACTACAGTATTCAAAAGTATATTAATCACTTTAAAAACTAAAAGAGAGGGGGTATCACTACTGTTTAGAAGAAGGGGTGTTAACAGGCCACTTCACCTTGAATGGTCTCTAAGGATTGGTCTACACTATAGAGGTTTGTCGACAAAATCTGACTTTTGTCGACAAAACAGCAGAGGTGTACACACTGAAATGCTCCTCCCACCAATATAACTTCCCTGTTATGCCAACATAATAAAGCCACTTCAACAAGAGGCATAGGGCTTATGTAGATGTAGTTAGGGCGACACAGTGTCAGTGTAGACGCTGAGTTACTTACATCAGCTGTTGGCTGTTACCCTTGTCAATTCTCCCCCCTCCCCGCACCCACCCCCACAGGTCCTGGGCTTGGGAGCGTCTTTTTCACACCCCTGAGTGATGTAAGTTAGATCGACTTGAGCAGTAGTGTAGACCTGCCCTAAGATACATCTATGCTCTGCTATTCCCAGAGATGACTAAAATACAAAAGTTTACTCTTAAGTCTTGACACCATATTGCATGGCTGTTGTATTAACAGTAAATGCTACTGCAATAACTGTGCAGCTTGCAGTTTTAGAACCTCTGCCTAGCCTCCTTTCACAGACACAGTTTTAGGCCCCAATCCTGCAGTGAGCTTTATGTGGATGCAAGGGTCTGTCTGCACAAAGTTCATTGCAGGCTAAGCGCCTCAGTAATTAATACCTGATGTGATTTTAGAAAACCTCTAAGACACATAAAATAACTACTGTAACTGAGGCAACTTTATACCTACCTAGCAACACACCTGAAACATCTTATATGCAACATTAATTTGCTGCTTAGTATATGCCTCTTTTCTTACGGTGTAAAGTATGTGTATACCTAGAGTAGAGATAATCATATTCAGAAAGGGTCAAAGTGAAAGAAAAAAAAAGTACCCTGCAATCAATAAGGTTGAACAAGCAGTGCACATAGCATGATGTGCAATGAACTGCCTAACATGCAAGTCTGTGATTAACAGGTGAGAGTAACTCAGTAACATTCTAGAGGAGGGATGAGGTTAGAGGTCAAGAAAAATCTATTATTCTACCTTCATTATTTCCAAGGTACCACTCTAGTTTGTTTTTTTTTAAATAAGGCACTCTAGTGATATTAAGTGCTGCCTGAAGATGACCTCGGATTAACTAAATACAATGGGAAAAATGCATATTTAGTCTAACTAATTAACAATTTCTCATGAATTTTTGTCTCATTCTCCATGGCAATCATCTCCCATTACAACCAATAAGGTTGGAGCCCAGTTTGCCCTCATTGCAGTTTGCTGCCATTTCCTTACAGTTTCTGCATGTGGAAGTTATCCTGATTTACATCAACATTTCTTCATAGCAAATATTTACATTTATTGGGAGAAAACCTAACTCCATTGAATTCAATGGGAGTTTTGCCATTGTGTTCAACAGAGCCAGGATTTCACCGATGGTATTTACCACCATCCTAGTTTGATAACCTTGCAGCATATAATTGTATTTACCTTTCCTGTCAATTCCATTACTTTTGCCAGTCTTATGGTCTTTTTCACCTCTTATGCCTTTATTTTAAAAGTTTATCATCTTATTAATGCCATTTTTTGTTTGTTCTCAACCTTGGCTTTAGTTTTTGCATACTCTTAACTGCACTGTATTTCTGTCTAGTTTGCTTCTGTTCCTCTGAAAATGTTTTGTGCTAAAATTCAACATATTCTTTATCATATTTTAGTTATCTATATTTGCCAATAAGACTAACCTCAGATTGTATTTGAAGTGGGAATGTATTTATTATAGTAGTATTTTTATAAGCATTTCTAAGGCATCAATCACACTGCACTAACTCATGAATTCATCTGAAAGTAAAAGAAGAATGTCCCCCATCCCAGTTCCTGTACCACAAAATAAAAGAAAGTCTTATTGTGTTATGTACCCAAACTCGTAAGATTAATCCTTCACAATTTATGTCCAGGCTGTTAGATATTCTCATTCCTCTCATCATGTCACATCTCTCCACTGGCTCCCCCTTCTATATCACCGCAAATTCTATATCTATATCTACCTACATCTCTCATTCAGTATCTAGATGTCAACTCCCACCTCCAGCTGACCCACAGTGCCAGCCTCCATCACCCATTTGTTAAGTTTTCCAACAAGCCCCTTCATGCCTTCCCCCAGGATACCCCTCACACTTGGCAGGAGCTTCCTGAAAACAGCTACAGAAAGCCCTCCTTATTCTCCTTCAAAACTCTCTTTAACTGTATATTTCTGTGATGCCTACAAAAAATCTCGACTGCTGGTTAGGCTACTGATGTATCAAGATCACTGACTAACATGCTGACCAATAGGGTCTCTAGTTTCCTGGTACTCCCCCATTTGTCTGTAACCATATGGAGTCTCTTGTTATACTTTGATTGTAAGCTTCTGAAGCAGGGACTTAGACGTCTGCTCAGGACTAATTTTTAAATCCAACCCAGATCTGAACCAGACCAAGCCCACCCAATCTGAGAGGATTGAGATGTTTTCCTACCCAACCCTTCCTTCATAACCTGAGTCAGCACCATCACTTCCTCCTGTCTTTGGGGTCAGTGCAATGGTGGCTGCGTCCCTGGCTCCCACCATCCATAGCCCCCTGCTGCACCACGCCAATCCTGCGGGCAGCAGGAGGAGAGCCAACCCAATCTGGAGAGGGTCATGTTATTTTCCAACTCAAACCCAACCCCTGTAGTCAGGTCTCGCTGATTTCAGGTTGAGCAATAGGACTCTCCAGGGACAGTATTGTTGTTCTTTGTTTGTATACTGCTTAGCACAATGGGGTTCTAATCCATGACTAGGGCTCCTAAGTGCTACAGTAATACATAATAACTATTCCAACTTGGCTTTTCTTGTCTCAGGAATTCTCTCACATCATTGTTCCCTTTGGTCAGGAATTCTACAGCAAAATCCTATTAACTTACACTTTTTATTATCTTTAAGTCATGATGAACCTACACTGTCTGAATCCTACAATACCTCCAATATTTTCTAGAACAGTAGGTTATTTCCCTTACACTTAAGGCTATTCCTTGCCTTTTTTTCAATGTTCTTTTCATCTTGCCTAAAATTACTTGTTCACTATTAACCCTCATTGATTTGTTAGCCCACCACATTTTAATTACATTCCCTGGGGTACATGTACTTCAAGGTCACCCATTTTTGTCAGGCTTCTTGCATTTGTAATGTGTAGACACATTACAAGATAACAAATAAGCAAAGGAAAAAAACCTTATGGTAAGAAAGAAGTTATCTCCCACTCCAGACTGGTCTACACTAGGGTTTTTAGCCATTAATATAGGGGCAATGGTGTCAACTCCTAGTGCACAGGGTGCATCTGTGTAAACCATGATTAGAAGTAAAGGAGTTTACTGATATAGCTACACTAATGGCAAAAGACCAGTCTAACAAGGCCTAATCTTCATGGTACCTCTTTCGACATCTTAACAAAAGAAGTGGATGGGAAGAAATATTAACTGTTTTCCCCTTTCTCTCTACTGACTAGTGCCTGTTCCACTTCCACTCCACCTATTAGTGGATATAAAATTATGCCTCGCACTCTTCCAATGTACTGAGGACTACAAGTAACGATGAGGATTTAGGATACCACACTTTACAATCATTAAATAGCAGTAAATTACATTTCTGGATATGCTAAAATAAAAACTCAAAGTCAGAGATAATTAAACATTAATTTAAGCTTATCAAGAGTACTAATTTCTCAAAGCATACATACTTTTAAATATTAAAAGCAACAAATTTTAAAACCAAAACAGACATTTCAAGGCTTTTCTGATCCATTTGTCACAGTTCAGGGCAATTGTGCCTCTTCTCCTTCTCTATGATTCCACAAGGGCACCACATCTAGGCTTCCAGCTCTCCAGCCATCATCTCTCTTGGATGGAGACCGCACTTCTCTGCCTTCTGACCAGGATATTTCCAAGCTGAACAGTTCCCTCCCTTCTCTGGGTTATTTTCAGCAAAAGACAGTCTGCCTAAATAGGCATGCTTCGCTTCTCTCCTCAGAGACAGTATACAAGATAATTGCCCCAGCTACAACTTATCATACAGTTCTTTCAAAGCAAGCATATTTTATTCCTAAGGTAAAAAGCAATACAGAGAAAACATGTTAAAAATAATGAAAGGACTTGCACACATGATAATCTTACCAGAGATTCCCCCTGTAACTCCAGCATGGGCTCAGGCAGGTGAGCTGTCCTTCAAAACCCCACACAGGAGTGTCCCTGTGGTTTTGAGTTCATAACATCCTTTTGCCTAGAACAGCCACCACACATGAAACCGTGAATCACTCATTTATTCAGTTAGGTTCTTTGAAGAGAACCTGAATAGGTAATCAGCCAGACAAGAAGTCTCTGCTCAATTCCTACAGCTTCAAATGGATAGATTCCAGGTGGTTAATATGCATTTCCTTTACATCCCCAATATTTCATAGAAAATCTATTTCATATGTTGTGTCTCAAAAAGTCCTCTGAAATTCCTAATATCTCCCTGAGATGGCATTAATCCTGTTTTCCTCCTAAAGAAGTTCCATACAACCTCACAACAGTACATAAACATTTGCATTTACAATATAGTGGGCTACTAAAATACGTAAGCTTAATTCAATAAGGTTTAACTTAATTCAAAAGATTTGTCCAAAATGTTGCAGGAAACTGCCATCTATCACACCATTTTCTTTCAAAGGGACAACAACACTAGAAGTGTAATGCCTTTAAATATATTTTCATTTAACAAAAAAAAAAAAAAAAAAAGCTACACGTATTTTTCTAAACAACATTTTTTGAAAGACCGATGGGTGAGAAGCATTTCTTGCCATGAATGAATTAGAGCTGAAGATAATAGGCCCCATATACTCATTTCCAATATAGAAGCGCACAAAGGGTGAAAGAAGGGCATTAAAGGCCCTACACAACTGACAGAACAGCAGAAACCATTCCTCTTCTGTCTGCTATATTTCCTCACCCCCCGGGAGTCAATGAAAATCACTCTGATCTTTTTGGGGGTAGAGGCAAGAAGCATACATGCTCTACACTCCCATCAACTAGTGGATGATTTTGAGGAGAAAATCTGCATAACAATTAATGCTGATCAAACTAGCAGTAATTCCCTTCTTTGCCTTCTATCTGGGGTGGGGTTGGGGTGGGGTTGTGAGGTGGAGGATGGTGGAAAAGAACAAACACTGACATCACAGTTCTCTGGGGAGCCATGCTCTCAGTAGAGAAAGGGAAGGCCAAGGAACACTGTGGATGTGCCAACCCCTCATGCTTGACAGTTGGGACTGACCTTATGAGATTTTCAAATTTTCACTCTTTGTCCCCCTCCACAATCCCTCAAAACCACTCCTGCTGTTTAGGAACTCAATCCAATGCCCACTGAAGTTCATGGAAAGCTATATATTGATTTATACTGGTATTGGATCTGGCCCTAAGGGAGCATGTGGAGAAAACTGAGTTTTCTGAGTCTACTTTTCCATCCCAAAGGTTTTCTCATACGCAAGGAACATGTAAACTGGAGCTTTTAGTAACTAAAATTTGGCAGATCGCTTATAGCAACAACCTTATTTCTGAGAAGTAGCCTAATATTTATTCAACTCTAACAGTGCTGAATACATTGCCCAGGCTTTAATATCAGTTTTTATAGTCATGTAACTGTCACCTCAACTACATGCTTGACGTTTAAATAATATACAAGAAACGCTGATTCACAATAGCATTTATTATAACAAAACCACATCTCTACACCAAAATGTTCTAACTCCATGTTTTTCAACAACTGGTCCATTGACCAGTGCCAGTCCCTGAGATCTCCCTGACAAAGTTTAGGCAGCAAGCCAGTCCCTGGTATCAAAAACCTTGAGAAACACTGTTCTAACTCATACAGGATGTTTTGTTTTTATCTGCCCTAGCATTTTATCAAGTGTAGCTATAAATTAATTTCTCATAAAACACAAAGTAACCAAGGACAAGCCACTTGAGTTAAGCCTATTTTGTACCTTTCTTGGTTTCTGCAATTTTATGTAAGAACCCACATATCTGTAGTATTTACATGACAGATAGAGTAATTATGATTCACACTAAGGTGACCATAGTGCTTCATTTCTCCTAGATTAATCTATTTGCACTTTTTAAAAATTGTTTATTTCTTCCTCATCTTGAACTCTCACAAAATGATAAGATTTGCAATATAATCTAAAGACAGTCAGGTACTTTATAGGCTTCTCTAAAGCAAATTCTGTAATACTGCTTTATCTCTGCATTTGCTCTTCCATTAGCATGAGCTATACTGACAGGCATGACTGATCACATCCTCCTTCACAATCCTAAACAAAGCCTGAATATTCACTACAAGATACCTTGGGACTCTTATTTGCCCATACACACAGGATTCCACTGTGTACAAAAATAGCAACCAACATCCAATATTTGCTTTTTTTGATAAATTAAACCTATACAATAAACCTAGAATCATATATACTTATATGTATTGCTACAGAAAAGTGAAGCTTCGTGAAAGAGACAAGCTTTTGAGCTCCACATCCCTTGAAGGTATAAAGATGAGTAGGATTGACTAACACCTAAATTTGGAATATCTTTGTTTTTATTCATTAGAAATGTAACAGAATTTTTAAAAGGTTTTAAAAATGTAGGATCCTAATCATTAACATAATGCACAGATAACTAAAACAAATATTTAAGAATCATTTTTTCTTTTATGTATCTCACAGGACCCAAGTTCAGGATTGTTTCTTCTGTACCAACTGATGACATTACAGACATACAGAGCTCTTTATGGTATGTAACTGTGGGCCTGATCCAAAACCCATTTAAGTCCATGGAAAGACTACAATTCCTTTCACTGAGCTTTGGATCAGGCCCTCTATGCTCATCTTGTCCTGCCATCAATTTCTGCAGGAGGAACAGAACAATGAACTCAGATGTGTTTCTTTGTTTTATATGCTAAGTCTACTCAGTTTCATTTTAAAATCTATTTATTTGTAAATTCAAAAGTAACTATGTATTCCCCATATCATGTAAGGTAGGGTTTGAAACATCCACTCACCAACACACAGGAAGCTGCTCTGGAAAAGTGCCATCAATTTCTGCAGAATCTGTTCTTTCATTTAAAAAGTAATTAATTTCTAGCTCTTATGTTTGTGAAGATAACCTTGGTTTAACCTTCCAAACACAAACTATGCAGTGTCGTTTTCCTAAGTCTCCATTCACAGCTCCAGTGCCTCTGCTACTGCTCATTGCTTCCGAAGACACAGCAAAGTGAAACTATGATTTTTGTTAATTTTCATTGCTACTAACCAGAAGATGGTGAGTAGCAGTGAAGACCTAGAATCAGGTTGACTTCATGCTATTGCTGCTTGGGAAAGCCCTGGGCTAGAAGCATTACACCTGCCCAGTCCACAGGAGGACCTGAAAACAGAGGCTGAGGGAATGGTACTAAAAATGCACACCTTCCCCTTATCCCCAAGACACCTTGGCAGAATCCAGAAAGTGGAGGGAGAGGTATATTTTGCAAAACCACCCCCAAAAAATTATAGCTGTCAGAAGGATGTAAGGTGGGAGGGAAGAACAGACAGACTGTTGCTCCCTTTCAGTAGTCAAGGGTGATGTTGAGCAGAGGTTTCAAATTTATCAGACACCTGCCAGCTAGAGGCTGATACAAAAGGTGGAGCCAGTGAACAGGATCTAGGGACAGCTCCATGGTAGGAATCCCAGCATCTTCCCTTTTCTCCAGTATATGGGGAGGAGGGAGCATTCCCCCCTGGGCCACCTCCTTCACCCAATCTTTTATATCAACCTTTGGCTAACGGGTTTGGTCCTCCACTCTTAGGTGTATGGTAAGATTTCCAAGACCTAAACATGAGTAAATGTGTGAGGGTGACACACAAAATATAGGGAGAAGGTAGGAAATACAAAGTAGGGAAAGACAGAAAATTATATAAGGGGTTGGAGGGAAAGCAGGGGAAAAAAAAAAAAAACTAGGCCTGGTCTATACTAAGATTTAAAGTGTGAGATTAGCTAAGGAATACATTTTAGAAGTCTAGTGTAGACAAGGTTCCCTGCATATAACATGAGCTAAAATGATCAAGTTAAAGCCTTGAGAGGAGCCTGAGCTTTACATCACATTGTAATCCTAGCCTAGACAGGGCCTCACTGAAGATAACTAAGAAAAAGATATACCATGATCTGTTATAAGAAAGAAAACAGTAAGTGGAGTGAAGAAAGGAAAGGAGGTATAAACCAAAGCAAAAGAGAGGTAATAAGTTAATACATTTCTAAAAAAAAAAATCTACTACTGATTGAAAATGTTAGAAGTAATATCTGCTTCTGCAGTGCACAACTGTCTTCCTTTATCTCTGCAACATGCTGGGGATGGTTGTGGAGGTACTTTCCCATGGGCTACTAGGAGTTGCATAAATTTTTCACTTGATGTATTAAGAAAGCATTCCAGATCACTTTTAAATTGGAATTTTCATTAGACTTATCTAAATAATATCACAAGTTTATGGCTTATTTTTCATCCTATATATTTAGATATTTTTATGCATGCTTCACTAGTTCCAGACAGGATTACTGTAATTCTCTACCGTTGTTTTTCCAGACAGACATGTCTATTAAAAGGCTTCATTAATTCATAATGCCAGATTTAGTATCCATGTTCTAAATGCTTAATTTATGTTACTTCCATTTTGAAGACTTTATATAATCTTCTGTTTCATATCAATGTTCAAATCCTGAGTCCTGAGGAATTCCACAGACATTTACTCTTATCATGATGTGTGTGGACTTTGGGATGCCATTATTTGTGCGATCTGCTTCACTGTTAGATCCTTCACACTGCTGGTTTTAGATTTCTTACAGAAATCAAGCTTTGTTTACATTAAAAAAAAGAGCGTGCAGCTTTTTTTTTCCATTTATGAACATGGGCTTTGAAGCTCCATGGACTGGAAATGCACTCTCCTTTTCGATTACAACTGAAAATACATTTTTTCCTATAAAGTTTATAATACCTGGTTACATGTGCTATGTCTCTGGTACATACACATTTAGCATACCTATCCATAAATATCAATCTATTTCTGGTAAGTGCTTTAAGATGCAGGTCTGTTTTCAAAAATGTTTTAGGAGAGGTAATATAATCAGAGATATTTAAAAGGTATATTTTATAAAGACGTATAATATGGTATTATATTACTCATACACAAAATATATATTATACATTACTATTATACTCCATTATAAAATATTACACATACATATTATATATCTCTGTGTGTGTCATAAATTAAAGTAGATACATTTAATATCCCGTATGTTCAACCCTGGATATAAAAAATGCATTCAAATAAGCTTTTATTATATATGTTATAGTTTACTCCTTAACCACTACATGCTTCTGTTAACTTGGTCTTCTCCCAGAAAATGTACTATGATGTCTTCTTGGGTGCCAAATGGCACAAACAAAGGCACAAAAGAAGGCACACATCATGAATACCTCCCCCACAACATTCATCCTCCGAACAGTGTGCACCATCTCTCTGACAGCTATTCTCTTTGTTTTGCTTTGCAGTGCCCTCCCCCTCGTCATGCTGACCTATATGGGCCGCTTTCATCGCTTTCCCTTCTCCAGGCTCCCTCTCTCACCAGCAGGAAG
The DNA here is from genome assembly GCF_026122565.2 of Emydura macquarii macquarii. Lineage (NCBI taxonomy): Eukaryota > Metazoa > Chordata > Testudines > Chelidae > Emydura > Emydura macquarii. The sequence continues at coordinate 13,829,224 of NW_027130349.1, forward strand.
GATTCTGATTGAAGAAGGAGCCGGAGCTCTCCAAATGAACACGCACACCCCGATGTACCTGGAAGTCTATTGTCAGTCAGTCCAGCCTGGATAGAGCCGTGCAGCATTACCCTAGACAAGCTCTCGCAAAGAAACGTACTGAGTCCGATTGGCTTTGACCCCTTCGAAGGCGAGCCCACCCACGCCTCCCCGAGCGGTCCGGCTGGAATTCTCTGCCATTCTGCGGGCTCTGTGCTGCTCGTCCACCCATCAACCACCCTGCGGCGGGGCACGGAGTGGGGTGGGGGAGAGAGCAGATGCACAGCAGGGCGCATGGAGACCCCCGGACCCAAGTTCAATACAGCAATTTATAGGAGTGGGAAAACCTGAAATACACCCAGGGGCGAACGAGGAGCAGAATCACCGTGTCCGCGGGCGGCCGGGTCCTGGGGAAGGGGATTTACACCCAGTGTGAACGACGGAAAAGGATTGTCTGGGGGGCGGGGGACACCAGATTAATTTCGGTGCGGGGGAGAAGCGGGGCCGTGGGGAAGGGACGGAGGATGGCGGCAGCGCGGAGAGGAGCAGGGCTGGATAACAGGAGGAGATGGAACAGCCCCAGAGCGATAGGGACAGGGGGACGCCCCGGGCCCGGACACGAAGCTCGGACTCACCTGCGGGGCTGAGTCCCTGACAGGGGGTCATTGGGCTGGGGAGGCCCAGGCAGGGCCGTAGGCTCCGCGGTGGGGGGAGCAGCCTGTGCCCGCAGGGCGCCCCTGCCGGCCTTACCTGCTGCCGGAGGGGAAGCCCCGCTGGGTGGCTCCAGGGTCACGGCTCCGTCCCTCCAGATGCGGATGTGCGCGGCCAACTCCGCCCTGCTGGCGGCGGCGGCGGCGAGCTGGCGGTGGCGGCCCCGGGCCCGCAGGGAGCCGCAGCACTGGTAGCAGACGGCCCACGCCTGCTCCTCGTTGATGGGCTGGTTGTAGAGCTTCAGGATCTCGCCCAGGGAGAGCGCGTCCTGCGCCCCGTCCTCCCTGCAGCAGGACGAAGCGTCTCCCGCCGCCGCCTCCCGCGGCCAGTCTCCGGCCAGAGCCTCCGCCGCAGCCCCGGCGCGAGCCATCGCCGCTCGGCGGAGCCCGCTGCTGCTGCTGCTGCCTGCAGCGCCTCAGCGCAGGGAGCTCTGCGGCCCGGCCCCGCTGCGCCTCGTCCGCGCCGGCCGCATCCTCCCCCTGCCCCGCCAGCCCGCGCAGCCGGACACGCGGCGAGCACCGAGTCCGTCCGAGCCACCCGCAGCAGCGCCCCAGCTACTCGGCGGCGGCGGCAGCAGCGCGGCCCCGCCAGCTCATAGCAACGCAACGGCGTCCCCTCCCCGCCTGGTCGCCGCGGGGCCGCACCGCCGCCTACCGGCGGGAGAGCACAAGCGGGAAAGCGCCGGGCCGCCCCTCAGCGAGTCCGGGTACAGGGAGGAGGCCGCTCGGATGGGCTGAAACGGGACCCACTTAGCCGCTCCCTACAGCAAATCCAAGCCCCTCCCTGTCCCTGACCATCTGTCTTGCGCTCGCGGCGCCGTAGCCGTACGCAGCACCTCTGCGCGGTGAGTGACACAGAGCTGCACATACGGGAGGGGAAGCATAAGCTACAGCTGGGAACCGGGAGAGACAAAGCACAAGCTGAAAGCAAAGAGGAGCTACTTGTGCAACCAGGGTGACAGGGAGCGGAGCGAGACACAGGCTTTCTCCTCCACCATCGAGCTGCCAAAGTAACCTGCTAGCCGCTCAGGAATAAATACCAGCGAGAATTGGATAGAAGGATTAAAACCCCCCTACATTGTGGGAATCACCATAAAAGAGAGTTTACAGCTGACAGAGTCTCTCTCTCTTTTTGATATATGTGATCGTGACTTGATCACATTTATAATATGCAAGCAAAATAAAATCCAGTCCAGTAATCTTTATACTTGGTGCTTTAAAAGGGCCAGTTTCATAAAACTGAAAACTTATGACCCAGATCAGATGGGAGGAACCACTTAATCTGAAAAATGTGAGTGATAATTGGTAGTAATTTAAAAACACTATACTAGGTACCTAAAAAGCCACAATGATGAAGAAGGTTGTGGTGGTTTAAAAACCCCCAAACAAACCTGTTGTAAAGGGGAACTGAAGGTAGCTATAAAATATATAACAAATTACAAAAAGAGGAAGTCAGTTGTAAGGAATATAAATCAGAAGCTAGGAATTATAGGAAATAGATAAGGGAAGCTTGGGAACACAAGAAGAAATCGATGGCCAGCAGTGTTAAAGACACTAAGAAATTTTAAAAATGTATTAGGAACAAAAATAAACTTGACAATGATATCGGTCCATTCCTGGATGGAAATTATAGAGTTATCAATAAAAAATGCAGAAAAGGCAAACATTTTCAATAAATATTTGTATTCTGTATTTAGGTAAAAACATCATCATATGGTGATAACACTCTTTCAATTCCACTACTATCTCTGGAGGATTTTAAAGAGAAGCTACTCAAGTCAAGGTTTTTCAGTAAGCAGGTCTGGATAACTTGCATCCAAGAGTTTTAAAAAAGCTGGAAAAGAAGCTTGCTATACCATTAATGTCGATTTTCAATAAATTGGGGAAGTTTCAGGAGACAGGAAGAAAGCTAATGTGTAAATGTTTAAAAGGGTAAGTGGGTTAATCCAGGTAATTATAGGCCTGTCAGCCTGGTATCAATTTTAGGCAAGATAATGGAGTGGCTCATACAGTACTCCATTAATAAAGAACTAAAGGAGGGCAATGTAATTAATGCAAATCACCATGGGTTTATGAAAAATAGATCATGTCAAACTAACTTTTTTTTTTTTAAATGAGATTACAAGTTTGGTTGGTAAAGGTAATAGTGTTGATGTAATATACTTAGACTGTTGTAAGGCTCTTGACATGGTATTTGCATGATATTTTGATTAAAAACTATAATAATATAAAATGAACATGGCACACATTAAATGGATTAAAATGGCTAATTTATAGTTCTCAAAATGTAACTGTAAATGGGGACTCGTCTTTGAGTGGGCGTGTTTCAAGTGGGGTCCTACAGGGATTGGGTCTTGGTCCTATGCTATTTAACATTTTTATCAATGATCTGGAAGAAAACATTTTACCTCTGTATTTGGCACTGGTGCAACTGTTGCTGGAATACTGTTTTCAAATCTGGTGCCCATAATTCAAGAAGGACATTGATAAATTGGAAAGGGTCCAGAGAAGAGCCACGAGAAAGATTAAAAGATTAGAAAACATGCCCCATATAGGTGATAGATGCAAAGAGCTCAATCTATTCAGTTTAACAAAGAGAAGGTTACGGGGCGACTCATTTTCAGTCTATAAGTACCTATGTGGGGAACAAATAGGTAATAACGGGCTCCTCAATCTAGCAGAGAAAGGAATAACACAATTATTCAGACTGGAAATAAGGTAAATTTTTAACGGTGAGAATAATTAACCATTGGAACAGTTTATCAAGGGTCATGGTAGATTCTCCTTCACTGACAATTTTTAAATCTAGATTGGATGTTTTTCTAAAAGATTTTTGGGGAAGTTCTATGACCTGTGCTATACAAGATGATGTCAGACTATATGATCACAGATGGTCTTTTCTGGCCTTAGAATCTATCAATTTTTGTTACAGTTTGTTAACACTTGCATAGCTGGTCTAGCCAATAAAATATTACTGAAATTAATTGAGTCCCTACCCTGCCAATGCTGTCCTCTCTGACAGTGAGCAACCCCTGTTGATCTTTGGATATATGCTTGCCAAGCCAACTCCTGCATCTACAGATTCTGCCTATATTGCCCCTCCTTAGGATGTTATCTCCTGTTTGTATTCATGCCACAGGATGAAATAATCGTGTCACATCATAATCTATAATTTTGCACAACAGTAAAAACTTAAATCAATGAAAATTTAAAAAACCCAGATATCAGTTTAGAAATTATAAAAAAATAGAAATAAAATTCTGCCAAACCTAATCACAATAATTGTGACATGGATTTTTATAGAACTTTTGTAATAAAACCCAGAGCCAGCAAAACTGTCTTGAAAGTGGGTTAAAAAACTGGGACAAGTTAAGTTTTACAAACCATTTCAACACTATGCGTTTTATGATTACAGTGGAAACCAATGGCAACCTTTGTAACATGGCATGAAAAACACTACACTCTAAAAAACTATTTTAATTCATTAACTAACAATAATACAGAGATCGTAAGTTCTTTATGCAGCAAAATGTGTAACAATGCTTTTGCTTTCCCTTTGCAAGATCGGAAGACAATGTTCCACACACTAAGATGGCAGGATTCAATTGAGAGCCATGAAAAGTGAATTGCTCTCCAAATATCAGGATGACTAGCAAACTAGCAAACTTTGTTTTTTCTATGTCTCATATTCCAGTACACAGTAGATGACAATCAGTAATGTTGCCATTTGTGAAGGCGTCTCCTAGAGCCAGTACTGATAAACTATTGCTTAATTTCCCAAACGTCCTAGAAATATCCCTCTTGCAGCAGGGTTGAATTTGGTTAATAGTGGCACTGGGAGCTGGGTACTTTTTTCTGGGAGAAAAATGCTCTAGAATTTAATCTTTACATTTAAAAAAAAAGTCCTAATCATTATGATTAGAATAACAACATTCAAGATGTTAATTGAATGTAACTCAAGGTAGTGATGTCTTCCTGAGTCTACAGACAGTACAAAACAATGTAAGTGGTGTGGAATACTCCCATTCATCTTAATGGGACATTTACTAATCAATTTAAAATATTAGCATATATAACCATTGAATTGCTCAATAAAGCACACAAAGTGCAGTTATTGTGCACATCTACACAATGTACTGGGCATTTTGTTTTGGTGTCACAAGTGGGCAGTACTTGACTTGAGAACTGACACTGAAAGAACTACCACTTCCCTCCACCCCCAGCTCTACCCATTTTGCACATATTCTTCCCCATTAGAACACTAGGGGAAAGACATACTTACTCATTGGCCTTGTTACAGAATGTATTATAGATATTAGAAATAGAAAAAAGTCCTTTAGTCATTACCCAGTCCAAGTCTCTGCCAATGCAGGATTGTTCCCTTTAGAACATGCAAGTTGCAGGCTTTGAGCATGAAAAGCTCTTCTCCTGAAAATTTAAAATATTCTCCCCCAAGCTGGGAGGCAGACAGGGCTATTATATTGCTGATTATGTGTAATTTAAATGTACAGAAAATTTTACTTGTAGTATGTAGTATTGGAAGATTTACAAAAATGTAAATTAGGGGGTATAATGTGAAGATTTCTATACTGTTTGTTACAGCATTGTACTTTGGATTCACCCATGACTGTCTGATCAAATTTCTCTCACTCCTATTCAATTAGAGATGAGATTTCTCTTACAGCGTATTTAAATTGTAGGTTCTTTAGGGTAGAGACTGTCTTTTTGTTATCTCTTTATATAGTTTCTAGCACAAAGGGGCCCTGATCAGGCCCTTGTGCACTATTTCATACAAATAATTACTCCAATGGCACACTGGACCTCTGGTTTTCAGAGGCCTCAGCATCTGCCTAAGTCACTATCTCCTACAGTTAGTCTTCTTAGCTCAGTACTTCTAGCAAAGTAAAAGTTCAATAAGGTTTATTCAAGAGTATATGAATTTTTTGTTAAAAATTAGAATGAAGCAATAAACTAAAAATTAGCTTGATTCTTCCTTCTGTCAACAAGACTGATGTTAATGGATAACACCACCTAAGACAATTATACATTTGAGTTTCAAGATCCTACTGGATTCTAGCTATATTCTGCAGTGTGGTTTTAATTCTCTTTAATCTAGTCTGTTCTGTGTTCCTTTCTTTGGCATTGATTCATTCATGACTTTTATTAAAGCTTCATCTATGGGTGGGATGCTTTAAAGTATTTTTTTCACATTTAAAAAAAAAGATATTATAAATTTTAAATTAGAAGTTTTTAGCTTTTTATCAGAAGTAGCCAAAATTCAGTTTACATTAAGCTATAGTACAAACAAATTCATGCTACACTGAGAGATCAATTTATGCTATAAAACATCTCTAGTGTTTGAGTTATTTCTCTGTTTTATTCAGAATATCTAAGAGGAAAAAAGTGTGTGTTCTTTTTGCATCAACATTTATGTAAACTGTTGCAACCGACAAACTGCAATATTAAATTTTACAGAGTGACCTCTTCTGTATAAATTGAATACTACAGGTTGAAGAGACCAAAAAATTTAGATTGAAAAGATTGTGGTCCATCTCCCATTTCAGAAGAGTTTACATTTAGCAATATATTGTTTTTAATGTAACTGTAGTGGATTTGGGTAAGTTTCTACATTTAAAGATATAGACATATATAGATACTTACAGATTAGCACAAATAAATTATTTTAATAAAAAAGTATTGATTTAATTTAGCTCTATCCATCTTGTAATGTGACCTCAACCTTTGAAATTGTTAGGTGAAAATGAATAAATACTGGGGAACTAGTGTTGTCTAAAGTTTTCATCAGGAGATTGGCTCATTGTGGGACTATGGGCAAATCAAAACCTCTTGTTTCTCAGTCTCCCAACTGTAAAATGTGGATCAATACTAAGCCATCTTTGTAAAGCACCGAGATTTTGAATGTGAGGCCAAGTATGTAACACACAAAGTATTATTAAAACCTGGGTGTTGCAGGAGCCAGTATTTTATTACTATGAGTGGGAACTCCAATAATTCTTAAACAATGTCCCAAAATTGGTGTATGTGGAACCATCCTGCTGAAGATATCTTTTGCCTGAGACTTAAGTAGAGAAGTCCTGACTATTTGTTGCTTTTGTATATCCTGGGGCACTTTCCAGAGTTAGGGGTGCTACCTATGGTGTCAACCAGAGTTAATATTAGCAGAACCTCTTAAAGCTGGAGCTCCATTGGATTAAAAAAACCTGGCATTATCAGGGAGTAATTTTTCCTCTTTATACGACCCTCTTTACCCATGCTACTCAAAGACAATCTGGGACAAGCAGTATATGTAGTAAGCAGGATCTTGAGTCTTACCTTATTGTGCCACTTGCAGGACTCTGAGGCTGTGCTGGACAGGTGGAAGCCTTGGAGCTAATGCAGGGACAGTGAAGCAACTAACAGGCAACCAGTGCCTTCTGTGGCTGGAGTAATCATTGCCAGGAAGCCAGAGACAGTGAAGGAGCAGAGCTGGGTCTGTGATGCATGGCAACTCTGAGAAATTATTTTTTAATACACCTAGTGTATTAAAAACTTCATTAACCCCAAACTTAACTTCATTAACACACGTTAAGGTTGCCCAGAGGTGTCTCAGGCCATTCCAGTTGTGGCTAAACTTAAAACTTCTGAAAACCAGGAAATACAAAGTTGAAGGTTCATGCCACCCCCACAACACCTTAACTCTGCCCAATTGATACTCCAACACACAAACACATACATACTAGCACTCTACTCTCACATGCTACAGAATACTTTAGAAACCGAGCATGTGAGCACTACAGAAGAAAGACAACTCCTCTTTGCTGAGGCAAAACTTGTGTTTAGGTTAGGCGTAGCAAACAGGAGCTACCTACATCGGATTACACTCAGCAAGCTTACTACATTCAAACCACCCCAGACTTCCTAAATGTTACCACCCCTTCACACTTGCCAAAAAGGTTCCTTCTGAGACATTGCCTTAAATTACACCTCACTAAGGGCTCATCGACACATGAAAGTTATTCTGGAATAAGGTAGCAGATGAATTTAAAATTTAAAACAGAATTAAAAATGTGAAGTAAATGTCCACACATGGAGTATTCAGAAATCATTATTCCTGAACAATTCCATGTGTAGACAAGCCCTAAGCCTTGCAGGCTACTGCCATATTTGACACCAGGTTGCAGACAATTCCCATAGCAAGACGACATCCTTGTGCCTCTCTAGTGACACAACCTACAAAATTCAATGCTGAAATGAAGCATACCTGATCTCTCTAAATATACAAGTACTTCATATCAGTCACAGTTCTGCCAAGCTGCTCAAACGAATCCCTCCAACATTCAATACAGCTACTTGACACAGTGAATGCAGCTGGAATGTGGGCAGATAAATGCAGGGAATTCAAATATGTGGAACACAACACAGTGGAACATTCTCTCTCTCTCTCTCTCCTCATGTCTATTTATTGTAGGTTCATACAGTTTAAGGGCACAAGAAACCAACAGATTATTTAGTCTGACCTGTATAACACAGGCCAGAGAATTTTACCCAATTACTCCTACTCCTGCATTGAGCCTAAAAACTTGTAAAGCACCTTCCAGCAAGGCATCTGCAATCTTGATTTGAAGACATCACAAGATGGAGAACCCACTTCTCTTGGTAGTTGGTTAAACCTTTACACCTTCCTTATTGTTCCATTCCCAGTGGCTACTGTCAACACCAGGAGTCGGAGGGAGTTAAGTTTGCATTGTGCGGGTGGTATGTACCTTAACTTTGTATTTCCTAGTTTTCAGGGGGGTTAAGTTTAGCACTCTCCATGTTCTGGAAGGGCATGAGGCACCTACTCTGAATTAATAAAGTTTTTGGGAATTTAATAAAAAGTGGAGACTATTACATTGGCATTGTAGCAACCACTGATGTTGACACCAGCCCTTGTTGTATCTCACACACTCCAGCACTGGTGACCTCCTTGACCATACACCAGAAAAATACATTCTTTGACCTAATCCAGTAATGGTAATTTTAGTGGCATCTTTACCATTATAGCAGCCATCAAAGCACAAAAGCTTTTTAAATTCTTCTACTCCTAGGAATGACAAACAAAACTTCAAAACTTGCTTAACATCTACTACATTAAAGTCTTTGGTCCTGGGAAAATTTAGGATTATGATAGAAAGTGAGAAAATCACTGGATTAGTTACTATAGAACTCAGCTCATGCATACAGTCATGAGCAGTGGGAGGGGAAAGACCAGCTTATAAAAACTTAAGGTGGTAGGGATGGGCACTAATTAATAGAGAATTTAGTTTCCATACTTGTCTAGCAGAGATCATTCATCACTAAAACGGTCACTTAAGTGACCGTAGTCTGAAATCTCCCAGTAGTTCCAAGGGAAGCCCCATAAGCACTGCAATACCAGGGACAAGTACAAGTGAAAAATCATGGGAAGGGACAGGTGTCTTCCCCTGCTTCCCCCCCCGCTTTTTTTTGTTAAGGATTTAAAATTTTCTGTGTAGGCATGGAATCCAATATCCTTGGCTTGAACAGCAGATAGTACTGGAGACTTAACCCCAAAGACGCTGATTTTAAATCCCTTTATGAAGATATTTTAGAGGGAAGAGGAGCAGACATTTACTAGTTTTAGTGCCCCCTCAAGCAAACACCCAAATGCAGGCGATTACAGATTTAACTTCTTAGTCTTTACTAAGAAAGCCATGGTGACTTAAAAAACAAAACACAACTGTCAAAAGCAGCTGTTCTATCAGCCATTTGTGGGTGAATGAAGAGTATTGAGCCAGCAGGTTCAGGGAACAGGAGAATTTCCCAGGACCATATCAAATTCCATAAACCTGGGATATTTTGGTCATCAAAAGGTCAGTAATCACCTCTGCTGCTTCACTTTCCTCAGTATTCTGGATATTGCAAGAAGTAGAGAAAGCAGTAGCCTAGTTCCCTATAAATGCATTACTGTCCATGCCTTTGGACTGAAAAGCCCAGATCCTGACCAAGTTTGTCCACATTAGGACTCCAAACCTAGAGAAGACCTACTGAAAGATGGGCTCAAACTGAACATTGAGACTCCCACCTCCTGAAAGTCAACTCAACCAATTAATGAAGATGCTCTCTCCTTGGGAGATGTACTTCTGGGCAGTATAAGAAACAGTGCTTTCCTGAGTTTCTGACAGAAGAGGAGCTGTCAAAAGACGCTTAGACCAGTATGTAATTGAGACAGGGATAAAAGTGTATCCCCGTCTAACACAGTTGCTATTAGCATATTGTTCAAGAACTTTGGTGCAAACCAAAAGCTAAAAAAAAGAGTGACAAACTGAAAGGGCTCCCCCCAAGAGAAAGCAAAGGAAACACCAGTGGATTTGGATAAATAGGAATATACAGAAAAGATGCTTACTTTTGCACAATTTGGAACTGTGAAAGATAAGCAAGTATTTGCATACACATTTTAACAAATGTAGATCTTTACTACAAAAAAATGTAAAGAAAGCAACTTTTATTAAAATAAAAATATACACTTCGTATATAAATACACTCATTACACTATATACAAGTATTTTTCTGCCTTAATTTTGTTTTAAATACACACATTAAAATATTCACAACCATCATCAGAGTGGTGCTTACCCAAAGTGAAACATTACATGTTGTAATTAATATGATTTTTAATAATTATGTGCCTGCGTACAGACACTTATATACACGGTTTCAAGGCTCTAAGAAATAAGTGATTTTGTTTTTTAAAGTATAGAGCGGTATTTACAAGCAAACATGATCCAAACAGCACACGCAGATTCAGGATATGTAAACATTCGCACACGAACTGCAAGCCGCATTTGATCTCCCCTACAACAGATTATTTCTTCACAGAAAGGAGACCTATTTGGGAGAAAGCAAACGTGAATAATAATATGGTTTAAGTATTGCAATTAGTTATGAGTTACTAAATCACTATTAAGCTTTTTAGTTAAAAAATTGTACAAGAATTAGTCATGATTGAAGCGACAGACATATTTCAAGGACATTGCTATGCCAGGAATCTGGCTTTTTGATACTATGACAGAGTAACATCATTATTCCATTAGTATTGAAGTCAATAACCCGAATGAAACTAAACACAACCCTCATCAGCATATCGCCTCACTAAACACTTCCCACAACAAGATGATAGATTATATATTGCTACCTTTTATTTACGGTCCTTAAGCAAGTTTCCAATCCATGGGGGGGGTGCTCATAGGAAAAATAATTTGCATTTGCCTTGGAATATAACGTGTCAAGTGTTTTAATAAATCTAACTGTATTACATCCTTGACCTCTCTGCTAATACTGCCAATAATTTTACTGATTGTAGTTATTGTGATATTAACAGTTGTCCACTAGATACTGGGTTGAGACAAATCACTTATTTCACATGGGCTACTAAATATTTATTACTGATCTGAACTAGATTTAGATTAGTGATCTAAAAGGGAAAAGCTCTGTACCCCATTTCCAGTTCATTATACCATTCTGTCTTCTTGCTAAATCTCATGAGTAAGAGGCAATAATATAATTTAGAATTATTTCAACTTCATCAACTATTAAAATTCACAACCCATTACATATTTATAAAACCTAATACTATTTATATTAGGTTTACATCTTAATCTTACCGAAGGCACGTAGCAAATGCTCTTCTTGCATTTCTATACACAAAATGGATGGGGAATCCCTTAAAAGTGTGACCATCAGGTACTGCTCTCCTTATAGCATCTTGAAACTCTTCATTTCCTGCAGAGATGCTCGTTGTACGTTCAAGCTCGTAGGCTGCCAAGGCTGGTGACAAGAGATAGGATAGCTGATCATCCCAAACTGTAGTAAGGCCAAGGTCCTGTAGGATGAATCACAGAACTAAGAATACAGTACAAAATGATTGGTCTCAAGGCACCAAAAAAGGTTTAAAAATAAGGTAGATTAAAAACACATCTATTACAAATGTGTGCTAAGATCAAAGCCTATCATGCCGACCAATATTGTCTCATTGTTTCCTTATAACCCCCTGTCAGTATTCATCTCTTGTTTTATACTTAAATTATAAGCTCTTTTGGGCAAGGCCTGTCTTTTTGTTCTGTGATTGTACAGAACCTAGTGCAATGGGGTCCTGCTCCAGGACTATAGCTCCTAGGCCCTATGATACTACAAATAATAAATAAACAACAAATATTTCACTGATCAGTCAATGTTGGAAATGAAAGGTAAAAAGATCAGTACTGCCTACCAACTACTATTACAAAAAATGTGCCTTTGGCAGGAATTACACCAATGCACAGAAGGTTTAGTTCAGGATGAACTGCAAGTGGGATAAGTTTGTACTCAAAGGGAAATCTATTTCAGAGGCAATGATGGGAGGTCTACAAATTTTGTAGTTCTACAGCAATTACATGAATACATGAATCCATGGCAACAGCAGACTCTGAAAATATATGTTTTGGTTTCTCCTAACTCTGAACTATGAATTAGCAACAAATTAAAGTAAAGTAAGAGTACAAGTCAAAAAGTGAAAAAGAAAAGCAGGGCAGAAACAAAGAGAAATGACCTAATTATAAAGTAATTATTGCATAAAGCCAAGAGCCACTTCATTAGTATGTGTGTATAAAAAGGGCAAGGCAAATCCCACAGTGAGATTCACTTACAAATAATCATTCTACTGTCCCAGTAAAATCCATTTCCAAAGGGAATAGACTGTATAAAACAAGGTTACTTACCAGTAACTGATGTTCTTCGAGATGTATTGCTCATGTCCATTCCACTATAGGGGAGTGCATGCCACCGTACGGTTCCCGGAACCTTTTTCCCTTTAGCAGACCTTGTAGGGTTGGCTCTGGTGCCCCCTGGAGTCCCACGCACATGCCACGGTATATGAGGCACTGCCAACCCTACAGCCCCTCAGTCCCTTCTGTCTGCCAACTCCGACAGTGGGGGCGGAGGGTGCGTTGTGGAATGGACATGAGCAACATATCTCGAAGAACATCAGTTACTGGTAAGTAACCTTGTTTTCTTCTTTGAGTGATTGCTCATGTCTATTCCAATTTAGGTGATTAAAAAGCAATATCTGGGAGGTGAGCTCCACGGGTGGGGCGATCAAGAGGTCCATCAGCATATTGAACCAATGCTGTCTTGGTCAGGCCGGGGCAATAAGTATCATGTCCGCTCTGTCCCTCTTGATTTTCAAGAGAACTTTGGGTAGGAGTGGAATGGGTGGAAACGCATACATGAGGGTCCCCGTCCATTCGATGAGGAATGCCTCGGATATCGATCCCGGCTTGTGATCCCGGAGTGAGCAGAACCTCGGGCACTTCTTGTTCCAGGATGATGTGAACAAGTCCAGTTGGGGAACACTCCACTTGTGGAAGATCAAAGTACGACCTCCGGGTGCAACGACCAGTTGTGGTGGGGTAGAAACGACCTGCTGAGGCGATCCACCTCATCGTTCCTCACCCCTGGGAGGTGAGAGGCAGACAAGTGGAAGTCATGCCTGACTGCGAAGTCCCACAGGTGGATGGCCTCCTGGAAGAGGGCCAAGGAGCGTGTTCCTCCCTGTCTGTTTATATAAAACATGGCTATGGTGTTGTCCATCAGCACCTGCACCATCCTGCCTGTCAGGAATTGTAGGAACACCTTGGACACTAGTTGAATGGCCCTGAGCTTTTTTACATTGATGTGCAGGTGTCTTTCCTCCCCCGTCCACAGCCCCTGGGTGCACAGATTGGCGCTGATGTGGGCTCCCCATCCCACATTTGAGGCATCGGAGATCAGGACCAGGTCTCTGAAGAGGACAACCCTCATCACCGCCCTGGGAATCCACCACCAGTCTAGAGAGGCTAAGACTGGCAGGGGAACCGTGACAACCCAGTCCAAGGAGTGTCTGCTTGGCATATATGCCGAGGCCAATCATGCCTGAAGCGGCCTGAGTCTCAAGCAAGCCAGCCTCACTACGTACATGCAGGCTGCCAGGTGGCCTAACAGTTGTAGGCAGTGCCTGGCTGTTGTCATGGGGCACCGGTGCAGCTGGGCGATAATCACTGCCATAACTTTGAACCGATGTTGTGGGAGGAAGGCTCTGGCCTGTGAAGCGTCCAGGGTGGCCCCAATGAATTCTGTGCACTGCACTGGAGTTAGTGTTGATTTCTGCTTGTTTATGAGCAGTCCCAGCCTGCTGCACGTAGATCAGGTAAGGGTCACACTGTCCTGCACATGAGACCTGGACCTGCCCCTGATTAACCAGTCGTCTAGGTAAGGGAAGATCTGCACACCTCTGCGCCTCAGGTGGGCAGCCACTACCGCCATGCATTTGGTGAACACCCTGGGGGCCGACGAGAGGCCAAAGGGCAGGGCTGTAAATTGGTAGTGGGAGCCAGCCACCATGAAACGGAGGAAACGCCTGTGGCTGGGTAGGATAGATACACGGAAGTATGCGTCCTTGAGGTTGAGGGTGACATACCAGTCCCCTGGATCCAGAGAGGGAATGATGGAGGCTAGAGAGACCACGTGAAACCTGAGTCGTTTGATGTATTTGTTTAGCCAACGCAGGTCTAATATGGGTCTCAGACCCCCCTTCGCCTTGGGGATGAGGAAGTACATTGAATAGAATCCCTTCCCTCTTTTGTCTTGGAGAACCATTTCCACCGCTCCCAGGTTGAGGAGGGTGACCACCTCCTGCAAGAGGAGTTGCTCATGAGAGGGGTCCCTGAAGAGGGATGGAGGGGGAGGGCTATTGCAGGGGGAGTAATGCAAATTGTAGGGCATAGCCCCGAAGGACTATCCCAAGGACCCAACGGTCTGATGTAATGCTTGCCCATTCTGCATAGAAAGGTCTTAGTCTGTGCAGAAAGGGACGGGGCGGATCCAGGGAGAAGGTAGGGGTGCCACCCTCGGGTGCACCATCAAAATTGCCCTTTGAGATTGCCCGACCCTTTGGAAGGCCCCTGCTGGGAGGCTGATGATGAGCTAGGGAGCTGATTCCGCCTTCTAAACCCCCCATTTCTGTCCCTGCCCCTGTTGGGCTGGAAGGGCCTAGGCGGGGGCCGTGACTGCTGCTGTGCCTGGGGCCAACTCTGCCGCCTGGAAGCCTGGGGCATGTACAGACCCAGTGAGCGGAGCGTGGCCCTCGAATCCTTAAGACCGTGCAGCTTAGCATTGGTTTGGTCTGAGAACAGGCCAGACCTATCAAAGGGAGGTCCTGAATCGACTGCTCCACCTCCTGCGACAGCCTGGAGGACTGCAGCCACAAACAGCGTCTCATGGTGATGGCGGAGGCCATTGCCCTACTCACCGAGTCCGCCGCATCGCTGGACATTTACAGTACCGCTCTAGCCACTATGATCGCCTCATCCAGGACCCTGGCAAAGTCTGCAGCCTAGTCTTAGGGTAAAGCCTCAGCAAACCGTCTAAGGGAGTCCCATAAATTGAAGTTGTACCTGTCCAGCAGGGCCTGGTGGTTGGCAATCCTAAACTGCAGGGCTGCCGTTGAGTAAACTTTCCTCCCAAACAAGTCAAGTTTCTTCTTGTCTTTGTTTTTGGGGGTGGACCCCTGATGACCTTGTCTGTCCCATTGATTGGCCGCATCAACCACCAGGGTTCCCAGGGCCGGGTGAGTGAACAGGAACTCGAACCCCTCAGTCGGGACATAGTACTTTTCCTCAGCTCCCTTGGATGTAGGGGCGACCGAGGCAGGGGTTTGCGACAGGGCCTTGGCAATTTTAAGGACCCTGTCATGAACAGGCAGAGCCACCCTTGCTGGGCCCTCTGCTCCCAGCACATTGAAGAGGGTATCCTCTTCCTCCACTAGTTCCTTTGACCTTTAGCCTTAAGTTAGAGGCCACCCTCTTAAGCAGCTCCTGGTGCGCCCTGAAGTCCCTCAGTGGTGCCATGTGGTCCCTGGAGGCTGCCTCATCTGGGGAGGAGGAGGACTGCCAAGGTGCAACCTGTGACTATCCCCACCCCTGAGGAGCACCCGTGGAGGGTCCCTTCCCTGGGTCCGATTCCTCCTCCTTCCACTCTATGGGCTTTGTCCAGTGCGGGAGGTGCAGCCTGGATCCCCGATGATGGGGCGGACTCTGGCCATAAGGCCATTGCTGCTGCCAGAAACCCCGTGGCCAACCAGGGGCTGGCTGCGGCACCGGCTGGGGTGTCTCGTGGGGGCGTCGGCTGACCTTACAAGCGTCCCCCCTGCTATCCCCCTTTCGGGACCCCGAGCCACTGCAGCAATGATATTGAGCCCGCCTCCGGCCCCCATTGCCACTCCGTGCCGGGGACCGACCTCTTGACACCTCCGATGTGGAGGACGACGAGTACTGCCTCCGCCTCCTTGATCGGTGCCGGCAAGTAGAGGAGTGCTCCGAAGAGCTCGAAGTCATCGAACGCCATCTCGGCACCGATGACTTCCGGTGCCTTTTTCCCGTAGGGGAACGGGAGCGGTGCCGTTGGGAGCATCGCGATGCCGATCACAACTCCGTCAACTGGGTGCTGCGCTTCCACAAGGGCAACTGGGTTCTGCACTGCGGCGGTGCGGGCGAACCCTTTGGTACCAGGCTCTCCAACCTGGATCTGGTCCCACACCGCCTGATTGTGGGCGACCTCCTCAGTACCGGGGATTGGGACCTGGAACCATCCCCGTGTCGCAAGGCTGACCTTGAGCGGTGCAACATTTTCCACACAGCCTCTGGTGTCACGCTGCTTCGGTGCCGAGGGGAGGATCTGCCTGAAGAGATGGACTCGGAGCTGCTGTTAAGGGTAGAGCGAGGACGCTCCCCTGATGGCCGTCCAGCGGGAGACTGTTCCACCCCAGTCGGGGGTCTCCACCACTCCTCGGGGGGACCCAATGCAGGCTTGCCCCGGGACACCAACCCTCTCTCCCTCGGCTGAGGAGGGGGGCGGAAGTGGCGTAGGCAAGGCCAGCAAGGCTCTTGCTGCCTCGAAAGCCTCTGGTGTAGATGGCGCTGGCAGGGGCACTCCTCCACCCCCAGGAGTCGGGGGAGGTTCCCTGCTCGGAGATGCAGGCACCAGAGGGGACTCGACGGGCCGTGGCTTGTGCATCTTCGAACTTGACCAAGCCCGTACCGACGGCGCAGGGGAGTTTCCATGCTCTGTGTGCTACTGCTGCTGCTTCTTCAGTGCTGGGGATGCCTCTCGGCACTGGGTTGAAGTCGGTGCCAGGGGTGTGCTCTGCACCGAGGTCATGCTCAGCGCTGTTAAAAAATGGGCCGGTTTGGAGGCCAGGCAGAGCACTGCTTCCATTAGAATGGCTTTTAACCAAATATCACGGTCCTTTTGTGTCCGCGGTTTAAAAGCCCTACAAATTTTACATTTTTCTTTTCTGTGCTCTTCTCCCAAGCACCTAAGGCAGCAGTCGTAGGGGTCGCTCTGAGGGAAAGCCTTCCCGCAGGAGGCACATGGCTTAAAGCCAGGTGACCCGGGCATGGTCCGGCCACCCTAAGCCCCTGAGGGCTTTCCTACTCTATCTAACTACACTACTTAACTAACAAAGTAAAGAACAGAAAACACAGTTCAAACAATGGGGAATGGTACTTGTGAGTGCAAGGCTAGTTCCAGTAACCGTCACTGGCGGAAAGAAGGAACTGAGGGGCCGTAGGGTCGGCAGTGCCTCATATACATTGGCATGTGCGTGGGACTCCAGGGGGCACCAGAGCCGATCCTACAGGGTCTGCTAAAGGGAAAAAAGTTCCGGGAACCGTGCACGGTGGCGTGCACTCACCTATATTGGAATGGACGTGAGCAATCACTTGAAGAACCTAGCTTTAAAAAAAATAAAATAAAATAAAAAAATCAATTATATAAAGGAAAAAAATCACCACAAAATTCAATATTGTGCATAATCTTTATTTGTTCTATATAATGTAGTATCTTGTTTGCCCAATCTACTGTTAAAAAATTCCTCTTTGGGAAACTAAAGCTTAGTGCATAGCACTGGGCTTAAGAATAAACCCACTAACTGCTTCTTCCACAGCAAGTATTGACAGTCTTGAGGCATGAATAATTAATCAAAGATTTACATGAAATAAAAAGCATGGACTAGCTGTATCCTTATCAGCTTGGTTTGTGATCATGTCAGATGAGATTTGTGGGTTGGATCTGTTCAGTATAGCAACGAGACAGTGCTAAAACATGCCCCGTCCCAGATTCTGGAGAAAGTGGCTGTATAGCATTTCTCTCTATGAACTATGAAACAAAAAATGATCTAATAAACAGCATGGGGATACTATTACAATGAGATGTAATATGGATGTCATGATCATATGCTACTAAAGATACTGTGTATTCTTTAAGAATGTGCTTGTTATTCCTGATATCATGGCTAAAGTTCAATTAAGGTAATTACATTAGTCAACCCAAATTCCTCTTGTAGTTTCAACTGAATAAGTAATTCAGTTCTTGTCCTCAACTTTTGTGTTGTATCAGTGGTAGGTGAAGTATGAAAGCACATTTGTATTTGACTCTTTATGATGACAGGTACTATATTAATGTGAGAATTACTATACATGGCTAAATAGTTTAAATGAAATGAGGAAATCAGTTAATGGGGGGAAAAAGAGGATTAAAGCAGGGCTTAAAATTTTGGAATCAGTCTTCAGAAACAGAGAGGAAAATGTCATGAGGATTTATTCACTGAACCAATCAGGGAAGTATCTTTCTAATTAGGTCAGTGAGACAGAGAATAAATGTAGTATTAAGAGTTTAAGGAATTTAGGAATTTTTGAAAAATATGAGATCAAAGACTTGTCCAAGTTCCTTCCTATCTGTTCATCTGTTACTCCAAGTCAAACATTTCAATCTGAATCATAGACTTCTGCTACAGCCCATAGGTTCGCTGAGAAAATCTACCTTTTTCCCAGTACAGCACACTTTTTCCCAGACATATGGGAACCTGTATTTGAGAAACAAAATTCTGAAAGTAGCGAGAGATATTGATCCATTTGCTTACAACCACTGTGGAAGAAACCGTTACTTGCTGTAACTGTGGTTCTTCCAGATCTCATGCAGATGTGTATTCCACATGGGTTTGTGAGCACCCAGCTCACTGGAGCCAGAGAATTTTGCCTAGCAGTACCTGTAGAGGGGCAGCGCTTGTACCTTCTGGCCATAGCCCCTCCCCTGGCTATATGAGGCATCCAGTGTGTGAAGACACTGCTCCTCTGGAAATGAATGCGTCTTATGAGAAAAAAAAAACAAAAAAACCACCCACCACACAGGCAAATACACTGCCTGGTTTAAATGAAACTGAGAGACCACTTTAGACACAAATTTTGAGTGCAGCCACATCGTCTGTCATTGGAGAACTCTGTGTAAGGAGGCTCTCCCATCACAGCCTGCAGCTCACACACTTTCCTCACAGATGTTATCACCAAAAGGAATCCAGCTTTTTAACTTAAGAGAGTAAATGGGTAGGATTCCAGAGGCTTAAACAGAGGTCCCGTAAGAGCCACTAAGACAGTGTTACGGTTCCACAAGGGAACCAGTCCCTGCACTGGCGGATGGAGATGAAGGATTCTTTTCAAGAAACTTGCCACCATGACACTGGAAAACATCTATCTCCTGTGAATGGGTAGATGAAATGCTGAGATTGCCGCTAGATGCACGCTCGATGAGCCAAGTGTAAGGTGACTGAAGATGCAGCAAATACTCCAAGATGTCTTGAATATTAGCCAGTGTTGGCTGAATTCCACAAGCCAATGACCATACTGAAAAATGCTGCCACTTTGCTGAACAGGCCATCCTGGTAGAGGGTTTTCTACTTCTGAGTAGGACCTGTTGAAGAACCGCCAAAATCGCTCTTCTTCCTCATTCAGTCACAGAGCAGCCACACTGTGAGATGCAGGGAACTGAGCATGGGATGCAAAGTGCGACCATGATTCTGCATTAGCAGATCGGTATGGTGAGAAAGAGATATGGAAAGCTGAACAGACAACGTGCGGAGGTCAGAAAACTAGTACTGCCTTGGCCATGATGGGGAAACGAGGATGGGCATGACCCAATCCACTTTCAGCTTGAAGATGACCTGTGGAATGATTGCGATCACAGGAAAAGCGTACAGGAGAGCCAATTGCCAACTGATGTAGAAGGCATCAGTCAGAAAGCCAGGGCAGAACAGATGGCATTTCCAGTTGTCCCTTGTAGCAAACAGGTCAATCATTGGGATGCCCCACGGTGCAAAGATAACTTGTAGAACTCTGTGCTTCAGAGACCACATGTCGTTAAGGGAAAAATTCCTCCGGAGCTGGTCCGCAAGATGATTCTGATCCCCAGGCAAGTGATCAGCTATCGAAGTGATACTCTCATCGATGCAGAAACACCACAACTTGACCACCTCTTGGCAGAGCATCCTGAAGTATGCTCCCCCTTGCCTTCACATAATGCATTGGGGTGATATTGGTAAGTATGTGAACTATGAAACCTTGATCTTGTCTAGGAAAGTGAAGCAGGCATTGTAGATGCCCCGAAGCTCCAGGACATTGATATGCAGTGGAGCTTCCTGCCCCAACCACAGGTTCTAAACCTTCAGTGACCCCAAATATGCTTCCCAATCTACCAGGGAAGCATCAGTAACCATGGCTCTGGTTGGTAAAGGCAAAGGAAATGCCTTGACATACATTCCCCTGAACCGTCCAGGAGCAAACAGAGGATGGTAGACCAACTTGTCCAGGGGGTAAAGGGTTGGAAGTAAACGGTCCTGAGCCATATTTTAAGGCGGCGAAAGTGCAACCTTGTGAACTGAGCCACTTGCATTCTTGCAGACATGTGGCCTAAGAGCCTCAGGCACATATGAACTGTTG
Source organism: Emydura macquarii macquarii (assembly GCF_026122565.2). Classification (NCBI taxonomy): domain Eukaryota; kingdom Metazoa; phylum Chordata; order Testudines; family Chelidae; genus Emydura; species Emydura macquarii. Next base: position 13,849,790 of record NW_027130349.1, read on the forward strand.
TGGAAGGTTGAGACTGCAGACTGAGTCTAGAAATTGTCTAGAAATGGTCGGTTGGTAGAAATGTTCTCAAACTCAGTGTCTATTAGTGCCCCAATGAACTTGATTTTTTAGTGGGATGAACGTTGTCTTTCTGATGTTTAGGAAGAGTCCCAGATGGTTGAGTAAGCGAAGTGTAAAACGTATGTGAGAAAGGACTTCTTCACTGGACCAGACCCAGCGTAGCCAGTCGTCCAGATACGGGAAGACATGGATTCCCTTCCTCCTGAAGTAAGCTGTTATCGTGACCATACATTTGGTAAAAACCTGGGGAACAGAAGACAGACAAAGGGAGGACTGTGTACTGAAAATGGTGGTTTGCCTTGATGAACCAGAGAAATCTTCTGTGGCTCAGGAGAATCACCACATGGAAATAAGCAGCCTGAAGGTCCAGAGCAGTAAAACAGTCATTCTGAATCAACATGGGAAGGACAGTCAATAGGGTGACCATATGGAACCTCATGTATCTGATATATTTGTTGAGGCTGTAGAGGTCAAGAACAGGTCTTATCCCTCACTTGGATTTGGGAACCAGGAAGTACTAGGAATAGAAGCCTTTACTCCGCTATTCCGGAGAAACTTCCTCCGCTCCCAAAGCCAGTAAAGAGTGGAGCTACTTGAGGAGCAGAGGGATCCCTGAAGACCGACAGGGAAGGAGGGTGTGGGAGAAAGAGTGGAGTGGAGAGGAACTGGATAGCATAGCTTGATCTGATGATGCTTAGGAACCAGCTGTCGGTTGTTATCGAGCCCCAAACATTATAAAAGTGATCCAGCCTGTCCCCGCATGGAGGTGGGGTAAAGAAAGTGATGACCAGACCACTGTTCTGGACCATAATCAAAATAGGCACTTGGGGGGTACCAGGGGAGGGAGTGTCAACTGGACGAACTCCAGACCCAACTGCTTCCTCCTCTGGGATCTACAGCCCTTTCTGCAGTAATCCTGCTGTCTTGAGGGAGGCAAAGGCTGCCCATAGATGCTTTGTGGATGGTATTGTTGCTGCTGTTAGCCACTAACATAGCGCTTCCGCACCGACTGCATATATGCCTCCAAGGAACATAGGGTGGCCCAAGAATCCTTGAAGGAGTGCAAAGTCTTGTCCATTTTGTCCAAAAACAACACCCGGCTGTCAAAGGGAATATCCTCTATGGGCTGCTGCACATCGAGAGCAATGCCCGAATTCTGCAGCCCGGATGCCCTTCTCGTGGTCACTGCAGAGGCCATAACTCTGGCCAAAGTGTCCAGGACATCAAGTGTAGACTGCAACAGCGTTTCAACCACTAAACAGCCTTTGTTGATAAACGCCTGATATTGCTCTCTGGAGGTTCCAGGCAGCTGGTTTGTAAACGTAGGCATAGCTATCCAATTTACAAAGTCGTACTTGGACAATGATGCTTGCTGGTTCAGAATCTGCATTTGCAGGGAGGAGGAGGCGTAAACCTTTCTGCCTATTAAATATATCCTTTAGGAGTCCTTGCCCTTAAGAGTGGACTTAAACCTGCCCTGCTGGGCTCTATTGTTCACTTTGGTTATGATTCAGGAGTTTGGGGCCACATGGGAGTAAAAGCCCTCAAATCCCTGCACCCAGACTAAATAGTGTTTTTCTATGCGCTTTGCAGTAGGTGGTACCAAAGCTAGCATGGTCCAGAGGACTTTTGCAGGCTCAAGGAACACATCATTAGGTAGGGCTGCTCTCCCAGCAGCAGAGGACTGCACCAACTTATGGGTATTATCCTGCAGATACTCTGCCTGAATGCCCAGGGAAGCAGCCATGCACCACAAAAGGTCTTGACAGGCTCTGAAATCCTCCAGTATAGGAGGAGGAGGAAAAGCGAGGCACTGCTGAATTATCCAGGGATGAAGAATAGACAGTTAATTGTGCCAAAGTTGGCTCCCGTTCCTGGAATGGGGGAATTGCAAGGGGCAGTCCATGGGCTCCACATGGGGAAGATTCATTGGTGCCTAAACCTGCGGTGGGTCCACAGTTCTTGCCACTGACCTGCCAGTGACTGCCTTAGAGCGAACTGAGGAGAGACCTCTGCAACTGAAGAGGGGCCCACAGATTCCATGGTGGCCATTGATAAGGATAGGGCATTGGTTATCAGTAGGCACCAGGCCAGGGGCCCCCACCTCAACTGCAAGCCAAGTGCCAATCCTGCACCTGTAGTGCTCCATAAAACGGTCCCCAATGAGGGTCAGGAAATGGACAGCAGGAAAAGAAAGATTCAGACCTTGACGCCAAGGAGCCTCAGTTTCTGAGGATACAGGTGGAGCCAGTCCTGAGGCAGAAAGTAACTGGTCTGACTTATTTGTTGCCCAGAACAAGACAGGGACCAGCACCCACGATGGAAGTGGTACTGCCAGCACCAAGTATGATGGTGCTGGAAGTGGTATTGACCCCAGAATCAGCAACAGTACCAAAGCAGCTAAAAATACTGAAGTGGAGGGCAGTGAAAGCCACCATAGTTAATATCTGCGGTGCTGACTGCAATGGGGCTGAGGAATTTCCCCGATGCCAAGGAGGTCCCTTGCACTGAGCCCAGTACTAACCCTGCTTCCACAGACTGCAGAAGAGGAATATCCAGATGTGGTGCCAACAGACGCAAGGGTTCAGCAGCCCATCCAGCCAATGAGGCTATGAATGACGCAGCCCTGGCAAAGTCCTGGACCAATGGAAAGGCTGGGATGGAAAGGCAGAGGAGGTGTGTAGATTCCTGGTATGACACTGATGTGGAAACAGTTGGTGCAGGCATTGTCCTCAGCAGTACAGGACTCCAGGCATACCCCATGCCAGAACTTGAGTTGACTGTACAGAGTCTCTAACCAGGGATCAGTCAAAGGCACCCGCACCATCCCACACGCCGGCACTAAACCCCGTGTCTGTCTGCGTTCTTCCTGGGGGAGGAGTAAAAGTCTCCACGAGGCCTGGAGTGGTCTCATGAGACCTTTTTTCCTGCATTCTCGATGGGGAATGGTTCCTTCATCTCTTTGAAGAGGCATCTGCTCCATAGCACAAAGCAGCAGCACTCCTGGAAACTGAGGGTGACCTCCAATCCCACACGAGCCTCAGTGCTGAAGCAAGCCATGTGGCCTGTTTGAACAGGTGCTGCTTTAGGTAAAAGTCCCTTGCCATCTGAATCTACAGATCGAACACTGATCCTTGATGTGGACCTCACCCAAGCACAGCAAGCTCCATGTGGGGGGATCACTGCCCCACAAAATGGACAATGTTTAAACCCCAGTGAGGGCATCACAGCGGAATATGTAACTAAACACAACTAACATTAAGGTTACAACTAACTAGCTACTACTAGAACAAAAGACCCATCACTAAAATAGTGAGAGATTGTTAGGTTTAGAGCACACAGAGCTCCAACTCCAGCCATGGGCAATAAAAAGGAACTGAGGTAGGAAGATTAGGGTGGCGCCACCTCATTTAGCCAGGGGAGGTGCTATGGCCACAAGGCACAAGTGCTGCCTCTCTACAGGTGTTGCTAGGTAAAATTCTCCAGCTCCAGTGTGCTGGGTATACACACACTGAAGCTGAATACACAGCTGCATCTACTTGAAGAACTAAAATCTTTCCAGACCATGCTTCTGCACTAGTGAAATAGTAAAGCTGAGTTCTAAAGTTAAAGAGAGGAGCTTAAGAGGGGCTTCAATCCAGGAATGCTATATCCAGGGTTATAAATGGAACAAGGTGTGCATTTTTAATAAGTACAGTATTAGCCAAATCTTACAGAAATTAACATGAAGACTTATGGGTACATCATAAAGGCTGATCCCCAGTCTCATTGCCTTTAGCAGATGTTTAAAAAGTAACCTATTTAAACTAGCATTTCTTCAAAAATATATTGCATTTGCTTTTTAAAAGGCTTCTTCACACCTAGTGCAGAAAAAATCAACTCCAGCACATTATTACACTATAAGAAAAAAGTTAAACAGGAGAAAGGAGAATTCCAACTTTGGAAGGTACTAAGATATTTTTAATCTTGTAAAGTACTCAGACATTAGTGATTAAGGCTATGGAAATGCCAATAAAACAAACAAATATAAAGTTAGAAATGGCTTGATGCAATCTTCTTAGACATTTTTTTCAGTCACATACTCTAAACAGTGGTACAATGCTGACTGCTGAGAGAGTGTATTGTAAAAATAGAAAAGCCCATCAAACCATAAACGCCCCCCTCCAAACTTTTAGACTAGTAGATACTAAAAACTTGATACCTCATTTACTTGGCATACCACTGAAAAACATCAAAGAATATTACCTTCCTGTGTTCTGATACCAGTACTCTCAGCTGTAATTCCATCTCATTGCTTGTTACCGCAGCATCTATTGTAGAAGTACAAAGAGGGGGAAAAGGAGGAAGTGAAGTTGTGGCCCCTGGTGAACATACAGATTTGATTGCTTCTCCACTCATTGGTTTCCATTTAGATTCATCATGCAGGTCGAACACACACACTTCTACTGCATCGGAGGGCTGGCAATTCCCCAAAAACTTCTGATGATTGAAGACACATCCTACAGTTCGATAAGGATACATTGGCTTGGGTTGTTCAACAAGTGGAGGGTCATCAGGATTGATGGGATTGTGGATGTACCTGAAGGTCAAAAAGGTGTGCTATAATATTAAGAAATTATTAAGCATATTTTAAAGTAAATAAATGTTTACTTTTTTGGGAAGGATTTCAAGATAATATTTAGCTGGCATAGAAATATACTGAGATTGTTTCTCCATGAAAGAACCCTGCATCACAAATTCCTTTTCTTAATATAATTTAAATTACTTTTCTGTAAATTTTTTAAAAATTGCTATTATGAGCACACTAACATTAGAAGCAGCTATTTTTACAGCTTAAAAATCAAGCATGGTTACTCAATCAACAGCAATTAAAATGAACTTTTCAACTATACCAAAAAGAATGAATAAGAACAATTACTTCCGTCTTCCCATTAGATTTTTAAAGAAACACAGTTTCACATTAATGAAACATGAGGAGGAATATGCTGTAAGGAACAAAAAGCAGCCAAAAAGATTGCTAGGAAGGACAAATGAGACTTTATAGATAAAATGGCAACAGATGCACAGAGTGCCGCAGCACAAAATAACATGAAAACATCATTAGTTGTAAGAAAGAAAAACAAATACCAACGGATCCGTTCAAGACAGTGAAGACAACTTAACAACAAAGACCTCAGAAGAACTAAATATATGGATGAAGTACTTGAATCAACATTGAATGGGAAGCAAGTAACCAAACCCTTAGGTACAGAAGAAGATATGGATGATGAACTAGGACATATCATGAGAGCAGAAGGAGAGAGGGCACTCAATCAGTTAAAAAATGGAAAGGCACCAAGTCCGGATAACATTCCGATGGAGATCCTTAAGGCAGACTTGAAGAACACAGTAGACATTTTGATGTGCTGCTTATGAAAGATATGGAAAGAAGAGAAAATACCATATGAGTGAAAATAGGGTCATATATTGAAGCTTCCAAAGAAAAGAGACCTCAGTCAGTGTGAAAATCGGAAGGGCACTCAACTACTGTCTATCCCAAGTAAGGTATTTGCATTTTTATAGCCAGAATAAAGAAAATGGTAGATTCAAGGTTATGATAAGAACAGGCAGGGGTTCAGCCAGGAAAAATCACGTATAGATCAAATAGTAACCATACATCTCATCATAGAACTGTTGATCAAAAGTAACAGGTTTATATTATTTTTATAGACTTTCCAAAACCCTTTGATACAGTAAATAGAAAAGTTTGATGGAAGTTGCTATGCCACTAAGGAATCCCTCAAAAATTTGTGAACACAGCTCAGATCATCTACTATGCCAAGTAATACATGACTAAGGCATTCAAGGTTATTGCGGGCATCAACAAGGATGTCTCATGTCATCCATGCTCTTTTTACTGGTAGCAACTGGGTAATGGCAAAGACCACAGAACAACCTAGAGGCATATAATGGCCTCACACACAGAAGTTAGAGAATCTTAACTTTGCAGATTACATCAGCTTGCTAACATATACACACGGAGACATGCAATCCAATAGAAATGATCTCCAGGCTTATGTACCATTAGTAGGGTTGAAATCAATACAGAGAAAATTAATACCATGAGAATTAACACACAAGAAACACCAAAAACATTTTCTGGGGCTGACTCAGAAAAGGTCCGATATGTCACATATCTTGCAGCATTGTAAGTACAACATGTGGAATAGCTGAGACTTACTTACTAAGTTTCTGTCTAAATTTCCATCTAAGACCTTACTAAGTTTCCATCTAAACTCCAAGTTTCCATAAACAGCTACCTTAGACAAATGCTCAATATCAGATGGCCAGAAGAAAAAAAAAAAAAAATCACAAAAAATTCTGGAGGAGAATGAAACAGAAATTGATAGGTCAGGAAATTTATAGAATGAAAATGGAGATGACTAGGACATACATGGAGGAAGGAACAAAATAACAAGAAGAATAAGAAGACAGGCGTTGGACTGGAACTCCCAGGGCAAGAGGTGATGGGGTATACCAAAGATAACATGGAAATGCACGAGAGAAGCAGAACTGAAAGCAATCAGAATGACATAGGAAGAAGCTAAGACCTCAGCAGGAAACCAGCAAACATGGAAGGCAGTAATGAAGGCTCTATATTCCACACAGAAAAGAGAGAAGGAGAGAGAATAAAATCTATTTTTTTAAAAACTAGTTAATTTGACGTTGTTCTTTTAAAAGCAAATGCAATCAGTGCAGATGGGGGGAAGGTTAGTGCTCACTCAGTACCAGTGAGTGGTCAGAGTGCCCTCTATTTCATTTTTCTTTTGCTGCCAAAATCTGGCAAAATTCTGCTCCATAGGTGTTATTATTTGAACAATACAATATCACAAAACAATTGGACAAGAAGGCTTTTAAGAAATAAACCCTACACACTCTAAAATACAGCAGAGCATCCTATGCGCTTCCAAAATGATTGAAGTGAGAGAATGGCACAGTGACATTAACTCTCTGAGCTTTTTGAAGCTGTAAGAGAACGAGTTGCTCAGCAGCTGACTGCACTGCATAATATGAATTAAACAAATGATACATTTCATTCAAATGTGAATAAATGGATTGTTACTCAGACTGGAAATTTATGTATGAATGTTTAGTGAAGGTGAAGTGGAGGCAAGAATGCATGATTTCATATGATCCCATGCTGGTTTTAAACACCTTCCATCTGCAGAGCATGATGGCAACAGTGAATATTGGAGCATCTCATTACAGTAAGAGGCAAAGCCAACAGTGACCACTATAATCTGTTCTAGATATTCCCTAAAAGCACCTTTTAAAGCTGGCAGCCATTACATCTCAGAAGTACATCACCAGCTGGTGAGGTAGCTTACTGTCTCAAACGCTGAGCCAGTGACATTCCAAACAACTCAGGGTGTAAAGACCAGAGCCTCCAGGCCAGGTCACTGGTGGCCTGCATACAAAGGGTGAGCTATTCAGCATGTGGGCCGAAGAATCAAAGTTCAGTCTGAGGCCAGGCTAGGTCAAAGCCACAAAGTCAGAGTCCATTACCAAAGTGAGAGCATGAGGAGAGAATTAGGAATAGGATGGGCCAGGGTCTTGCACTGAGGTCAGCAAAGGTCCTCAGCTGAAGACAATAAACCCATATCAGGCTCAGGAGCTGGACCACAGTTGAAAGCAGAGAGTCTGGGATCAGGCAAGTCGCAGCAAACAGCAGTGAGGTGGGGTCTAAGGTTAGAGCATACTAGAGGTCTGCGCTGCTCAGACAACTCCCAGCAATGGCCTCCTGGTTTACACGGAGAGTGCCAGCCAAACAGGGAATCATGGAGAGCTGTCACTCATGCCCTTTATGCAGGACTTAGCCTCTCAGTACTTCTTGGTGGCAATTCCTCCTGGGTCCCTAATAATGATAAGAAAGTTGTGATTGCCTCAGACCCTGCAGTCCCTCATTCTGGTCCCAGAAATTCTTACATTTGCAGTAACATTACCTATATTTGGAAAATACATTTTACATTGTCTTAATTCTCCTAAACTCATTTTACTCACCTGTGTCCTGTTAAACTCTCCCAAAAAGTGATGGTTCCATCAGTTCCACAAGTCATTACCCATGTGTGAGGGACTCCTTTTGCTTTTGTTCCTACACAAACAAAAGCTTCCAATCCATATCCCAGGAGAAGGCTGCACAGAAGATTAGCATGATCTTCACAGTCACCCTAGATAGCAAATATATGTATTAATTGTGTGAAAAAGTAAATTTTAAGGTTTCTAATCATGATCCACCAAGCTTTTAAAAAAATAATTTATTTACAAAAAGACCTCAGCAGAACAATAGCACAGTATTTTTTAAATGAGTAATTTATGTGTTATCAAGTATCTTGCAATTTTTTGTGAATAATTATTACTCATGGAAGATGACAGGTTTGATAACCATGGAGATTGTACTACCCAGAGAACAGTTACAGCAGAAGAATAGTAAGAAACAATCCATACATACAATAATGTAGGCCGAGTTCATACACTAACTTGCAAGTGTGCCTCAGCTGTGTTCCAGAAGCACTATTTCTAGCAGGGATGAGATGTGTCACTTTCCATCCCCATTACATTTTTATCCACTGTGTGTGTCCAGCCACTATTAGCTGAAAATCAAGTACCACATAACTAGGAAAACTGTCACTAGGATTCTCATTCGCAGGGCCAAACAGTTGCATTATTGCAGTTTTGCTGATCAGAATGGGAGGATGGAACAGAGAGTTAATGGACCATGAAAATGGAAGGGAGTGTATAGATAGCTGACCTTGGACCTGAGTGCCCCAGACATATAAGCTTTACTGTTGTTATGACTAGAAATGCTTTCCTGATAAGGGAAAATGAGTCACTATGAATTATGTGCTTTGTTTGAGTTAGCTATAAAAGATTAAGTAAAAGGGTATACTTTGAAGCAGTTCGAGGAAACTTTTTTCGAGCAGAGACAGATATCTTCTTACCAGAAGATGGACAGAAGGAAAGTCTCCAGAAGACCAGCTATTGATCACTCAAAACCATCTCGGACATTGGGTAACTTTGGGATGCTCTAAAACTATTGCTATGACGTGCGTGTGTGCGCTTGAGACTCAATAAAGAAGCAGCTTTGGGTGAAAGAACTCGTTTGTACCAATCATTTATCAGATGGAGGAGCTGTGTCCCCATTGATTTATTCCAGACATTGTCTGGAGAAAATAGGTTAAGTTACCACAATTTTGGGTTCTGAAAACCCTGGGTAATATCAGAGGAGACTGACAGTTTTATTTGCAGTGGTTTTATGATGTGGACACCTGACAACTAGGAACTAGACTGAGATCTCCAACTCATTTCACAGACAAACTTATTATTCTGTTCTGGTGGCCTGTACATCCCTTTAGAGTCAGAATGATCTCTCTATCTGACAAATTTCTTCATTCTCTGTGACAGGTATTGCTTCCTTCCTTTATGTAAAAGAGACTTAAAAAATCCCTAAAAATCCTAAAACCAAAATTTCAATTTGAATTAAAATAAACAATTTATCAATGTGATCAAGTTTTAAAGAAAACCTTTATTCTGTTTCTTGCATCACATTCAGGGTATTATTCAAAAATATTTCTACTTATTTTATTTTGGAGGGTCTTTAAACCAAAACAAAAGTGGAAGAACATCAAACACAGGAGTAGTCCTCTGAAGTAGTAAAGGTACATAAATCAGGCCAATATCTGCTGGAAATGTAACAAAAGCTCTATTGCATTATCACAGACCTAAGAAAATAATAAAGACAATTTACAAAACAATTTGAAAATAAAGCAAAAAAGTTTTAGATTTTATTTCTCAAGATTTTTTTTTAAGATAACACTAAAATAGTTCAAAGAAAATTAATGCAGCCAGATACAGCTTTCAACTACAAAGAACATCTTCTTTCAGAAGTTGTAAAGCAATCCTTTGAAATATATACCTAATTATTCCCAGAAGGAATTAAAAACTGAAAGTGATCTCAGGTATCCTGAAGTCAGCTGAGATTTTAAAAAATAGTGATCCAAGTATTAGATGTCAGAATTGTGAGTTTTGCATTTCTAAAACAAAAAAGGTCAGAAGTTGTCTTCCTTAAAATACACTCTTTTCTATACTTTCACCTCTAAGAAAAAAGTTTTCCAAAAGTACTGCATCAGTGCACCCAGAAGTTTAGTACTGCAGGAAGTATAATACTCCCGTGTACACAGTACAATGAATCTTTTCAGGAAAGTTGAATACTGCAATCCTGAATTATTCCCATGATGTTGTATACTTTGTTACATTTATTATTTTATATCCTGAAGAGGTTTCAATACTAATGTAAAAAACACACACAAAAAAAAACACTTATTGAAAGCAGCGTTGGTCAGTCCGTAAAGCCCCATATGATGTTGGGGTCATTATGATGTTGATGGATTAAAAAGTTAAACCAAGCTCCTATCCATTTGTACTCATTAAAGATCCCAGGGCACTTTTCACAGGAATAGTATAATATTCTAGCCAAATTTCAATTTGGGAAACTACATTTCACCTATTTAAATTCTGATTGCAGTTTCAGTTGGCTATGGTATACTTCACTTCCTTATGATAAACATACAGGTGAGATTATTTTTTATGGCGTTACACCTCAGAGGTGGCAGCACTTCAATGGGGGTTAAGGAGATTCTTGCTTCTCTGTGTAGCATTCTGGAATCATGCATGGTGAAAGATGATATTGCCTGCATATAATAGATGCAATCCATGATAAACTGTATAGTCTCTACTAGTTTAATGTATGTTGTGAATTTCATTATTATGAAAATTGAATACAAAGATGTGTTTCCAACCAGTTTATAGCATAAGCCCCCTCAAAAAAAGAGACTTGTAAGAGACTTTTCACCTTTCCTTGCCTCACTCCAAATGCTCCTTGCCTATTGTTTAATGTATATGAAATGAAAAATACAAGGTAAGAATGGGTTACCATTTATAATTCAGAACGTATGCCCTTTGAAATGAGTTTAATGTGTATATTTTTCAACATTAATAGCTTTAAATAAATATAAGTATAGCACTGCAGTTATAATAACCATTTTATTTTACACAAAGGAATATACAATATACCTTGTTTCTACATAGAAAAGCCAGAAGGGTGCACCACTGCTCTTGTTTACCACCACCTCCTCCAATGACAGAGGCTCTTTCATAACCAAGGACATTGACAAACCTTGCAGCTTGCCTAGGTGTGTCCAGCAACCGACCTGCTCGAAGTGGTCTGACATATGAACATACTGGACGGTTTATCCCATTTTCATCCTGAACATTAAAAAAAATTGTGATGAATGGGGATTAACCAAAGTTCCATGTGAAAACACAATGCCATCAATTTTTTCTGAGAATAAACAGCTGCATAGCAAGACAAAACCTATGTGTGGCTAACTCTGATCTTTTGCTTTAAAAGTAGAGGTCATTTAAAAAAAAATAGATTTTCCTTGATTTGCTTCTCTTTTGCCCTCTTAAAAGCAAAGTAAAAAATATTAAAGGAAAAATTAAAATTAAGTGAATTTAGTGCTAGTAAAAAGTGTCAGATTGACAGTAGATAGTCCTTCAATCCACAGAACAGGCACAACAAAGCAGCTGCAGTCCTAGCTTCATCTTCATCCTCTCCTAAGCAAGAAGTCGCTCAGCCAATCTTTGAAAACTCTTCAGAGATTGGTAATAAGGGAGTTGATTTTATTTATAAAGTGCACCCACTCCAGATTAACTCAGGGTGCCACAAAAGCAACTGCAATACAATTATAAAAAATTTTCATTAAGATATATCATATAATGTAGAAGGCAAAGACATATGAAAACTAAAGGGATTAGCAGCATTAGTCAGAAGTTCCTGCATAAAAGCCAAAAATAGTTATGAAAGTAAACATTCACCAGCTCATTTTAAAGACCTACTTAACATTGTCACATGACAATAAACTTTTAGGTTGCTACTGATTGCTGGATTTTAGCAAGTGATATGCTCTGTATCACACTTCCAATACCCTCCCACAATATTTCAAGCTAAAATATATTGTATAATTATAATTTTTATGCATATTGGGGTTATTTTAATTTATACAAAATTAAGTTGAAGCTAATCATTCTTAGATCTTCCTCAACATCTCCAAGAAATCAGAATGAGAAGAAGATTCTGAAAATCTCCTTTCATGTTATGATTTGCTGTAGAGGAATGCCTGGAGTACCAGCTTCTTCATAATTTTTAAGACCGTTTCAAGCAGTGTAAAGCCTTTACCACTGCAGTATCAGATGGCCAAGTAAAACTAGTAGTAAGTTAAACAGGTCTTGCTAATAAAACCTTCTAATATACATATTACATGTTATATATGTACCACATGGGTTACAGAAAGTGTATTTTAGGAATGAAAGTTTTTAGTTTCTTTTATTTTGGCTTACAGCTTCAGGATATAGTAAACTTCAAAGATGTGAGATGTTTATGTTCAGACCTATGTTCAGATGTAATTTTGGGGAGGAAAATCCGTATTTGGGTGGACAAGGAAATCTCTGGCAGACTGGTTTAAGAGAAGTGGCAGCTGTTTGAAGCTCATCAGAATTCTAAAGGAGATGGATTAGTAGGCAGAGGATAGGCAGCCATCACACAGCCATTACTTCCATTTATATGCTTCTTTGTTACATATGCGGAGATGGTAACCATATGACAAATGAATTTATCTTGCAGCTTTGACTCTCTCTCTTGTCCTCTCTCTATATCTTTTCTGAGATTTATTCTAACATTATTAAACTCTGAGCAGTTTCAATAAAACAGTCCCAAAATCATTTTTAAAACTCTAAAATATTCTTAAAAGTTGCTCTGTGATGTATCTGACATATACAGATTACACGATGATTTAGCATGACATATGCAGGTCATTCCAAATAAGTGCTTAAATCATTTTTGGTTTTGCCACTTGTACGTAATGCAGAAATCTCAAATTCATTATGATGAAATTTTATATCACAACCCATCATGTTTTCTGTTCCTATAAATATATGCTCTTATACAAAACAGGATACATATACTTGTAGTCTATACATACAATTAAAAATACCTTAAATTTGGAGTACAACAGATATTTTGAACCTTTTAGAAGAATTCACAAACCTGTGCAAAAATCTTTACCAGCCTTGTGTTGTGTGAAGGCCTGATCTGCAAGTATTCTCTCCACCACTGCTTAGCATACACAAGAAACAAACGCTCTTTTTCTGCTGTTTTCTGGCGTTCTAAGGCAAGCTACAGTTAAAAATAAAATTTAACTTTAATATTCCTGATACACATTAATGCTGTGAGAGAAAATTCTAAATTGTAAACAGTCATCATACTGGCAGCATCAAATCCTGCTGGTTTTGTTTTTTTTGGTTTTGTTTTTTTTAAAAAAGCTTAGTATTTAAAATAAGAGTTATGTAAGGGCTGAAAGTAATCTTATTTAGAGTTTGAAATTCAGTTTTGAAATATTTCCTACCAATTAATGAAAACTCAGTGTTATACCTCTTATCTGGATGCTAATACACCAAAGTGCCATTAGATTTGTTGTCAGTGTTGTGTGTCTTATTAATGAAAGTGGAGGACAACCTCTCAGTCTTCATGTTAATATTTACTGGCTTTCATCATGAGGGGAAAAGTAGTAAGAAGGAGACTGATACACATGTATCATGAGTACCAGGAAAAAACTTTTGTGCTTAACGGTGTACTAAAGGATAGTTTTCTAGTTATCACAGTAAAATTAAGATTAAAAGGATAAAAAGTACATGGTGATGTGATTTGAGATATAAATCATTCACAATTTTTTTTAAATTAGAAGGAGAAACTCAGATGCTTATAGGAAAATTTTAGATGAACATCATTGTTCAACATGAATACTTTTCTAGACAATTTAAAAATCGAATGTCAGAGAAGAATACTTTGTATACTTCTAGTGAAAGACTCAAGGAGCTCAGTCTATTTAGTTTAACAAAAAGAAGGTTAAGGAGCAACTTGATTACAGTCTATAAGTACCTATATGGGGAACAAATATTTAATAATGGGCTCTTCAATTTAGCAGAGGAAGAGATAAACCAACCCAATGACTTGAAATGGAAGTTAGACAAATTCAGAATGAAAATAAGGGGTACATTTTTAACAGCAATGGTAATTAACCATTGGAACAGTTTGCCAAGGGTCATGGTGGATTTTACATCACTGAAAATTTTTAAATCAAGATCGAATATTTTTTAAAAAGATATGCTCTAGAAATTCTTTTGGAGAAGCCCTCTAGCCAGTGTTACACAGGAAATCAGATTACATGATGACAATTGTCCCTCCTGACCTTGGAATCTATGTATCAACACATTTGCAACTTGACAGCTGGTTGAATTTAAAAAAAAAAACACTACCCATATGAATTATGAATTACTTACTTGAGTATTAACTATTTCCTGGGAGAGTATCTTATTTAGCTGTGGGTACATCTCAAGTTTGATATTTAGGACTCCAACAGAAACCTTTGATTCTGTACCTTTGAACCAAAATATTGCTTGATCAGTTCACTGAGAATTTCAGAGGCATCTATAACATAACATATATCTCAGCCAACCAAGAATGAACACACAAAAAAGTTCTCTACTTCAAAAAAAAAAAAAAAAAAAAAAAAAAAAAATCTTTATCTGTCCCTTTTGATCCTGAAAAGCAAGAAAGATGCCTGTCTTTCCTGCAATCATATGAATTACTGAAGCTTAAATATTTTTATGTGAATTTTATTATATGTATTGTATTACAGCAGCATCTTGAGGCCCCAATCAAGGACCCACTACTCTAAGTGTTGTACAAAAACAATTAAAAAAACAAAAACAAACAAAACCCAGTCATTGCTCCAGAGACCTCACACTCTAGGATTATGATCTGATGTTAGCAGAAGTAAGAAACAAACAGATAGAGGAGGATGAGGTGACAGTGAAATGAGCAATCTAAGCAATAGTATCTGTCTAGCTAGCTACATCAAATCACAGCATCTACAAAATACATCTTGCGCATCAAAACAAATGTAAGACTTAAGAGGAATTTGAAGGAGGACAAGATGGTGGCTTTATGTATTTAAATGTTTTAACTGAATGAACAAGTAGAAAAATCACAAGAGTTTTTCCACTAATAACTAAAAATTATTACAATCTTCACACTCAAATGGTTTGTGTGTACTTTTCAGACCCTCTTCTGCTCAAGTCCATGGTTTTTTGTTAAACTTCTTGAATAATTTCATTTTGTCAGTTAAGTACTTGGTTCTTTTTATTTAATTTAAAAACCCCACAAAGTTATTGAAGGTAATATAAATGACAGTGTAATGACAGTAGGGCTGTTTTTCCTTAAACAAGCTTCATATCATGGTTTTACTCCTTGGACAACAACACTGCACTAATCCATCGAAAAAGTACACAAGAGCAATTTTTTTTTAAATTAGGACTTATGTAATACCTAAAATATTCAAAATACTTCACAAACATTAATAATTTAATCCGCACAACAATATTCTAAGATATGCAGGCAAGTTATTCTTGCTTTACGTGGAAACGGTGAAAGAGAATACTTAAGTGACCGACTCAAGAGTACAAAGAGAGTCTATTGCAGAGCTTGGATTGGAAGTCAAGATCTTCTTCCTTCTGTGTCTGGTCCATTAAACTACAGTGCCTCAATAATTAAGAGTTCCATCTCAATGTGGAAAAAGTATCATGTATTCAAGCTATACTTAATGCTAAGCCTACATATTTAAAAGTGAACTGCCATCTTAGCAATGACTTAGAGACCATGGTGACCTGGAGAACTGACAGTACAGCACAGTGCTCTCTGTTTGGTTTTAAAACTGCTCTTCAGAACTCTGAGCAGCAATGAAATTGTGAAGAATCATGTCAATTTCACACCACTGATACTCTGGAGGGCTATAGGTAGGAGAAAGGGCAGAAGGGAAATATTCACTGGTAAAAAGAGAACAAAAACAAAGACTGACAGGGGTGAAGTCACAGACACTTTTCTCCTCACTCCTTGCAAAAGTCAAGAGGTTTAGGAGGAAGAGCTAAGTAACAAAATCCCTTCACCCATGCAGCAGTCAGGAAGCTCTAGAGCGGAGAGAGGAAACAGAAAGAGCCTTCTCCCTTCCATCTGCCATGGGAATTGGAATTTCAGTTTTGACACAGCTACTAGCAAGAGGCTGACAAAATATGAAGCCTCTATCCAGGGTTCAAGGACAGTACCCTGTTAAAAATCCAGCACCTTCCCCTTTCACAGTAAGTGAGATTCTCAGCAGGTTGTCCCCAGACCTTTCTGGTGATGGATCAGCCTCATCTTTTGGATCTGTGTCTGGCTAGGAGGTCTTGTTTGGTTATTTATTCAAACTCTGCAGAATACAAATGGAAGGGAGGTCCCACCTTACATTTTCTCCTTAATAGAAGCAAATTTGGAATGTTATATTTTCTATATCAGGTAACAGTAAAGAAGAATCTGATTACAGGTATCCCATGTAATTCACTATGAGATATTATTAGTCTATGTTAGTTAGTTGAAACCAGTGTTTACAATATAGTTTCATCATGATTTGGCTACAAGCAACTTTTATACAATATTTACTTTGCCATTATAGCCGAAGTGCTTAATCTTACCTACACCCAGAAGTTCTACAGCAACATTTGTTAGACTGTTTTCTGCACTAAGGACAGATCGCCATTCCAAGAAATAGGATGCCACTAACGTAGTCTCTCCAAATGTGTCGGTTTTGATCAGAACCATGTGCACTGGATCACATATTGATAACATGGTGGTTGCATCCACCATCTTACTTCCGTCACCTGCCATTATTAGACCAATACGAAACAACAAGAACATTATAGTTAGAGTAGTTCAGTCACAATATTGTCATTACAAATTCTCCCCACTAGAACTGAGAACACACAATTACATCCACTAAAACTTTTTTTAAATTCCTGCATAAATTAAAAAGCAGTCAGTTCTGACCACTCATCTTCCCCAATCTCAAAAGCAGATATAGAAGAAATAGAAGAGAGTCAGAGACAAAATCTGACAGAGGCATGGAAAAACTTCCATATGAGGAAAGACTAAAAAGATTAGGGCTGTTTAATTTACAAAGGAGACAAATGAGAGGGGACAAGGTGCAAGTACAGAGAAAAATTAATGTTAGAGAGAAAGTAAATTTGGGAACTCATTTGGCCCTTCTAATAATAGAACAAGGAGACAGACATTCAATTAAATGGAAAGGTAACAAATTTAAAACTGATAAAAGGAAATGTTGGGGTTTTTCTTAAAACCACAATGCACACTTAACCTATCAAACTCATTGCCACAAAACATATCTGAGGAAATCTCTTAATAGAATTTTGAAAAAATTAGGTATTTAATGAGAATATCTACATTAGTTAGGATACTTTAAAAAATAAATAATATAAGCCATAGCGCTTCAGGGCACAAGTCAACTACTAATTAACTGACAGCAGTTAGAAAGAAACTTCCCACATGGTCAGGTTATTCCATAATAGATTTGTATGGGCTTTCTAATCCCTTCTTTTGAAACATCTGGTACTGCAATATGTGAACCACCAATCTGATGTGGTTTGACAACTCTTACATTCCTGTTTTTATTTATACCACTTATATGCATGCATATGGAATTTTCATCAGCTGTTTTACTATCTAACTATTTTAACCAAAAGAACCATATTTTATTGTGGTATATGTAGCAAGGAGCTGTGGCCTTCCTTGGAGCCTGGGCCCGAAGAAGGGTTGCGACACCCCTGCTGTGCAGAACAGGGCCCTACAGGCCAAACTGCCTGGCAACAGAGGGGTGGAGCCAAGGCAGGAAAGAGAACTATAAAAGGCCAGCCTAACAGTTCAGTAGGGGGGAAGCTGCTGCTGGAGGTAGACGTGTCTTCCTGGAGGCGGCAGCTTAGGCCCGATCCAGACCCAGCGGCTGTTTGGAGCAACTGCTCCACCGAGCAGAGCATCCAAAACCTACCCGGGCCGCCAGGCCCTAGCGACTGGAGGGGGCCACCGGGCCCTAGCGACTGGAGGGGGCCGCGCAAGACTCCTGGGTGCGAAATACCCCGAGGCCGGCCCTGACCTGGAGGAGCTGGCTGATGCTGGGGACCCCTGGGAGCTGACTGAACCCTGTGGACTGGAGGAACCCCTAGGACCTGCCCTCCGTTGACGACGCAGAGGAGTTCCCGGACCTGCCGCTCACAGTGTACCTCAGTAACCCAGAGGGAGACTAATGCCTGTAGGTACCCAGGGACAGGATGGGAGGAAGTGGCCCAGGGACAGTCGACTAGTCAGTGGCTGAGTCAGGGGCTAAACCCCGTCAATGTGTTGCGGCTGGAGCCCCGCTGACTCAGTGGCAAATTGCTTTGCCACTGCTAGGGCTGTGGGCTGGGACGCAGTGGAGTCGGGTGGGCCTGCGTCCCCCTTCCCTAGCCACCCCAGGAGTGCTTGACACCCTCTGAGTGTGGGAGACAGAGGAGATCAAGCTCTACTGGGCCTGCCTGCCTGCAAGGCTGGGGGCTCTAGACTATTTTGCTAGTTCCGCCCGTGGGAAGGCCAGGGGCTACTGCTTGCCTGCCCCGCCCTGCCTGAGGGCTGGGGGCACCAGACTGCTCTACCAGCCCCGCCTGTGGGAAGGCCAGGGGCTATAGACTACTTGCCTGCTTGAGGGCCGGGGGCACCAGATCGCTTGCTAGCCTGCCTGTTGGAAGGCCGGAGCTACAGACCCCGTATCAGCCCTGACCTATGAGAGGGCCAGAGGGCTACAGGCTGGGAAGGAAGCCCACCCCGCTGGGGGCCGGGGCTAAAGACTTGTAAACGGGCACTGTTTATTCCTCTAAAGGAAGGCGCTGTGGCCTTCCTCGGTGCCCGGGCCCGAGGAAGGGTTGCGACGCCCCAGCCAGACCGTGCCACCGGCTTACAGTATAATATAAAATGATTGTGATTTAGTTTAGATGGTAGTGCCTTTTAATATTTTCAAGTGATGGAATATGCCTAGTCTGAGTGGCTACAAGACCTTTTGCCGTGAACTATGCAGCCAAAGAACAGCAATATCTCAGCATGACATACATCCAGTTATAATTTGTTCAAATAAAATATTATTTTGGAAGTTTACAACATGGTAATAATCTTGCCCATTAAACTCCTTTTTCAACATATTTTGATTGCTTTTCTTAAGTTACCAGTTTTTTTCCGTATTCCTTTAGGAAAGGAATTGACACATGATAATACTGTAGCAAAGCCTACAGCCAACAATACATGTGGCAGTGGCCATCATCTACATTGACTGGTTAATATTATTAATTTAACAACCTCTAATGTAATCTAATCTATCTACATGTTCTAATTTTGATATGATAAATACTCATAAAAATTAGTGCAATGGTCCACAAGCATCCCTTACATTTCCAACTTAATCATGATTAGGTGAATGTAGTTTCAAAAAATAAAGTATCAGACAATGAACACTTTCACTTTTATAGGCCATATGATTGATCAAAATAATATCAAATAATTTTAAACAACTCCATAAGGTTAGCACAATACATATCTATTTTCAGACTTACAGTTTTCCTTACCTAGGCTATCCTTGTGAACTTCAAGCAGAAAACCATCATGAAAATCTGGCTCACAGGCACATGGGACAGGTTTAGAGCGAAAACGTTGATTTCGAAAATGCAAACACAGAGTGAAGGTAGAACAAATTTGGCCAGGTAAAGGTTCAGGTTCTTGCAGATGTTCCAGAAAAGCTTTTCCACCCAAAACCTGAAGGTAAAGATACCTCCGTGTTGGGTCAATGTTAGCTGCAAAGTGTAGCAATAAATATGAAGAAACTGCCAATAGGTCATAAGAAATGTATTTAAAACTTCAGTAAACTAATAGTGAATAAAATTGGTTCTTAAAATGTTTAGAAAACATCTCAATTTATGCTAAAATGTGAGAGTTGCTGTTGCTGACATGGCACTTCTTTCTGCTATTTACACTAATTTATTTCCTTTTGATAAACAGGAAAACCTCTTGCTGTCTGTACATTATGGAAATTATTTAACTGAATTCCTAAAACACATTAAAAACTTAAGTTCGAATAGTTAATTTTATATCTTGTAAGTAAAATTTCATGTCTATAGAACTATGATCCAGATACTAAATTAACAAAAACATACTTTTTTGCACTACTGGGGGTCCTCTGTCAACAAAATGTGTAGAAGGTTTTGGAGTTGAAGTCATCTCTCTGTCATTCATATCCTAGAATTATAGTTAAGACATTTTTAAGGCATCAAAGAAGCAAATTGTGCTCTTCAAACCCTGAGAATCTCTCATGCCCACTTTCACCCCAACCTAACAATGCCTCAAATATCACCCTTCTCATGAGTGGAAAGACTGTGTGTCCAACCGGATACGTTAATATTGTACACGTAACTTCAACTGATTTCAATAACAATTTAGTAACAATTATTAAATAAAGTAACATTTGAGTGCACTCAGATTTCACCTTCTATTGAAATAATTTCCACAATGTCAAGATAATGTAAATCAGAGTGCAAATACCTTTTCCTTTTCAAAAGTTACTCACAGTTACAAATGTAAGTTCTTTCATAACATCATCAATGATTCCTCGTCGTTTGAGGGCTTTCATCAGATCTTCTGCAGATAACTGTTGATGCTCAGGTGCTAATTCTTCACGTATAGTCTCAGCAAGAACTTCTCGGATTCTGCCATGGACATCCATCTAAACAGAACACTTTATATTACATGCTGTACAACAATCTGCCCAATCTGACAGGATCTAAAAATACTACTTTTTGATACTCCTACTCCTTATTTGATTTAAATAAGGCATATCCCCCAATGAGAGCATAGCACTCTTAAAATCATACACTTCTGAGCAGCATGGCAGTGGATTAAAATTAACAATTCTGAGAACAAACTGCAGTCCAGATGAAACAGTAATACAGTACACAATTTATTTCCCACTTTGATTGTGGGGAGAATGGTCATCACTGGTTTCCAAAAGCAGGAGAAATCACAAAATACTTCTGTACACTATGCAGATCATTTTGTAGCTACTTTAACCTTCACACCAAATTGTTTACAGAAAATCATTTACTAATAATTTGTCAGTAGTCATTAAAGCAAATAAAAACAACATTTGAGTTATTTTTGCAGTGAGCTTCCTCTCTCTGTTGAAAGCATTTCTACATTCCCAATAATAATGGGGGCTTTCAACTAACCCCATATTAACTGGGTACATCACTACTGGGCAGGATGCAGAAATAAAATTTCTAGACACCATTAATGACTGCTTCCTGGAGCAGCTAGTCCTGGAACCCATAAGAGAAAAGGTAATTCTTGTCCTAAGTGGAGCACAGGACCTGATATAAGAGGTGAATATAGCTTAACCACTCAGTAATACCGACCATTATGTAATTAAATTTAACATGGTGAGGAGGGAATACCAAAGAAACCCACAACACTAGCATTTAACTTTAAAAAAAAAAAAAAATGAGAAAGCTAGTTAAATGGAAATTAAAAGGAACAGGCACAAGAGTGAAATGCCTGCAAGCTGCATTGAAACTATTTAAAAACACAACAGAAGCTCAAACTAAATGTATTTTTAAAAAACCCACAATATAGGAGGACCAAAAAATGCCACCATTGCTAGAGAGAGTAAGACAGGCAGTGAAAGATAAAAAGGCATCCTTTACAAATTTGAAGTCAAATCTTACTGAGGAAAATAGGAGCATAAACTCTGGCAAGTCAACTGTAAAAGTATAATTAGGCAGGCCAAAAAGAATTTGAAAACCCTCTAGCAAAAGACCCAAAAACTAAAGCAAAAATATTTTAAAGCACACCACAAGCAGGAAGACTGCCAAACAATCAGTGGGTCACCACATGCTCAAGGTGCTAAAGAAGCACTAGAAGAAGACAAGGCCATTTGAGAGAAGCTAAATGAATTATTTGCATCAATCTTCGCATCAATCTTCACTGCAGATGATGTGAGGGAGATTCCCACACCTGAACCATTCTTTTTAGGTGACAAATCTGAGGAATTATCCTAGACTGAGGTGTCAACAGAGATGGTTTTGGAACAAATTGATAAATTAACAGTAATAAGTCACCAGGACCACATAGTATTCACCCAAGAGTGAAGAAATGTTAAGAAACTCAAATATGAAATCGCAGAACTACTAACAGTGGAATGTAACATATTGATTAAATCAGAATCCTTACCAGATGACTGGAGGATAGCTAATGTAACACTGATTTCTTAACGGTCCAGAGGTGATCCTGACAATTTACAGGCTGGTAAGCCTACCTTCAGTACTAGGCAAACTGGTTGAAAATATAGTAAAGAACAGAATTGTCAGATGCAGATGAACACAATATGTTGGAGAAGAGTCAACACAGCTTTTGTTAAGGAAAATCATGTCTCACTGATCTATTAGAATTTTTTGAGGATGTCAACAAGCATGAAGACAAGGATGATCAAGTGGATATAGTGTACTTAGATTTTCAGAAAGCCTTTGAAAAGGTCCCTCAACAAAGGCTCTTAAACACAGTAAGTTGTCATGGGATGAGAAGGAAGGTCCTCTCCTGAATCAGTTAAAGAATAGGAAACAAAGGGTAGGAATAAATGGTCAGTTCTCAGAATGGAGAGAGGTAAATAACAGGGTCCCCCCCAAGGATTTGTACTGGGACCTGTGCTGTTCAACGTATTCATAAGTGACCTGGAAAAGGAGGTAAACAGTGATGTGGCAAAGTTTTCAGACAATACAAAATTACTCAAGATAGGCAAGTCCAAAGCTGGGTGACTGAACAACAAAATGGCAGATGAAATTAAATGATGATAAGTGCAAAGTAATACACACTGGAAAACATAATTCTAATTATACATTCAAAATTATGGGGTCTAAATTAGCTGTTACCACTCATGAAAGATATTTTGGAGTTATCATGGATAGTTCCCTGAAAACATCTGTTTATTGTGCAGCAGCAGTCAAAAAGGCTAACAAAATGTTGGGAACCATTAGGAAAGGGATATAATAATGCCACCATATAAATCCATGGTATCCCTACACCATGAATACTGCATGCCGTTCTGTTCCTCCCATCTCAAAAAAAGATATATTAGAACTGGAAAAGGTAGAGAAAAGGGTAACAAAAACGATTAGGGCATATGGAATAGCTTCAATATGAGGAGAGGGAAAAAAAGATTGGGACTCCTCATCTTGGAAAAGAGACTACTAAGAGGGGGGATATGACAAAGTTCTATAAAATCAGGAATGCTGTGGAGAAAGTGAATAAAGAAATGTTATTTACCTCTTCACATAACACAAGAACTAGGAAGTTAATGAAATTACTAGGCAGCATGTTTAAAACAAATATAAGGAAATACTTCTTCACAGAATGCACAGTCAACCAGTGAAACTCATTGCCAGGGGATGCTGAAGGACAAAAAAATAACTGGATTAAAAAAATTAGATAAATTCATGGAGGATAGATCCATCAATGGGTATTAGCCAAGATGGTCAGGGATGCAATCCCATACTCTGGGTGTCCCTAGCCTCTCGTTGCCAGAAGTGGGGAGTGAACAACAGGGAACAGATCCTCAATAACTGACTGTTCTGTTCATTCCCTCTGAAGCACCTGGCGTTGGCCACTGTCAGAAGACAGGATACTAGGTTAGATGGACCATTGTTCTGATTGACCTAGTATGGCCATTTTTAATATTCTTACGATAACTTGAATCAGAGTATAAGTTTTCTTTTGACCTCTTTAATGACACTCCTTTGTTCACCCTCTCAAGTTAACATGCAGCTTCAACTATTTTTCTTTTAGATGACTGTCTCAACACAGAAGTACTTCTCCTGGGCAAGAGCAGTAGCTTCAGACACATTTCTATTCCCCTCCTTGATTCAGGCCTCAACTATACTAGCATAGTTAAAGCAGTATTACTGCCTAGTGTGGCAGCAGTTATACCAGTAAAAAGATGTTCAATACTGTTACAGATATTCCCATACAGGCAGGGATACAACTATACCAATTTAATACACTTTCATACTTACATAACTGCATACACAATAAGACCTTCACAGTAAAGTGTTTCAGTAAAAAATACAAAAAACAAACCTCACCCTCTAACCAAAATAGTTATACTCATAAAACCCAAATGTAGACCATGCCTCAACTATTTGCCTTCACGGTCTATTATCTTGATGGTATTCCTGATATTGAACTCTTCCTCCTCCTATGTCTGCAAATCCACCAATCATGAAATCCTCATCCATGCTTTTGTATCATCTTGTGTCTCAAACTCTAGAGTTCTGCCCACATGTTCTGTCTAGTACACTCTCATCCTCACAAGGATGGTCTTGTGTTTAAGGGGCCAGGCTGGGATTCATGAGATCTGGGTTCTTTTGTTGCTGGTTCCATCACAGACTTCCTGTATGAACATATGGAAGTCGCATAATCTCCGTATTTCAGTTCCTCAGCTATAAAGTTGTGATAAATATACTTCCTCATCTCTCAGGGACACCATAAGGCTAAATTAATTAGTATAGGTGAAGTACTCAGATCCTCTGATGCTAAACAGAAATGTCTATAAAGAAGCTTCATAGTTTTTGTTTGTTCCAGCATCCAGTTCAAAGTTTACCTTCTTTAAAAGAAAAAAAAAAAAGCCCTCCATGAATTTAATACAATTTACCTTAAAGATCTTGTCTTTTTCTGCTCCCAACCCCTTTCACTCATCCACCACCAGCCTCCTCTGTCCTGTTACACAGTTTGGTAACTGATAGTGCAAGAATCTCTTGAGGTCCGTTTCTGCCTTTTCCAACAGCCTCCCTTTCTTTCTCCACCTTAGCCACTCTGTCTCATTTAACATAATTGAAATCACACCTTTTCTCTGTGGCCTTGCACCTTTCCCAAAGATTGAGAAGAATGAAAAGCAGGCTAAGGGATCCAAGGTTGGTATTTTTTGTGATTTAAAAAAAAAAAGGACAGATGGAGTAAGCCCAGGAAAAGACTAATCAGAGCAAAGGGGAGAGGAGAAACAAGATGAAGGAATAATAAACAGAGAGATATTGCAAGGCAGGAAAAATTAGGCAAAGCAGATACTCACCTTAACAAAAGGGGAAGTAAAAACAAAAAACCTCACTTTTAAAACAAACCCTGAGGCAGAAAGAAGGATAACAAGGCAGGACACTTATAGCAAGGCTGTTTATTTGAACTCATTCAGTGACAAGAGAACTTGTTTTTCTGATTTGGAAGGTCCTATAAAGATGTTCAGTCGCTGATTTGATGACATTCATTGTGCTTTCACATAACAGGGGAGACCGCATGAAGATTCTCATCTCCTCCCCCCACTCCTTCACCCCTTTCTGCCCCCTACACAGTATATGAAGTGGACAAGGGTCTCTCCAACACTAAGTCCGGAAAGCAGCAGGAATGGACAGAACATATCCAGAATTCCTGAACTCTGGTCTGAAGGTAAGAAGGTACCTAGCAGACTTCTTCAGCAACATCCACTCTTTCAGGATAATACCAAAGAAGTGGAAGGGGGACCAAGACATAGCCATTTTGAAACTGGGAAAAGAGGCCACTGACCCAAAAAGCTACCAGCCCATCTCCTTCCTTAGCAGTTGCTATAAACTGTTGGAGCAGCTCCTACCTCAAAGGTTCAGCTGATACTGAAGCAACCGATCCCCAAAGAGCAGGCCGAATTTAGAACCGGTTGCAACTGCTGTGACCAGGTGCTGGTCTTAACCAACTACATAGAATCCAACTTCAGCAAAAATTAAACAGTGGCAGAATTCATTGAGCTTTCTTTTGCATACGATATCGTATGGTGCAAATGTCTTCTGCTTAAGTTATCATTAGCTTTCTCAAGCCAAGCAACCAACAGACTCATCACTGAGATGCTGAGTAACAGAAGATTCACTGTATACCTTGGTGAATCTGCCAGCAGAGACTGAACAATAGCCTCCCACCGGGATCCACCTGCACTCTTCAATCTCTATACCAATGACAGTCTGGTCACATCACCCCATAAATTCATCTAGGCAGACAATACTATGCTAGCAACAAGCATCTCTCTGAAGGCCACAGAAAAGGTCATGAACAACAACTTCCGGACACTTGAAATATATTTCAAAGCTTTCTGACTGAAATCCAGTGCTCTGAAGACACTCATTTCTGCATTCCACTTGAATATCCACAAGAGCAAAGTGCTGCTGAAAGTGAACTTTTCTGGTGTATAGCATGACTACAACCCATGGTACCTTGGAGTTAGCTCATCCAATTGAGGGTACTGACAACACCAAAAACAAAATAAAGAGAAGAATTAATATCATCCAGAAGCTCACAGACGTATCCTGGGGATGCATGCGTCAAATATCAGTACAAGCCCTGGTCTGAGCAACAGCAGAGTATTGTGCACCAGTCTGGTGCAACAGCTCACATAGCAACCTTGTTGACACTGAAATCAGTGCTGTGCTCAAGACTATCAGCGGTTCTCTCAAATCAGTGCCAGCACTGGGGCTCCCAGTTTTGGCAGGCAGCACGCCAGCCAACATCAGGAGAGACGCTGCTGTGGTCCAAGAGTACAACAAGATCCTGGCCACTCTGGACCTACCCATACAGCTAGACCTCAATTCACTGCCACTCTCCCAACTCAAATCCAGGAAGCCTTTTTGGATCCATACATTAATGGCACAGGCCAACGGAAACGATGCCAGCACTCGCTGGCTTGCATCATGGCCTGCTTGTGACGTCCCAACCAAAGACCTGATTGAAGATACAATGACAGAAGTCCCGGGGAATCTGCCTTCCCCATGTCCGTGGGCTGCACCTAAGCGCAGTCTGACAATGCACAGAAGGCTCCGATAACTCCTCCACAAACGGAGGAAACAAAGAATCACAACTGTGACTGTGACACGACACAAACCACACAACACCAACCGGGGCCACCCGCCCCATTCCTGGTTCCCGGGGGTAGCTCGGGGGCAGCACCTGCCGACCCCAGCCTGGCATCAGAAAGGCATGCCAACCTCAGGGGTCAGCGATACTCTCGGCCGGTTGCTTTTCAAGTCCCACAGGGAAGGGAAGAAAAGGAAGCGAGCCGAGCAGCAGGGCGAGGAAGCACCGTCCACACCCACAGAGTGCAGCTGGCACGAGCTGCCCCCTCTCTTCCCCATGGGTGCGGGGGGAAGCCCTGCCACCGGGTGACCCGGCACGCGGACGGCCGACGCTGCTCGGCGATCGCCCCTCACCCTGCTCAGCTGCTGGCGGATGATCTGCTTCAGCTCCGAGGCTTTCTCCGGGGGCAGCGCCATGGCGAGCCCCGAGCGCGGTAGCACCCACGGGCCGCCGCCAGCCAGCCAGCCCGGTGCCCAGCCCCTACCCGCCCCCCACAGCCAGTCTGTCCCGCCCACTGGGCCGGCACCGGCTGCCGGCGCGCGCCCGCTCCTCCTGCACCAACGCTTTTCGAACTGGCGCACAACTAGGGCGCGAGGCTGCCTTGCTCAACCGCCTGATGGAGACGCCCACCTCCGGCCCGCCTCCATCGCCGGGTCCGGAAAACGGAGCAGTCGCCCCACTCTCTCCGGGGTTCCTTCCAGCTGCGCATCGGGGGAGGCGCCTGTAAAGGAGCCCTACGTACGGACAGGCGATTACAGTGGTCTCCTAACTCCTCCCGCTGCTCACTGGCGTCAGGCAAATGCGCCGGCGCTGCCGGCAGAGCGGAAGGACCCCGTGGAGAAGAGACGGGCTCGTGCCGGGCGAGTGACAGTTTAAGCCGGCCCCGGGATGTTTGTTCCCTGCGATAGCTCCGCTCGTCCCGACTTCGAAGGCTTCACGCTGCTGCTGGTAACGAGCCGCCCCCTCCCCTCCCATCCCCTCCCGCCCCCAGCGACTCGAGCGGCGCACAGCGGCGCGGCCAGGCCTCGGGTTCAAGCGGGAAGCGCTGGGCTGGCTCCTGCTGCCCGATGGGTATCGCTGGGGGAAGGCGCCGCGGCAGAGGTTGGGGTGAAGCGGCCGCCCCGCGCGCTGCCCCCTGACCCCGCCGAGCTGGGAAACAGAGAAACGTGTCTCTGCGGCTGTTACTTTCCGTGACTCGGTAGTAATCAGGGGATCGCTTGTTATTCTGACTCCCCTCCCCCCATCCCATAAATAGTTACAGGGGCTTAACTCGGGGGATGGAAGTAAAGTAAAACACGTGCGTAACTGTTTACAGGCCCGGGGCCCATGGTAGGTGCAGCACATTCAAGTACTCTTCCCTCTCTTGAGGGATTTCCGCACCCCCGTTCCAAAGCCATCGATAGCTGGGTTTGGTGCAATCGCCTTGATTAAGCTTTCACCTCTGCTAGCAAAAACATTATTTTCCTCTTGTACAACTACACGTTCATTATGTGTCATGCTACAGCTAGTTTTCATGGGTAATATAGGCTGTATGGTGGTTTTTTGATAGTGCATGTCCTGTAATACAGCACTGATCTACTAGTAGGAATGAAATGAAATGTGGAAGATACCTGCTTTCCAATATGTAAAAGGAAGCTTCAGGTTTTCATATCCCATTTTTAAAATATTGCGTAAGAGGGTAGTCATTTGAGCATATATTTAGCGATATAAGTTGTTGAGTTTTCATTTATTAGTTTGAATACTGTACATAGTTTCTAACTCAAATCACAACTGAATGTATAAATAGCCAATAAATGTCACTGTAGGTGCTAACAACTTCCTTATTAGATCTTAAAGAATATTGTCATGATTTGTCTAGCAAACAAAATTAAGGCTCCAAACACTTATCTACTTGCTTAATTTTATATTAAAATGGGACTACTCCCAAAAGCAAAGTTAAGCATGTGCATAAGTGGTTGTGGGATCAAAGCCAAAGTTTGTATAAGTAAGCTGTTCACAAATTAGCTTTTTTTATCTAATGGTGAACGATTACTCTTCAATGTTTGTGATAAGTCTAATTAGTACAAGAATTCAGATAGTTGATAAATAACTTTATTCACTAAGTAAATCACAACTTTAATGCTAAGAATCTTCTGTTATTTCAGCCAGCTGTATCAGTTGGGAATGTTGGTCAGCTGGCGATAGATCTAGTTATTTCGACTCTTGACATGCCTAAAGTTGGTTATTTCTACACTGATTGCCTGGTGCCAATGGTTGGGAATAATCCATATGCAACAGCAGAAGAAAACTCAACAGAGTTGAGTATAAATGCTGAAGGTATGTACTAAAAATGTATTTATAGTGTTCTAAAGCTATGTCTCAAATGTGGAGTTGGGCCCCAATCCTGCAATGAGCTCTGTACAGAGACACCCCAATAGAAATGGGTCTCCATGTGTGTGGAGGGGGTACCCCCATGTGATGCTCACTGTAGGATTGGGGCTGTAGTTTCCGTGTAAAACCAATTTGTGCTGAAACAGCAAACTATGTTGTTGAAACAATATAGCAGCAGCAGCTCCTAATACTTGCCTCATTGCCCAGGTGGGGAAAGTGACCTGGATGCAGGGAGCCCTGACTTTGATAGCTATCCCCCACCCCACTTATGAAGGGTGCGGAGGAGCAGCATTCAAGGGGGGAGTGATCAGCAACATCAGCCACTCTGTGCCTGCAGGTCAGTTTCCCCAGGTGGGCACAGAAGGGGAGGGTGCAGAGGTTAGGGGCGAAGTGGGAATGAGGAGCCTGCAGGGAGCCAGGGCAAAGTGGGAGTGAGGAGCCTGCGGGAGCGTGGGGGGTTGCACTCAGAGGTTTGCTGTGTGAAAGGGGTCACCAATACAAAATGCTTGGACGTGACAAAGTATGATTGGGTGCAAACCTGAGGCCATGTATTTGCCAGCAGGTGAAATTGAATAGCTCACTGAAATTTCCTGTGATCAATTCTTGTGAGAAACATATGCCCAACTTTCTCTCCTAGAGTTCTGGTTCACTGTCAAGAATTGCTATCCTGCACTCTCAACACACTGCTTTAAACTGATAGTGCCATTTGTGAGCACTTAATTGTGTGAAGCTGGAGTCAGTGCACTTTGTGTCCATCAAGTTTCAGTATCTAGGTACAGCTGATGTCACATCAGAGATTAGATGTGTAATTTATACCATGCTGCTGGAAGGCAAGATGCTGTGTCACAAGACACAAGCCCATGCATCACACTAAAGGGCATTAATTAATGTACTTAATGAGTGGATTCCTTGGTCGCTATATTGCTTTGTTGTTGTCTGGGGTCACACAGGCAAAATGTTTGGGAACCCCTACAATAAAGTCTGTAAAGGAATTTATGAACTCTGACTGAGTTGAACAGTTTGCAGTAGTAAAATCAGGCTATGGCTGCACTGCTGTAAGCTCTCTAAGGTAGCCACTCTAAGATGATGGATGTGAACTCTCTCATGTGCTTAATTACTCCAACCCCTGCGATCGTACATTGGTGTAAATTTATGTCGCTCAGGCATGTGAAAAAGCCACCCCCCCAGGTGACATAAATGGTAGTGTAAACATAACCTCAGTGTTTGTTTCTGTTGCTTTTACCGTTTGATAAAACACATTACATACATTCTTGGTGTAACACCTGATGTGAAATGCGATATCATATACATGGGCATCTTTTGGGTCAATGCACCCACATTAGTTTCCATGCAATGTTCTCAGTAAAAATGATTGCTTCATTCAGTTTCTCACCTGTCAAAAGGGTGTGCAATGGATGTCTGGGCTTCCATCTTACCACAGAAGAAGCAGGTGTTCTTCTTGAAACGTGGGCTATTAGATGTGGTATAAGGCAAGTCTTGCCCATGACTGGCACTTGTTCCAGCATCTTCAACTTTTTCCTGATAGTCTGTGTACTTCTTTGCAACCTTGCCAAGTTCAGTTTATAGGTGCATTTCTTGTAGCATGAAAGATGTCACCAAGCATTATTTAATCAGGTCCTCCATGGTAGTATTCTCCAAAGATTCAGCATCTAGTCAGTACTCTTGTATCCTCATTGATACCTAAAAATTATTAAGATGGAAGTAAAATCAAGGATTTTGTAGTAAATTACTTTGGGACCCTAATTATGTTACATAATGTCTGTTATGTAAGTGTGCATAATCAATGCCACTGAACCACTTCTTTTTTGCCAATGATGGCAAATTAAATTTTTTAATATTACAGATTACAATAAGTGGAAGAACTGCTTCAAATTGATCAGATATCATGTTCTGTGCATTAACTGATAACACAGTACTGTCAGTTGAGGGGCCACAATTTAACTTTGTGAGGGCTGCATGTTTGACATACCTATGTTCAAAAACCATTTTTATAAATTAATTTTAACATTTTCTTGAATATATGTAATTGTTTTAGTGTGTGTGTATGTGTGTGTGATATATAATGTAATTTGTCATGTTTGATACCATTGTGGTTGTGGGGAAAAAGGGCTTTTGAATAATACCCAGCTCGATCCATTTCCAACAACTTTGTATTATCAAAGTTTCCACCAACCAGAGGACCTTGAACTGGGAGTTTGAGAGGTAGCAAGTTCCCCCTCTTTCACACTGAAGAGGAGAACACCATTGAAATTATGATTCTGTAGATTTTTTTTTTTTTAGTCAAATGACACCACCCTAATCTTTGTGTCATTAACTTGTCCATAGAATTACACATGCTCCCAGACTATTATTGAACACTAACGTATGTTATGTAACGGGTAGATGGTACACAAGTAGTGATATATTTCAAATTGAGGTTTAGATAGAGATTTCTCCTTTTCTTCCTTTTTGCTTCACACTTTCTTCCTATTTAATTTTAGTTTTTTTTCTTCTCATTTTTAGAAACCTTCCATTTCTTTTTCTCTTCTAGTCATCACATTTCTGAAGACTTCTGCTGTAAAACAAATTGAAAATCTCAAGATAATGTCTTGTATTAAGTAAAAGAAGCTGAATAAATAGCATGTTTGGTTCCACTGAGTTTAGTGTTTTACTTTGTTCAGTACCACCGCAGTGTTCCTTTATATTTATCTTCACTGAAACGTCTAAGTACAGTCAATTACAAAAAATATGCTGATGTGTTAGTAGATACATACATTGCCATGCTTCCTAATAATGAACTCAGATAACTGGAAGTTCTGCTTTACTATCCTCTGACTTCACTTACTTTATAAATCAGGCTGGATTGATTTATAAATAAACATAAATAAAGTGATTTATATTACTGATTTTAATTTATTTAAATCGGCAAGCAGGGCACCTTTATTTAAATAGATTTTAATCGTTTCTTTTTCCTAAAGAGAAGTTGATTTTCATTGGATTTTATTTTGTTAAGCAGGCGGATACACTAAGTGTATACCCATTTATTTAAGTAATTATATAGATGAATGTAAATTTATTCAGATTCTTCATTTTTAATTTTTTTATTGCATTAGAAAGGTGAATGACATTTCTTATTTACTAGATTAAAAAAAAAAGCATCAAATTGTATTGTATGCAACTTGAATTGTATGTCAAGTTTCATTTGGCTTGAAATTTGAATTCAATTTAAATGCACAAAAACGCTTTTTAAAATTGTTTTTTGTTAGCTAAATAAAACTACCTTAAATGTGTGGGATATATAATAAAAAAGCAAGTTTATCAATGTCTTCCATTTAAAACTTCTTCATGAAACAAAGGAAGTATTATCTGTAGCAAATTAATGGATTGAACTGATTGTTTTCAAGATCATAGAACTAACAGATCGCACCCTCTCCCACCTAGTTTCATTCACAGTATTGAAGAGGAAAACAAGCTTTCCTGCTTTTTTAATTCCATTTGGTTTCTCAAGTTTGAACGAACTGTTGACTGAATTGAACTAGTTGAATAAACTGAAATGAGGAAAATATTATCTTTGCTTCTGTGGAAAACGGCCATAGTGGTCAAACCAGTGGTCCATCTAGCCCAGTATCCTGTCTTCTGACAGTGGCCAATGCCAGGTGCTTCAGAGGGAATGAACAAAACAGGTAACCTTCAAGTAATTCATCCCATCGCTCATTCCTAGCTTCTGGCAAAGAGCGGCTAGAAACACTTCAGAGCATGGTTTTGCATCCCTGCTCATCCTGGCTAATAGCCATTGATGGACCTATCCTCCATGAACTTATCTAGTTCTTTTTTAACCCTGTTATATCTGGGCCCTCACAACATCCTCTGGCAAAGAGTTCCACAGGTTGACTGTGTGTTGTGTGAAGAAGTACTTCCTTTTGTTCATTTTAAACCTTCTGCCTATTCATTTCATTTGGTGACCCCTAGTTCCTGTGGTATGAAAAGGAGTAAATAATACTTCATTTACTTTCTCTAGTGATGATTTTATAGACCTCTATCATATCCCTCGTTAGCAGTCTTTTCTGAGCTGAAAAGGCCCAGTCTTATTAAACTCTCCTCATATGGAAGCTATTCCATACCCCTAATCATTTTAGTTGTCGTTTTCTGTATTTTTTCCAATTCCAGTGCATCTTTATTGTGATGGGGTGACCAGATCTGCAAGCAGTATTCAAGATGTGGGCGTACCATGAATTTATATGGAAGCAATATGATATTTCATCTTATTATCTATCCCTTTCCTAATGATTCCCAGCATTGTTAGCTTTTTTTGACCGCTGCTGGACATTGAGGGAATGTTTTCAGAGAACTATCCACAATGACTCCAAAATCTCTTTCCTGAGTGGTAGCAGCCAATTTACACCCCATCATTTTATATGTACAGTTGGGATTGTGTTTTCCAATGTTCATTACTTTGCATTTATCAACACTGAATTTCATCTGCCATTTTATTACCCAGTTACCCAGCTTTGTAAGATCCCTTTGCAACTCTTCACAGTCTGCTTTGGACTTACAAAACTGCTCAAGATAGTTGTCATCTGCAAATTTTGGCACCTCACTGTTTACCCCTTTTTCCAGATCATTTGTGAATATGTTGAATAGTGGTGGTCCCAGTACAGACCCCTGAGGACACCATTATTTCCTCTCTTCATTCTGAAAACTGACCATTTATTCCTACCCTTTGTTTCCTATCTTTTAACCAGTTACTGATTCAGGAGAGGACTGTCCTTCTTGTCCCATGACAGCTTACTGTGCTTAAGAGCCTTTGGTGAGGGACCTTTTCAAAGGCTTTCTGAAACTCTTAAGTACCCTCTATCGTACCCTCTATTCACTGGATCACTCTTGTCCACATGCTTGTTGACCCCCCTCAAAAAATTCTAGTAGATGGGTGAGGCATGATGTCTCTTTACAAAAACCAAGTTGACTCTTCCCCAACAAATTGTATTCATCTGTGTGTCTGATAATTCTGTTCTTTACTATAGTTTAAACTAGTTTGCCTGGGACTGAAGTTAGGCTTACCAGCCTGTAATTTCTGGGATTGCCTCTGGAGCCTTTTTTAAAAATTGGTGTCATATTAGCTATCCTCCAATCATCTGGTACAGGAACTGATTTAAATGATAAGTTACATATGACAGTTAGTAGTTCTGCAATTTCATACGTGAGTTCTTTCAGAACTCTTGGGTGAATACCATCTGGTCCTGGTGACTTATTACTGTTTCATTTATCAATTTGTTCAAAAGATGTCTTAGCATTTCAGCAAACTCTGGTTCCAGGTGCTTAGCCAGTATCTTTTACCAGTTCAGTGGTATGATTTTCTTTAGAACTTCAGAACCAAACATGTATTGAATTTGTTTTCAATACATTATTGAATATTTTTTGTTTAAATGACTTTAACAAATTATATTAATTGTAGGCTTTAACACAATGATTGTTATAATTTTAAATAGACTTTTAAATAGAAAAAAGTATTTAATTCAAATCAAATCTGATTTTAAAATTTTTTATTCAGAATATCAATTTTATCCACCTTGTTATAAATCATATTCAGCTGAACATGTCTAACCCTACATTGTTCACTTGTTTTCTTTTTACACAACTTTTTGTTGTTGTTTTTGCAGTGTATTCTTTACCTTCTAAAAAGCTTGTGGTTCTCCAAATTAGATCACCATTTGTAAAGGTATGTATGTTGGTGGTGGTTCCCACTGCATCTACTGAAACATGAAATCTGAATCAGAAAATGTTCATATCCAAGTTCTTGAACAGTCAATATTCATGTTAACCAGCTTATGAACTAAACCCAAAAGTAACTAGTTTCTAGTACAGAAAAATCACTTTCCTTTAAAAATGAATCTAAAAATTGTTTCTGCCAAGGCTTCTATCCAGCAAATATATAACAAATGGGAAATAAATTGGAATCAAAAGCTTTCAAAACTGTTGTAACTGTTTTGTAAGATGTTTATCAAACAAATGCAGTTGAAATTTGCCATTAATTACCTAATTGTATTTCTACTGTTTGAATTAAACTCTGGACTGCTGAGAAAAAGACAATTGGACTTAATCATATAGATAGCAGCATGATGTTGTATATTATTTATTTATTGTCTCCATGGTAGTGGCAGTATTTGATTCATTTTGTTTGGGAAAATATATCCTTATAATTAGTGCACATTAGTGTTTATTTCACTCTAAAATAAATTTATTTTTGCTGTCAAAATGATGAATTGTTTCTCAGGATTCTTCAACCACCTCAGAACTGAGGTTATAATGAAAAATGAGGGGGAATTCATATTGTTGTATGCTTGCTATGATACAGTGGTTGCCATTAAAACCAGCATTTTCCACATCAGCACAATTTTTGGCAGTTCAAGTGTGTGGGTTCCTAAAAATCTACAATATTTGCAATCTTGCTGTAGTAGATTTATCGGTAGAAGCTGGATCATACACTAGTATCTAAAAGTATGATTAATAGTGGGTAAATGTTGACTTCATAATCATAAGCATTTGTAGTTAAGCTTGGTTCCATCCTTAGCCTTCCATTTATGAACTATTCTAAAATAGACTTCACAGGCATGAGGAAAGTCTAGTTTTAGTTAAATGAATATGACCTTGCATCATTCCTAGATATTAAATGCAGTACAAACAATAGATTGTAGTTTTTTTTGTAATTTCTTAATTATTTAATCTATCTTTCTGCTGCTTCTTCATTTTGATATAAAGAACAAATATAGGTCATTTTGTCAAACACTGCTTTCTTGGGTGAAAAGCAGTAGATGTGCCAAAGTCATTCTTCTGTCTAGCAGCCATGCATATCAGCGTGATGATCAGCAGCTTCATGGGTATGTTCATATGCATGCTTTAAGAAATTTACTATTCCTGTTCTTTTCCATAAAGTTAACTGACATGTCTCCATTTAGCATAGGTCCAGTTACTCTTTAAGTATATTTGCTATGGTTCCTTTTGCTTTGCTGTGTGTGTATATGTTGTGCAAACTTAATATGTATGAAATAGAACAGTAAGGGGATGCTTTGAGGATATTGTCAAAACTGAATTTGTTTGCATCTCACTTTTTCCTGGCTGTTTGTTTTTGCATTTCAGCTTGGATAATAGACCACTCAGATTAATGTTCAGTTATTGTCAACTTGTGATAGTTTTAATCTTCTGATCTTTTACATTAGCAGGACATTGCAATGTTAAGATTACAGATAATCCAGGGTAATGTAACTTCTCTAAAAATTATCATTTTTCAATGATTGAGGGCTTCACAATCCATGATAAGGAATCTGACATCACTGTTTTAGCAGAAGACCTACTATTTCAGTTGAAGAAGTCTTCAGTGCCTTAAAGGAGACTGAGGCCTACAAATGTTCTGCATATGATTATCAGTCTGCAGTTTGATGGAGGTAGTCTGCCCCTTAAGGGTAGGTGGTGCCTAAGGGTTAGCCCACCCTGACATAGTGTGGCCTTTAAGATTTGAAAGGTTCTATAGCGCTATCTATCTATAAATAAATATAAAAAGGCTTAGGAGAGTTTGCAGAGTGGGTGGGTCAAGGCTTCTGTAGTCTCACCCGATGAGCTGGGAGAAGGGGACCAGCATAAATGCTGCCTCCTCCCTAATACCAGGGAGACAGCCGCAGGAGAAGACTGGCCTGTTAAACCTTCTGAGCCAGAAGACTAATTGGAGAGAAGGAGCTAGTTTGAAGGAGAAACTGATTGAGGCCCTGCAGCTGGCTAAACTACAAGCCAGCTCCTAGGAGGAGAGTTGAGGACTCCTGGCTTGAGGAGAGCAATAATAACTGTCTGAATTACCCAGTTCCACGAGGAGAGCTGGGGCTCCTGCCATAAGGGGAGAAACTGACTGTTTCATTTATGTATATATGCTGTTCCATGAGGAGAACAGGGGCGTCTTCATTTATTGGCTACCTTACAACCCCAGCTGTAGGAAAGGGACCGGGCAGGGGCAGGTCTTCTGAACCAGGGCAAGAGCTCATCAAGACTCTTAAATGGACCTGCAGTGGGGTAAAATTGGCACAACTAACACAGTGAGTTACACTTTGTGGAAAGACTTAATAAACTAGACCCCACAAAGGGGATGTGTGTTTTGAAGCAGGTTAATCAAGAAGATTGAAAGAAACTGGGGGGGCAGGTGCTGAGTGCAACACAGTGCAGGGCTACAAGAGACCATGCTGAAGGGTAGCTCCCCCATGACAGAGTCACATGAACTGTTAATAGAACTGCAATTTACATCCACTGATTGTGGGCCTGGATATACCATATTATACATTCCAAGTTGTCAGTTGACTTAGTGTTTAATCATTTTTTTTGTTCTGGCAGTGGACCAACAGGCTAACTAACTTAAGAACACAACTCTATAGTGACTGAAAAGCTTATTCTAAGTCTACTGATAGTGCTACCACAGCCCAGTGTACCAATATGTCCATGTGAAGTCTAAGACTACTGTAGTCAAAACAGTTCATAGGACAGGAAGAAAATCATTACTTTTTTACAAATCAGTTTAACAACTCTAAAGCAGTTCCTCTAACTTGTCTCAGTATCCCAACTGTTGGGTATGTAACAGCTATTTGTGCCTTTCAGGAGAAACAACCTTTACCACTCAGAAAAATCGGTTAATTCAGTAGCTGATTCTACTTTTTCTGAGTCTGATGTGGTAGTGATTCAAAGAAAGAAAATGTGCCTGCTTGCCTCAGGCTTAAATATTTACTTCTAAGATTGCTGATCAGCCTATGTTTTGTAACCTCAGATTAACCTATGGGTTTGTCTTGTGGAAGAAAGCAATTCCTATGTTCTTTCATTGCAAGATTGAGGCTCCAGAAGATTGCAGTTAGCCTTTTACATGAATAACCTGGGTAGCTATTTACAGTATTCCTGCATTTTATGATTTATTCCAGTACTCCACTACGATACTTACTCACACCTGCTATTCAGAAAACAGATGGAGATCTAATGCAGAGGCTAAACTGGAAAGAGATGGAAAAAGTCACCGCTTACCCTGGAGTAAATGATGCAGAGATGGTACTACATATTCCTGGAGGTGGCATCACAAAATTATTATTCAGTGAGAGGTGGGTTAATTGACTGATGTTAGAAGGAACTGTGTCAGATGTCCTGTTTGCAGTATCCAGCTACAGTCTACTTTTGGCTGTTCAGTCAGATCCCAGGAAAAATGAACATTCATTGTCTTTTCAGGGGATGCTGTATATATTTAGTAAGGGTATTCTGCAGAAAATCCTGTAGAAATATAACAGGAGATTGTCATCCCCAGAACAAGCCCATGATTGAAAGAGGAGTTACATGATTTATAAAAACCCTAGCAAAATAAAGTTGCAGCACAGTAGCTAACAATCGGATTTTCATATATGGTTTTTGAGGGGAAGAAGAGAGAGGATGCAATCAAGATCATAACTGAATTTGGTATCTGAGTTTGTACAAAATGCAGTTGTAAGTAGTAACTGTAATTATTTGTAATTAAAGTATGTATGATAGAAGATTTGTCTTGACATTTTAAGCCCCAAATTAATGCAGAAATTAACTGCTATAATTATGTCAAAATAAGATGCAGAAAAATTGGCTTTTTTTTAATTTAGTCCATTAACACAGAGACAAGTTGAGCTAAATACCTATTTCAAAAGACACTTGCTTTCACCATGACTGAAATAGCTCCCAATGATATACCGTCCTTGGAGAATAAAATTCTAAAATTTGATTGAGTCCTTGGCTTCAAGACCAGCAGACATTAAAACAAAAACAAAAAAATGCATTTGGGTACAAAGTTAAAAACAAGTCTGAATTTCAAGAATTTGACTATAAAGCTTACTGGGCTAGGTGAGTGAAACAACTTTTGCAAAGATGTGTGTGAAATTATTTTTGTACATACAAGAATTTACTACTTCCTTAGCATATGTTGCCTTTCACCCCATCTGAACTTTAGCCCTGACTAGAGTTAATAATCCTGGTCTGCTCATTGCGTCATTTATTATTTGGATTATGGAAGCACATAGAAGCCCCTAGCAAAATTTGGGCCCTATTGCACTAAGTGTTGTATAAAGACGGAGTAAGAGACAGTCCCTGCCTTGAAAAGCTTACAATTTAAATAGATGTGACAAAGGATAAGATGGGAAACAGGCATAAAGAGGTTAAGTGATTTGTCCTAGTTCACACAGCAAGTTAGTGGCAGAGCTGGACCTAGCATCTAGATTTCTCAACTCCCTGTCTAGAGGCCTATTTACACCATCCTGCCTCTCAAAAAGAGACATTTTATGCATCAAATATTCTGTAGTACGTGCTTCACAAAACCTAGACTAAAGATTCAGCATGTCTGCTTTTTGTCGGGCTACCCCCAGTTTGTTTTAATGACTTTCCTAATCTTGAAACTTGAGAATTGGGTTTAAGCTAATTATTTTTGTTTCCTTCATGATAGGCAGAAGTGGATTTGTAACCTTTCACCTTTGTAAGTCTCAGGATAAAAACTTTCATATCTTTAAATTTGCCCATTCAAATGGAAAACCAACTTGAACAGTGCTCTCAACACTATTTTTACTTTATGCTGTTCAAATACATAGTATCTCATTCTTCCTTTATGGTGTTTAAGTAAGGTAGTCATTCTTCTACCTGATGACTAGAATGTCACCATGGGCTAGTTTCTGAAATATTCTGGGGTTAGAAAGCAATTAATTCCAGGTTGGTAATAATTACAAATACAACTGAATGACTCACTCATTTGAAATGATTGCTGCTTGAATTAACACTTTAATACAAACTTCCAGTAGGGTGTATTCCTTTCCTTCCTTCCCCCCTCCTCTCCCCCCCTGCATGAAGGTGCATCTTTGTTCATTTTGAAACTGCAGTGAAATTCCTGGGCTAGATAATACGGGAGGCACCTTCCAAACTGGATTATAACTAAAATTGTTCCACTTTTCCCATCAAGCTTATCAAATTGAGCATGTCCCTTACATCAAGCTACATCCATCCCAAGGATAGATATTTGTTAGCTCAGTAATGTTATACCTTTGTCAGATCTTCCATTGTTGATTAGCCAGAAGCTTATTCTCTTTCCTCTTCCTTGTCTTACTCTATCGCTCTTGAAATTTCCCTTCTGTGCCCTTTATTATCTTCAGTAAACTATCCAACTATGTTCATTTGGCCCTAGTAGCTATTTCCCGAGTTAATTATGGGCAACTAAGTCCTACCTTTTTTCTTAGTGTGTGAACACTGGTTTTGCAGTGTGCATACAACCACTATACTTTTCAGATTGTAGTACAGGGGGAGATTACGGATCCATGTCAAAGGAATCTGCATGAATGCCCAAATAGTAGTACCAAAAAAGCAAATGAACTGTGTAGTAGTTCATAAGCAGTGCCTCCCTAGAATAAGATCTATGCCCTCCAAAAAGCCAAGACCAGCTTCATGGTGATCAGGAGGTAAAGAAAAAATGTGGATTTTTTAAACAAAAAAAAAATTTTTATATAAAAGATCAAAAACTGATTAATAAGCTCACCTCTGGGGATTGCCAGTGGAATATCTGACCAATTTCTGTTCCAGTTGTTCAAACAGAATCCAAATGGCAGTTCTATTGAAATTCTGCTCAGAAGGGGACAACATCCCTGATGCACTGGCTCTTGTTAACTATCTTAATGAATGGCTCCAGCTAATTAAAAGTGAAGTAAGTATTCTTTCAGTGAAAGTTTTTTGCTTTTAGCTCTTACTGTTTTCATTTCAGCAACTCAGACACTTAGTTAAAATTTGAAGGAGTCTCTGAACTTTCACTAATCTGACAACCTGTCACTTGAAATTTGCAGCCAGAATAGGTGGTGTCCTTTTGTTCCAAAGTTAATGGGGAGAAAATCAAATCCAATGTGCTTGAAAATAATAATCTGTTCAGAGTTATGATCCTGCTTGATAGTACAGTAGCCCTAAGGCCATCTACTGTGATTGGAGATATTTAAAAAGCACTCTACTACTGCTCTGACTAAATGTGCACACTAAAGGGAGGGGAAATGGGAAAAGCGGCCTTACGTGCTAGTTAATGTAATTCCAATGTTTGAAAATGTATTTTGTTCTTAAATCAGCAGAACAGTGATGCCACAGCTCCTCCTTCACAATGGAAAATACCACATTCTTGGAGATTACTCTTTGGTAATGGCCTTCCACCTGCACTCTTCTGATTAGTGAGGTATTCTGAACCATCAGTTGTATTAAATCTGTAACCTCCCTCTAAAGACAGTGAATGCCAACCAACAACAGTTGTGTAACATTCAACTTTATTTACACAAACATTTCCTTTTAGAATGTGGATATTGTAATAAAGTAACGTAGGTCTTCATATTTGACCAAAGGACTGTGTTTTATGTAGAGGTTTCTTGAGTATCTTCTGGTGCATCTTTAATAAACTACTTTTTTAAAAAAAGTTTATTTTACTTTTGAGAGAACCCCACCAATTAATATCCATGAAGGGCCACCTTTAAATTCCTAGGTATCAATATGAGAGCCCAGGCTCAAGCCAGAGGCCCTTTACCTCCACCCTAGCTCTTGACCCCATCAGACTGCTTCCCATCATCTTCCTGGCAATCAGAGAGCTACCAGTGATTCTTACCCCTTTCTCCCAGTGCTGAGGCACTGTCTGTGGGGGTGCTATGCAGAAGACATGAGCCTGGATTGTTATTTTAACTTGCTTTCACAAGGCTGCAAGGGAACAACATACACTCCACCCCATCCCACAGCCTGCAGAGAGACCAAGGATTATCCAGCTAGACAGTTTTAACTTTGAAGACAACAGCTAGTTCACTGACTGCTACCAGGGAAATACCTAAAATTTAAAGAAAAAATTAAGTTACGGCATTAAGAGAGTGATTGGCTTTGCCCATCTTCAGTTTAGAAGTTTGATTAGTTACAGGGCTAAAGAATAATTCAAATTATAAAAAACAATTATTGTACTGGGAAGGTCTATACATCTGTGGACATCATCAAACCATTATGGAAGTAGCCAGTGAAATCGGTTTTTTAATTCTCCAGGAATATTAGTTTTAAGATTACAATTTAAACAAGTATCAGAGGTAAATTATGGTTTACACTATAGGAAACAGATTCTTTAATATTTATATTAGTATTATAGTAATCCTGTGATACCAGTTAGTCCCCATTGTGCTGAAAAGTGCAAATTTACAAAGGATATTAACTGAGCTCTCCACCCCCACCCCCCCAAAAAAAAACAAAAACAAAAAAACCCCAAACTATTTAGAATCCTAACAAATCTTTGTTCATGTTTTGCAGCTTTTACTCAGTTGCAGCCAGCAACCCATGCAGGATGAGTTCCCCACCACCATAGCTAATAGTCAGACACTGGAGAAAATATTTCAGCCTATGGCTGTTTGAACTGAGTTCAGATAGTGTTAAGGTGAATAAATTAGTTCCAAATAGCAGGTACTATATGTACGATGCTCTAAGTTTATCTATATGTAGAGTAATAGAAGCATGAAAGAAAAGTGCTATTAGCCTTGAGAAGTGGAAAATTATTGGTTTCATTTACTATGACAGCTGCAGTGTTTAAACAATTGATGCCTTTACAAATAATGTGAGATTTTTACATTAATGTCTGAAGGTTTAAGCTAGTGCACTTTTTTCAGATTTAAGATATCTGGAAATCAGTCTACAGAGAAATGATGTTTCATAAGTGGGATGCCTCAGAGCTTAACATAAGGAAATGCTATCCATTCAAAAACAAAGTATGTGAGCATTAACTAGGGCTGCTCTGGAAGGATTCTGAAATGGCATCTTATTCATAATGATAATACAGTTGCTCTGAACTAAGCAGTGAGTCACAAGTAATGGCATCCAGAAAGATAATGCAGCTCAGAGAAAAGGCTAGAAGTGTAATTAAAATCATTAGAGAAGATGCTGGGCCTGT
Organism: Emydura macquarii macquarii; assembly: GCF_026122565.2. Lineage (NCBI taxonomy): Eukaryota > Metazoa > Chordata > Testudines > Chelidae > Emydura > Emydura macquarii. The sequence continues at coordinate 13,893,139 of NW_027130349.1, forward strand.
CAAACTTGGTATTACTGGAAAGCTCTTGGACGGGTCTGTGTTGTTTCCAATTTGTCACATGTTGGTTTACTGAAATGAGGTCAAATTAAAAATTGTGAAAGTATATTTAATCATGCTGCTTTATAGTCCCCATTTTCATAAGTTTACATTTTAGAATACAATATACCTAAATGTATCAACAGCGCTTTTCCTCCTGAAGGATCACTGCATTATAAATAGAACAAACTTTTGTAGGGAACAGGTCACATTAACTATTTCTCTAATGCTCATTTCAACAAACTTCCACCTAGATGTGTTTTCCTCAAAATACTCATCTGATAAGATCCAACTCAACTCCTCACCTCGACTGCTTCCACAATGCAGTTGGATATTGTCAATATAGAAGTCTGCTGAAAGTGGGGCAAGCACAAAATTGAGTATCAAAATAATTAACAAAAGGATGCACTGATTTGTAGGCTTTCCTTTTTAATTCAACAAAACCCTCAATTTTTAAGATTTGTGGCAGCCTCACCTATGTCCTGAGGGCAGCAGACTCCCTGGACCTTGCTTCAGAATTCAGGTGCAGTTTGCCAGAGAACACACGGGGCCTTGGGATTAGTGTTAAAACAATCAAGATCAGTACATGGGTTTGAGGAGTCAGTTAAATTGATTAACTTACATCCTCTTCCAGCCACACAATAATATCAGGGAAAGCAACTATAAAGTGTAAGGTAGAGAAGTGCCTACTTTGACTTACACGGTTCAGGTCTTCAGTATGCATGTTACTCTGAAGTAAACCATTACACTAATTTTTGTGGAGGTTCCTTTGAACTTTAATACTTATCTTGCACGCCACCTGTGAATTTGTTATATGAAATTCAAAGTTTTGTTCCCTACAGTAATTAACTTTACCCATACGCACAAATGTTAAGGTGTAAATTCAGCAATATACATAGAATATTAAAGGCATAAATCAAAGCCCATTGAAGCTTCCATTGGCTGTAAGTGCATAGTGCAACAGTTACACTTGTGGGAAATAGATGTTTGAGATTTTAAATAGACAAATTTAAGGAAATTCAACCATATTGTATAGCAGTTTTCTTGCACTGAATTATGCAGGGTATTTTATGCATAAGATTAGAAAAAAAATGGAAAGTTACTGAACCAAGTATTTAATCAAATATCTTTGTTTTCAGTATGACTGGAATTTTACAAAACAAGATGTAAAAAACAGGGTTCCTAGTTGAGGCTACCACAATACTCAGCATCAAATTTGTAGTTTTCCCTTTGGAAAATAGAAAGCTTTACAATAAACCCCAATTTTCTTGAAATACTGATTAATAGCTTTTCCCTAACATAATGCGCACACAACAGAATGGTGTCAATTTAAAAAAATATTTAATGCTGCCAAATGTATAAAAATACAATAAAAATGGCAGTACAATACAAAGTATTTTCTAGTTTATTTCTTTTACATCTTTCTACAATTAATACAGGCATTATAAAAAACACAGAAGACAGCAAGTTATTTTGTTTTGCAAAGTAGCATGCTGGTGGTGTTCTTCATCCCCTGGATGTAGTTTACGTTGTAAACAGATAATTAAGAGGCCTTCTTGGTATTTATCAGACCTCAGTTTTGTTCCCGGAGAGGGGTTCGTATCTTGCTTTGCATGTCAATAGTTTGCAATTTATAGATGAAGAATATTCACAAGTCTTGGAGGTTTAGGTGTCAGTCAGTCTCTGCCTACGACATACAATGCAAAACAAAGTCACCGATTCAGTAAAGACTAAAAATCAATGCAGACTAAGGGCTTGGAAGTCATAAAGGTAAACCCACAAACTGATAATGTATTCCAACTTTTCACATCTGTTCCTCAGACTAATTATTCCATTACTATCTGTAGTAAAACTGTTTGAAATGCCAAATCTTTTCTCAAAAAGAGATTATTAAAAGGCAAGTGCATGCTGCAGGATAAGACCCCAGTCTGGCAGGTCACTAATGCCTGTGTCTAACTTTAAACACGTGAGTAGTCCTATTGACTGCAGTGGGACTACATGAGTATTTTGCTAAACCAGGGCCTAACTGCTTTTAGAAATCTAAATGCCAGTCCTGTTTTAGAAGTCACAGTTCAAAGCAAAGTGACATGCCAAGTCTCTTGTCCTGATTAGGGAATTCTAAAATTATTTTTAATAAAGCCTTGTCTCTATGACCAGGAACAAATTAAAAGAACGAAGATTCACAAACCACGCTGATTTCTTCCAGAGCACAGTAACTTTTTAAAAAAAGTTAATGGATAGCATGTTTAAAAGGTTTATTTTCCCCACATATCAGGCCTTTTAATGCAAATAAAGACTCAGACAGATGAAATATTTTGAACACATTTATTTTTAGTACACAAGAGTGAGACTGAGCTGAAGCCAATTTTTTTTCTTAAACAGCTATTAAATTTAGGAAGACTCTCACACTTATAAACTTTGCCAAATTCCACCCTGTAGTTTAAGCCATTTGACCAGAGTGAGAATTTTCCTTGGTAGTTACCTCAATAAATTTACAGAAGTAAATTCTTGAGCAGTCATCCAAAAATCTGATATTTAAGTCTAATAAATGAAGAGGGGTGTGCTAAGTAATTTTGTTCACCTCTGTTATACTTCAAGATGATACAGGCTTTTGTACCCACCCCCATCACATACACTCGCTTTTTTTTTTTTTTTATGTCCACTTGTACTATATTGTTTGTTTTAAAATATTGTGTTAAAATAAAAATACATCAGTTAATGAAACGGAAAAAATAATATTCCAAAGGTTTGTTTAAGTAGGTTTCATTTGCAAATTAAGTTTTCCTAAAACACACCTGTAATTTCTCCACTTCTACTTTAGACCTGTATTTAATTATTACTATTAGATAACTCCTGCTCAACAGGTACTGGGGAAAAGATCTGAAAGGGATAGGCACTCACCAAACTAAGGGGTGCCGTTGCAAGCCAGAAAAATGTAATTGAATAGAAAACTTGTAAGGACTACTTATAATCCTTATAAACTAGAATGTGATACTTATAATTGAGATTCAGATGTTTCTGTTGGTGATTTATTTGTAAAAGGTGAATGAGATTTGTATGAAGCTAATCATCTGAACATCAGCTTTAAAGTGATCTACTTAAGAAAAAGTAAGTTCTGCTATGCTCCAGTAACATGTAATGATTATGGAAAACAATACATACAGGGGAAAAGGATCACAGTCAAGATTTGAATCAGAAGCTCACCAGCATTTCAGAACTAGCACACCAATCAAGATTTCACCTCTGAGAAATGAAGACTGTCGTCATGTGCTCTCCAGACTTTTAAGTGCCATAGAAACAACCTAGTACTGCATGGCCTAGATTTTGTAACCACCAATTTCCTGTAACATGCTATGAACTAAAGACAAGAGGAAATTCTAACCCCACTAAAGTCACTGGGCATTTTGCCATTGATTTTAATGGAACAAGGATTTCACCCAGTTACTTCCTGGAATGTGATAAGACTGAATTCTTTAAGCTTCTTTCCCAAACCCCCTAAGTGCAGCAGACCAATCAGAGTTCTAAATATATTTGCCTGCTACTGGGGTGGTCCTTAAAATTGTTAGATGTCTTCACAGCCTGGTTTTCAATGTTGTAACCAAGCCAACTAAAACGTAACAGACAATTACCAAATTAATTTACAAATGCTACTTCGTGGTGTGAAAAGGAGTGAACAGAACATGAGCGCACATGACCGTTCCCAAGAGCGCAAGAAAGTCTTCTGGGAGCCTGGGCAACATAAGAGCCAGATTTTAGATGGAGTCCGGAAAAAGAATTCAAATAAAGATGTTCCCTCTGATGATAAGGCCTGGAAAAATCCTGCTGCTGAGTCAGAATATAAATGAAGACTTGCAATTTCAGAGAAAGAGGCATTTTCTATCTTTCAAATTTTTTTCTTAACTTTTTCTTTAAGTACATCAAGATTTTATGTCACTTTTATAATAGTACTTCATTACACTATATACATTTTCCTATAAACAAAAAACAACTTTTGTAAGACACTTTACAATACTTGGAGTTTTAATCAAAAGGAATAGAGGCAGACTGAGGAGTAAGATTATGATGGAAAGACTTGTGCACTTCTTTTATGATGGAGGTTGATTAGAGTTACTATAGCTGAAAGTTAAACAAAATCTGCACTCTCCCCCCCTTATTGCTTGAGATCTTGAATTTAGCATTACTGCACACTGTTGTATTATCCTTAAAAATACCTACTTACAACCAGTAACCAATTTACTATATTGTGCCAAAGGAATTATTAAATTTTGGCTCTGCTTTTGGCTCCAGTACAAGTTACCATCTTGTTTTAATGGCAGTCTTACAGTGTTCAAAGGGGTGTTGCTGTAAGACTACCACCTTAAGTCTTATTCTTCTACTAACACCAGAGCAATTATACACGTAACTTCTATTCACACAGTCTGGAGTTACCTGTGTAAATCTATTGCACATCAATGAGAGAATCCTCAAAGTGTATATTGTTCAGTCATCTAGTTGCAGTGTATTAAAACAGCAACTCAGTTTAGGTCCCATGTTTGACCCCTTGCCCCTGAGCTTGCAGGTGCTGGAAACCTCTCAAGTGCTTTACTGAGGTCGTCACAGTGCCATGATCCCCATTTTACACATTGGGAAATTGAGGCACAGAGGTACAGTGATTTGGCCAAGGTCACGCAAAGTACAGCGACAGAGCGGGGAATAGAATTCAAGTCCCTATCTCGTGCTCTATCGACGAGGCCACACAGCCTTCCTCCTGGGATGAGAATGATTTGGACACCTACATACAGATTCCATTGTACAAGTTCCTTTAAGGGAAAGAAGGTAACAATGGAGCTGGGAAAAGTTATTAGATACACTTTTTTGTACAAACAGTAAAAAGTTTGTGCTCCACTGTCTCAAACTGATCCTATGACAAATAAATACTTCCTTCATCTACTATTCTTGATGAAGTGACTAACTATTGTGTTTATTATGGTGGTAAGCAACTTAAAGTAACTTAGATAGATCTGGAATTCTTAATTAAGACTTGGACACAGTTAATCTTACCAAATAACTCATAATATTCATCTATAGTCTGTAGCCATTACTTTCAATTATGTTTGAAACAAGTTTTTCAGGAAGTTAAATCAGTTTACTTGCAATGTGCCTTCTACATTGACTATTGGTAAGTAATAGATTTATTATTATTATTACAAGGAATAAAACTCAAAAATGAATAAGATAGAGACACAAATATCACATTTCACATTTAATGGAATGTCAGAACTTTAACAAAATTAGGGTTTCAGACAGTACCTGATGTCTGAATACAACTTCCATTAATCTGTTTAACAATTTGCCTCTAAGTCTAGGGCTAGTAAATAGCTTTATTAAAAAAAACCAAAAGCAATTTCAATCTTTTTTAAATAAGGAAACTGCAAAAACAAAAATAAATAAATAAAAGGAATGCAGCTTACAGAGTAGAAACTGAAAAGTGCTTCATCAGAACCCTAGCTGCTCATATCAAAGTCTCAAAATCTTGAACTATGGGGAATGGATGTATTGTTAACTACTTTAACGCACAAGTTATGCTTTACATTTAGTTTCAAAATCAAAATTCTTTTTTGGTCAAATAAATTTGTACAAACTAAGTTTTTAAAAGTACAATTAGCTACAAAAAGTAAGATTAAATATGCAGTTATAAAATAGATTTATCCTGGGTCATAAGAATATAAAATGTTGATGCCTGTGTCAATAGTACATTACACATTACACACATTTAAGGATAACTTCTTTGCATTAATAATGTAAATGATATCACACTGTTTATTGCTTATGTCAGGCATGTAAATTAAAACCCAAACAGCCTCAATAGTTAAATTTTTGTGGCTCAAGGTCTGTCTACTAGATTCAGCAGAATACCATTTTAAAAAGTATATAAATACAATTACAGAAAGTTTGTACCTGTTTATTTAACAAACATGAACTTTATTCTGGGCATCAATTTGCTGTTTGGTTTCAGAAGTACCTGCTGTGAAAGTCCTGAGATGTTGACTGTGATCAGTTTACATCACTTATCTAGTTTGTGTCTAAACTACTGCACCAACTTTAGGTGTAAGGAGTTTGCTGCTGAAAGTCAAACTCCCTAGTGACTGACTTGCAGCAAGATTAGCTGCTATTGTAGACAGGCTCACAGTGCAAAGTAAGTGTTTACTTACAAGGAATGTTCTTGATAATACAGTTTCCAGCAAGAATAAGCTCCAACTAAAATGATTGTACCAAACCCAATCTTAGTGAGAATAGGTTTCCAATATAACCACCTTTTTCTTTTTCTTTCAGTCTCACTTAGCTTCTGTTTCATCTGGTTCACCTTCTGTGCTGTTTGAGCTTTTCTATCCTCTCGCAGCCGCTTCCGAACAGTACTAAAAAAGATTTTTAAAAAGTAAGTTGTTGTGGAGTAGAGATATTAGGAGAAATCCCCCTCAACCCAACCCACAGAACAGTTAATCAATCTGTGCAGTTCATGACTAAACCAACAAACATGGGAATCTTGAAGGGAATGCTCTTTATTCTGTGCTACTCTAATTACCTGAAGTTTCATTAAATGCCTACCCTGTTTTAACATTATTAAGGTTGCCAAGTCAAATATTAGGAAGTTAGGTTGCAACTTTAATTCTGCTCCTGTGACACTGTCTAGCAGGTCTCCAGCAGGCTAATTCACTCACAGGCTAATAGAAAACAAAGGAGCGTCAAAAAGGCATTGTAATGTAATCAGGCCAATTCACTTATGTGTTGGTATAGTTCAAAGTATTGTCTTCATTTATCTGTAACCTGTTGAATATTAATTGCATTACAATTTACATTATTTATCTATCTCCCTGTACTTAATTAAATAACACTAGATTAAAGTGTGTGTATAGTCAGGTGTTACAACTTCATGAATATTAATGAATGGTACTTTGTATTGTTATCACTTATCTATCCCTACTATAATGTAATGGCAGGCAACTGCATTATATAAACCTCTAACTAAATGCATTATGTATTGTCTCTATAATTGATTTGCCCAACAACTGGGATTGAAGCCTTAGAACTGTAAATGAGAAGCATGCTAACTTCAAGGCATGGGTCATTACGTTCAAAATGGGAAATCTACAGACCCATGCTGTGATGGGAACACATGCCACACTGCTTTCCAGGGAAGACAGCTATACAAATGAATCCTGAGAGCAATCCTGTGTCAGACTGAGCTGTCTGGACACTTTCAGGGGGCATTCTACATACAAAACAGATCCCCAAAGCTGTTTTGGGTAACCCTAAGAATCTTATGGAAAACCAGCAGGTTACTACACCTCTACCACCATTTGGACTTATGAACTCTGATTCATCTGTAATGCATTTTACCTGCTTTGATCTCTCAATAATTCATTTCTTTCTCATAGCTAATATATCTTTAGTTAGTTTACTAGAGAAATTGGCTACAGTGTTGTCTTTGGTCTGAGATCCAGAGTATCCATTGATCTGGAGTAAGTGACTGGCCCTTTGGGGCTGGGAGTAACCAGTAATATGAGGTGATTTTTGGTTTTAATAACCTTTAATTACTTAGTCTAATTTGTCTGAGTGGCAAGATGTGCTGGAGAGCCTAAGGGGGACTCTCTCTGGCTCTGGTAAGATTAATATAGCAGTCCAGGACTGTACAGTTGTTACTAGCTTTGTGAAATCTAATTATAGAATATATCACCAGTTTGAGGCATCTGTCCTGTTTTCTGACAATCTGACCTGAGACTGGCACTCTCAGCTGTGAACTACTCCAGACAGCATGATAGCCCCCTCTTGCCTATGCGTGACAATCTTAACTGCATGATCATATTTCACCCTTCCCACACAGAACTATGGCTTCACTCAGTGGCTTAAGTTTTTCTGTATTTTGTATGTTAATATATACTGTATTATAATATACAAAAAAAAACAAACCAAAAAAAAAAACAACCCCACATACTGAGGATATCTTCACTGAAGAGGTAACTCAGGCTTTTTCTTGGTTGTTGCCTGTAACCCCTCTCCTGTCCCCAAACAAAACCCTCTCACGAATTTAGTGATACTTTCAATCTGGGCTGGCTGGGACATCTAAGGCTGCCTGCTAAAACCCAAGTGAGGCTGTCCCTCAGACTGGTAACCCACACAATTTGCAATGAGGACACAGGCTAAATCATTTGAGTGCTGATAATTCTCCAGTGTCCTCCCACAATTCCCCGTGTGCCCAGAAAGACAGATATTCTCCCACAACTCACTGGAAAAGAATCAGAGCAACTCAGTTTATTGCAACACAAAGAATCATGGGACATGATCCCACAAGTCCTAACACCACACAATGGCGAGTGCAGAAACAGTGATGTAACTTAAGTATAGCTTTGCTGTGTGGCTGCTCACACCAGGAATAGGCTAACCAAGGTGCTCAGCCCCAGGTTTTGATCACCTGAGTTAATTACACTACAGTGAAGACATGCCCACATACTACTTTTACCTTCAATCCATAGTAAACCTCATACTGATAACAATGGGAAGTTGGTACAAAGACTGAGGATAAAATATGGTCCTTGTAGTAACTGAGGGTCTAGTTTTCCAGAGGTACTGAACACCAACAGTCCCACTGACTACAGTTGGGCCTATTAGTACTTACTACTTCTGAAACTCAGACCATAAACTTTTTTTTTAAAGTAGTTAGCATTGCATTTACCACTGTGGTGAAAAACTGATGCCAGGTACTTGAAGTAGGACCATTACTATTTCTGCCCTTTGCAAGTTAAGCAGTTATCTGATCTGTGCATATGATTGTGATAATTGCTCAGTTTAGGTGTACAAGTGTGCATTTAAGACAACGTCTACACCAGGAGCACTTTACCAGCAAAGCACTCCTGGTGTGGATGCAGCTATACCGGCAAAACTGTCCTTTATATTGATATAGTAAAACCACTCCCCATGAGTGAAGCAAACTATCCTGATGAAAATGTATTTTCATCAATATAGCTGCATCTATACTAGAAACTTCTGCTAGCACAGACACATTGGTTAGGGAATCTCACGTTTTCACACCCCGATCAACACGGTTATCCAGCAGAAGTCTAACTTGTATGTTGCTACAAGCACAATGGCACAGCGACAGTGCTGCAGCTATACTGCTGTAGTGCTTGTACCATAGACACTTAAGCCTAGCCTATACCTAAAACTTAGGTCAACCTAGCTACATCACTCAAGGCTGGGAAGTAGTTAGGTCAACCTATCCCTTCCATCAACTCAGCTATGCCTCTCAAAGGGTGGATTTACTATGGCAATGAGAAAAATGGTGTAAACATACCTTTACTTTAGTGACAGAAGGGTTTTTTCTCATTGCCATATTAAATCCACCCCCTTGAGAGGTGGTAGCTAGGTCAGTGGTGACCTACTTGCATTCATAGTGTTGACCTAACTACTTCATAGGATGTGAAATTTTTCACAGCCCAGAGTGATGTGGCTAGGTTGACCTAAGTTTCAGATTGAGACCAGGCCTTAGACAATCTTATTATCTGAAAGTTTGAAGCCTTAATGACAGTAAGCTCCAAAGTTAGGAACTCAGTGACATGAAATGGGTAGTTCATTCCTTTCAATTGTTTCAGAGTGTTTGCAGAATGACGTTTTAAACATTGTGCTTTAAGCCTTTGCATTGCCAGCCATCTTGTTTTTTTTCTCTTCTCTTCTTAAAGCTTAGTCGTCATTTAAATTAAGTACTGAATAAGTAATAACTAAAGTGGTATCAAAGATTAAATAAAATCATGTCTAAGACCATCAAGGGAAAAAACACCCCATCCTCGCCCCCATACTCAAGAGACAAATTATTTGGGATTAGAATTTCCCCAGGATCAGAGGACTTTTTTAAAAAAGTCCCAAATAATTTTCCATGTTGCTTACCTTACAGTGCTTCCATCCATAGCATCTTGGGCTTTAGTGGACTGTTCAGTATTTATTTTCTCTCCTATTTGCTCCTGTTTTTCTAAGCCCACTCTGTTCCCATTGTACTTCTCCGTAGTTACTTTGGTTGGGTGTGGAGGAGACTGCTCAGAACGTGGTGCTTGGTCCTCCTTAGAAAGTTCCTTCCACCGTTCCTGAGTGAGTGAGAAAACACATTTCTGAACAACATTTCTCAAGATCGTGAAAAACAAGGTTACTTACCAGTAACTGATGTTCTTCGAGGTGTGTTGTTCATGTCCATTCCACTATAGGTGTGTGCAAGCCTCCGTGCACGGCTACCGGAACTTTTTTCCCCTTCGCTGATCCCGTTGGGCCAGCTCTGGCGCTCTCTGGAGTCCCGTGCACATGCCATGGTATATGAGGTGCTGCCAGCCCTACGCCCCCTCAGTCCCTTCTTTCCGCCAACTCTGGCGGTGGGTGGGTTGTGGAATGGACATGAGCAACACATCTCGAAGAACATCAGTTACTGGTAAGTAACCTTGTTTTCTTCTTCCAGTGATTACTCATGTCCACTCCACTATAGTTGACTAACAAGCAGTACCTTGGAGGTGGGCCAGAGTTAGCGGTGAGATTGTTGGCCAAAATCTTGTTTTTGAAATATATGTAAGAACAGAGCCACAACACCCCCCCCTCTTCCTACCAAAAGGCACATCAGTCTGAATCAAAAGCTAAAACCTCAAAATGACTCTTACTGTTCTACCCTTTTAAATGTTAATTCAAGTCTGTCTGCACTTTGTATAATTTTAAGATGGTTTGTAAATGTCTGTACTATGTCCACTGGCCAGTTTATCTGTTAATTTTACCTGCTTCCAATATATTTGTAAAAATCCTATTCTAAGTACAAAAGCCACACTGTGCAATGTAATGTATCTATCTAATTGTGAAAGACACTGTCAAAAATGAAATAAGGTTTGCTCTAAAAATAATATGCAAGTTCTTCAGCTAGGAGTTGGCCCTGAGTGATTGAAGCGTGAATGGCCGAGCAATTGAGTTGGGTGTAGACAAAAAGAGTGATTAAACAATTGGTCTGAGTAAGGGATATCGAAACAGACATGAAGAAAACACCAGCCTCACCTAAAATGCTCGAGGGAAGAAGAAAGAAGCAAAGATGATCAAATGGTTGAAAAGGAACCCACCCTGATAACTTTGGAGCCAGCCCATTTCAAAGGACAAAATCTGATCAGGCTTGCAAGAATGTGGGTGATTGAGAATCACACCAAGAATGCAGTTGCAGCATGACAATGTAAAACCCATAGACTCACATGGGGTCCTTTCCCTATAAAATGGGACAAGAAGATGAAGGCTGGAGGTTCGGGTCCACAACATCACATCAGCCAGGAGTACTGATGCACATCGGCAGAACCTTGCTCCTCATCCTCTAGTCACCTGGCCAGTGACTATCATGAGCACCAAGAGGCTGCTAACTATGACATCTGGAAGATCCCTATGTATGTTTGTCTGTCTCCCTGTCTGTGTATGCCTGTCAGTCTGCGAGTGTGAATGAAAGCATCAACTGAAACATGTGTCTCTGTAATTGTAGTATTGATATAATGTTAATACTGTTTTCCTAGTGTTTACATTATTATTAATGCTATTTCACGAAGTAAAGCACAATATTAATGTTATTACAGTGTTGATACTTTTCTTTTCTTTAATACTATTTACCAAGTTTCTGTGTTCACAATAAACGTGGCTTGTTGCCTTATCCCCTAATAAGATCCTGTAATATTTGTTATTTGGGTAACAAGATGCCTGCAGCCCAGCTCTGCTGAAGCCTGCGTCTTCCTGCGCCCGTTGGACAGAGGCATGGTAGGATGTGAAGGTATGTACCGCCAGTCTGGCAGCAGCTCTGCAGATACCCTGCCCTGGCACTTCCTCTAGGAAGGCTGTAGATGGAGCTTGAGCTCTGTTGGGTGAGCTGTGTCATCTGGAAGCGGCACCTTCACCTGCTTGCGGCCGAATGTGATCCAGGAAGTTATTCACAAGGAAAATGCACCGGGTGGAGACTGGTGAACCTTTCATTCGGTGGCTGCTGCAACGAAGAGCTGCATCGCTCTCCGGAATGGCCTCGTACATCTGATGTAGAAGCCAGGGCCCCTCTCACGTTTTTAATGAGTGCTGTCTTCTCTTCTCCTCCGAACCGTGTGGTTCGGGGAAAACATAGGGAGAATATATGTTGGTCATAATGAAACTGGGAAACTACTTTGGGCCGGAAGGTCTGGTGTGGTCTCAACTGAACCTTATTTTATAGACTACTGTATGAGGGGGGGAGCTCCAAGGTCAGAGCCCTGATCCTGGAGACCTTCCTTGCTGAGGTAAACCTCCCAGAAAGGCCACCTTCCCGGAAGGCTGGAGTAGAGGGCATGATGCTGTGGGTTCCAAGGGGGGAAGGGGGGGGCGTGGGCTGGGAAAGGATCAGGTCGAGATCCCAGGGAGGCCCGGGTCACGGGCCTACAGATTGAGTCTCCCACCCCCTTCAGGAACTGAACTGACATCAGACAGGAAAACCGCAATCCTTTCTCCAGTGACTGATGGAAGGCTGATGTGGCTGCTAGGTGGGCCTTCAGGGAGGCCACAGTCAGTCCCTGGAGCTTTAACAGTGGCAAGTATTTCCCAGATTGCCTGCACTGGGGAGAGGCTGGGCAGAATACCTCAGGACTCCTCCCGCCAGACAACAGCCACTTCCACTTAACCCAGTACATGACCTGCGTGGAGGGCTTCCTGCTACCCAGCAGAACTCACTGGACTTGTTCTAAGCGGCTCGCTCATCGCCTCTTGGCCACCAATCCATCCATCGAGGGTCAAGATCTGGGCACCGCAGGTGACCGTGATCCTGGGAGCTGGGATCGCACTGACTCGGAGGTTCCCTAGGCGGGCGATCGAGAAATCTAGCAGTATGCTGAACCTGTGCTGGCGTGGCCAGGCCAGAACAATCGAGATGGCATCCACTTAGCCCCTTCTTGTCTTTAGCAGGACTGTATGCAGGAGGGGAAAAGCGGGAAGTGAATATGAAACTCTCTGACCACTACAGACGGACGGCGTTGACGCTCGCCCCTGCCCCTTGACCACAGAGAGAGCAGCACTGTGGACACCTCATGCTCCAGTCCGATACAGACAGATTCTCCTTGGGGAAATCCCCCTTCCAAACTGTCGTAGACACCTTTTGTGGGCACAGCGACCCATCATGGTGAGGAAGAGCGACCCCTTGACGCGGTCTGCCTCGTCGTTCATCACCCCCGGGAGGTGATCACCACCAGGTCCTAAGGACTGATAGCTTCCCTTCATAAGGCTGACGAATGGGCTCTCCCTACCTATCAATGTAGTACATGGTCGCTGTACTGTCTGTCAGCACCTGTACCGCCCTGCCCTTGGTAACGCGGAGGAACATTCCGCAAGCCCTGCGAGTGTTTTGCAGATCTTTACATTGGTGTGCTGATGCCTCTCCTCCCTTGGCCAGATGCCTTGTGAGCCAAGGTCAGTGTTGATATGGTACTTTACCCTGATATTGGCTGTCTTGAGCAGAGGGTAACTGAAGGAGCCTGTTCCATAAATGGAATGCCCTTTCATACATCCCAAGGAGTCATTCACCAATCTAGGGAGGCTAGGCTAGGCTAGGCTTGCTGCTGTTGGTTTTGGGATTTTTTTGGGTGGGGGCGGGAGGTGAGGGGACCATAGCCTCCCGGTGCAGAAGCTACCTGCTCTGACTGTATCCTGGGGCTGTGACTGAAGTGACCTAAGCGTCAGGCTAGCTAGCCTCACCACACAGGTGCAGGGCACCCTGTGACCTATCAGCTGTCGGCAACATTTGGCTGTTGTTGTAGGGCATTTGTGCAGGTGGGCCATCCTGAGGGACACTGTCTCACAGCACGGCTGGGGCAAGAAGGTCTGGTCTGGGAAGCAACTGGTCACGCCGATGCATTCCATAGACTGCACCTGATTTAATGTGAACTTGTGTGTGTTCACCAGCAGGACCCACCAGCCGCAAGTGGTGCCTGACCGGCTCACACTGCTCTGGACTTGGGACCTGGACCTGCCTGGGTGAATCTTGTACCCTCAAGCGTGCAGCTACCACTGCCAGGACTTCAGTAAACACTCTCAGGGCCGAGTAACAGGCCATAAGGTAAAACCATAAAGCATTAGAGGGAGCCAACCCCTATGAAGTGAAGGAAGCTTTGAAGATGTGTGTCCCTGAAATACAGGGCGGCATACCAGGCTCCTGTTTCCACTACTGGAGCTGGGGAGATCATGCGAGACTTGAGTCCCTTGTTCAGTATTTGTGAAACGACATAGGTCTGCCACCGTCCTTAAATCCCCCCCCTTGTATTTTTAAGGGGACGAGGAAGTACCTCAAGTAGGATCTCTTCCGCCATGCCCTGTGGGACCTTTCCCATTGCTCCGGGTTGAGGCGGCCTCAACCTCTTGGATGTGGAATTGCACTGAGAGGGAGGAAGGGGGAGGTGTCAAGGGGGTGGGGAGAGGAGACAACTGGTGGCCCTAGCTCCCGAACTATATCAAGGACCCAGTGATCCAAAGCATACTGGCTCACACAAACCTGAAAAAGGTATAGGCCAGGGCGCTGCCCTTGCATGCACCATCAGAACGGGCCTTTTCTGATTGCCCTATAGCCAAGAGGACCCTTACTGAGAGCCTAAGGAGCCACTCAGGGTGGATGGTGTCTCCTAGACCCCCGACTATGTCCCATTGCCCGTAGGTTGTGAGACGGCCGTGGCTGACACCTCTGCTGCTGCTGTCCCCGGGGACTTGCCTGACACCTAAAGGTCTGTGGCGTGTAGCGGCCCAGGGAACAAAGCGTGGTCTTGGAGTCCTTGAGACCATGCAGCTTCACCTCTATCCGAAGCGAAAAGAAGGCTGACTTGTCCAAGGAAGGGCCCCGGATAGGCTGCTGGACCTTTTGGGACAGCCCAGGATTGCAGCCATTAACCTCTGGGCACGCTGATGGTGGGGGGTATGGCTCTGCCCAACGAACCAGAAGCAACTGAGGATGCCTGGAGCGCTGCTCTAGCTCCCGTGGTACCCTCTTCCGCAATGGTAAACAGGCTCAGTGCCTGCTGCTGGGCAGAGCCTCAGAAAGGCAGCTCACTGAGTCCCCTGAGGGCTCACCTTCTACTTGGCTGGTAGTGCTATTGAATAAAATTTTTCTCCAAACAAGTCTTGCTTGCAGTTGCCCTTGTTCTCTGGAGTAGAGCCCGGCTGCCCTGCCTATCCCTGTGGTTGGCAGCAGCCACCACCAGGGACCTGGGGTGGGTTGGTGAACAGTATTCAAACCCCTTGGCTGGGATGTAATACTCTTCTCGACTCATTTAGGCATCGGGCTACAGAGGAGGGGGTTTGCCACGAGACCCTCACTATGCTGAGCACCCCTCTGTAGACCAGGAGGTCTACCACACTGTGGAGCCCACCAGTAGCACATTAAAGATTGTCTGACGCCCTTTTTGCTCCTTGGCCTCTAGCCCCAAGGTGGAGGCCACCTCTTGAGCAGTTCCCAATGTGCCCTAGAATCAACCAGGGCTCGGGAGCATGCTTCATCTGGCAGGGAGGGGAAGGAAGGACTCTGCAGGCCGCAGCACTTCTTCCCGCTGACAGGCGGTCCCCACAGGAGTCCCTGCCTGTGGGGATGAGTCATCGTCCGAGGGCGAATGGTGGCCCTTTCCCTGTACTTGAGGCACTGACTGCATCCCTGAGGGGTTGATGGACCGTGGTCCCGTCCCCCCACCGGGGAAACCCCCTAGGCCTCCATATAGCCATTGGGTGACCATTGCCTCTGAGGCCATCCGCCTGGAGCTCTAGCACCTTTCATTGGTGGTGGCTCCCCCAGGTACGGCATCCCCAAAGGGACACTGAGGCACCGTCAAAAGACCACAGCTGGGGCTGCCCCAAGGGCCCTCACTGTGCAGTACCGTTGCTCCAGAGAGTGTCACCTCGACGTTGATTACCTCAACTACCAAGTTCATCGTGAGTGCCGCAGCTGGAGCAGGCATACGGACAATGCTCCGGCAAGCTGGGTTGACCTGAGCGTCATCCCGGTACCGAGGACTTTGTGCTCTACATGCATCTCAGTGCCGAGTCAAACTCTGGCGACTAGGCTCTGCCCAGCCTCGGTGCAGGGCAAACTCCTCGGTGCCGAGTCTGTCTCCAGCAACTGTGTTCGGCACTGCCTGGCGAATTCCTCAGTACCAAGACTGTCTCCAGTGACTGGGATCAGCGCCGCGTCCTTGTGGGTGAACTCTTCGTTGCAGTGGGATGGACCTCACCTGGTGCCGGGGAGGTCGAGACCGGTATCGGGCAGGCGACTTCGCTCTCCGCATCGATGCAGGTCGGTCCGGCGACCATGACCTGGGATAACTTCTAGGGGAGTGTTCCTGCTCTACCCTAGGAAACCGGTCTGCAGGAGATCTTCCTCCCCATAACAGGGATCTCCTGAGCCATTCAGGGCATCCTAACGCGGGCTTCCCCCGTAACCCAAGTCTCTTCTCTCTTGTGGACTCTTGCTGCCCGATGGCTACTGAAGTCAACGGTGCTGGTAGGTGCCGAGGTGCTCTCCTACTCCTCCGAGTCAGGGGAGGCTCCATGCTCCGAGTGCTGATTCCATCCATTCGCGGTGCTGAGTCGAGTAGGTTCTGACAGTGCCCTCTGCACCGACGGCACGCTGGGTACCGCAGCGGAGCGGGTTGACTTGGAGCCGGCTCGGAAGCTCCATGAGCCAGGCTTTCAGGTGGATTTTCTGGAGGTCTGAAAGCCTTATTGATCCATTCTTCTCCTTATGAAGGGCTTCTCCCCCACGCTTCAGGCAGTGGCGGTCACTTACTGGAAAGCCTTACCGCCTGAGGCGCATGGAAGCCATGACACTGGAGCATACCTGCTCCCGGTAAAGCCTCAGCTAGACTATCTCAAAGTCTCTAACTACCACTACAACAGTTATTAATGTAACTAACAAACACAAAGAAATCATTTGCTTAAAGCTCAAAACATGGGGAATTAAGTGCTTGCAATGCAAGCGCAGGCAGTTCCAATAACCGTCACAGGCGGAAAGAAGGAACTGAGGGGGCATAGGGCCGGCAGCACCTCATATACCGCGGCATATGCACGGAACTCCAGGGGGCGCCAGAGCCGGCTCTACGGGATCTGCTAGACGGGAAAAAGTTCCGGTAGCCATGCATGGAGGCGTGCACACACCTAGAGTGGAATGGACATGAGCAAGCACTCGAAGAAGTAGTTATACCTTTGAAAAAGAAGCCTTCCACAGAGTAATCATATAAATAAATTAAAAATTACATAAAAACTAATTTATAGATAAAGTAGTAAACCACAGAGATACCCTTAATTACACTGAATAGTATACCTTACTACAAAAGTAATCCTATTGACTGACCTTGCATGGGAAGCTAACTTTAGCTCCAACTATGGATTGGCACACACTATTTAATAAATGCTTAATGCTGATTAAGTACTGGAATCTTACTAAGGTGGTAACATCTTCACTTTCAATTCCAGGGTTAGCTACATTTTTCCAGGTACTATTATTATGTTCAACTCATGCATTAACTTCAGAGAAAACATTATTTCTAGTAATGATGTTTTTGGTTCATCATAATTGGTACACATTTGTACTGGTTATTACTTATCAGTATGTAATATAAATATTGATAAATGACTGTGCTTCATCAACAGGATAAGAATAAAACATGGAAACACTTTTATGTTCTTTACCAGCATATGAAAAAGGTTGTTCCAGTGGAAAGATCTCAGAAGTTTGCACTGGATTTGTTTATACTAACTATCCTTACAAATACAAATCAATACACAAAAGTCCAATAGTTAACTCATCAAGAAACTAAACGTTAAATGTGTTAAAGACCCCATGATGAATACATGTTTTTAGTCTTACACGTTTGGTCCAAAAAACAAAATGTCAAGGAATACTTCAGTGGATGAAGTGAAATGGACTTTGCTTCAAAGACAAGTACACCCATCAGTCTTAGCTTCAGGTAACACTAAAACCAAGACTAATGTGAGGGAAATTTGGTTGTTAGAAAATAACTTGAAGGTTAAATATACAGCACACAAATCTGTCCTGGATTAACAAACATCTAAAGGTGAAAGTCAGGGCTGTAAACTCACAGAAATAAAAAAAGATAAGACTCTTGAGCATGACCGAATAGCTGCAGAGATCTCTGAAAGTGGATCTGATTAAAAAGATAACCATACTGCCTTCTCTGTAATACCCAAGAGCAAGAAACAATATCACAACAATTAAAAAATGCTAAATCATTCTTCAAGCAAAATCATTAAAAGTGACAGAGGTGTAATCAGGTCTTTACTGTTGACAGATAAAATATTAGCAAGAACTCTTAGCAAGAGACAGCTAGACATTAGATGTGGAAAGTGTTTTTGATCAAAACATAGCCTCTGATATGAACTTTGCTACTCTACAACTCCACGTAAATTCAAAGCTTTTATCCATCAGCCATTGTGGCCATAAATCTATGTAAAATCTAGAGAACTGGATAAAATTTCCAAGATGACTTGACTACTACACATCCACATGACTACATAGTCTCTTAGGAATTTCAAATAGTTTTAAACAAGGGTATGTCATTAACTTTTTGGATTTCTTTGTAGCAATGTTTAATGAACCGGTATGCCTTGCTCCTGGGACTACACATTCGATTCCCCTCAGGAAAACAAAACCTTTTATTTGTACATATCAAATGTGTCAGAACTGGGGGGTCCTTATTAGAAAACTACATATTGCAATTGCCGTCCACACAGAGGAAATCCTGCAGATTCTGAAGTAGTGGTTGCAACAGTTTCCATTTTGAGCCCAATTTTGCCCTCCCGCCCTTAATATCCACAACAACAAAAATATCCTCAAAATCCATGGGTTAGGTAGGGGACAAAAAGAGACCTTTTCTACCAAATTTGAAGGGAATCTGAAAAGGATTTCCTGAATCATGACATCCCAAAAAATAGTGGCATTTGGAGTTTTTAAAAGTCTAAATTTTGCCATTTTGCAGAGGGAAAAGAAATTCTCCTGATATCTAGCACCCAGGATCAAATTTTATTTTGTTACAATCATATTTAGAAAATTAACTTATGGTAACAATGCTATGGGATTGTTGCCCGCTGAGTTTAAAACAAAATAGCAAATGACTACAGGAATTAAGATTTCATTTAATCAAGTGTTTACCTAGCTACCAGTGCTTTATTTCCAGAAATAGATCTCAAAATGCAAATAATTTGTCAGGGAGTCTTGTCATTGGAAAAAAGAGAATTTTTCCACCATAAGTGAAATTATTCAGGCAAACTTTTACTAAATTAAGATACATAAATGATGGTCACCAATTAGAAATCTACATTAAAACAATTTCCCCTCCTTCCCAAAAACCACAACTTGAGAACATAGTGGATGTGAAAAATGAAATGTATTGGATTTATCTGTACCATGGTGGAAATGCTTCCTTGCTCCCTGAAAAGATCACCTGCTAGTCCCACTCCTAAAACTTCAAAAAGTGCTTGCTTCCTGTGGATCTGAAGTCTCGTGTGTGTGTGTGTGTGTGTGTGTGTGTGTGTGTGTGTGTGTGTGTGTGTGTGTGTGTGTGTGTGTGTGTGTGTGTGTGTGTGTGTGAAGGGGGTGGGGAGAAGAGCTGGGAAAAGCACAATGCTTAAATATTTAAATAAAATACAGTTACAGGTGATACTATGGTTTCATCACAAGACAGGAACAAGGAAGGTGCCAGCAGATTAAAGGGGGAAAAAGGTAAGTAAGTTCACCCATCCACATCACGCATCTTCAGCAGGGTTTGAAATGTGAACCTTCCACACTGCTGCCACTTTCAGCTACAGAACTAACTACATTAGCAGGCATCAGGAGAAGGCTGTTATCCCAGGAGAGAAAGAGACTGCTGCTAGCACCATATGCTGAATCCAGGGGATTGTTTTGGGGAGTATGGCTCATCCAGGCTTTTCAACCCACCAGCCTATGAGGTCTTGCCCCATGTGGAGCCCTTAGGGGTGTGGGAAGAGATAGGATGCTGAGACTGCGTGCCAGGTTTTCCCACCCTTCCTTGCTACGATAGCAGCTTTCAGTACAACGTGTGCTGTGTTGCTAGCAGCAATCTGTTTACAATGTTCATGCCAAAGTTTTCCTGAGGATCACAAGCAAGAGAATGGAAATGGGAATTAAATAGTTCATATTTTGGCCTAACATATGGAATTTCATGGGACAAAAAAGCACTTCTCTAGCCCAAGGGCTCTCTCTCTGCTGAATTTCAAAGGTCTGCTGTAAATAACAAATGTCAGAGCTCTCCAGAAAAAGAGTTAGGCAACCTACGTACAGAAACTGAGACCAGTTCCCCCTATACTGGGAGAGTGCTTACACCTTAAGCTGTGATAATTAGATCCATGTGGGCAGACCCTTGAGCCTATGCAGAACGCCCCTGACTTCATGATTATGAGCCTAAGAGCATAAGAACTAGAGAAGTTAACACAAGAGGATCAGAGTTTGTCTTAACTGTCACCAAGTTCTCTCTCTCTAGTCTCTAAGAAAGGCAGTTTATACTAAAATGTTGAAGGGATATCAACTTGAAATATCACATTTCCATCTAAGGTTTTTGTATATACTGTTACAAGTAATACCTAAAATGACTAGAGAAAAGTTCTCTAATCCTTTCCATTTCAATTTAATTTGTGCATTCGACAGCTCTTTGTGAATAACCAGTTTCAGGGTTGGTGCAACATGCTCACCCCAACAACAACAAAGCTGAAACTGAAACTAAATAGACAGGCAGCAAGCAGGTGCATGCATAAAGAGAATAGAACTAGGAAAAAGGAAACAGCCTGAGCACATTCAATGCAGTTGACCTTAAGCCTACCCAAAAGATTCTTCTAAACAAACGAGCATAAAAATCCCTCAGTCTTTTTTTCAAAAGATAACAAAAATCCAAACACATTTCATGCTTTGCTATTTAAAGGGTGTTTTAAATAAAATTTCTGGATAAAATTTGTCAATTAAAAAAATTCAAGTTGACATACTGTCTCATCTGCATTCCAATTTTTAAAAATCACTCTTGAACAGAAGAAATCAAATATTACCATTTGATAAGGTACACACCAAACCAGGTATGTGTGTATAAGATAAAATCAATATCCATATTTATACTTCATCATGCAAGTAACTTAAATCCATAAACAATAAATCGAGTAACAATTTCCTCTCATTCTATAGTTAAGGTAAACAAACATTTTAAAATCAACTGTGAAGAGCAGCAAGGAAAATTCAAGTTAAAGCGGACATCTGCATTTACCCAAAAGCTCATGAAGTTCTTAAATGCAATGTGATCAATTATGTACCAGCATATTTTGCAATCATTAAGCACAATGTGACATGTGAAGGATGTGACATCATCCGTAACACTTAATGTTCAATTTTTCCCCTTAGAACATTTCATTCATTCCAAGCCTGGCAGAAAAAGTCTTCACTTCCATTTTTCCTAAGATGTGGGAGTTAAGCTGTATACAACTGACAACCAAGAATTATTTAAAAAAATACTAATATCCAGTAGTTAGTCTAAATTCTGAAAGTTAAAGATTGACAATAGAGAATAAAATCTTCTAAGATTTAAAAAAAAATTACACAAAAATAGTCTCAAAAAGTTGCATAAAGCTTACTCCAAAATTCATGCATCATTTCCAAATATGACTGTAAAAACTATGTATTGCTGCCAAAATTTATACTGAGAAATTGATACACTTGTCCGTAAATACCTCAGGGCCGCAGGAAATGCACATGCTAAAAAAGGGGAATTTGTATGTCTATTAAACGTAACTTAGAATATTCTGTAACTTGACTGTGACATCACTGAAAATTCAGCCAAATGTGAGGCCTGGCTTTTGATATACAAAGCAGCAAGATGTTCAGGGAATAAATTCCAAATTCTGCCAAAAGCAGACTGCAGTAAATGACTACTACTCCTAAGCATGTCTCTGGGCTAAAATCATTGATGGTATAAACAGTTACGCATAGTCATAACACTGGTCATAAGCCTATGTCAGAATAATACCACTACCTAGTTCTTACATAGCACTTTAGTGTACCTTGCACACTCAATGGTTGTATAAAATAATTTACAGGAGCACAGCTGTAATAAACATACTTTAAGTTATCAGCTCCTCCATCCACAACTTTTCCATTAAATACCAAATCTGTGAAAGCTACATTGAATTTGGCATCCTACTTCTGAAAGCAGAGTAGGTTTGTCAAAATAATTTATACTTGTCTATACTTTTTTTCAGCAAAAGAAAAAAAAATACATGATCTACCATACAAAAACATTCTAGGTCTTCATGACAAGGCATCCTTAAGTGGTTGAAGCTATTGTAATGATTATTACTGGAAGGCACATTGAAAACAAAGTTTAAAACTAGTGACTTGTAAAACCTGAAGCTTTTGACCTGCATTAAATAAACCCAAATCAGCTCATCTAGCTGGTTATACTGACTATAGCTGGTTAATCAAATAATAGTAAGAAAAATGTTACTTGATAGCAAACTTTAATCTTCAGCAGCAGCACATATTAATTCAGGGAGAAAAGACCCTTCAATTGCACTTGGAAATATGACATTTCTTTTGTTTTTAAATAAGCTGAAGATATTGATTTAACCTTCCTTGTTAGTACAGAGCATGATACTAATACATAGTATTAATATATCAGAGCACGATACTAATACATAGTATTAAAAGTTTAACTGAGACATAAGGCTGTTTAGGTATCTTCAAGACACTCTTCAATTCTTGATTAAGAGACAAGTTTATCTGCCTAACCAACACAGAAATGATGTGTTTTAAAAATAGCTAAGAGAACATTAATTTGAATGACCCACTGATACTATAACATCATAAATTTGGAATTTTATAGTAGATTGAATTTATTCTGAACATTTACCTGTATAGTTGAATCCCCCATGATAAGTTTTGCTCCTTCTATTACAGCCATATATGAGAATCTTAGCTGATCTGGAGTCTGAATAAGTCCCATACGATATTTTCTCATATCCAATAATACTTGCTTAATATCTACAGAAGAAGTGTCTTTTTTTTCCATCTGTAAAAAAAAATCTGATTATACTAAATTTCACAGATTAGGGCAAATATGGGACATTTGTTATTTAAAAGTACAAAAAAAATAAGGAAAAATTTTTATACATAGTTGAGTCATACAATCTATATATTTATCTTCTGACCATATTTCTGTTATAACTATGAGAAATTAACATCTGAAACGGATTTCTAAGTTTATTTATCAAGAGAATGAATCATTTAAAAATACTTTTATATAAAAAACCAAGAGATACATTAAAATACTACTGGAAGTTAGTTGATATCCATAAAAGCCAATATGGAAAACAACAATTCAAGCCCTGACTCTTAATATACTTCTATGTGCCTAACTTTACTGATGAATGTGTTTCAGTTGCAGGATTGGGGCACAGTAGTTCTGAGTACTACAACTTGGTGCTTAGTTACAAAGACAGACATATTCAATACATTTATGGGACATATGGGCAGAAGAACGACTGGAACAAACCATTTGCCAATTGAAGAACAGTGCAGTATGTATTACAGACACATTAAGATTGGCAGTATGAGAACAGGACTATATTGTAAAGAACTTCTACTCATCTCATTTGTGAAAAATATAAATTTTCATAGATTTAAGTCATCAGAATAAGCGTCCGAGAAAGTCCAGTGTCTTTTTTTACCTTCTCAAATGTGTGGCTTATTTACAGATATCTATTTGTGAGAAGTTCTCATAAAAAAGCTCAAATATAAACTAAAAGCCACCACACAAACACTTACCAGGACAAGACAGGTGTCTACTAATGAAAATGTGCCAGAGCGTCCTATACCTGCACTACAGTGAATTACAGCAGGTCCATGTTCAGGACTCAGCGAACCAGATTCTCTGACTTTAAACAAGAAGTTGAGGAATAAAGCTGGGGACTCAGGGACTCCAAAATCAGGCCACGTAGTATAATGATAATGAGATATCATCCTGGACTCACCACTCTAAAATGAAAAAAAATTACACAAAAAAGTGAAAAAAGGTACTTCTGCTTTTGGATAATTGGTTTTTTGAGACTCATCCATCAATCTAGGTCAAGAGCTACTAAGCATTTTTATATCTCTGTCAGGTAGACACAAACTGTTTGCTTAAAATTTGTACCCTTAGATTGTTCCCAACAAAAAGCTGGCACTATGAAACCTCTTCTCTAGGCACCAGGTAGTTATTTGTGACCGACACCTTGGTTATATTTTGTTTTTCATTTTAAAAACAAGACTAAGATACCTACTTGCAATCTCATGCCCCCCATACCCTAACATTACTAAAATACTAGCATTTAGTGTTTTCCCCTAAAATTTCCCTCTTTATTTACAAGTGCAGCTCAACTGATGCTAACAGTGTAAGCACCAGTATGGACAGGGCTGGCTCCACTGGACTACCAGCATTTTAAACTTCATGTTGTTTAGCCCTGCTCTGAGCAGATGCAGACAACATTGTGTTGAAAATGCAAGTAGCTGCTGGGATCTTGTTCACACTAGCATTGCACTGGTGGATGCAAAAGTGGGAAATGTTATGGAAAAAAGTCCTACTTACAAGGCCCCTATGTCAGAAAACCATAGATATTGTTTCTGCTGGAGAAAGTCAATCTTGTTCCATATGTAAGTGAGGCTATTGAGAATAGGCAATATTCTCCTCCTTCCTCCATCCATGGCTGAATTCTGTGCCAATTCAGCTCCCAAATCTGTTAACCCCAAGGAGCTTCAGGAGCAAGTTTTGACTAAATTTCCACTAGACTCACCTAAGACCTAGCTGGTCAAGCTACATGGTTTTTTTATTTACTTTCAGGCAGCTTAATCATGGATACTTTGATTTCTTGAGATTCCAAAATCCAATCTCAGTACCAAGTATCTTTGGTTTTTCTAAAGCTTTCCCCTAAATCTTACCAATATCTTATATCCGTGTTTCCTTAAAACAATAGCTAGACCTCTATACACAAAGTGAATCGTTAAAAAAGATTTGATAATAATACATTATTACATTAAAGCTGAAGTATTTTTCTTCAGATCAGTGACCAAATTGTTTCCATTTTGCAGAACACTAGAGAAAGATCCTTTTCTGGTCAGTCCATTGCAAGTTTCTATGAAGTGCAGATTTACTATGAAAAGTGACTCAAAATAGCATCATTCAGTTCATGTTTATTGTGGGTCAACGGTGTAAAATTTGTTCTGGAAACAAGTTCTTCCCCAGTTACAGCTTTGTCTTTTGCCCTCATTTAGGACTCAAGGCTGCAAGGTTCTGAGCATTCTCAATTTCCACTGAAGAGAGTGGGCGTTGAGCATGCCCACTACCTCACTGAAGTGCTCAGCATGTTGTAGAAGTACAACTCAATTGCCTTATGATGCACCTTAATGGGGACAACAAAATCAGGTTCTTCGTAGTTTGTTTCTAAACAATATATACATTCACATATATTCTGTTGATGCACAAACAAGAAATAGACTCTGGATCATTCTCCCAAACTTGTATTGGCTTTGCTGTACCAATAGGGATATAGTGTAGTAAAAATTAGTGTTTGTTCAACAAGATCAAAGAGAACACACACCGAATATGTCTATTGAGTAAGTACCATTTTTATATTGTCACTTTTCAGAGAAAAACTATAATCCAAGACCCTAGTCCTGTAATTCTTTGCACATAAAGAGCCCCGCTTAAATCACCTGTGAGCAACAAAACTCCAAGTTAGAGAACTTGGATTCTTGTGAAGGAATTTCTTTTTCGAGGCAAACAATCACAATGTTTTCATTGAGTAAATATCTGCCATATAGGATTACATTTCTCAAATCTGAAATAGGTTTTTCTTTTGTAGGAATATAGTGAGATTTTCTTTATCATTTGTCTAAGGCAAACGCTAGTTTTATTTATTTATTTATTTTTTTTAAAAGGAAGCACTTTTACCAGGGTATTATCCCCAATATTTTCTATTTATAATATGCAAGGAGAAGCAAAGCAATTATTTTTTCCTGTTAATGTCTTACTTTTTTTTTAAAAAAAATGCACATACATACAAATACATCAAATTGACTAGAAAAAATTCCCTGGTTGAAATACAAAATGTTCACTTAAAACAAGACATTTGCACATTTCTATTTCACAAAATTACAAATTGTTTCAGTTACCCTCAAATGTTTCCCTTGGTAGCTGTCTGGTAACTTATTAGATGGAGAGAAATATCTTTAACACTTGTAAAAATGCATTAATACATTTTGAGTTTTTAAACAATGTCTCTTATTAGTATGCTGGTGTGGCATTACACATCAGCTGTTGGACCTAGTTGTTGCCCTCTAGTCTTTCATGCCTGCCAACTTCATTCTAGAATAGAGAAATATCCCTTATTTGATCAGCTGTTGCCAGAAGTGAAGGCTATGCACTGGCTATTGTTATTTGCTTCTGTGCACACCACAGAAAATCTGGGTGGGTTACTGTGCTTCCTCTTGGTCCGGCTCTTAATCTTCATTTGATTTTGACATAATGCATCAAAGCAACTCTGATGCTGCAGTTTCTATTCTGGGATTGTACAGATTCTGCTGAGCTATCCTCTAATAGGGGTGTGCACAAGCGAAGTGCAAGCAGGGGTGCAGCCGCCCCAATAATAGTCAGGGGCACAGAAATCATCCAGCCTGTGGGGCCCTGGGGGAAAGGGGAAGCAAGCTCCTGCCAGGGCTGGGGGAAAGAGCAGTTCTTCCCGAGGCCCGGGGGCACAGAACATGCACCTCCAAAAAGGGGTCAAAGTTAAATTCCTCTAATATCCCAAAAAGTAAAGTTCATTTACAGTTCATCCAAAAATTCTCCTTAGATTGGTAAACTGTCCAGAATCCTTTTGACTCTGGCTCAGTCTGTAAACACTTCCTCTAGACAGCTTGACTGTACAACCTGTTGAATGGCACCTCTTCGTCACGACAGTTTCATGCGAAGCAAAACTGGCTAAAATGCAGATATTTGGAGGTTTAAGTCCCTTATTAACTTTTCTGTCATGCTGACTTAGTATCTGTCACCATTTCCAATCCACACCTGCAGAAGTATTAAATCTATGTCCCAGCCTCCTTACCAAGCCAGCCTGTTTACTCCACCCAGGCTCCTCACCCCATCTCAGTCCCAATCCCTGGGCCAGGTCCCAGTCTCCCTCATCCCTCTAGCTTCTTGTCCAACCAGTCCCAATTCCTCCCCTCTCCCATATCCAGTCTCCCTGTGTCACTCTACTCCCTTCCCCACAACCACCATCTAGGGTGATCACCCATCTCTAATTGGGCGGGACAGTTCCAAAATGTACATTTTGAGTCCCAGTCCCAGGCTGAATGACTCAGGACAGCATTTGTCCCAGATCCCCTATGGTACCACTCCATGCCTGCCCAAGGCTCAGGAGCAGCACCAGCCTTTTCTCAGTGGGAAGGGCACGCCAAAGTGGGTCTTAGCCCCCCTTCACCATGAGGCCCCTTCCCCCAAGATCCCACATCCCAAACCAGACAGAAGCCAGAGCCGGGCAGTAGTAAGAGCCGCCCAGGGAGCTCGGGCCACTGTGGGGAGCCCCAGACACTCCACCTGCCTTGGACAGCACTCCCCAGGGGTGGGGACATGGGCCAGAGGCTGCTTTTGGACACAACGCCAAGGGCAGGTGGAGGGTCAGGGGCTCCCCACAGCAGCATGGGTTCCCTGGGTGGCTCTTACTACTGCTCAGCTCCAGCTTCCAGCCTGGCTGTGAGTGGGATCTTAGCAGGAAAAGGAACAGGGGGGTGGAGCCACAGGGGACGGGGCTCCTGCATGTGTCCCATTTTTGCATTTTGAAAAGGTGTTCGATCACCCTATCACCGTCCCCAGCACTTGTACCCTCTGCACTTGAGTGCATCCTACTCCACGCTGCTTGGGAGCAAGTAGGAGGAGCACAGAAGACAGTCTTCCTTCTCTCAGTTCTGGTGCCCAGTGCCACAACAGACAACAGTAACAGAGAAAAAGCAGTGGAATGGGTATATTCAGTGAACAGGGAATCTTACGAATTTAGTTGCCAAACTCTAACACATCTCTACTTTGCACGTGCAAACACATTTCTCAAAGACTCATAACTAGGTCAAATGTGGGTAGCTTTTCACAGGATCAAACAGTACATCTGTAACACAAATGTCACCCCACAAAATTTCAAGCCTTTTCTCCAAAGCACAGAGGTGTTAGAGCTTCTCAATGATACAGTTATGAACAATATTTTTCCCTAATTTAATTCTTGGAAACAGCTTAACTGTTTTTGCTGAAGCTTTCAAAACAATTCAGCCTGAGGCAGACCCCCTCTCCCCCCTAGAATATTTCAGCTCAGACAGTTAAGTTTTGGCAAAGTTATAAGCAACTAGAAACAGGATCTTATAATGGAATGCATCAGTCAACTTTAGTAGAGATGGTATGACCAGCACTATCTATAATTAAGGAAAATGGGATAGAAGAATGGAGGGCACACAAGTGAAGTGCTTGTAAAAAGGAAGAATCAGATTTGTGTATTCTGAAAGAGATCATGTGTCAAGCAAAAATGAGGAAGTTGTGTAACATCTGCAAGACATGGTGCATTGCCTTTTTTTTGTTTGTTTGCTTGTAAAGATTCCAATACATACTCTTCTCTGACTCCAAAAATCATATACGGTATAACACTGACCGCAAAGGCAACTATAAACATTTGCATGAAACAACAGAAACCAATTACGGTGTCAAATGCCATGCCTCATACTTTGCGGAGAAGTGTATTTCTGATCATCCCACTTCAACCCAAAAAACAAATATATCCAGAAGTTTTCATTATTTCCAGTAACCCTTTAAAATGCACCTCTTTTTAGAATTCTTCACTCATATATATTTTGGTGATGTGCTGCAGAGGTATACTGCTCAACCACAAGCAAGATACTGCTGTTGAAGAGTTTGAAAGGATTTTACAGATTGATTGAGTAATTTTAGTTTTCCCAGCTCTTATGGAAATGTCAGGGTGTGTTAGTGTTCTTGCTCTTCAGACTGAAAGGTGTCTTCTTGATCTTCTTGTACTCCAGATCTAAAGTGTATACATTTCTCAGTAAATGTATCTGGTATGCTACTAATCAAGCAACTGCATATAATTTAGCATATGCTGCAAAAGATGTAGGTGGGCTTCACACATTTAGGACTAACAGGAATACTAAATTCTTGAGAATTTTATAGCATACTTATCACAGATAGAATCAAATACATTCAGTGATTAGTAGCCACTATGTAAAAGCTTAATGGCTATAGAAAGTAATGATTTCAATATTTAATGATAATTCACAAAATAATTATTTCCAAGCATTGTTTTGTAAAGAGTACACAGGTTTTCTGTTAAAACATTATTAATATTTTGTAATTTAATATGCTGAAGGTTTGTAAGAGGACTGAGGCATTTAAATAGCAAAGTCATTTTATTCACTTGTTCCATTTTTGTGAAATGAGCCAAGTTCATGTATAGAGAATCTATCTAGAGCACAGATGGGCCTACTTCAGAGGGTTAATAAAAAGCCAAAGGCTTAAATGATGAACAGCAGTGAAGTGGAGAAGCAAATTGGGGGAATAAGGGAAATTATGCAATTGATAACTTCTGCACTCCAAACTATCTGAATCTTAGGACGATATCACCCAATCCAAGTCCAAACACTTTGTGGGAGTTATTTCAAGTATTAGAGGTGAAGTAACTCTCTTGGGAGTGGGAAGAGAGGGAGACCAGGACTGTCTATACTAGGCCACTGAAGACAAAAGCACCAAAATAACTTCTTGGTATCTGGAGAGACTGCTGCCCTCAAGTTGCCAAAAGCAGTGGAGGACTTCGTTTCCCCATCCTCAGCACTTCAGGCACCATTCCTCCCTTCTTCACCTCTGCCATTAATAGTAAAAATACCAGACGGAATCAGCTGAATGGGGAGAACCCAAGTCATGAGGCCACAGTCTTTAAAGTTCTCCCTTGTCTCATATTTATTCAGTGAACCAGGGAATAACATGACCAGTTTTAGAATGTTGTTGATCTCATGGAGGCGATTTCAAATTTGCATTCTTTCTAACTATCTTGTGTCAAAGCTTCTTTAATGGCCATTATACACTCAAGAAACAATAACCAAAAAAGTCACCGTTTCGCATAGCAAACAAGATAATGAAGAAACAGACCATGTCACCAGCTTCTCTCCCACAATGCCACTGACGAGATTACCTCCAAACTAGGTTACGTTAAAAGACCTGCCACTTTCTCACTGTCAATTAAAACTCACCACAGTGTTGTAATACTTTGATTTCCAATTTAGGGAAATTAAAAAAAGATTCAAAATTTCAGCACTTTGAATAACGTTCTATTAATTTATTCATACAAAAGTATTGGTAAGTGTGTGCACGCGCGCGGTTGTGACTTCAGCACATATTGAAAGCAAAATAAATTTTATACTCTTACGGAAAAATTAGTCTAAGGAAGAAATGGTAGTTTGCAATGCATATTTCAAACAACACTTATTACATATTGAATCCTATGAATATGAGATACACATGTATGGAGAAAAAAGCTTACATTGATGTTTTCTAACTGTAGTAGGTGTACTGTATAATCGGATTTTATGTCCTCAGATACTAGCTTCACACAAAATCCCGTTTCCTTGAACATCATGACTTCCTCTTCTTCTGTCGGCCAGTACTGTGCACATTTTACCTAATTTATAAAAGTAAGTAAATATTTGCCCACTGAGACAAGTGACAAAAATAAAACATCACATATATTCTACATGGGGTGGGGGACAAGGAGTTGTTATGACAGCTTTTCTCTTTATCCAGAATAAAGAGATAAATGATAACATACATTGGTTTAATGACAGTTAACTAAAACTGTCTTTTCAGATACATACAGCAGCTATTTACCAGTCACCTGTATAGCTGAATTTATCATGGAGAATTATATTCCCTTTAGGATATGGAGATTTATTTATACATAAATACTTTATTTGTGAACGTTATTAATGTTAACTTATGGACATGTTTCCAAAGAGTTGAAGCACAGAGAGTATTTAGGACTCAATTCTCCACTACTGAGCACTTTCCACAATGATTTACATCAGTGCAAATCAAGTATAAATGTATATTATTATTTAATAGCATTTTACACTCACTTTGCGCAGATGTATATGACTACACAAAGTTCCCAAATTCATAGGCTTTGCTATTTTAGGGCAAGCCACTAGTCTGCCAATTCCAGTACACTATTCAATGGCCAATACTTAATACATTGATTCTCAAACTGGGGGTTCGCACCCCCTCAGGGGGATTTGAAGTGGTTATATAGGGGTTGCAAACTGTGAACAATCCCGAGCCTCACCACCTGTGGGGCTGTGAGCCTCCCTGCTTCCTCCTGGCAGAGGAACACGGGGGAAGCAGTGAGCGGTGATGCAGATACTGCTCACCCTCTCAATGTTCCTCCACGCCCCCCTACACTGCTGTGAGTGGGGGGAGCAAGGAGCAACACCAGGGTTCCTTGCATCCAGGTTACTTTCCCCACCTAAGCTGTGCTTTGAGGCCAGCATCAGGAGCTGCTGCTCTCTGCCCTCCCCTTACGCAGCCCAAGTGGGGAAAGTGACCTGAATTCAGGGAGCCCTGACCTTGCTCCTTGCTGCCCCACCCCCTAAGGGTGCACGGAGAAGCAACATTCAAGGGGGGAGTGAGCAGCAATACCAGCCACTCCAAGCATGCAAGTCAATTTCCCCAGGGGTTTGTGGTGAAGGGGCCAGGGGAAATGGGGGAGTAGGGAGCCCTTGAGGGCCAGAGGGTCACCCTCAGAGGCTTGCTATGTGAAAGGGGTCACCAATACAAAAAGTTTGAGAACCACTGCCTTAATGCCTCAAAGGAAAATAGACACAGCCACAATTGGACACACTTTGCATGGGGGAGAGGAATGGAAAAGATTCCTTTCTGACTGCCCCCAGTCAGTCTATGCTCTGAAAAGATGAGAACTGTTCACTCATGAATAATGCTTAGACTAAACAGGCTGAGATAAAGTTATCCACTCCTTTTAAACACACACACACACACACACACACACACACACACACACACACACACACACACACACACACACACACACAGTATTGTCTTGATTCCTAGTAGCAGTCAATTCCACAGGGTAACTATATATTACACAGAATAGTGTTTTCCTTTATTAATTGTGGCTATATTGTCAGTTTGTGATTCTTTGTAAAATGTGGAAGCTTGCATAGCTAGTCCTAGGTGTATATTACACACACATTTAACAGTTTTTAACAATATCTTTCATAATTCTGAATCTGAGTTATGACCTGCTAAATCCTAGTTTTTATATTCTCATCACTTGCAAGTAGTGTTATATGCTCCAGCCATGTTCACTAGCCCTCTCTTGCCCTTTCCCCAGTTCTGATACATCTTGACATACACCCAAACACTGTACTTGCTTTAAATATCTCTACAATAGACAGAAACCTTTACTGAGCTATTCCAGTGACACTTTTCACCCTTCAGAGGATCCTGCAAGTTCAGTGCCCACCACCACATAAAAAGTTGATTACTTTTCTTTGACAATATGGATTATTTTACATTTATAGAAGTTACATGTCACTTTCCCCATTGTGCGGCATCATCCCAAAGGTTTTTAAATCCATGTATGGGTTTATCAGAATCCTTCAGTGCTTACTCACCTCTCTGACAAACCTTGACCTCAGAAGTCAATGGGGCTTGCTTTGTTTGCGTAACTGGATCCCAAAGCTCCAGGCCCTATTAAGTTGGACGTCAAACTTTTCTAGCCAAGAACTTCTGAACAAGACTCCCCTCTATAACTAAACTTTATTGCATTTATAGCTAAGAACTACCATTGAATATCTAAATATGTAATGAGTCAAACATGCTGGCAAAAAAGCTCTATTTCAAGTGATTCATGTACTCTAAACTCACTGATTTTTAAAGAGTTTTATTTCTGCTGGTAGCACAAAGTCCGGCTTTCACTATCAACAGCTGTCTATTAACAAAACATTGCTATCCTTAGAAGCGTTGAAAAATAGAAAAACTCTAAACAGTTAAACTTAGCTTAAGTTTCCTACCTTCTGCATCTCATCCTGGAACCTACCTTAAGCCCTGGCTTCTACTTCCATCTTACTACTTCTGCTTTTATACCCCCTTTTCTCAAGAATTTTAATTAATCTTTCTAGACTTGTACTTATTGGAGACTGTTCTTACTGAACTGAATTCCATCTCTGAGCTCCACTACCTCATTTAATAAAGGTATCTAAATATTAGTCCTGTACAACTGGAAGAGTCTGTAAATACTCTCTTATCCCCTCAAATTACTTTACTTAAATTTATCATTTCTGGTTCTACTTGTAGAATTAGTATAGTATCTCAGTTGTCACAATAATTAAATGTGATAAAACAGCCAGCAAGATTAGTGCTCTTATTTTATTATTTAAGCCACTAGTGACAGAAAAAAAAATGCATTAGCTCTTCACATCACGACATTTCAAGCACTGGTCCAAACACTTAACTTTAAGATCCCAATTTCGTGTGATATGATAGCATTAAAAGTAGTGTGGTATGATAGCGTAAACGTATATTACAATATGTATAAGTTGCATTAAATAGCCATTACTTACAGATTCTTTTTCAACAATTCTGTT
Source organism: Emydura macquarii macquarii (assembly GCF_026122565.2). NCBI lineage: Eukaryota > Metazoa > Chordata > Testudines > Chelidae > Emydura > Emydura macquarii. Next base: position 13,926,938 of record NW_027130349.1, read on the forward strand.
TAGCATGACAACTGCTCTGGTCTTTTGTTGCCATACCATTAGCCAAAAATGACAACAAGTATTAGGAAGTGGACCCTATGTGAGTAAGGAAAGAAAGGGGGAAAATGTGCTCAAAACAAGAGTCATAATTCAATTATATCTGAAAAACACTCTTCAAAGAGAACAGTGTATGACATGAAACATCATAAGTCAATTACACAGTTTATGCACAAATGCATAATATCAACACTGTGTTTATCTGGAGTGCAACAGTGAGGCATTCTAATTAGCTAGCCTACAACAAAACATTTTGATAGGTTCATAATAAAAGGAATCCATTTATGAACAGCTTCAGAAAATTAATTTACACTGAGAGACTGTGTCCTTCATCAATGACAGATGTTAAAAACTTTTTGAGGATAGGATGTCAGTGTCAGAGAGAACTATGCTTTCAGACATTACTAGTACAGAATTGGATCCAACCCAACTGTTCTTTTGACAGCTTTTAATATGGTGGAGACCTGTTTCCCACATTAACACTTTTTAATTGCAGCATTCCATCACCTTACTTAACCATGAACAGGATTACTTAAAAAGCTGTGAACACCCAAGTATTTCAATACCATTAAGTTTTATAACTTTCAAATTCAGGACAGTGTAATTGACAAAGTACTCAATTCTGTAAGTAAATTTAGACGATCTCTACGCTACAGACCTTACTGCGTCATAGCAGTACCACTGCAGCTGCACAACTCCAAGGTTTCTCGTGTAGCCGCTCTATGACGATGGGATAGAACTCTCCCATTGACATAATTAAACCATCCCCAATGAGTGGCGGTAGCTATGTCGGCAGGAAAGCATTTCCTGCCAGCATAACACTGTCTACACCGGTACTTTTGTCAGTGAAACTTATATTGGTCTGGGGTGTATTTTTTTAAGAGCCCGACCAACAATAGTTTTACTGACAGAAGTGCTAGTGTAGACATAACCTTAATCAATTTCAAGAACAGAATGTAGACACAGTAGTATATTCTTCCGCATGTGTACAGCATAGTCAGCTAAGGTAAGGTCTTTTTTGTATTAAAGACTTTTTTGCAGACATTTTCCTGTTTAAAAAAATGTTTAAAAGATTACAGTTTAGGGCATTTTTACCATTTCCCTGCCCTCAGTGAAACAGTGATTTTCACAGGACCCTATTTATAACTATCCTGGATTTTGTATATTAAGTAGATTTTTTTTTCCATTATATGCACACAATCTGAATGACATCTCTGTATGCATTCATCCATTAGGCCCTTAGTTTAATAGCCCACTCCATATAGAAAATCTAGGATTCCATATATGGCAAAATACCTAAAATATTGAATGGAAGCTAGTAAAAATAAATTACAAAAAAGTATTTAGTCAATCTTACATGAAAGGAGTAGCTCTGTTCAGTCCTATTATTTACATATTAAGCAAATAAGTAAAAGTGTTTTAAATTATAGGGACTTGAAAAATCCACTCAATAGTGATGACTGAAAAGCTTTAGAAAAAGATTAAGTTTCTAGACTTTTTTTTGTTCCTAAGAAGCCTTCCCAATGTGAATTGAATCTACACTTATGCTCTATTGTATTCCAGAGTCTGACACAAGAGGTCTACCATTGCTACTGCTGGTTTGGCAAGGCCATGTGCAAGAAATTTACAAGACTCATGTCAGTTTCACAGCTATTGTTCAGAAACCTGTGGCACCCTGAAATTGTCAGGTATTCCATAGACTTCCCATCAGTTTCATGATTCTCCTACTTAGGAAAGCTGAGCAGTAGCAGAAACAGTTCCTGAAATGGTACAAAAATCAGGACCTCAAAAATGGAGGGTGGAAGAGAAGGTAAATCAGTGGAATATTCTTTCCACAGTCAGGTTATTCTGGAGGGGTGGGGGAAAAAAATTCTCCTTGCCTTCAGTAAGGAGTTATAGCTTCAAACTGATCTGATAGCTATTAGCTAGAACTTGATATGAAAAAGGGAACCCTCCAGCACTGAATTCCAGCACTTCCTTGCAGCTGGGGTACTAAGAGAGTCCAGGTTTTTTACCAGGACATTTCTTCTGGATCTCCCTGGTTAGACTTCCCTAACCTCCTGTTTAACAGGTTTAGTCTTCTAGCTACTAAGTATTGGGCAATTTTTTTCAAGCCATGTAAATTATAATGCATTTCTTAATGCTAAAATGGACTTGTATTTACAAAGACAAAGGGCAAATGTATGAATATGCTAAAGAGAAGGAAAGTTGGATGTTATTTGAGAACCAATAGTAAGTCTCAAGCTTTATTCCGATGCTACTGCTGCATCTATACATTTAAATTATAAAATGTTTTACCTTATGTGGAAGTATGGGAAGTCTGCCTTAGGAAAGTGTAAGTTAACACTTACTATGAAGCTGTACATGACCTGCATGAAGACAGCTATAGCACACTGAGGATCAAAATAATTAAGGAAAAGAAGTTAACCAAGAAATCAAAATCTTTCCTCTGGATTTTTTTTTGGTCAATTCTTACTAATATAATGTTATACTGTTCATGAATGTGTTTTTGTTTAAAAGGAGGAGAATAAACATGTCAAGTAAGAGTAGAATAAAGGATAAAGTAGCCATTTTTATATTTTCATAATCATTGAAAAGAAAAATCTTATTCAGTTTTAGAAATGTTTGAAAATTTTAATATATAGATTGCTATGAAATATAATGCTAACCCTGCAAATATGTTATCAAAACCAGAAGAACATCCTAGTAATCAGATCAAACATACTTACTGGCTATATGTTTCATTTATTGATAGAGGAGAGCATCAAAGATGGTTTCATTCCCTACCCCAGAATATAAGTCTGCACTATGCCATAATGTCCATGTTCTCAATTCCCTGTAACAATTTAATATTTGGTACTACTTACCTGTGTTAAAATATAGTTTCTTTGGGCTTCTTCTATGACTACTAAACTGGCGTTGATATAGTCATTCTCTGTGTGCTGCAGTTTTACTCGACTATGGTCATCTAACAATAGAAACAAAGTTAAAATTAAGATTACATTTTTGTGAACTTTTTCTCTCCTAAGGGCATTTTAGGCTTGACGGCGGTTAGCTGGCCAACTTCATTTTAATTATATTTGACAAACACTCACAGAAGCAAAACTGACATGAAATTAATTTCACATATTACCAGAATTTATCATGTCACTTTGACAACTCCACCTGCCCTAAGCTCTCATACATTCCACCATGGAAATACCTCAAATCATTCTAATCCTCTGAGCAGTTTCCAACAGCTTCCTCCTCACCAAACCAACATGCCAAAGAAAGTTTTCTTTTATTATACCTGGGAGAATTCTGTACCACTGCGCAACGCAGAATTTGCACAGAATTAATGTTCTGTGCAGAACTTCCTTTTCCCCTGCAGAACTGGCACTGCAGAGTTGCTGGTCGCCACTAAGAGCCCCTGGACCAGGAAAATACAACTTGCAAATTCAGGACACCGCAGGGGATGGAAAAGGTGGAAGGCTCCCAGCAGCTGCAGTTCCTGGCATGTCCTAAAGGAAGGAGGTGGCATGCAGGGAGCTCCATACAAGCCGGAGACCCAGCATCAGCCTGTTTCTCCCTATGGATCCCTGGGCTCTGGGAAGAGTGGATGCAGGTGTCTGGGCTCAGGCCAGCACCATGGCTGGGCTTTGGGGAGGGAGGATGTGCAAGTGTCTGGGCCGGGAAGGAACCCAGCAGCGGGACTCTAGGAGGCCGAAGGAGCAGACAAACAGGAACTGGGTTATTGTAGGAATATCTTTAACTCTCTACTCCTGGGAGAATCTTTTTTGTCTGTATTGTTACAGACATACTTACTGACAGGTATTATGAAATAAATTACCACAATAACTGAAACTGGCATGATTATATAGTGTTATTTTGACATAAAATACGCAGAATTTTAAAATACTGTGCACAGAATCTTTAATATTTTGGCACAGAATTCTCTTAGGAGTATTTTAATCCCCCAAATGTGACATTTTCCTTTAAGTTTACACTGCAACAAAGCCCAGGATGGACAACCTTCAGTCCTGCACCAATGGTTTATTTTCTATACATAAAAATGAGAACTCTGAATTCCAGGTTTCTCTACAAACAAAAGTTGTGCCTGTTAGAGGTGGGGTGTTAAATTAATTTAGTTAAGCCAGTGCAACTTGGCATGTTGACACATAGGCCAGGTCTACATTACTAGGTTTTGTCAGCTCAGCTATGTAGGTCAGGTGTATGAATAAACCCACACTCCTTACTCAACATAACTATGCCAGCAAAACTCCAAATGCAGATACAGCTATGCTGGCAGAAGAGTGCTTCTGTCGGCATAGCTAATGTTGTTCAGAAAGGTGGTGTTCGTGCACATGCAGAAAACTTCCTTCTGTTGGCATAAGCAACATCTACATTAGGAGGTTTTGCAGATACAGCTATACCAGCAACACATTTGTAATGTAGACAAGGCCTTACACTAGTACATACCAGGCTTATATTTATTTAGCCTACCCCTGTAAATTTGCTACTTAAATTAAATTTAAACCATTTAAGTGTTCACATGCGAAGCTGTACCAGTTTAATAAATCAGTTTAACATCACACCCTTAGTTTAATGGAGACACTTGGTAGTTAGACTAGGCCTCAGTTACCTCATGACCATACAGGGTTAGACATAGGAGTTCCATCCCACTGGAAAGGAGATTCCAAGCTTTCTGATGGAACAAATAACCACAAGAGCTAAATATATTGGAGGTTAAAATTGTAACATTATATATTTAAGAGCTACTGAGGTTGTTTTTAGTGTTTCCTAAAATTTGATATGTTGTGATCTGTAACATTGGAAACATGGTAATTCAAGCATCTGACTTCAAAAGGTTTACTTTCAAAAATAAATATAGTACCAAACCAACAAATTTTTTAAAAAGACATTAAAATATTTCTAAAGTAGTTTCTTCTATAAAGAATCTGAAATATGGAATACCTCATGAATTATATGATAAACTGATATCAAGGCATAACTGGCATTCATTGGGTCTATCTGCAAAACTCATTCATAGCTTAGTTATGAATAACGTGGCCATGCTTAATTCTTGCAAATAAAAACTTACCACATCATTCTATCAACTATTCCATAATTTTATATATGGATATATTTTATATACATGTAAACTCCCATTATCCAAATATCTTTGGAAACATCCATATTCTCTGTATAATCAGAATTTTGGATAGTCATCCAGAAGTTCTCATAGAAACAGAAGAAATCAGAGGCATGGGCTGAATTTTGGATAATCTGGGTTTAGATGTATGTATATTTAAAATGGAACTCCCACATTAAGCTCCAACACTGCAACCAGATCTGCAGCCCCTAAACCCATCCATGCAAAGCTCTGCTCACTTTAAGGGACTTCAAATGGACAGAGGCTCACAGAATTTTAATTAGCACTTTCTGACTCCGAACAGGCTATCACAACTGTAATGCAAATTTGAGAATGTAGCACATTAACAGATGGGGAACCAAACAGAGATTAAGTGACTTGGCCAAGGTCACCCAGCAGGAAAGTGGCAGAGGCAGGAATTTACTATTTATGGGCCCAATCTTCTCAGTATGCACCCAAAACTCCAGGTTTACTTCAGTGATCATTTTGAGAGTGCAAATCTTGTCAGGATCAGGCCCTATATAAATAAATACCAATCATGAAACAAAAATGCGACAACCGAAGTAAAGTTACAGGTGGAACCTGGAGTATACATTCTTAACACTTCATTAATATATTTTTACACTTAATTGTTTGATAACTCAGTAGTAGTGAACTGCAATGCTATGCAGATGACATCCTCCTGTTAATTTGCTTCCTAGGGCTGCAGCAAAAAAGTGAGCAATTCCAAAATCACTAGCCTACCACCATACTGTCACACACAGTTCCCACATTATTTATCTTCAGCATATCTTCTGAAAACAATTTAAAACATAACATAAAAAAGAAAGGAGTGTTAATCATTAATAAGGCTGAAATTTTAATCAAGGATCAGGAGATTGAGTCAAGATTTTCCCACAACCACCTTGCATATACTCATTATAAGAAAGTCTTTCATTATAATCATATCATTGTGCAATGAAATAACCTATTCTTTCAATATTAATGAATTGTACCTTTTCCTAAACACAGATGGAACATTTTGTATTAATACATCTATGCTGCACGCTCATGTAAAGAGGCTCCCCTAATGTGTATCCCTGAAAGAAAAAGCATTTCCAAAACCAGTTAAAGTTACCAAATGCCAATATAATTATCACAAACCCAAGCACTTAAAAGGAAATGAACAGATAAAGATGAGTTTTATACTGTCCATATCGTTAAAAGATTTTTTTAAAGTATATAGAAATGCCTCTCTCATCACAACACAACTATCTTAACTCTGATCCATGGATTGTTGATCATTTTATTTTATTTTATTTGACATTATACTGGTTACCTTGATTTCATGATTCACAAGTGTAAATGAATACACTAGGTGCAAAGCACTAGAGAATTAAGCCCCTAACACTCAGCTGAACTACCCACTCAGTAGAAAAAATTCTCATTCAATGAGAGAAAGATTGGACCCAAAACCACGTGCAATGAAATCCTTAATAATTTGGCTAGGTATTATTTATTTCTCAAAAATAGCTAGAGCTCAAGATTTCCAAGACATTTAACCACACAGAAAATATGAAACATAGTAAGCCACTTCTGAGTTACAGGTAAGCAATGAATAAAACTGAAGTAAAATATTTCAAACCTCAGTGATTTTTAAGAAAATGTTAAGAACAATTTGATTTTTTCCCCAAAAAATTATTAGACATCCTCCTTTGCCTTCAGAGTTAATGTGGCAATTTTCAAGCTAAATCAATTTTTCAAGCCAAAAGTATAAGGCTTTACAAAGGAAGCTGATTGCAATCTCAATTCTGAAGAGCCTACTGCCTTTCCAAAATATACAAGAAGAGAGTCAAGATTGATGCAGAGCCCTAATTTTGTAACTGATGCCCTTCAGGTGGATTATTATTATTATTTTTTTTTTAAACAAGAGAGAGAGCTGCCCTAATAGTACACTTTTTTGAAGGGCCCATAAGCATTGAGCTTCTCTCCCTTCTCCCTGTAGGCAATAGCCCAGTGGTTCTCAACCTTTCCAGATTACTGTACCCCTTTCAGAAGTCTGATTTGTCTTGCATACCCATTTCACCTCACTTAAAAACTAACTACTTGCTTACAAAAGCAGACATAAAAAGACACAAAAGTGTCACAGCACACTATTGCTGAAAAATTGCTTACTTTCTCATTTTGTCTGTAAGAATTTTTAGTTAATACCGACTTCGCTGGTGCTTTTTATGTAGCCTGTTGTAAAACTAGGCAAATATTTAGATGAGTTGATGTACCCCTGAAAGACCTCTGCGTACCCCGAAGGGTACAAGTACCCCTGGTTGAGAACCACTGCAATAGCCCGTTAACCCTTGAGAGCACATTGCAGGCTTTTGGGGAGAGAGGTGCATTGAGGGTTGGGACAATTTTGGTTTGTTTTCTTTCCTGGCTTTGGCAAAGATACTGATGTAACTATGTTTGCATTAGTATTTCTAGTATGTAACAAAGGGACCTAGAGTCATAGGTAGGATTTAAAAAAAAAAAAAAAAAAAAAGATTTGTGTGTGTATAAAATTAGAGGCTAACACATATATAAATTACAGATTTAGAGAGATATTATGTATGTTTTTAAGCAAAATCTCTCTCCTTACAATATATTTCCTGGAAATGAACATGCTAATAGGTTTTCCTTTCCTGTATTGCTTTATTTTATCTGAAATGTTTCTTCTGGACAGAAAGATCTTTGTAAATATTACATGTCATTTGCCAACAGGAAAAACTTAAGATCTTGTTATAGTAAATCACACATACAGATGCTAGTGTTCTCGGAAAGATGATGTCAGCAAGCACTGTTAACAGTTTAATCACCCAGCAACTGCTGTATCATTTCCAAATAAGAGATAAAAGACCCCAAAGCGGTTTTACACAGTAATGTGCATATACATGGTATTCAGCCTCCGTTTTTAAAACACTACAAGACAGAAAATGAACAATTTAAAATTCCTCTCTGTAGAACATGGTGAAGAGAATCTTAAGAGTTGGAGCTGTGGAAAACGATACCAAAATAAGTGTTATCCTATCAATACTAGCCTGTAATCCATGAGACAAACACATACACTATAAGGATGCACTCACTGATCCCCTCCTTTCTATCAAAAAGAAGGTTCCCGGAAGACACGAAGACCTAGAAACTTCATGCATGACCTGGCTTACTCTATTGAAATCAATTAAACAAGCCACGAGTTACTTAATGGTAACAATATTCCCAGATTGTAAGTAATTTCCAGTTATTATTCATTCAGTATTTGAACTGATTAGACAAACAACAGAACTTCTTAAGATAACAGGTATGATGGATTTCTAAAATTTCTAACACACTAGTTTTCCATTTCATCACAGTGTTCACCATCTGAATAGGAAGTGGAAACCTTGAAAAACGCTTCTTATGATGGTTCCCCTACTAAGAAGGCTTCTCTACCCAGAAGAATCATGTCTGAAATTAGCAACCTCTTCAGTCACTCACATTGGGTGAAATCTATGACCTGTTAAATACTATTACTGCATTAAAGAAAAAAATTCAAAAGAAAATGTGGGTGAAAAAGCCCTGAACCATCCCAATGGTCCAATCTGAGGCAACCCTTCCCCAGATAGCAAACCCTCCTCCCTCACACAATGAAATCCAAACCTGATCACTCCTAGCTAAGCCATCCAAGTCCAATATATTGTACAATACAGTGCTGACAAACAAGTTTCAGAGACTGCATAAAATAAAAGGAAGGATGAGTGATTTTCCCCCTTTGTACCATACTACCACTTGCTGTAACAATTAGTACTGACATGCTGCATAAATCAAGGTCTAGCCCATAATTTATGTATAACCACTGCACATGGTTCTGTTTATATCATGCTATGCTTTTACAACCTGATTTTCCAATATGCCAAGCACCTGCAGCTCCTCCCATTCATTTCACTGTAATTTGTGGGTGTCAGTATTCTGAAAAATCAGGACACATTCTGAATCAGAATTTGTATCTGCTGTAACACGTTTGTTTTTGTTACTTTCTGATACATCCTTTAGTTTATTCCCATAGTGCTTATCATGGTAAATTATAAATAATAATAAAAATCTGAATTTGTATATATTGTTGAAGTCTATGTCCACAAGATTCATCTCTCACTCAACTTCAACTGTGCATTCAGTATTATAAGTGCAATATGCCTATTTTTGACTTGACATCTTCCTGCTCTAACAATTAAGAATTGTGAAGGTGCTAACAGTAAATCTAAGATACAAAACTAAAAATCACACTATTGAGGAACAATCCAATGACTCTGACAAGGTGGATAAGAATCTGAAGGACAGTCTTGATAGAAATTAAGAATTATAGCCCCAATAGTTGTTTTCCCTTTAACAATGTGTTTTCTGAGAAATGGTTTTATCTGTCAGGAAATGACTGGCTCTCAAACTGAACCCAGTGACATTTCAAATTAGCTTCCTCTTTCACTACTACTATATAGTCAAACTGCCCCTTTCTCTACTCTAGAGTAATTGTACTACTAATCAAAATGCCAGAGTACATTTTTTCTATTAGCCTCAGCAAAAACTAGTGTTATTTTTATAGCCTTTTCAAAGATAAGTTATTTATTTATTCAGCACAACTGGATGCAAACTAATAAAAGTAAATAAGCTAAAATATTTATGAAATTGTAGACAGTATAAAAAAGGATACTTAAATATCTGTTACAGGTTGTGGTTGAAGATTCACATGGATTTTTGTTGTTTTTGTTTTAACAGTTAATATAGACTATGTTACTTTCAGTCTAGAAGTTTACTTATGCTTTTTTTTGTCAAAGACGCATGTGATTTATTAAACTCAAGTCACATTAGCCATGTTACAAAGCACACTGAAATCATTGGAAAGACCGCCATTAACATCAGCAGGCTTGCATCAGGCCTATAACACCTTAGGGGAGTCAAGAACTTGTCCAAAAAAAGCTGTTGATATTTTTTAGCATGTATATTGGAGGCAAATCTGCAATTAATTTATGGGCAACCACTAACTGGTTTAATTATTTGTGTTTTCTGGGCATTATGGATTAGATATGGCAACCTCATCTGACACTGTACATAGCGGGAAGGTTCTCCCAGATTATTATAATTGATGTCTAATCAGTAGTCTTTTTAGAGATTAGTAATCTTTGGGTTTGCTCCCACCACCCCACAGCATAGCTTTGCTATTCAATAGTTCAGACAGAGCTTAGAAACTACCTTGTCCAATAAGTGAGTCACTTTTTTTTAAGGATCTTCATCTTGGAGTAATAAATGATAACATTTTCAACTCAGAATGACTTGTGCCTCCCTAATCAACTAGTTAGTTAGCTTCTAGAGACCTATCAGACAAGCACAGGCAACTATTACCCCCACCATCAATATTACATTTAAACAAAATTAGAAGTATATTAAAATTGCAAAGTCAAGGACGTTAGGAACATTAGGAAGTACCAGGATTAAGAGTACCATGCAGCCTTAATTCAGTGTCCTTGTACACATGTGTTATGATCAGATTCTGCATACCCCTTGGGACCAAATTCCACAGCAGCAAGACCTAAATGCTATGGAATTTAGGGGTTACTGTCATAGAAATGTTCACTTATCCCAATCTCATGAAATAACTTCCGCCTGCCCCCCTCCCCACACATATGTGATTATCCATCCCTTATTTTAAAACGTATTGAAACTTATTAAAACTGGTATGTACCATTTTAAACATTAATTGAAGTTTGATAATTGCATGGTATACATGAGGGCAGTAAAAATGTACATTTGAGAGAAATACACAGGCTAGGCTAAGGGAAATGATGTTTCCCTAAGACATCACTTAAAATAAAAGCATTGTCTTATTTTTCAGGTGGTTTTCCCTTATTTCCATCTGACAAAGGTGGTCATCACCATCACAAAGGTGGCACGCGCGCGCACGCACGCACGCACCTCATATTTGAAATTACTCATGTAAAATTCAACAAAGGTTATTTTCAAGGGCAATTTATTTCACTATGCTCTCCAGGTGGCCTGGCTCCAACTGCCTCAGCTCCTGCAGTGTTGTACAGGTGGCCCAGCTCAGAACCTCCTTCCCTATCTGTGTGCCAAAGAAGGGAGGACTTGTAGCTGGCTGCAGAGGTTCATATCTCTGGGCCTGAGATGCTGTGTTGTTCTCCAGGCAGGCTCCCTACACTTAGGTTTCTTCCTACTCCCAACTGGGAGCTCAGCTCTAGCACCCTGCTCCCGCCTAGTTCCATGGAACTGTGCCGCATAATCCAGCTATGCCCTCCTGGAAAAACTGGATCATAAGAGACAGCTGGAAGCGGATCCTTCCAGGACAGGAAGAAAAAAAAAACCAAATCATAAGATGACTGGCTGCAACGAAATAAATTCTGTGGCAAAAATGCTGAATTCTATAGCACCTCAGTTGAAATTCCAGTCATGAAATCAGAGTCCAAGGGACCTCAACAGACAACTATAGAAGATCACAACTTTCAAAGATACTGTTGCAGGCTATCTAACCATCACTGGGTTGGTCTGCACTCAATATATTTGCTGTTTTCTTTGCACCAATCAGAGCTACAAATACTTTGAATCAAAGCTCAAATTCTGGGCCACAATTCTGCAACAGAGTGAATTCCATGGGAATAGTGGTACACGCCAGGCCTTCAGATGGACACTTGCCCAGCACCATACAGGAGGTCAATGGCAAAGTCAGGAATAGAACTCAGCTCTCAGGAGTTCCAGTCCAATGCCTTAATGACAAGAGAGTATCTTCTCTCAATCCTGTCATTTCCCATCAACCTGGTGGACAAAATGAGCCAGGGGTCTGCAGAACAATTGTTTTGTGATAATGTAATTGAACACTATCATAATGGATATACATAAGAGGGCCACCTTAAGGTTATGATGACTGAAGTTAATGGAAAGATCCCTCAACTCCAGTGGGCTTTGGATCAGGCCCTAAGGTTGCACAAGAAACCTTAATATTAGCATTTCCATTTTTGTGTGAACTTCATGGTCTTAATATTGCATCTTTTAATCTTGTTTCTACAGATAATTAACTAAATTTTAAAAAACTGAAATCTGTTGTGCAGAACCATACTGGGTCATCAACAGGGTTTAAACTCAAGACTTCCAGATCCACAGCACAGACCTCTACAGTTTGAGTTAAAAGAGCAACTGATAGAAGTAGCAGTTTTATCCTCTGTGGACCAGCTACAATAGAGGTATGCAACACACATGGCCAGCAGCTTATACACTACACAGCAGTGGAATGCTGGGACTCTGAACTTCGCAGTTCTATTCCTGGCTTTGGAGGGTCAAATTGCTACAAACAGCACAATCAAGCACAGAGTTAGCATATTCATTCTGAAAAAATGGTGTGGCTGAGACTTGGGTCTGTGAGCCACGGCATACTGTGTGTGTGTGGGGGGGAGAAGCCATGTTGATTCCCAATGGCAGGAAATGGTCGGTCATGTATCAAACAACCTACTATCCACCATTGGGTTGATAGTGGGTAGTCACATATCAGGCTGTGTCCGTTATGTCCTATAGGGTATAATTCTCTCAAATCACATCAGTACTAGTGGGACCAGAAGGGGGCGGTCAAGGCATGTCCCTTGGGATCTAATAAAACTCCCGCGGCAGGAGTGAACGGGGCTTCAGATGACCCAGACATTGACTGTCCCTGATAGCCCACCGGAGCCTGTTAGACCTAGCTAATGCTGTGTGCTAGTGCGGTGATTGGGTGAGTCGTCTCTAGACGCAGTTATTGTTCCCCTTTTCTCAATAAAGGTTCTCTTTGCATAAGTCTTGCCTGTTGTATTCCATCCTCCGGACCACAGTCTGCTATACCAATTCTACCTGAATTGGACTTATGCAACCTCCTAGTTATCCCATCTATAAAATGGGAAAGGGGAGCAATAGGTGCCTTCCTCCTCAGGGAAGTATATGAGGCCTTTCTCAGTTACAAGTTTTGTGAACTCCACAGTATTAATACCAGTCTCACTCTGGATTCTATCTCAACACTCCTTTGCACAGGTCAAAGGGGTAGCCATTGCTGCCGCATGCCTCTGAAGTTCTAGTTCAGTAAAACATGGAACATGCTCAGAGCAGATGAAAGGTCAGAAAGATCCAAGAGAAAGCTTGGTCAGTTAGAATGCAGGACCATCTATGGGGCTGGTAGCATGTTCAGTGCAGATGCAATGTTCAGAGATTTTAGCAGCAAGCCTCTAACAGGCTCTATGGGGCATATCCAAATAATTTTCAAAGGCTTGTAATTTGGCCAAATCTTGGTGGATTTTCATAGCAACAAGAAAAGGCCTCTCTCTGACTTCAGACCCAAATTTCTGATGAATGCTCCAATCCATAAAGGCGCTGCATCCCTTTTCAAAGGGATGGGACAAAAAAATTAACTTTAGAAAACTCTCTATTCTTCTTCACTTCATCCTTCCAAGTGGCTAAGTTTGTTTGATGACGCTTACCAAAAAAATTCAGCATGAGACAGAGATCAACCATAGAACATTTAAAGATATCAATTAGTTTGGTACAGCAACTAAAAAGAGACGCTTATAAAGAAAGTGTTAGGTCATAACTATAGAAGCTGATACTAGCTCCATAAATATTAATATTTTATTATTATTTTACACCTGTATAGCACTTGAAATCTCTGGATGAAAAAACACAAAGAAAAATACCCCAATTTTACACATAGAGAAACAGAGGCAGAGATATTTATGGCCAAAATTTACCATTGAGGCCACTGATTTTGAGTGCCTAAATCTAAGTTATTGGGGGCCTAATTTTGGGAAGTGTTGAGCACCTGCAGTTACCACTCACTAACTGGAAATGCAGGTAACTCAGTACTTCTAAAATAAGACCCCAGGTGTCTCAAACTGAGCTTTCAAAATCAGTATCCGCTTTTGGAAGTTTTAGCCCAAGTGACTTATTCACTCTGTGGCTTTGGATAAATGGCAGAACTGGAAATAGAACACGGGTGTCTAGATCTGCAGGCTTGTGCTCTAATAACCAGACCACAGTGCCTTTTGAGTCTTCTTTTCCACTCTGAGAAACCTAACATTAAATGAGGGCCACAAACTATTAACCTATTTATTTACCTATAATATTTAAAGAGCCTCTAGACCTGGATTTCCAAAGACACTAAGGTTTGTCTTGTTCTTTCTGAACAAGTGTTATGATAGCTGACTCTAATTATGTAATAAGTTTTGATAATCTTTCCCCTCTTAAGAAATTCTCAAATATTCCTAAAACAGATAATATTGAATGAAGTCCATAAAACTCCAATACAAAAGGAGTTGGTAAAAGTCACAGTTTATACCCAAAAGAGAACAGGAGCATCAAAAACCATCAGTATCATTTTTATAAAGCAGATAAACATAAGACACGAGCACTTTATGTGATATGGCATGGAGAAAGTTAGAGCTATTTCAGCTATAAGTTCTTTGGAAGAGATGTAATGCCAAACCCTTAAGTATAAAAAAAACCCCTTAAAAATACAATAAATAAATGAGTAAATTTAAGGACACTAATGCTGACAGATTAAAACATGTATTTTAAATGTTAAAAAAAGACTGATCAACACTAATTCAAAAAGTTCAACACCAAAAGTTATCAGTGGAAATTCCCTAAACATATCTTAGCAAGCAACACAGCATTTCTTATTTTGGTAAGTGTCTCACATAGAATGGATAAATACAGAGGAAAAAAAATAAGATTTAAATCAAATAAGAATAAAACTACTTAAAATTAAATTTGAAAATCTGAATCTAGGTTAAGTCCTAAACTTAGCATACTCTATTAAAATTATTTAAATTAAATACTAAACTAATATTCAAACAGTGTGTGCTGGCTGCCAAAGTTTTAAAGAAAGTCAAGCCACTGAACTGGTGGAAGTCACTGGCCAAGTACCCGGAACCAGAGTTTGCTGAAGTGCAAAACCAGCTTTTGACTGCAGTAGCCTCTTCTGCAGGGGCAAAGATCATATCTTCTACAGTTCAGTTTATTCAACTAGTTCAGTTCAATGGACTAGTTCATTCAACATTGAGAAATCAACTAGGAGTTGGAAAAGCAGAAAAAAACCCCAATTAATTTCTCTCTTCCAATCTATGAATAAAAACTAGGTGGGAGAGGATGAGATCTACTAGGGCTAAAAGTCTTGAAGGACATTGTGACCAGAAACAATCAGTTCAATTCACTATCTACAGATCAGATTTCCTTTGTTTAATAAATCAGTTTTAAATGGAAAACATGTACTGATAAATTTATTTTTTTCTTATTATTCAGCAGTGCTAAGGTAGTTTTATTTAACTAATAAAACAATTTTTAAACTGCTGTTTTTGTGCATTTTAATTTAATTCCAACGTCCATCCAAATGCAGTTTGACAATTCACAAGTAACAAAATGAATCATCTAGTAAATATGAAATGTCATTCACCATTTTCTAAATTAATAAAAAGTGCAAAAATTATGAATCTGTAACTTACCTTTACAAACTCCATAAATATTTAAATAAATAGGTATAGTGCATCCTCAAAATTGGAATGAAGAAGTAGCCCAGAGATTTCAGCCAATGAAAGAGGAAGCAGCCAAAGCAGGGACTTCTGTATTCGGGTGAGGGGGTAAAATGGGGGCCCAGCCAGGTTCACCTTTCCCCCAGCATTGCCTTGGACCCAAAACTCTGCAGGAGATAGCATCCTGACTTTCTTAGCACCAGATGGTGCTGTGCCTTGCCTTGCACCCTCTTATCCCCTCACCATGTGACCTAACTTTGAGGAAAACCAGACAGACAGACTCTCCAGCAAGTAAGAGTAGAAGAAGCCAGATCAGGGATCTCTAGACATTGAAAATAGATTTTACATTTGACTGGACCTTTTCCATCCTGTGCTGATCAGGAGGCATTGGACCAGCCAAACAGTCTCTTCATCACCACTTTTCTCTCCTGCCCTTTTCCCCTCAATCCCTTTCCCTTTAACTACCCCCTCCTATGCACTCCTCCCACCCCTCCATGGCACTAACATAAGATTTCCCCATAGTACATTGTTTACTCTGGCCTTGTCCACACTAGAAAAATAAGTTAACCTAACATAGGTCAAATTACAGTCACTGCAGTAATGCAGCAGCTGATATGCACACTATTCTCCTTGGGTCAGTGGAGTGCGTCCTCACCAGAAGCACTTCAACCGACCTAAGACGGGCAGTGGGGGGAGCTGAGAGTCTGGTCACCCTAACTACGCAGACAAACCCTAAAACTCTCGTTGAGGTGGTTTCATTAGGTCGGCATAGCAGGGGAGTTACATCAATGGGAGGAGAATTTTAGTCTGTACACCCCCACTCTTTTGTCAACAAAACTCTCTAATGTAGACCAGCCCCCTTCTTGTCCTTTCTACCCTTTCCCCCACACTCCGCCAGTCTTGTCTATTTAGATGTTAAGCTCTTTGGGGGCAGGGACCACTCTGTGTTTGTACAGTGCATAGCACAATGGGCCCCCGTTCTTGGTTGGTCCTTAGGCACTAGTGTATTAAACATGATTAATAATAAATTATAGCAATGAATGAAAACAACTTATATTTAGAAAAATAAGTACGAATGCAAAACAAGATGGAAATTGTTGCTCACAAACATTTATATACTTGTACACAGTGTTTGTAACTACCATCCCTTTTTTCATCAATCAGTGTAACAGTGCATTGCAACAGCCACTGGTTTATACTCTCCTTAGATATACATTTTAGCACACAAGCCAGTTCATTAAAGGAAATATACTTACATGGGCTGACATCTCTGTATCTATTTCGATTTCTGTTTTCTGGATATTTTGCAACTCTATGAGGATAGTCATTGGATTTATGCCGAATTTCCTTAAAATGACAAAAATACAGTTTAATAATGTTACTCAATGAGTAAATTGAGGAGTTTATTTTACACAGCGAAAGAGACTCGTCAAGCCAATTAAATATTTTCACATAAAGTGTTCACCTTTGCTCTGGACTTCATTTTCACCTTGCATTTAAATTGACCATTGACTACGGACATTTAGAAGTATCAGCTTCTTACACTTGTCTAGTCAGCTAACACTGCACAGACAGCATAGGCACAATTTGGTGAGTATTTCACATAGCATGAAACAAGGAAAGATGAGGGATTTGGCACAGCTCTGCTTTTTGCAGATGGCCTCACGTGGTGTCTCCCATGCCAAAATGGGCTTTTTTAGGGCTAATACTGGTGTACAGATCCCCTCTGCACCATGAAGTGCCTGTGAAATCCAGTACAGGTCTTCCCTGCTGTGGCACAGGAGCCACCAAGTCTGATAACTCTGAATTAGCTCCTGATTTGTGGCTCTGGTAACAACCATGGAACTATTCTACTTGTTTGACCCAACTCACGCAGCTAATCACATCCAGGGTGTTTGGAATGGAGCAAAGGCAATTAACTCCATCAGAGGCCATGGAACGTGATCCTCAGAACAGCAAGGGAAGTATTTTGAGGGTCTATTCTCAGAAGTTCCTAGAACATGTACATTTCCAGAGTGTTTTGAGAGACAATTTTATTAAACAGACTAATAATGGGGAGATAGGTTGTGTAAAGTGATGAACAAGAGATGTTAGCAATCTAACTAATGACAATGGCCTCTACATATAGAATCACAGAAACATAGGGCTGGAAGAGACCTTGAGGGGCCATCCAGTCCAGCCTCCTGTGCGGAGGCAAGAACACATATACCTAGATCATCCCTGACAGGTATTTGTCTAACCTGTTCTTTAAAATCTTCAATGATGGGGATTCCACAGCTTCCCTGGGTAACCTGTTCCAGTACTTAACTATCCTTAAAAGTTAGATATTAGGAAAAGCTTACTAACCCACATCTCCCTTGCTGCAGATTAAGCTCATTGCTTCTTGTCCTACCTTCAGTGGACATGAAGAACAATTGAACCCCATCCCTGACATAGTTGGAGACTTATCAGGTCTCCTCTATAGTCTTTTTTCAAGAAAAAAAACATGCTCACTTGTTTAAAACTTTCCTCATAAGTCAGGTTTTCTAAACTTTTTATCATTTTTGTTGCTCTCCAATTTGTCTGCATCTTTCTTAAAGTGAGGTGCCTGAAACTGGATACACTACTCCAGCTAAGACCTCACTAGTACTGAGTAGAGTGGGACAAATAACTCCAGCGACATCCATACAGTACTCCTGTTAATACACCACAGAACGCAAGTAGCTTTTTTGCAATATCATATTTTTGCTCATATTCAATTTATGATCCATTATAACTTCCAGATACTTTTCAGCCGTACTATAACCTAGCCAATTACTCCCCATTTTGTAGTTGTGCATTTGATTTCTTTCCTATGTGTAGTACTTGCCCTTGTCTTTACTCAATTTCATCTTGTTGATTTCAGACCAATTCTCCAATTTATCAAGATCAATTTGAATTCTTACCCTGTCCTCCAAAGTGCTAGCAACCCCTCCCATCTTAATGTCATCTGCAAAATTTTATAAGCACACTCTTCACTCTATTATCCAAATCATTAATTAAAATGTGGAACAAATAACCAGACCCAGAACAGACCTCTGTGGGACCCCACTAAATATATCCTCCCAGTTTGCTAGTGATCCATTGATAACTACTCTGAGTACAGCCTTTCAACCAGTTATGCACCCACCTAATAATAATTTCAGCTAGACCACATTTCCATAGTTTTCTTATAAGAATATAATGGAGAACAGTGTCAAGAGTCTTTTTAAAACCAAGACATACCTTGTCTACTGCTTCCTCCCATCCATTAAACTAGTAATTATGCCAAATAAGGAAATTAAGTTGATCTGGTATAATTTATCCTTGAAATCCATGCTGGGCTATTCCTTATCATGGTATTATACTCTAGGTGCTTACAAACGGATCTACACCCCAGGTCCCCTTTGTTCCCTTTTTGTAAGAAAAGGTACTACATTTGCTCTTCTCCAGTCTTCTGGGAACTCCCTTGTCCTCCATGAATTCTCTAACAACTGTTAACAGTTCCACAATTTCTTTAACTAGTTCCTTCAAGTACACTAGAGTGAACTTCAGCAGGCCATCCCAACCTGAACACATTTATCTAAAACAGTGTTTCTCAACTGGTGTTCCGTGGAACCTGAATACTGTTAGGGTTCCGAGAGCAGCTGCTCTCCGCACCGCCAAAAAAGGGACGATGTCCCGGATTTTTCGGCGGAGGGTATCAAGTGTAAGTGTAATTTAATGTATATTTAATTGAGAAACACTGAGCTAGTTGTTCGTATATAATTTGCTTATTTCGACATTGTTTTTGGCCCCATATGTAAAAATACTGTTAAGAGTTTGGGGGGTTCCGCAATTATTTATCAAGTTCAAAAGGGTTCTGTGGCCAAATTTAATTGAGAAACACTGATCTAAAGTATTGTTAAACCTGTTCTTTCCCTATTCTGGCTCATGTACCTTCCACCTTGTTGTTAATGTTAACTGTGTTAAGCGTCTGGTCACAACTAACTTTTTAGTGAAGTCTGAAGCAAAACAGGCATTCAACTGCTCAGGCCTTCTTGATATCTGTTATTAGTCCTGCTAAATAATACCACTATTTAGTCCGACTGAAGAGTGGACCCATATTTTCCTTCATCCTTCTCTTGCTCCTCATGTTTTTGTAAAAGTTCATCTTACTGTCTTTCATGTCCCTTGCTAGGTGAAACTCACTTCATGCCTTATCCTTTCTGATTTTGTCCCTATATGCTTTCCCTATTATTTTGTATTCATCCTTAGCAATTTGTCCATGCTTCTACTTTTTGTAGGATTCCTTTTGATTTTTAGATGATTAAAGAGCTCCTGATAGAGCCATATTACTATTCTTCCTATCTTTCCTTCACTCTCGATTAGTTTGCTATTATACCTTTAATCCTGACCTTTTTCCCTTAGATGTTCTTCTCAGGGACCTTACCTACCAGTTCTGAATTTGTTAAAGCCTTTTTAAAATCTATTGTCTTTATTCTGCCTGCTCTCATTTCTCCCTCTCCTTGGGGATCATTAAATTTATCACTTTCACCCAAACTGCCTTCTACCTTCAAATTCACAACTAATTCCTCCCTGTTGGTCAGAATCAAGTCTAAATAGCCTGCCTCCCCTGTCACTTTTCTCCACCTCCTGAAAAAATAATTATCTGATCCCAACACACTCCAAGACCTATTAGAGGCTGTTTGTGTGTCCTTCCACAACTGTGTTTTCAAAAGGCCACCTTTACTACAGATTGGCTAATACAGGCAATCAAAAAAGATGGATAGAGTGCCATTGGTAGAAGTCATCTGCCAAGTCTGACTGTTAAGAGACTTTTTGTAGTTTTTCTGTAGTAGTATGAAGTCGTATGAAGAGAAAAAAGTTTTTTTACTTTACAATAGCACCTGTTATCAAGTCTTCTCTCCTTCCTTCACATCAATGCTGCTGCTATTTCTGCCCAGTACGTCTTACATCATAATTAAAAAAAAATACTCTCCCTCTTTTTTCTCTCCAGCATCAAAGACACTGCAGAGATCTTGACTATTTTTGCCTCAACTATTACAATCTCCGCATCTTCCATCTATCAAAAATACTGCAGAAAAAACTCTACCTTCTGCACCATCCTCATTGTAAAAACTCCCACCCCTCCTCAAATCTCTCCATATTGTCTTCACTGTTATTCCTTAAAACAGGCATAATCAGAGAGAACATCTATGGAACTATAATCTAAAATCAACTTGGATCACGTTAAATAGGAATATTATTGTCCCTTTATGTGTAATGATACTTCAACAAAACAAATTAAACATTTGTGCATTAAGAATCTGTGTGATAACTTATGTAGTTTTTCCATAAAAATATATATAGCCCATTATTCTTATTTTTAAAAAAAGCATCTCTCTTAAAAAGGTTAGTGCACATTTAAAATTGCATACACAACTTAGTGATATATTTTGGAGCAGCTCAATCTACTAGAGATACAAGAGCTAAAAACAACAAAAATATCCAAAAGGAAACACCTCACTTACCAAGTAAAATGAGAAAGCCTTACTTTAAGCCCTTCTCTCTCAGTATGCATGTTTACATACCGACCCCTCTGATCTGCCACAGAAATTAAACTAATGGAGAACACTATTACAATGACCCAAAATCTGTTGGAGAAGAGTTGAGAAGTTCCTCCATTTGAACTGGGCTCCACAATTGGGAGGGGCATGATCAGTCAACAGGTGTAATATACAGCATCATGCCCCAGCAAATGCACCCAGAAACACCAGTGGGGATAAATGCCAATCAGATAGTCATCACCATATGGACCCCAGGGAGTAGTATAAAGTAGCCAGTCCTCTAAAGGAATTCCTTAGCTTTCCCAAGATATCCATGGAATTCCTCCACAAACACTGACAGGTCCATGGATTTGGGGGGTTCACTATACAAAGAAGGTAATCCCACCTTCTTTCACCGATTACATTTTTTCTTTGGAATTCTCTGAGCATAACTTGTAGTCTCCCTAGCCCCCGGTATCTATTACTGATCTATATAGCGCTTGGGAGTGGGAGGGAGGTAGAAAAAGTAAGAAAACTTTAGCACACATGTAAAACATGTCAGTGGTGAAAGTAATTTTATCTGAACTCACACAAGTAGAAATACTTACATAAAAATCTTTTTCCCCTCTGTGCCACATAAAACCAGAGAAACAGGATTTGATTTGATTTAATAAAATTCCGGAGATATTACAACATAAAACTAAAACATTTTAAAGACCAGAGATAAATGAAAAATTGCTCATAAGAGGTTACTGAAAACACTTCCCAGTGCACAATGCCAGAATGGCAGAATTTGAAAATATTTACATGTATTAAAGTTAGACAGTACAGCTAATTAAGAACAAAAAATCCCTAACTTTTTATGGAAGACACCATAATAGAGGCTCAATATAAATGTATACCCTCAAATTAAAAAACATAGTAAGAGGACCAAAAAAGTGCCACCATGACTAAACAAAATAAAAGAAGCAGTTAGAGGTTAAAAACGCATTCTTTAAGAAGTAGAAGTTCAATCCTACTGTGGAAAATAGAAAAAAGCATAAACTCTACCAAGTGAAATGTAAAAATATAATTAGGAAGGCCAAAAAAGAATATGGAGAACACCCAGCCAAAGACTCAAAAAGAAACAGCAAATTTTTTGAAGCATGTCAGAAGCAAGAACCTGCTAAACAACCAGTGGGGCCATGGGATGATCAAGGAAGCACTCAAGGAAGATAAGGCTATTGGGATGATCAAGGAAGCACTCAAGGAAGATAAGGCTATTACGGAGAAACTGAATGAATTCTTTGCATAGTCTTCACAGCTGAGGATGTGAGGGAGAGTCCCAAACCTGAGCCATTCTTTTAGGTGACAGATCCGAGGAACTGACTCAGATTGAGGTGTCATTGGAAGAGGTTTTGGAACAAATTGATAAATTAAACAGTAATAGGTCACCGGGACCAGATGATATTCACCCAAGAGTTCTGAAGGAACTCACATGTGAAATTGTAGAACTACTAACTATAGTATGTAACCTATCATTTAAATCAGCTTTTGTACAAGATGACTGAAGGATAGCTAATGTGGCACCAATTTTTAAAAAAGACTCCAGAGGTGATCTGAGAAATTACAGGCCAGTAAATCTAACTTCCGTACCAAGCAAATTGGTTGAAACTATAGTAAAGAACAGAATTATAAGACAGATAGATGAATACGATTTGTTGGGAAAGAGTCAACATGCTTTTTGTAAAGGGAAATCATGCCTCACCCATCTACTAGAATTCTTTGAGGGGGTTAACAACAAGCATGTGGACAAGGGTGATCCAGTGGATATAGTGTACTTAGATTTTCAGAAAGCCTTTGACAAGGTCCCTCACCAAAGGCTCTTAAGCAAAATAAGAGGTCATGGGATGAGAGGGAAAATCCTCTCCTGGATCAGTAACTGGTTAAAAGATAGGAAGCAAAGGGTAGGAATAAATGGTCAGTTTTCAGAATGGAAAAAGGTAAATAGTGGTGTCCCCTAGGTGGTCTGTACTGGGACCAATACTACTCAACTTATTCATAAATGATCTGGAAAAAAGGGTAAACAGTGAGGTGTCAAAATTCGCAGATGATACAAAACTACTCAAGATTGCAGTCTGCTTTGGACTTAACTAACAGTTACAAAGGGGTCTCACAAAACTGGGTGACTGGGCAACAAAATGGCAGATGAAATTTAGTGCTGTTCAATGCAAAGTAATGCACTTTGGAAAACAATCCCAACTATGCATATAAAACAATGGGGTCTAAATTAGCTGTTACTACTCAAGAAAGTGATCTTGGAGTCATTGTGGATAGTTCCCTGAAAACATCCACTCGACGTTCAGCGGCAGTCAAAAAATCTAACAAAATGCTGGGAATTAGGAAAGAGATAAATAATAAGACAGAAAATATATATATATATTACAGATACATATCTGTATAAATCCATGGTACCCACATTTTGAATACTGTGTACAGATTTGTTCACCGCATCTCAAAAAAGATACATTGGAATTGGAAAAGGTACAAAAAAGGGCACAAAAATGATTAAGGTTATGGAACAGCTTCCATATGAGAAGAGATTAATAAGACTGGAACTTGTCAGCTTGGAAAGGAGACGACTAAAGAGATGTGATAAAGGTCTATAAAATCATGATTGGTATGGAGAAAGTAAATAAGAAAGGGTTATTTACCCCTTTTCATACCACAAGAACTAGGGGTCACCAAACGAAATGAACAGGCAGAAGATGTAAAATGAACAAAAGGAAATATTTCTTTACACAACGCAGTCAACCTGTGGAACTCTTTGCCAGAGGATGGTGTGAAGGCCAAGACTATAACAGGGTACAAAAAAGAGCTAGGTAAGTTAATGGAGGATAGGTCCACCGATGGCTATTAGCCAAGATGGGTAGGGAAGCAAAACCATGCTCTGAAGTGTCCCTAACCTCTGTTTGCCAGAAGGTGGGACTGGATGACAGGGAATGGATGACTTGATGATTACCTGTTCTATTCATTCCCTCTAAAGCACCTGGCTTTGGCTACTGTTGGAAGACAAGATCTTGGGCTAGATGGACCATTGGTCTGACCCAATATGTTCGTTCTTATGTTCTAACTAACTGAAAAGCCTTCGAGAGCTCTTGCTATTTACACTTCAATGTGATTTTATTCCATCAGGTTTATTTTAATAAAATTAAGATGATTTATAAAAGATAACTTATACTCTTTGGACATACACCATGTGATATTCTGCATATATTTTGCTACTACTGGTGGGCAATATTGATTACAGAACTACTATTGGTACATTTTTGCCATCTGTGAAATTTTGCTTAAAAACTTATGCCCTGCTAAATTCAAATCTTGATATTATTTCACTGTTTAAGATCCTGTACCTTTTTGCATATATATTTAAAAAAATAAAGATTAAAATACATTAAAATTTCAGTTTAACAGAATAAACACACATCCTAATGCGACAAAGTCAGCAGCTTTTTAGTCCCAACTTTCCAGGGACTTCTATGGATTCTTAGGCAAGTCACATTCACTTTGTGCTGCTGCTTCTTCATTTGTAAAACTGGCCTAATATCTAATAGCTTTGTGAGATGCTATGCAAGCTAGTTTAGTAATATTTGTCAAGCTATTTTATAGAACTTTAACTCAAAGCATCTGACTGCAAAGGATTATTAATCACTAGTTTTGCTCTGATTCAAGTGACCCCAGGACATTAAAGGCAGTTACTGCACAGCATGCAAATTCTAGTAACATGACAACATGTGAAGTGGGGGTGCCATTAAATCTTTCCAAGCAATTAACGTTGCCTAAATACACTCTAAACCAGGAGTGGCCAAACTTAGTGACCACCTAACGCTCCTCTCCCTGCTGGACTGAATCCTCTACCCCCACCACCCTGCTGCAGGGCAGAAGCTCACTCCCCACCCCAGTCCGGTAGGTGGAGAATATGGGCGCATAGGAGGCTCCACGAGCCATACTTTAGCTGTAACAGAGCCAGGTACAGCTCACCAGCCAGTCTGGCCACTCCTGCTCTAAACCAAGGAACTTAGATGCCCCAGCAGCAGTTGCCACCATCACCACTGCAGAGGTACCGCTGCCATCCACAGCCCTCCGCTCCCTGGGGCGTATGCCACATCGCTCAACACACCTGCAGACTGACACCCAGGGCGAGACCAACTATCCAGGCACAGGGAGACGCCGGTGAGGCGAATTGAAAACGAACTGCGCGTGCGCGGTACAATTCTGCTCTTACCCTGCTGGAGCATGCGCACTTCACCCAACACGCTCCTCGTCCAACCAACCCCCCCCAGTACTTGGCGCACATTTGCTCCCCCCAGCCCTGTGCCGTCTCCCCTCACCTCCCCGAGTGGAGCATGCGCACTTCCAGGCCGCACGCCGTTTCTCCCTCCTCGTCCTCCCCCTCCCCGCCCCTTTCTCCGAGCATGCGCAGGAGCCAGCCAGGCTGGCTTGCAGCTGCGCGTGCCTGAAGGAATCAAGCGGCAGAGCCGTGGTGGCCCTCGCCGGCCCCAACGACTTCCGCTTCCCCGTACGGGACACGAGCCGCGCGTGCCGGCTGGAACCGCTTCTCTCTCCCTACCCCTCCCCGCCGCGTCCCTGACAGGGCGTCCCTCGTTCACTCACAAGGTAGCGAGCCTGCCAGTTGTTAGCGGTGTCGATTTCCTGGAACTCCTGCTCTATGGGGGCTGACATGGCGGCGGCCGGAGCGAGGGTGGCCGCTGCAGTCCGACAGGCTCATAACCTCCCGCCGGCCCGCTACGGCAGGGCGAGCGCAAGCCCTAGCCCACCGCACGCTCCGTCTTTGCCTGCCTCACTCTCCGAGACCGCGGCTCGCTCGCAGGCAGTCCGACCGCCGCCGTCACACGGGCGCATGCGCGCGCCCTCCCCCCGACCAGCGCGAGCCTCCGCCTAGCCCCGGCCGTCGAAACCCCGCCCCAGGGAAAGCACCTGGGCTGACGTCACGGTCCGTTCTGGGCCTGGCGTCATGGGGGAGCGCTCAGGAGGGGGCGGGCTCTCCACTGAATGGGGGAGAGCGACCCCGGAGGAGGCTGCTGCCGCGGTAGGGCCAGAGCCCCACCCCCCTCTCCGGCCCGCGCGGGGCTTACCGCTGGGCTCGGACAGAGCCGGAGTCCTGTGACGTGTGTGGCTGACTGGCTTGCGCGAGGAGAACCTTGCGCAAGGACACCGGAGCGTGCCGCGCAACGGTGCGCGCCAGCGTCACCTTAACTCTGCCCGGCACGGCTTGGACACACGTGCATCCCTTGTTGGCAGCGCGCGTCCCGCCCCCCACCTTTCTCCGGGAAGCGGAGGCCACTGGCACAGAGTCAAACACCACTTCTGAGGCTGAGAGCTGTTGGAGTGAGCTGCCCTGACCACAGACGCTGAGCCCAGTGCACAGCAACACCACCTCACTTTTACGCACACAGTGCCCTCGCTCTGACGCTGTCTTTTCCCTTTCCCGTCATTGCACCCGCAGATCGCTCTCACCTCGGTGCTGATAGTCAGTCCTGATGCCAAGATCACGCCTGTGCACAGGTACTGAACTGACAATCTTCAAAAGTCAGCCCTGAAATGAGGCAAATACCTCAAAGTACACGTGCACAGCTTTCCTTAGATCGGGCAACACCTGCTGAAGGGGCAGGGAGTGGGTTTCAGACTCTAAGTGAGGCAGGACTCCCAGATCACCTTATGTCACAATCAGCTCTTGCCAAGCTGCTCCAACTAATCCCTTCATCATTCAATACAGCTACATTTATTACAGCTGGAGTGCATGCAGCATAATTTCCAGTGGCTATTATCGGTTCCAGGGGGCTAAAGCAAAGGTTATGCTGGTGCCTACCTTAACTCTGTATTCCCTGATTTTCAGAAGTTGAAATTTGACTACCTAAACTATTTCCAAGGTTTAGGTGTTGCTGAACTTAATGTTCTGGAAAGGCAGAAGATAGCACAGGGCAACCTTTACTCTGCCTCAACTATGTTTTTTATTGGTCAATTTCCTATTTTTTTGAGCAGAAAGAAATGTTACTTGTGGGAGACATTGTTCATTTAGGCAGCAGTAATTATCTGTGAATTTGCAGTTGAAGAGTAACTGACGGTAGACATAAAGAATTCTATGTGCTTCCTAACTGGTCCTCCTCCCCCATTCCCCATTAATTTTGTTATTGTGCAATGATGATCAAGGTCATGCTTTAAATTTTTGTGAAGAGGAAGGTTGCTGAGAAGTCAGGAAGATAAAACACAGAAATGGTTTATTTCACTACATATAGACATTTTTGTTCCATCCATATAGATTTGCAGAAAGTGTAAACTCATGTAAGGAGACTGGCGTGTCTGTCAGTGTAAGGGACTGGGGTGTAGATAATGTGACCTAGGCCCACAGCTGTGCTGATGTATCCACAAAGCAGTACTCAGTGAGCAGGGATCAGAGTAATCTAGTGAGCCAAGATCAAGAGGCAAGGGTCAGAATCAGGCTGGGGTCAGAGACCAGAGATAGTTACCAGGCTGCAATCAGGAGGCAAGAGAGAGAGTCCGACTGGAGATCAGAAAGCAAATTTCTAGGACCACTAGCCAGAGTTAAATGGGCCCATCAGAAAGCCACAGGGTGCTGCACTCTGGAGCCTTTAGGCAGTACTTCCTGTGGCACTTAATCTCCACAGTGCCCCCTGGATATAGCTGTGTATCACAGTGTATGGTCTCCTGCTGGCAGTGGGGGGATGTCAGCTGTCCCAAGTTTTGCAGACCTAGGTTCTAACTTAATGGATCCTTACAGTCTACTTCTCAACTATCCCCTGCAATTTATAGTCCCACTACCATTGCCTACTAGCCCTCCTTTGAGCCATGAGAACATTAGCAGTCTGAAAAAAATTTCTTGCTCTCTTGCACCCTCTGCTGCTGCATACACATATTACAGGCAACAGCTTAGAGGGTCCCACACTTTCTTGTGTAAGCCAAGGGATAAACCTTGTCAAGTCCCCGACTCCCAAGCAGCGTCTTCACCCTAATTCTGGTCAGCACCCCAGCTGAGTCTCTTGCATTGCCAGTGCAGCCACCCCACACCCTACATGTTTGACCCTCACCTGCACTCCATCCTGTTCCTCTGCACCTAAGTCCCTTGCCTCTACTCCAGCCATTCCCCACCCAGCCAGACCCATTGCCCAAGTTCCAGCCAGTTCCTCCCCCACAGATATGACTTTTGTCCCCCTGTTTGTCCACCTGCCCCACCCACCAGCCAGGCCCCTTTGCTCTGATAAGCCATCCCCCCAAAATTGTGTCTGGCTCCACTACCACCACCGGACAATTTGTCCTGCCCCTACTCAGCCTCTCTACGCTGGCTGCCTCTCTCCAGCCAGGCCCATGACCTCTTGACTCTTCACAGATTGTCTTCCATTTCATCAACGTGTTGCTTTCTGGGCTCACTGTGTATCGTGTTATAGTGGATTATTTTATTGTAGCTTCCCCCTCAGTTCCATCACAGAATAAAATGTAGTGTTTGATTTCATGTCATTTTTCCCACTTTAGCTTTAATTACAACCCTCCTTTCCTCTCCCCTTACCTCCTCAACTGAAGTGTCCAGTAGTCAGTGTTGCAGTTCAGGGCACTGCACCTTTATTCTCTCTCTATGATCCCTCAAGATCACCTGCTCTAAGCTCCTGGCTTTTCAGCCATCAGTCTCTTGGGCAAAGACCCAGGTCTCCCTTGTGGCCAGGATTTTCTAGGCTGTATAGTTCCCTGCCTATACTGTGATATCCCAGCAAGCCAGACAGCCTAAACAGCCAGCATCTGCACTTTGCTTTCTCTCCACAGGCTTTGAACAGCGTAATTGCCAGCATTATAAGTTATCACACAGCTCCTTATGAGCAAGCACATTTATTTATAAGGGGAAGCATTAGAGAGAAAACAATCAGAGAACCTACATGCACACTAAAAAACTTAAGAGAAATCATCCCAACTCCAATCTCAGGCTTTGATAGGTGTCAGTCCTTCAAAATACACAAGTAGGTTTCCCCTCTGGTTACAAAATCATAACTGTCTCAGATTCAGAACCAGAACCATCATGAATAGTTCAGTCTCTCCTTTATACAGCTTGGGCACTTGATCTTTGCCTCATATAACACATGATTAGCAGACAAAAGCTCACTCCTCAGGCTGTAGCTACAAAAGGCTGGGGTCTTGCATAACCGGGATTGGGGAATTTGCATTCACTTTCCCCAAGATACTTCCCAGGAAAATATTTAACACTTTTTGTTCCAAAATCTCTTCTTGTCTGGCACATTGTTCAATATAGTCTGTTGAATCCCTAAGTTTCATCTGTGTCATCTCCCCTCTTGAGATGCTAAATATAATCCTAGCCCACAATTATACATAACCAATGAATTTAAGATAATGAACCCCAAAGATGCTTAAACTTAATTCAGTAGGGTCTCCCAAGGATATGGCAGGAAATTGCTATCTCCATCTCAGCTGGGTTTTTGATTGATTGTTTAATTCTGCAGAGGTATTTAGACTTTGAATGTAATGAAACCTATGTGAGGCAATTGAATTTTTCTGTTTTTATCTCCTCTGGTGTATGGCCCCAGCACCCGAGTCTGTGAAGTTGTGGTTGTTTTGTCAGATTTGTGTTATCTCGCCATGATGATGATTTCACTTTATTTTGTGTCTGTTTCAGCTTTGGGTAGCCAAAGGGGTAGCTGTACCTGGAGAAATGAGCTGTCCTTTGCAGGGAGATTCAAGCCAGTAAATGCCATAGCTCATAGTGATCAAGAAGTTTGTCTGAGAACTGAAGAAGGTATCCACAGCAGCTCTGAGTTTAGTGGTGTTTTGGATGCCCAGCGGATTGTTCTAGATACTGTGCAGTGTTGTTTCAGAGCAGATGTAAATACCTGGTGACTGGTGCTCTAAGAGTGAAGCTGAAAATGGTGTATCTTTAAGGAGTGTTTGTACAATGATGTTGGTATAACAATTAACCATAGTACTGTTATGGAATCGAGTATGTGCATGTTCCTCCAGATTTACGTTTTGGGTCTTTTGCTGGAATTAGCATCAGTAAAGTTGGTTGCCCAGAGAAGATGATTGCTGTCATCTGCTCATTTCACAGTGGCATAATGCCCAGGGTGATGGAATGTGGTGACTCATCAGAAACCTTCCCTGTCATCAATGGCACCAGAAAAGAATGCGTAATGGCTTCTATCCTCATTTCCATTGTCTTTTCAGCCATGCTCTTGTTCGCATTCCAGGACTTTGACTGAGGTGTACGCATCCAGTTCAGATTGGATGGGGGGGTGTCAATCTACGGTGACTCAGTGCCTGCACCAAGGTAAATTGAACAGCTATTTAAAACAGCCCCCTGTGGATTGCTTTGCTTATGCCTTTAAAATGCTCTGGTTTCATAATCAGCCTGAAAAAGAGGAAGGTCATGTACCAGCTAGTGCCAGACCACCAGCATCACAAGTAGCTGTGACCCATCCGTGCCTAGGGTAGCCACCTGAAAATGCCAGGGTCAGGGCAGGCTGTAAAAGGAGAGCAGATTCTCCCAACACTGGTGGGTGACACTGAAGTCAGACTTCCCAACCAGCCACAAACAATGCTTTTGATTCCCCACACTGGTTATCAAGAAGCTAAAACAAAAATATACACAGCCCCCTTTACTGCATTTCAGTCTCTGGCTCACAATCAGCCACTAGATCCAGTAAAGAGATCAGTTATTTAAAACTCTATGCTCTTTACCAAAAAGGTTTCTCCTGACCCCAAAGGGTCAGCCACAGTACCAATTCAAGTTTAGATTTTACCCAAAATACCACTGTGAATGTGCCCTTCTGGGGACAGCGTCGGGGGTTCCCCTCTGAATCCTCCCTAGAGGGGGACCAGTCTTCCTGGCTCTCCCCTGCCGGGAGGTCACCAACAGTCTTTCGCCCCGGCCCTAGGCTGGGCAGGTGAGCCAGCAGTCAGCCTAGTGGCCGGCCCGTAGGCGGGGCTGGCAACACAAAAAGCAGTCTAATATCTGGGGTGGTAAGGTTCTCCCGGGGTGGCTTGGGAAGGGGGACGCAGGCCCACCTGTCTCCACTGCGTCCCAGCCCAGGGCCCTAGCAGTGGCAGAGGCGCCTGCCGCTGCGTTGGTGGGGCTCTGGCCACAACACACCAACCGGGTTGCCCCATACTCAGCCCCTGTTTCGGGCTGTCCCTGGGCTTCTTCCTCCCCATACCCACAGGTACCTGATTCCTCCGGGTCACCGGGGTGGGGTAGTCCCATCAGAGCCTCCTCATCCACCGGCAGCAGCTCCGGCAACTCCATGGGTTCCTCCTCGGAGGGGAGCTCCTCCAGCCCCCAGGCTGCAGGTAGGGCTGGTAGATTCTCTGGGTCCCAAGCTCTGTATTGCTCAGGTCTGTCTTCCTCTGGCTCCCAGGCAGCGGGTGACTCGGGTGGGCTCCCCTCCAGCTCCCAGGCAGCGGGTGACTCGGGTGGGTTCTCTGCCAGTCCCCAGTCTGGAGTTAAGACTGGCTGCTTCCCCTTAGCATAGGCCTCAGGCCTGGTTCTAGCATGGGGCCTCTAGGAAAAGGCATCCTTCTCCCTCAGCCATCCCTCCCTGACTGAGCTTGCAGGCCGGGGTTTTAAAGGGCTGGCCCCGCCTCCCTGCTTCCGGCCAGGTGATCCCCTTCTGGGCTCTAGCAGCCAGGGTGGATTTGGTTCTCCCTCTGGGTCCCTCTCAGAAGGGAACCACCCCTCCCGGCTACAACCACGCTGCCAGCCAATCCTTTAGTAACTAAAACTAAAGGTTTATTATAAAAAGGCAGATGTGTGGTGGGGAACAAAGAATTAATGCTGGTGTTTGGAGAGAAGCTG
This sequence comes from Emydura macquarii macquarii, assembly GCF_026122565.2. NCBI lineage: Eukaryota > Metazoa > Chordata > Testudines > Chelidae > Emydura > Emydura macquarii. Next base: position 13,959,029 of record NW_027130349.1, read on the forward strand.
GAAGCTCCATACCATTAGGCATCCAACAAGAGTTCCTGCAATGGGGCCCAAAATCACTTTGGCAAGTTGGCAACAGTAATTGTATCACACACACTCAGGGGGAGCCCAACAATGAAAACACACAGTATAATTTGGCCCCAAAATCGTTAATTTAAAAAAAATCTCTTTATTTGGGGGTTTTGACCTCATGAGTTTTGAATTTTTGAGGTTGGCAATACTGAAATACCAACCCTTCCCTGACACACACATGGAAAAACTTTCAGTAAGATCAAAGGAGATATCACACATCTGTATAGTACATAAAAAGGGCCATACTGGTTCGGACCAATGGTCTATCTAGCCCAGTACTCTGTCTTCGGACAATGGCCTGTGCCAGATGCTTCAGAGGGAATACAGAACAGGGCACTTATCAAGTGATCCATCCCCTGTCATCTTGTCCCCTGGTTCTTATTTGAAGAGGTAAATAACATTTCCCTATTCACTTTCTCCACACTATTCTTGATTTTATAGACCTCTATCATGTTGCAGGGCACTCGCTATGATCAGAGTAAGTTACCAGTGAGATTCAGTACACCCAATTTGCAGATCAATAAGATTTAATGTGCAAAGATTTCTTAGATAGTTAGTTCAATACGAAGTAAAAAATGAACTATGACATATCCATACTCACTAGACCCAAGGAGTTATGTGCTCACTCCAGAGGCTGTATACAGGAACGGCTGTCTTCAGGAGCCCCGCCAGATGATCAGGCCAGCGGCATATCCTGTGGAATCAGGTAACAATGAAGCATGCTTCCTTGTTTGGGCGGTGGCTTTTTATACACTTTTTTACACAATAACCATTCATTCACTTAACTTAGGTGACATTCTTATGTCCTTCACTTTCTCTATCCTTCATTGTTAGTAATAACTAATATTCATATTCTCACCATGATAAATTGGAGCAAAACAACATGTGGTAGTCGGAGAGGCAGTGAGAAAACTCGTCCCAGACAGTGGGAAACATCAGCTCTTAACATAAAATAAATAAACTCCTGTCCTTGTCCATCTTTATCTATGTGCAGCTGCAAACTAACAAGCTATGTGCTGTGTTTTATCAAACCCACATTAATTATGATTTGCTGTGGTGTGCAGAAACTAATATGCTACAAAGTTACTCAGCAATCTATTGGTCTCTGCCAAATTTAAAAAGTGGTCAGGCTGCTGAGGGTTAGGCAACTCACCAGTGGTCAAGCAACTCAGGCCACACTACGCCTCCAACATAACATATCATCTCTTTTCTAAGCTGGACAGCCTCAGTCTTAGTCTTTTTAATCTCTCCTCAGATAGAAGCTGTTCCATATCCCTAATCATTTCTGTTGCCCTTCTCTGTACTTCTTTCAGTTCTAATACATCTTTTTTGAGATGAGGCAAACAGAACTACACACAGCATTCAAGGTGTGGGCGTACCATGGATTTATATAGTGACATTATGATATTTTCTGTCTTATCTATCCCTTTTCTAATGGTTCCTAACATTCTGTTAGCTTTTTTTGACTGCTGCTGCATACTGAGCAGATGCTTTTAGAGAATTATTCACGATGACTCTAAGACCTCTTTCTTGAGTGCTAACAGCTAATTTAGACCCCATCATTTTGTAATACGTATGTATATTTAAAATTGTTTTCCAGTATGCATTATTTTGCACTTACCAACAATGAATTTCATCTGCCATTTTGTTGCCCAGTCACCCATTTTTGTGAGATCCCTTTGTAACTCTTCTCAATCAGCTTTGGACTTATCGTAAGCAAATTTTATATTCTCTGCAGATTTTGCCACCTCTCTGTTTATCCTCTTTTCCAGATAATTTATGAATATGTTGAACAGCACTGGTCTCAGTACAGATCTTTTGGGGACCCTACTATTTAACTTTCTCCCCTTTGAGAACTGACCATTTATTCCTACCCTTTGTTTCCTATCTTTTAACCTTCATTTTATATTCATGTCCTAAAATATGGGAACTGGAAGAGAAGTGGGCATGGTATAAGGTTCAGAACAATCTGAAATGATTTTATCATCAATTTTAAACTGATCAATTTATTACTGCTTAGGCAGTATGATCATTTTCTATCCGTGCTGAGGTGTGTTCCCAGCATCAAAATCCCATTGGTCCTAGTGTGTGCATCACAAATACCATCTGAATTAACTAATGTTTCGGTAAAAGGGCCATTTTTAATTGCAACTGGAGGTACAAGTAGGTTAGTTATGAGTCCAGTTCTGTTTAACAATTCATTAACTTGGATCTTTCTATTTTTTAATTTCAGGGCCAGATCCTCCTCTGATGTAAATTGGCCTATCTCCATAGATTCAATGGGCTGAGAATCTGGCCATCAGTCTTTAAAAATATATTATATTGATATTCTTGGCTAAAGCAGTTAATTATATTTTAAAACTGACAGAAATTAATCATTAGTTCTTTGAGATTTTAAACCTTGATTGTATCACTGAATCATGCATACTGTAAAATAATGGATTATTTGACAGATGACTCACTCTGTATGACTGGAAACAATTCTTCTGTTAAAAAATGAACTATTATTCTTTATAATCAACAGAGTACGGAAAAAGAAAGTCATGTTTCATCAAAAAGCAAACAAAAATAACCATTTCAGGAACATTACTGTGAATTACTGAACTTATAAACAGCATTAATGTTACTTACAGAAAATGACTAACCAACTAAATGTTTGAAAGAACCAATAAATAATTGAAATGTCATGGTATAAATGTCCATACACATATTTTAAGGAAGGACATAATATTTTATTTCTGCTTAGTGATGACTGGATGGTCATAGATGAGGGCATGGATATCATATCACTTTTTTGGTTGTATCATTATAAAGTAAAATCACTTTGTGTTTCAAATGTCTGTGCTTTTATTAAACCATCCAAACAAAGAATATTAATAATTTTTTAAATTACAGCATTGGAAACACCAAGTATGACCAACTTTACTGGCTTTCACATATTTTATTCTTTTTACTTAACCTACTGTAAATTAACCTCCAGAGTTTTACATATGCTTGGAAGAAAGTTAAGTGTCTTCAATCGCATGTGATGGTTATGCTTCTGCAAAACAGGCTGATGTCTTCTTTGAAGGGTCATTCTTGCAGTGTAGCTCTCATTAGCAGTGGCGTATGGAGGGTCTCTGGCGCCCAAACCTATGTTTGCGCCCCCTTGGCCTCACTCCCCCCCCCCCCTTTGCACAGGGCAGGAGGGGTCCTGGTGCCACCCCCCAACTGCCCCAGGGGAGGGAAGGTGTGTACCTGCAGAAGGGGGTGTGAAACACAGGGAGGGAGGCGCAAATGTAGGCTTGGCTCTGCCGCATCCCTTCTCCCCACACTTACCTGCCGTGCGGCGCCCGCCTCTCCCACTGCAGTGGTAGCCCCGCAGCCAGGCGCCAGCTTGGATGGGGCGGCCTCACCCCCTGGCCTGGGGAGGGTGGCTGGGTTGGCCCTTCACAACACATGGGGGGACGACACTTAGGGGCTAAATCACTAAATCATGCTGGCTTATTTTACACAACAGGTCAGAAACGCAACTGTTCCTCACCTCTCCTACCAACCACCAGCACTTACCCATGTTTTGATCATCTTGTCTTTTGATGTCTGCACCCACCTTTCTAAACAGAAAACAAAAGTTAATTATAAACTGGTGCACTGAAAATTCCTCTTTAACCAGCTTACTGGCTACATTAAATATGCATTGCCATAGCTAAGAGTATTTTTCAGATTGAATTTTGTCGATAATGACCTACTGCCATCTATTGGAATATAATATCCATATATAAATATATTATTCAAGTTACCTTTTATTGTTTTAAATAGGCCTGTACAAAAACACAAAGAGTGACACTCACCCTGTGCAGAAGGCAAGGCAATACACTTACAGCTTTCAGTATTGTCAGGAAAACATCCCGGATTTCCCATGAAATTCCGTCCTGGTATTATCTAAAAAGGAATGGTAATACTATTTTTTTCTAATCTGATTTTGTGTCATGAGTGTGAGTAGATGAAGTTAGACATTATTTGGTATTCACTACTTTGTGGTTTTGTAAGATCTGTTTATAATTTTTATAACTGCTGCTGGTTTGTTTAGTGTGCAGTTGTGGAACTTAGTCAGCAACATCCATTGACTTTTTTTTTTTTTTTTTTTTTTTTTAAAGATATTTCTGTGGGGAAGGGTCTGAGATTTTCCAGGTTCACCAGAGGCCTATAAAACTCAGCATAGAACAAATCCAAACTTGGGGCAATCCATTTGTCCAAAAACATCAAAAAGGTTGTTTAAATATATAGCACAATAGAAAAATTTCTAGTTATAACTAGGGGACCACACACTTTGTGGCTTATTTAGGCTGAGCTCATTGCACACACCTGGGGCTCCTTTCGTTTCTCCATAAAGTTTGCAGATGACAAAAAATTGGGGGAAGTGTTAAAAAATTAAAAGGATATGTCACGGATTCAGAGCAGTCTGGATTCCTTGGTAAACTGGGTGCAAGAAAACAATATGCATTTTAATAGGGCTAAATGTGAATGTATATATCTAGGTGCAAAAGAATATAAGCATATTTACAGGATGGGGGACTCTATCCTGGGAAGCAGGGACTCTGAAAAAGATTTGGGGGTTGTAGGGTTGGCAACTTTCTAATTGCTGAAAACTGGACACTCTCCTGCCCCCAAAGTGAGAGGCTGGGACTGGGGCAATCAGGGTAGAGCAGGATGGGGGTGTCGGTCCCCAGAGCAAGGGGATGGGGAAAACAGGGCACAGTGGGAGGGGGGTTTGGTCCCCGGAGCAAGGGACTGGGGCAATCAGAGCACAGCAGGATGGAGGGGGTTGGTCCCCAAAGCAAAGAGTGGGGAAATAATCAGGGTGCAGTATAGTGGGGGTGGGACGAACAGGATTTCCCTCGCTCCTGAGGTGGCCACTGCTGTGCCTATCTCTCTGCCAGAAAGGCTGGAGCAGGTTCTCTCAGTCAGCAGCTAAGCAGAGCTGCTCCTCCAGGGTCCAGTAGCAGCTGCTGCTCTTCCTCTCTCCCCAGTGGCGAAGGCCAATTATGGCGGGTATCCGGACTTCTGCTGACCTGACATTGGCAGGTCCCTTTTCGACTAGACTTTCCAGTTGAAAACTGGGCAGCTGGCAACCCTACATCTGAACGTGAGCTACCAACCTGGCAACCCTATCATCTGAATATGAGCTGCCAGTATGACACTGGCCAAAAGAGCAAATGTGATCCTGGGATGCATAAAACGGGAATATAAAATAGAAGTAGAGAGGTTATGTTACCTTTGTATTTGGCACTGATGCTACTGCTGCTGGGATAGTGCTGCTGGGATAGTGCATCTAGTCCTGGTGCTCACAGCTCGAGAAGGATGTTGATAAATTGGAGAGAGTTCAGAGAAAATTCATGAGAATGATAAAAAGATTAAAAAATATGCCTTATAGTGATAGACTCAAGGAGCTCAATCTGTTTATTTTAATAGATGGTTAAGGGGTGATTTAATTACAGCCTGTAAGTACCTAAATGGGGAACAAATATTTAATAATGGGTTCTTCAATCTAGCCATTAAATGTATAACATCATGCAATGGCTGGGAGGTGAAACTAGACACATTCAGACTGGAAATAAGGTGTGTATTGTTGACAGTAAGTGTAATTAACCATTGGAACAAGTTACTGTGGTGGTGGAATCTCCATTACTGGAAATTTTGCAAGTTTTTCTAAAAGATATGTCTAGGAATTATTTTGCGTTAGTTCTATGGTTTATAGTTTATAGAAGAAATTAGGCCAGATGGGCCCTTTTGGCTTTAGAATATAGGAACATCATTCACCCCCCCACAAGCTCCACATTCCACCCTCCTAATCCCCTTTATTTCAAGGGCTCTCTGCAATGTGTCCCACCCCCTTGCTTATGCCTGAGGTTTTGTGTTGCCCCAATTTCTCTGTCTCCCTTAGTAGAGTCCCCCATTCTTCTCCTTATATCAAGGGGTTGTACGCATACCCTCATTACCCCTACACCATTATTCAGCTTTCTGTGAGAGTGATAAATAATTCAGGGTGCCAACATATGAAACTCTGTTGGGAGTGGAGAAATTATTATGCTGGAAAACATTAATTGCTGCAATCAAGCTGTTCTTTGAGCTAAACAATTGCAACGCGCCTGAATCCTTGGTTGTGCTAATCAGAGGGCAGGAGTCAGTGCATCCACCGCTTGTTTTTTCCGCTTTCAGTTTTCCAATTTTCCCCCACGTTAATGGGATTTTTCTGAACATTGATACTTTGAACAAGTCCCTGAACATTTGGAATTGGGTCAACTGTGGCGCTCAAAACTCATCGCCTTACAACTACCGGGGAGAGCCCTTACGTTATTCCTTAATAACAATAAGCTTTAAAGCTTGGAGATAGAAGATCCATCTTTGGGCTGGTGCCTGGGAATAGGAGCAGTGGGCACACCCCTGGCTAGGTGCGGGGGGTGGAGGCGGGTGCATCCCTCGCTCCACCTATGGGGTATGAAAGGCTCTGCCTCACGTTGCAGGGCAGAAGAAACTGAAAGACGCGCGCAGCAGGTGGGGCGGGGTTTAGGTCGGTGGTTGCGCCCGGCGCAGACTCCCGAGCCCCAGCTGGCCGCAGCCTTCCTTGTGCTGCGCGTGCGTGGCGCGGCACCGTCCTCGGCCCGCCTTCTACTGGAGGGCGGGGGAAGTACCCACCACCCTGGTGCGCAAGCGCGGCGGCGGGGGGGGCTAGATTCACGCGGTCGCGTCCGTCGCGTGCGCTGCGCTCTCCTCGCGGCGAACGCTGCTGCGGGGGGGAGGGTTGCGCGGAGCGAGAGAGACTCTCGAGCCCTTGTTACGCGCCGCCGGAATTGCGATGAGTTCTGAGCGCCCCTTCTGAGCGGGGGCGGGGCGGGGGTGAGAGCGAGGCTCGGCCCGACCCGACCCGACCGTAGCGGCGCGCTCGCACTGAAGCCGAGCGGGCCCCGGCCCCGGCGATGTTCGTGGCGCGCAGCATCGCGGCCGATCACCGCGACCTCATCCACGATGTCTCCTTCGACTTCCACGGGCGGCGCATGGCGACCTGCTCCAGCGACCAGAGCGTCAAGGTGCGCCGCGCCCATCGCCCCGCGCCAGCCGCTGAGTCCCGGGGGCGGGGGAGGGGTGCGATAGCTGCGTCCCTCAGTGGGGGGGCGGCTCAGAGCCCCGGCTGTCCACGGGGGCTGGGTCGAGCCTGTCGCCCAGCCTGACCCATGTGCCCGGCACCTCTGCGGTGCTAGGCCCAGCCCCAGCCGTGCCGTGAGAGCTGGCCCGTCCCGTCCCGTCCCGTCCCGTCCCCCCTGGTGTGCAGCGCAGAGGGGTCCCCACCACCCACTGGGTCGGGTCGCCTCGCCACGCGCGTCCCCTCTGCGGCGGGGAGATCATCTGCGCCGCCCGGAGCCCTGGTCTGGTCTGGGCCGGGCCTGCTCGCCAGCCCCGCGAGGGCCCTAGTGTTTTGTTCACCTCCTGGCAGCCCCCTCAGTGCGGGGAGGGGAGCCAGGTTTAACCTCTGCCACGTGTGTCTGGGACCAACTGCAACTAGTGACCCAAGGGAGCAAGTGCGGGGGAGTCGGTGGGCAAAAGAAACGTACTGTCTGAGCACCTCCTGTCAAGGGCTGGGTTGGTACCAGGGCAATGGGGAGGAAGCCACAGCGAGGAGGGTCCGAGTTTTGTTATAGTTAATAATTAAAGGTAGGAATTAACACATTAAAGCTGAGCAATCACACACAAGTCAAGACATTCCAAAGACTCATGGTTCTCCTGCTGGACAGGTTTAACTGTGGTGCAATATGATGCTGTATTGTACTCATCTGTTTTGTACCTTGTCTTAAACATGTTATGGTACCTGTTGTTACCTGCATACCATAAAATGTAACACTATAAAAAAGAGTAAACTTTGCAGGGAAAAAAATAGAAAATATTCCGCATGTTCTGTATATTTATTGTGTTGGTTGCTTTTGTAACCTTCAACTTTTGGGATTTCCTGACTTGCAAATACAAGACTTTTCAGGCTTTCTTTTATAGAGCCAACATTAACATATTGCATTTAATTTTTTTGCTTTTTTAAAGAAAAGAAAATGTTAACAGAGAGGTTCCGCTAGAGGATTGGTGTGACAATAAACTTAACTTTCTATAGTGTTTGAAAGATTAATACCGCTATGCGACTTAAAATTAAGTTGGGGTGACATGAAATGAGTTAAATGTTCTGTCATATATTCTCAAACAGGTACTTTTATAATTCACAGAATTTCAAAAATACTCAACTCTTTACTTTACTTTCTTTTTCCTCCCTTAGTGAGGACTAAAATTATGGCACATAGGAAATGTATAGTATTAGTTGTTTTTAAGTTACGTGAAGCTAACGAAAGGCGGGGCAAAGTCTAGAAGTCATATGCTTTTGCTGCTTTCCTGTAACTCAAAAATAATTGGACCAATTTACCTGAAATTTAAAAAACCAAACAACCTTTGATCTAAGAACAAGCTTGTAAAACTTCTGCCTGAAGCTAGAGTGCTTGAGAAAGTTATGGGTGATTATTAAAAGGGGGAAATGTTTAGAATAAAAGATTTAGCTCTCTGTGTTAACACTATTAATTTCCATTTATAATAGTATAATTTTACAGAGAACCTTGAAAAGATTTATATTCCTTATACCTCACAGTGGTCTTGTAAGATACGTATTGGTTATTTTTTAGTCCTGTCTATTTGACAAATAGAGTACAAATCTAGGAAATTGATTACAACATGGTTGTGCCCTAAACTGCTTACAACCAGGGTTGCATCAGAGGGCCATAAAGTGGGGCCTGGAGGCAACATGATTTATGTAAGATTACACAGTGAATGAGAGGGAGAGCCAGGAATAGATTCCTGGTCCAGGGTACTAATTTTTCTGCTCTAATGAGTAACTACCTCCATGGCTTATTTGAAAACACAGTAAAGGGTGGGTAAGGATTACCTCCAATTTTTTGCATGTGGGGTAACTGAGGCAAAGAGAGGTTGTCGTGTCCAAGATCATACTCAAGTTAGAGGAGATGGGGAGTAAGAGACTTAGCCTTCAGCTTCATGTTCCATTTAGACTGCAGTTGCCCACAAAAGATGGGGGGCGTTAGTTTAAGAGTCTGTTTAGAACATATTCATTAGCATTGCCCTATTTTTATTTATGATCTCTGTATTAAATTTTGAAACTCTTGAAGCGAGACTTTGAGATTTTGACTGTATATTACTGACATAACACCAGTGCATTGTGACAACAAGAACTAATGCCCATGTTTGCAAATAACAGTTGCATTAAAGTTTTTATTTTAAAAGTACTTATTTAATATTTAATTGTTTAAAAAACATGACTACATAAGAGTTGAAAAATTCTTATGCACATAAACCATGTTAAGCTACAACTTTCAGCCACTGGTTTGGGAATGCTGAGATTTTACTATTTTAAAGTTTCATTTCCAGTTAAGCAGTTATTTTACTGCTTGGACATAATGGAACAGTCTGGATTTCTTTTGCACAAAGTAGCCTTACAGTAGTATCCTTTAAAATATCATTTACACAACTTTAGGCAGTCATAATTTCACATCTTAGTTATTATAAACTTTTACCTTGAAGGTAACTAGTGTGAGAGAATTACAGGGTATGAAACTAAGATTTTTTGGAGTTCTCAAGCTGTTCTCAGAGGAAGATAAAGGGAGCAGAATGTGTCCCTTTACTAATAAATTATTTTATACAAAAAGAAATAAGGCTTACATTTTGCAAATGGCTCGCATGAGCAGACCCTGCATCTATGTGGAGGCAGTTGCAGAATTGGGGTTTGTGTGTGCAGGAATGGGCATAGTTTTTATGAGGAAAGATTATTATACGGTATATATGGATTGTACCTGATGTATGCAAGGACTAACTTGTAAATTTTGCTGACCTTCCATTTCTTGCAGGAAGTAAAAGCTTAGATTGGCAAAGTATATGATTGCATTTTGGTTTTTTTATAGGTTTGGGACAAAAGTGAAAATGGGGATTGGCATTGTACTGCCAGCTGGAAGGTAAAGATTATCGTTACAGTATAACTATGAATTGTTGCGCCAGGGACTCCCTAGTATTTTGTCAATGAATAATTTTACTGAAGTAAATGCTGGTTTATATAGTTTTGCACAATAAAAACTCCGTGATTATCATTCTACTAATCTGCAGATCCAATTATTCTCATTTTAAAAAGGCCATCAGTCTCACCCCACTTCTCAAAGTTGAAAAAGCAGAGGCTGTAATGAGATCTTATAGTATAGACTTCATTACATTTGCAGATATGTTCAGTAAATGAACAATAACTTCAGTAACCAGAACAGGCAAAATACAGTAGAGGTTTGGTTAACTGTTGCTCAGACTTCGCAGTGTATCACTGGGACTATTTTCTAATCTCATTTTGGTTGTGAAAATGAAAGTGGAAAAAAGTAATTTCATCAGCTGTTCTAGGGTACGACTTTCTGTAATTTTTCTGAGAAGAGCGTCTCATTGAGGCCAATCTGCATAGTTCCACAAGAGGACTGAGGTGTTCAACTTTTGAGTTGTACTGCAGTTTGTATAATACGGATTAGTGTACTGAAATCTTGTAATCCTGTAGTTGGAAATCTAGGTGAAGCTTTTGGGGTCCTTTTTCCTCTAAGAAAAGAAGTAGGCAGCCAGAGAGACTTGAAAAAGGAGCAGCAGGCGGGAATAAGTTGTATTCAGTATGGACTTTGGAGAAGCACCCAGAAAGCCAGAGATGATGGCAGCAGCATATAGCAGTTTAAAATATAGCTTTAATTTCTATGTCAAGAAATATTGTTTAACTTCCTAACCACTTCTCCAGATTTAGGGGTACAATAGTGATCCCTAAAGTTGAGAAATAAAACCATATATTTTATTGGTTAACTTATAGTAGTTGGTCTTTCCATTGATTATGGAAAATTTGAACATGGTTTTCAATATGTAATATAACTCATGTGGAATTTGGAGCCATATAAGTCAGGATTCACTTCAAAGAAGTACTCTAAAAGCCTTTTAGATTTACTTTTTGTTTTTACAGCTGTAATTCCTTACCTCCCTAGAAAACTTGATACTACTGAAAAACAAGATGTTAACTTTAAATTTTCAATGATTCCAAGTGATGTACACCTTCTGCAGAAGCACTTTTTTTTTTTTTTTTAAACTCCCAGACACATAGTGGATCTGTGTGGCGTGTGACATGGGCTCATCCTGAATTTGGACAGGTCCTGGCATCCTGCTCTTTTGACAGAACTGCTGTTGTGTGGGAAGAAATAGTGGGAGAGTCGAATGATAAACTTCGGGGGCAGAGTCACTGGGTGAGACTTGAAATGTCATTGTCAGTTTTCACACACACACACTCTGTCTCTCTCGCGTGTGTGCATGCGTGCGCGTGCCTGATCTGTTGATTGTTCAGCATTAAGGACCACAGATTTCAGCTGCTAAAACTCAAGAATTAAATAGAGCACTGAACTTGACTAAATTAGAAATTGTTCTAAACTGCAAGTTATTGTAATTTGGGAGTTTTTCCTCTTTTCTTCGCCTCATCTTTTCTTCCCAAATAGAGCTAAAGAGAGTGCCCTTTTCCATTGAGCTTTTCTGTTAATATAGAATAATAACCAAAAAAAAAAAAAAAAAAAAGACAGTCATCTATTTGACAATTGCCCTTATTAATTTAGGATTTCTTCTCATATACAATATGTGCACTGTGTAGGCTGGTTTTAAATGACTGGCATGGTTTTCAGCAAGCAACCTGACCAATAGATGTCACTATTAAGAAATGTTTCCTACCATCAAGCTAAAATGTTTCCTTTTTTCAACTTCATTATAGAGTGGTGGCTGCAGCTCTAAATTTGCAACTGATTTTATATTATAACTTTAACTGTGGTATTCCCCCTTTCTGCTCAAAAAAATTTATCCACAGAAGAAAACATGTTTACCTCAAAATTGATGTGTTCTGTGCAGCACATTAGACCCTTCCGATGCAGGGGGAATCCCAGAATTATACAGGACTGCTCCCAAGTACTCACCACACCAAGTACAGCATATAATAAGTATGGTATCCTTTTTTTAGTTTGATATTCAGCTTATTTTAGGCTGCTACAACATTTCATGTGCTACCGAATTTTGTATTGAAAATGTATAATTACACTAAATACAATGGGTGGGTGAAAAGTTGAAGGTTTGACTTCTGTGCAGGGAATAGTTAAGACTTATGCCATCCAAAAGCAGGTGTGGAAGCTGATTTTTGTTGTTGTTGCCCAGGAGACAGGGTTTTGGTACAGGTGAGGAAATGTATCTCTGTGCACGTACGCTCTCTCTCTTGCTTTTTTGGCAGGAGGAGTGGAAGGGATTGAAATTCCTCATCCCAATAAACCTTGACAAATTATCTGCCCCACTGCAGCCATCCCAATATCTGAAACTATCTCCAAGAACAAAGTAGTATATTATCTTAATGTTTCTGCTAAAATGATAAACAGTAAAATAGTAAACAATATTGATATTTGAAAACATCATCGTTAGGCCTCACAGTCAACATCTCTGTTTATGTGAACAGAGCATTTCACATCTCCCAGACATATAGTTTCAAGCTGTTTGCAAATTTAGGCAGATATACTAATCTGAATATAGTTTCATGTTTTGAAGATTGTTTCCAAACTTAGAGCTTGACACTATTGGCTGGTCTACATACACAGTTTATGCACTGATTTAACTATCTGGTTAGAAACTGATTTTGGTAAACTTACCTAAGCGAGCTATATAAATATTAACACTTTTATATGGATATAACTGTGCCCACAGTAGATTGGACTAATTTAAGTGTTTCTTAACCAGTATAGTTCAATTGGCGCTGAAAGTACCTGTCGGCAAGCCCTTAGGGATTTTTTTAGATGAAACTCTAGACCAAGGACTCTAGTATGTGACAATTTATATAGCTACATAATTGCATCATTAACTGGTGAATATATAATTGTTGAAAACTCTCAAATGTTTTTTTCTTTAATGATTATTGCATTTACTTTCAGGTAAAAAGGACCACTCTGGTAGACAGTAGGACATCTGTTACAGATGTGAAGTTTGCTCCCAAGCATATGGGTCTTATGTTAGCAACCTGTTCAGCAGATGGAGTAGTGAGGATATATGAAGCTCCAGATGTTATGAATCTCAGTCAGTGGTCACTGCAGCATGAAATCTCATGTAAACTAAGCTGCAGTTGCATTTCTTGGAATCCATCAAGGTAAGTTATACACTATTACTTAAACAGGTTTAAAGAGTGAATGGAAGAAAAGTCCAAAGATTAGTTCATCTAAAACTTATTAATGCAGTAAAAATGCAAAATATTTTTTCAGGTCTAGAAGAAAACTTAAATACTAAAGACTTTGACCTAGTTTGGTTGGATCAAATCATGTATCCAAGAGTTTGAGACTGAATAATAATTGGAAGGGTGGAGGAGGAGCTTGCCTAACTGTTTCATATAAAGGATTCTTGAGACCTTTCTTTGAGAAGCTCTTCTCCATTGTTTTCAGCAAGCCTTTGATATTTAACAGGGGGAATCTCTGGTCTTCAGAGAAGTGTCTTTTCTTTGTTTCATGAAGCACCATTCAGAATTGCCTGAGATAGAGGGTTAAATATTGCCATTTTCTTTCTCTCACTTGTATTCTTCAGGAAAATGTTCAGAGCTTGCCCAAGTCACTGAACATTGAGGCCAGACTGATGTCACTGCTAAAGCAGTAATACACGCTAAACAGGGAACATCAGGCACCTGCCACCACAGCTTTTGGGGAGGAGAAGGGAGAGTTTGAAAGAAAGATGGTTTGGGTTCACTCCGTAAGCCCTGCATGGCCCCAGTAGCCTATTTACTGCTAGTGGCACCTCATGGGGAAGCGCGCCTCCATCTTTTGGGCAGGAATGGAGTGAGAGACGGATGGTCCCTACCAGGCTACCCCTAGATTCAGCACTGATACCAGTCCCTTGTCTGGGCAAAAGCACAGGGGACAAGAGTTCCCCCAACACCAGAGATTGGGGTGGAGGGAGACAAGATGGGGCTGTGCTTTGGATTTTTCACTCCTAGACCTGGCAACCCACCTTTCCTTTTGGGAAAATAGCCTTCTCCTGAGCCAGCTAATGTATCAGCTGTGTAGCTCACATAGTAGTAATCTGTGCTTCAGTACTGAAAGTTCAGGTTCAAACACCTGATTCATTATGTGAGATGGAAGGTGTTAAAAGTTCCATATAGTTTATTTTACTTTTTACTTCATTTAAAAACAAACCAATTCAAAACCCTAATAACTACTAAAAAAGTAGTTAAAAATATTATGTAGGTTGCGAACCTAAAATACAAGTTAGCAAATGGCCAGTTTATGATTACAACTCTAATTTTATCTCTTTGTGTATGCATTGAATGATAGTCTTCAGTTACATGCTGCTTTTTCCACAGGGCTCCAGCCTCATTCAGTGAGGAGGATGGACATTCTAGGGGACAGAATTATGGTTGCACAGGCAGTTGAAATTCTGCCATTTCTTAACTTTTGAGTGCTTGACTTGGCAATTTAATTAATATTTTTAAATTTTTAATCTGTAATACTTAAAATAGCTTACACTGCATTGCATAAAGTAGTTATTTGTAAATGTAATAGTATTTTTTTTTCACTTGTAGTTCACGTGCTCATTCTCCAATGATAGCTGTAGGAAGTGATGACAATAGTCCAAATATACTGGCTAAGGTTCAGATTTATGAATACAATGAAAACACCAGGTAAACTAAGGAATTAACAAATATAATCTTTGTAATGGGGTTAGAATGGCTATTTGCCGGTTCATAACAATATGGTGGTTAAATAACTTTTACTATTGTGCATGGATAGAAGTACAAAATATACTTTTGAGTAATAAAACATGTACATTGTTAGAAGGTTGAAATGGGATCTTAAATACTGCCCCATTGTAGTTGCTGCATGTATTCTGTTCATGGAATGGGTAGAAGGAAAGGTTAATATAGTCAAAAGTGCACTTGAATACCATTTTTTAAACGTTAATATGAACGATATTACACCATTACCTTTTAAAAAATGTATTTAAATGTAAACTCTTTTCAGAGATGATGATAGAAAGTCCTGTGAATCATCAGCATTCTGTAAAATTAAGAAAATATTAGATTTGTAAAATTAGGCTCTCAAGTAAGAGAATGCACAGATGTGCATGTGAAACTTTAATTTTATGATAAACTATTTAATCACATGATTACTTACTAGAATTCTTGCCTTATTCAGTGTGCCTGTTGAATAGTGCAGGAGGCAGGAGAATCCTGAGGATTCATGCCTCATTCTGGGCCAGACTCTGTCTGCAATTACAATAGAGCAAACCTCATATAATTTACTCTGGTAAAGCAGAATTGGGCTCTAGTATACTAGATGCTCATTATATAGCAAATGAGGCAGACAGAAGTCTGTTGCTGAATACAGAAGATTATAGTAATTAAAATACATTAATTTGTAACTAAAACAATAATTACATTATTTTTAATTTATATTTGATTGCTCAGCCCTTATCAGTTCAGTAATTCCCTCTGCCTACTCCATCTTGTTTGCATAATTGGCTGTCAAATGAATTTTTATCAAACGACTAACCTGTCTGTTGCTCTTCAGGAAGTATGCAAAAGCAGAAACTCTTATGACAGTCACTGATCCTGTACATGATATTGCATTTGCTCCAAACTTGGGAAGATCCTTCCATATTTTAGCTGTAGCGACCAAAGATGTACGAATTTTCACACTGAAACCTGTAAGGTGAGCTTTTGAAGCAGATTTCATAACACGAAGACATATAGTTGTGTAGTGTTACGCTAATATGCTCTGGAGACCAAACAAAACATTATCAGTACTTAATACTTCAATAAGCCTATCCAGAAAGAGTTGCTCTTAGCAGTCTATTAAAGGCAACCAATGAACTAGCACAACTACATTATTTTTAACATAATTTGCTATTATTTGTCTAAGGAAAATATTGTCACAGACCTTCTTGGAAAACATAGAATGTCTTTGTTGTCACACATTTAAGATAATTTGTATTTTCTTTGGTCAGAATTAGTAATGTGTGTTGTCTTAAAGTACAGATGGATGCAGAATTTTACCCACTTCTTGTTTTCTAAACAGAAAAGAATTGACTTCTTCTGGAGGACTAACAAAATTTGAAATTCAGATAGTTGCTCAGTTTGATAATCACAATTCCCAGGTCTGGCGAGTGAGCTGGAACATTACTGGCACAGTTCTTGCATCATCTGGTGATGATGGTTGTGTTAGGCTATGGAAAGGTAAGAGTTTTGTGGGGCACACATTTCAGCTTTTTTAGATTGCTTTGTCAAATGCTGAAAGATTAAAGATTGACCTGTACTTATGGGAACATTTAATCGTTTCCTGGAATGCAAGTTCCTTTGAATTGGTTTGTGGACTGAAAGACTTACTATTGCTGCATGCATTTGGAAAAGAAAATAACATCTTTCATTTGCTGTACCTCACGGGGCACTTGCTTTGTTTGATTTAAACACGGTAATAGTCTACAGAACATGTCCTCTGAATTGATCAACTTTTTATCTCATGAACATGTCCATTGCAGTCAGGAATAAATGTGAGATGTATACAAAACTTTAGAATATGAATGTTACAATTTCTGTTGCTGTCTTTGCCTACTGGTAGAAGAGTGAAAAATCTGCATTTCCCAGATCATGTTCAGGGAACAATACAGATACGTTTCTAGTGTAGATGTACTGTGAGTAAGTCGACCTATATTAGGTCAACTTACAGCCACCCATGTTTACACTACCCTCCTGGGGTCGGTGGGTTGCATCCTCACCAGGAGCATTTCCACTGACCTTAAGAGCGGCAGTGTGGGGAGCTGAGAGCCTAGTCTCTCACTGCTGGCAGCTGCCCCATAGGCCTTGGCTCCCCGCGGGCTGCCCCTCCCCCTTCTGCCACCCCTTCCCGCTCCCCTGCGGGGAGTGGAAGAAGCTCCCGTAGCTTCTCCCCTCCCCATTCCCTGCAGGGCAGTGGGAAGTTGCCTGGGGCTTCTTACCCTGGGGAGCAGGGTCCAGCTGCCCTGGCTTCTCAGCATCCCCACTGCCCACTCCCTGTTGGGAGGCCTTGTCAATTTCATGCCGTTGAAATTGACATGGCTACCCTGCTTCAGGTGGGGAGTGAGTAGAGTGGGGCCGGTGGGGCTTTTCCCCCTTCTGGGGGGAGGGTGTCCAAAGATGCTCAGCTCTCCAGGAATGAGAGGGCAGCTGGCCTCTAGCTTCCTGGCTTTCTTGTCAATTTCATGGCAAGAGCTGACAAGACAGTTGATAAAAGGGACACCTGTCTACATAGACACTGCATTGCTCCAACTACACTGACATAAGCAGTATGCCTCTCAAGAAGGTGGAGTTATTATGTTTGTGTAGTAGGGCACTCACTTTGGCAGGAGGAAGGCTGTAGTGTAGACGCTGACATAATTAGGTTGACATAATCTGGCTGTCTTAGGTCGACCTAACTGTATAGTGTAGACCAGCCCTTAATCTTCAAAGTGTTCAGCTAGTACTTTTTAATGTTACTAAGATTTTTGTATGTAATTGCTTCCAGGAAGGTAAACTTTTAACACTTGTGTTTTACTGATGTACTGAAAGTAAAGTTTTCAAGCTTAATAATAAAGAGGAAATGGCAAACAATAGATGTAACAGGAAAAATCAGTAACAATTTCCATTAGTCACTGTCTTCCACTTTGTCTGTCATGGACCCAGTAATGTAGAGGCAAGCACTCCGTTCCTGTGAATGGTCACCGAACAGAGCTTAAATGTGAGATAAAATGGTGGGTGGGAAAAGAATGTCAAACTGTTAAAGAGCTAGATCCTCATTTGTCTTAAATTGACATAGCTCCTTTGGCACTTAATTGACTTACACCAGCTGAGAATCTGTCCAAAACATTGTAACCTGATAAAATGTTCTTGGGGGTTAGGGATGGAAATAAAAACTAATCCTTTCTGATAATTTTGCAGCTAATTACATGGACAACTGGAAGTGCACTGGTATACTGAAAGGTAACGGGAGTCCAGTCAATGGTAGTTCTCAGCAGGGAATGTTTAATGCTTCTATAGGTTCAGCCACTACAAGCCTACAGAATTCATTAAATGGATCAGCTGCTGGCAGGTAGGCTAACTTACACATGAATTCCTAGAATTTTTGAATACGCTATCTTCTGTGAACCTACTTCACTAGTTTCACTCAATTCTGATGTGTCTATGGTTTTTAGGTATGGTAATAATACTTAGGTTTGTTGTTATTGCACTAGTGGTTTTTCCTGTTATACTAAAATTTAGAGAGGTGCTTACTAAATTCTTTAATTTTGCATTTGTAAGGTGATCATAGATTCCAGCATATAAGCAGGTAACCTTATCGGGGCCCTGTGTACTCTGCAGCACAATGGAACCAAATTCCACAACAGAAATTTCCAAATTCTATGGGAGTATTTTATACTATCACTGTGAAATATCCTTCATTTCCATTCTTATGCAAATGCAATTGTGGTTCATGGTTCAAAATACTCATACACATAAAATTCAGTGATTATTTTTATGGCAATTATTTTTGAGGATGGGTATCTTTCCTATGCTCTCCAGGTGGCCTGGCTCCACATCTCAAGCCTTGGCTCCCACGATGTTGTTCAGGAGGCCCAGCACAGAAGCTCCTTCCCTTGTGTGTACTAGGGAAGGGGGAAGCTTGTAGCAGCTTCAGTGGGTTTATCTCTTTGATTTCCCAAGTGTAGGCTGCTGCTCTGCTATCCTGGCAGCGAAGCTGGCCAGTCTTTACTTCTGGCGGCTCCTTCTCTTGGCTGTAAGCTGAACTCCAATTTTGGCCCTCAGTGGAACAGTGCAGGGATCATGCACTATAATCTAATTAACGTTCCTTTGTGGGGGAAACTAGAGAGCTAAGAGGCAGCTGCAGACCAAGTCCCAGGAGGACAGGAAGACAAGTCATCTGCTTGCAGGAAAAAGGCTGAATTTTACAACTGTGGAATTGTAGACTCCACAAGGCCCTGACTGTGATGAATGGGACAGTTTACCCCTCTTAAAGCAATTGTTTCAGGCTCCTTACAGCCTTAGGCAGCCACAATTGCATTGGTGTATGTTTTCAGGGTTATTGCCACAATTCTAAGGACTAAAAACGTACTTTAAAAGGGGGAGGAGGGAAGAAACATAAGATTCTTGTTCACAGTTCTATAGCAAGGGGTGAATTCCACTGTGAAGTCTACGGCCATGGAATTCTCAATATACTGGGTCCTGTCCTTTATGATAGTCTTATTGTGTGAGAAAGTATTTAATTACCTATATTGCTTTGTGACTACATTGGCTTGAAAGTTAGTGTAAACATCATATCTATAATGTTCATTAGTGGATTTTAAGATTAATAAAAACAAAACATATATTGACGATTGACCAGATTGGATTGGACCAGCATTAGATTGCTTTTAGGCTGTCTGTAGTCCATGAATTTCAATGCATTATAGTTTAGCTGCTTCTTAGCAGCTTAAATGTATAGTAAGATTTCAATCTTCTGAAAATCGTATTTATCAGAATAAGTACATCATACTATTTATGCTCTCCAAACTGGGTTAGTGATCAAAATAGTTTTGGAATGATTGAATCATGAAAATAAATTACTAGAAAACCCCTACTCAGTAGTGCTGTGTTCTTACTGTGCTGATAACCACGTGTCTAGATTTGTGATGCATTTTCCCTTCTCCATTTGTATTATGTCCTTTTTAACAGAAAGCAGAGCTGATATCAACCTAACTGGAGTAACTTTGCTGTTTTGCTGCTTGTTGCATGCACACAGGAATGGAAAGAGAACTCCTTTTTCCCCTCCCCAACGCCGTTTGACCTCTCCCAAGACACCAGCAGCCTGATAACTACTAAACGCAATTCAAAAGGCCTTTTTAAAAATACACTGTATACCTTTTTGTACTAACCATTGCAGTTTGACACTGTTGGAACTTCTGAAAGAGGGATAATTGGAGAGGCTTCTTATTGAGACAAATTTCCACCAAAACAGTTCATTTTTCCCCCCCCTTGGAAAGCTCATGAAACTAAAGGACTAGTTTATGGGTTAAGAGGATTGTTGTTCTCCTTAGCTGGAGTGGGAGGAGGGAAAAGACTGATTAATAACCATTAAAGTCAGTTCATTTTCATTAACATTGTTTTGAGTATTGATTTGTTTTATATTTTGTAGTGTTCAAATATATAATTGATTCTTAAACATCACAACTTTGTACTAGCTTTGTAATATACTGAAACTGTTAGTCTTAAAGGAATAAGAACAGTATGATTTGACAACTGTACATATAATAGCTTAATTTAGTGTGGTGTTGCTTCATTTATAAATTAGAATTACTTCAAAGAAATGTTTTGTAATTACTGTCATACTTTCCTTATGCTCACTAAAAACACTTTTTTTCTGATATGTGCTTGTATGTTCCTATTGTGTGATTCCATGGAGTAATTATGATTCTCACTGAGTACAACATTCTGAAAGTTACAGTAATTTAGAAAACACCTAAATTCAGATCAATGTGCATCTTTAAATGTGGATTGTCCCAGGATTTTATTAATTATGTGGCCATTCCATACTGTAAATATTCTAAGTGTAAAAAACAAGACAGATAATGTCTACAGATATTTTAGTAGTTATATTAATGCATAAATATTACGGGTAAGTCATAATAGAAATTGGCAGAAGAATGATAGGAAATGGCATTTTCTGAGCATTGTGTTTATAAGAAATCTTAAGCTTGTTCTGAGGTTTCTGCAGAAATATGTAAATACATACAAGGATTGTATTTAATTGAAAATAGTAGTCCTTCTTTGTAAATGCATATTGTGAAATCTTAAGTATTGTAAAAACAATCTCACATTTTTACATCTGTTCTAGAAACTTGCAGTAATATTGATCTGAATTGGATACAAATGCACCATATGTACTTGCATAATCTTAATGTATGCCTGCTGTTGCAAAGGAAACATTATTAGATTCAGTTAATAAGTTGCATGAATTCTAGGAGACAGTGTGCATCAAAGATGCTGATACCTGTGGTAAAAAATCCTTTTAATTTACAAAGTAACTTATTTCTTTGTAAAATGCATATTAGGAATATATTTACAATATTCTTTTTTAATGAGGCTTTCAGTGGAAAAGTTTACTTTTTTTCTTTAAAGAACAGTTTCCTGACTTGTTCAATCAATCTTGTTTTGAATTAGGGTCTTGATTTCTGCTGTTACGTTTCATTGGTTTTGGCATGGATATACTAAAGCTTTTTTTTTTTTTCCAGCATGACTTTTCTCCCCTTTGGTTCTCCTTGTATTTACTACTTTTCTCTTTTTCTTCTGTTTCTTTTTTTGTTTTGTTTTTTGTTTTGGTGTTTTGTTCCTGTCTTAATTGTTTCAGGTATTTCTTTCCCCCTCTGGATTCCCCACGGGCTGGATCAAGATGGTCCAGTTATGCCCAGCTCCTACCTCCTCCTCCTCTGATAGAGCACTCTTGCGATGCTGACACTGCCAACCTCCAGTATCCTCACCCAAGCAGACGATATATCTCTCAGCCTCTTAACCTTTTACCTGAGAATGAAGGGGTTTAACATACATATTTAAAATAAACTCTAAAGGGCCTTATTCAGATGCTTGTAAATGCTTTGATTGCTGGCTGCTTTCATTTTTCAGTTTTCCTCAAAAATTTTTTCAAAATTCAGGGGCTTTCTTGCATGTTTGTCAAACCACAGTAGTTAGAACCTACTGTTCGTGCTTGTGCATCAAAGGAATATTAGCTCCATTGTTCGGTACCCTTTGATGAACTATGACAACACACAAGCAGCATTAACTGAGCTATATAGAGTAGCTGACTACAAAGTGCCTATCTGATAGTTGTTTTTTATTTGTACTCTGTTTGTTGTGGTCTTGAGTTTCTTATGTTGTACGGTATATCACATTGATAAATGTGAAATGTATCATCAAAAGTTCAACATGCATTCAAGAAACTGTTCTAGAACTCTAAAGGATAGTTGGAATTGACATCTAAAATAAAAGAAAATATTTGTGTATGTACTACAGCAGCCCTGTAATTAGGAGTGTTGGTCACTTTTTCCACTTCATTGTGTAAAATAAACTATTTTAATTTTATAATAATCAGGTAGGTTAATGAAACTTATTTTAAAAGGTTTGTATTAGTTTGTTCTTTTTTCATCAAAAGGAATACTTTTAATATGATAGAGCATTTTGGAAGCAAATGTCCAATCTAACACTTAATTCACCCACGTATACCCCACTTTAAGCAATGTTTTCTTCAGAAGGCTTAAAACTGACTGTTGTTTCCTTTAAATACTTTTTAGCAAGCTTTGGCTGTTAGTATGTAAGGCATACAACAGCTGGCTGGTTGTGATCTCCTGCAGTTGAATGATCATCAAAAAACTTGTCTGGTACACTTTACTACTTTCAGTTCTTTATATATAAGGCAGTAAATTTTTTTTCTTATTTTTAAATTAGAAATTCAGGTTTTGTGTGAAATTACGTCAAAAGGGGCCCAACATGTGAAAGATAAGGAAATGAGAGGAGAACTTTTTTAACATACATTTAACACGTGGGATAAGCATTTTACATAATGGATGTTTTAAAGATTCAATGGTTCCTGCCTTTTCAGTTGCGGTGTGAGGCACTGATAGAAGTCCTCAGAGACGGCATTGTGTTCATGAGCCAAAAGCAGGGAAGCTCATAGTTTACATTCCCAATATCTAAGATTTGAAAAGAAAAGAAAAGGAAAATAATTTAGGTCTTTGACATAAAGTACCAAAAATGGCCCAGGCCCCGTTGCTCAAAAATCATTAACAGGTCATCTTTAAGACTTCAGAAATTTTGCCATTCTAACCCTTGTTTTAACATATTACAAATTTACTCAACCTTCATCTTTTGGACTGAAATTTCCTGAGAGTTTGTGAACACTCAAGCATGTGCTTTAACATTGTTTGTCTGAAGTGAATGGAAATATTCACACTCTTCTCCCATTTGTAAAGTTAATCCTGTGCAGAATTGAGAATTGCTGCAGGAAGTTGACTGTTTTAAGTTATAGCGCCCATTCCCTGTCTTCGAGCATTAAAGGGGGGGGGAAGGTTTGTGCAGTCTACAGTTGGAAAAAAACAAACCATTTTTCACTAACCCCTACTTTGTGCACATCCTCACGGTAATTGAAAGATCTGAATGTCAGAGTTTAAAATTTTGGTATGCAAGTTTGCTTTTATGAATACATCCCTAACTGATTATTTTTAAAATGAGGTATGAACATTTGAAAATGCAAGACTAAAAATGTGCATTAGAAAATATTACCTATACAGTAAAAGTATGATGTGTATGCACAGGTGCTTGTGCAACTACTTGGTGCCATGATTTTACAAGCTCAGGTGCTGAAGCAACAGATTATTTTTTTGGAATTTTTTTTTCCTACACAAACTAATGCTGAATCACTATAGTGAAAGAGTGTATCCACTAAGATTTGCACAACTCTGGACATTTTTTTTAAGGCTTGGGGTAACAGAAGCGGAAGGAACAGGAACTATTTGCTGGGAAGGAGTCTGGGCATGAACCTGGTGGGTGGTGGTGTGTGGGTGGGAGAAGTAGGGAACAGGCTTGTGGATTTTTTTGAAGTGGGATAGAGGGATGGTTGGGAAGCATCTCCCATGCACACCCTGACTGACCCTAGCCTCTCATTTAGTCAGGCACATCTCCCCAAATCCCTGTATCCCAACTCAGCCACCTCTCCCTCCATTCCCCCCCACTCCCATTCAGCAGCTGGCTCAATGCTGTCATCCTACTAGCTCCTGGCCCAGTCTGTCGTCCCCCCTCCCCCATAGTCCTGAACCCGAATTGGTGAAGCCCTCAGCTAGCCTGTGTCCCCTACTGTGTTCATCTTCCCCATAGCCCATGCCTCCTCACCTAGTGCTGCGGCCAGCGTGCTGTGAGCAAAGCAGCTTCTTCCTCTCCATGACTGCTCCAGAGATGGCTGTCCTCTGCTGGTGCTATAGCACCCCGTGGTTGATGAAAGCTGTGATTGAGGTGCATCCCAGGCAGCATGTATTTTCTACCGGGGGAGAGGTGAACATGAATTCTGCATGTGCACAGTGGTGCAGAATTCCCCCAGGAATAAATGTTCCTACTGCTGTCAGCATAGTTGGAACCCTCAGCCCTACACAGTGGGAATATAACTATGGCCTGTAGTGTGTAAGAGCAGGAGGGGTGAGTGTGAGTAAAACAGTTGATAGTGGAGACTGTGCTATTCCAAAACAAGTAACTCCCAAGGATGAGCTTTTTTCTCTGTTCTAAATGGTATTTTGCTTGCTCTTCATACATAATGCCTGCAGACACTGCTGCTTCTCGTGTGCATTGCATCTTTTCTTCTCAGGTGCCTTAGTGTTGCTTAATTTTTGAGGAGTTTTGTATTAATTTAGTCCTAAAAATATAATACACAGATTAGTAATCTAATCCATGAAGCACGTTCTGGTGATACACAAAGCTGGCTGCTGAGAGGGTGCTGGTTCTTGTTTTCAGAAAGTGAAAATGGAAGGAGAAGGAAAAAAAGTCGACTAAAAGTAAACAACGAGGTTCACTTTCTCAAAAAACTTAGGATCTAAGACAAAAATAAGTACTTTTGAAATACTATTTTTCTATGTAACTGCTGCAAGTAGCCATACAGATGTTATGTGGTTATAAAGGAGAGACAATGGTAGGGAATGGAAAATGAAACAAAATGTCCATGAAAAAATTGATCTAGTAAGATAACAGTCTGCATTATGAAAAAGTTGTGGAACCACTGAACTCAAAATCTACCTCCCTAACAGCCCTTGGATTTTTATACTAGTATAGATTTTCAACCTGTTCCAGAATGTAAACGCCATTTATAAGAGAAGAAAACTTGGGATTCCTCTTCATTCTAGCCCTCAAGAAAAGAAAGGGGGAGGGTGGATGGGGCACTTCTTTCCCCCACTCCAGTTTTGAAAACACTTGTTCTTGTATTATTGCTGCTTGCTACAGGTTTATGAATGACTGTACAATCATGTTGCCTATTAGGGCTTATCTTCCATAGGCTATATGCTTTAACTACAAAACAAATCATGACAAAAGAGGTGCTCAGAGGAACCTACAAAATTAGAATTCAAAACCTGAGATAAAATTTTCCTTTAAAATATAACTTGAGGAAGAGACAAGTCTTAATCTAAAACAGGCACTAAAGGGAAGACTCCTACTAGCATTTTTTGGTCAAAAAAGAGAACCTGTTGTCTAGTGTGCTTCTAATTCCATTCATCACTTATGTACGGTATCCATTGAACTAGTAGCAATTTTTCATTACCCCAGATATTTTCCTTCAGCGTCAACTGTTTTATTTAGTCATTAGTCCAAAAGTCATCTTATTTTCCTACATAGCTGAGGAAGTACTGCTATTGGGTATCTTCTGTTAACAATACTCACTCCAGTCACACTTTTCCTCAAAAGAAGCTGTACTATTTACAGCTCTACAGCATGTCCCTCTTCTATCCAACGAACAATGTATGTTAGAAATATCTTCTTTAAAAGTCTGGGATGTTTAATATCTGACTTCTGATAGTAATGACAGTTGTATGTGGATACAATAAGGTATTTAAAACATTTATCTCGTATTTTTTTTACTGTCACCTCAAGTTTAATGTTAAATACAAAATAAACCAATGGCAGGTTCACGGCCTCGGGCCAGACATTTATTTGCTTGTTCTCTGCCTACGGTTGAGTTGTGAGAGGAAATGTAGGATTTTTTGCCTTCAGATCAGGTATGCAGGCTAGCCCTTTGCAATGTGTGTTCATTCTGGCTAGCCGGGTGGTTCACACTGTATCTGTGGTATGGGGAAACAGCTACTTCGCCCCAGTGGGTCACTGATGCAGCAGGTGCAGCTAGACAACTCTCGTAATGGATTTAATGAAGAGGAGAAAACGGAGCATGTGGCAGAACAACTGCTGCCAGTTGTACATAGGGCTCTCGGGGAACGCAGAAAGGGCAGAGGCTCTAGCCTGACCTCAGCAGCCTCACACTGCTCGGCGTGAGCCCGTGGGAGGGGGCTGGGCATGCTCCATTCCCCTTGCAGGCAGCGGCTCTCAGCTCTGCACCGCCCTGCACCGCAAGAGGCTCCCAGCGTTGTGTGAAAGTCGGCGGGCCTCAGCCTGAGCCTCAGCTCAAAGTCGCTGTTGCACCAGCGGCCCCCCATCAGCTCCCCCAGGAGAGGGGCTGGGCTGGGGGAGGAGGTTGGTTACGTCACGCTTCTCTCCCCCCCAATCACAAACCTGCCGACTTTTTTTTTTTTAACCTGAGCCGCTCAGCGGCCAATTGCTAGCCCGGTTCCCGCCTTTTTTCCCCCCCGGTTCCTTTGGCCCCGCCCCCGATCCGCTGGTTGGCTGGACGGGCACTGGCAGGCAGCCTCGGCGAGGCGAACGCGCGCGGCCCGAAGGGAAAGAGAGAGAGTCGCAGGGGCTGGTGGGAGCGCGCGCCTTCGGAGGGGGCGGGGCGCCTAGGGGAGCCGACGACTGTGGTTGGTGGAGGGGGTCTATTCTGTCTCGCGCTACGGCCGCGGGCTCCGTGGGTGTTGCGCGCGACGCGCACAAATCCGGCGAGGCGGCGGCCGGCAGCGCCGCTCCGCGCCCTTCTACGCGGGGTCTGGTGAGTGAACGAGCCACTCGAATGCGGCGGCCGCGCGGGGGGAGGAGGAGGGAAGCGAGCGGCGGTTTGAAGTTGTGGCGGTTGGGTGGCCGGGGCTGGTCCGATTTCTGCTCCCTGGAGGGCGGGGGGGCGGTGTCGGGTCCCGGCTGCTGCTGCTTCTCCCTCTCCCAGTAGCGACCACCCAGCCTCGCCGTGGAGACTCCCCGGCCCCAGCCCCACGTGGTGGCGGGGCCGGGCACTCAGGTGTGTGGGGGGCTGGTAGGTGCGGGAGGAGTGCGGGTCGCCCTTTTCCCCACCTCCCCCCCAAGCTCAGGGAGAAGCTGCGCCCAGCACTCCGCGAGCGAGGAGCCGCGGGGAGGCTCAGGAGCTGGAGGCAGGAGAATTCCCCTGACCCGCTCCCCGGGGCCGTCTCTGTGGCTGCGGGCGGCGTGAGGGAGGCTGGAGTCTGTTGTGGGGCTGGCTGGCTGTTTAGTGGGCAAAGTGATGGGTGCAAAACCGGAAAACTGCCCTCACTCCGGAGTGAGCCTGTCCACACGGGGAGCGGTACCGGGGTGAGCCCGCTGGGATGGTAGGGCTATGCAGGTGAGTCCTCGCTCTAGCTGGTCCATATCCCCTATTGCCCCCTTTGAGCCCTCCCGGCTTCGGCTTCAGACAGGCGGGTGGACTGTGTAGCGGGGTTCCGCATTTCTGGGGGGCGTCGTGGACTCTCGCTTCTGATTCGGCAGGGTTAGTTAAGGCGATGCTTTGAATAGTTTCTGTGAGCATCCTTCAGGTCTTGAGCCTGTAGAAACAGAGGAAAAAGCTGTCTGCGCCAAGCAGCTTTACAAGCTAAATACAGGTCAGGCACCTCACAACACAGGGTGAAGGGCTCTAACTAGTAGGAGTTCATATTTCTCACTTTCTCTTTTTTAAAAAAAGCCTTTGTTTTATTGCTCAAAAGGCTTTGAGGAAGAAGTTTAAATGAGTTTGTAGCTCTAATTGGCTGTATCCTTTGCTGACATAATGTGTTGTCTAGGTTGTTTTTTTACCAAATAAACAAACTGAGAGCTGTAATAAGTTACTTATGTGACTTGAATGCAGTTAATTTGCTCTTATTTTCAGAAATTCCTTGATCAGGATGAGTTCTGCTGTCAAAGTCTCTTCTCTGGCACCTGTCAGAGTCTGGTAAATGTACTATCTGTTGCTGTAGGCATTTTGAGATTATCCTACTTAGAAAATACAAGCTGATCTCTTCTTTCCCTCCCATGGTGCTCTGCTTTCCATAGCAGTAAAAATGATGGTTAGTGACTTCTCAGTTAAATTTCAGTGCCTGGTCCAGTGTCAGAATGTGATCCTCTTAGATCAGTGTTTCTCAACCTTTTAAGTAGTAAGTACCCCCCAACTTCTGAAAATTGTAATAAGTACCCCAATACTCAATTTTCCACTCTGAGAAATACAAACTTTTTCCCCATTACCACTGGACGACTGTTTCTTGTAAAGCAGGCGAGTTCTGCAATGTTGTATGGTTGTGGCAGATCACAAAATCCCCTGCTGTTTCTCCCCTCCTTCTTCTTCCTCCATATAGGAACAAAGGTTAACGCTAGCCAATCACTATGGCCTCATGGCAGGGGTCACATGGTTTTCTCCTCACACAGGTGGGAACTTGTGAGGTATGAGCAAGCTCCCCACGGCCATCCCTAGGGGGAGTGTGGGCCTGGGGCAAATCACACTGTGTGGGCCCCTCTTAAGATTTTTACACTGGTAAAATCTGGGGTGCCATAGTTGTCAATTTCAGTGCTCCCCTACAGCAGTGAAATGGACCAGCAAGCCTGCAGGTAGAGCTGAGTTCCAGGACTGGGGAAGCCACTGGGCTCTCCACTTGGCTTTCTGGGCACCGGGCTTTGAACTGGGGAGGGGAGCTACCACCTGGGCAAGTTGCAGGCGGATGCTGCCTGGCTGCCAACCCAGGAGGTGGGCGACTGCCGTCTGCTCTGAGCTGTGGCGGAGGAAGCTTCAATGCAGGCTGGGACCTGGGGATGTGGGCAGGCGGCAGGAGTGGGGCGGCTGCCATCTACCTCACAGCTAGGATATGGCACCCGGTAGGAAGTTGGCGGCTGCTGCCCGGCTTCCCCAGAAGTTGGCGGCTGCCGATCATTATTTTCTTTCCTTAAATAACGGATTGACTGCATTGCTTTAACTGAGTGCACAACTACTATGTGTTCTCTCTGTGCACCTTAAGAAAATCTCCAATCTTATCAAATGTGATACTCATTGATTTTTTTTAAAGACTTAATTAATATATCGTGTTGAAGGTCTTCATGGATGGAGTGCAGAGAAGGGAAGGAGCTAGAAGCACAGGGAAACTTGTTTTACTTTAATTGGGTACTCTAACTTTTTTATTTTAGCAGATGTGAATTGGAAAAAAATTTAAATTAAGCCTTTCAAACACTTATTTGATAAAGCATCTTTTAAATAACACGTCTGAAACTTTAAAATAAGCGTTTTCTGCTCTTTTGTTGAAATTTTATATGGGGCATTTCTGCATAGGTGACATTGACTATGAAAAGCAACAGTGAAGCTGATGATATTCAGAGCTGTCAAATGCATGTTTTCACTAGCATTCTTTAACTCCTTTCAGTTCCGACAATCTTGTGTATTAATTAGAATAGATATAAAATTTAAACAAATTAGCTTAAAAAAAGTTTTATCTGGTTTTGGAAGCACAATGGCTTGAAGACTAACAAATGAATAAAGTGTCCACTGCTTTTTGGGGGGGGTGAAAGTTGATCTAAACCAAAGGAAGCATACTGTGACTTTCTTATATTTTTCTGGATCTACACTGGGTGAATACTAGTATCATTCTTCACTCAAGCACTTGTTTAAACAATAGTTCTTTGCCATTCATGCAATATTTTAGCCAACTGTATACCTATGCCAGATTTTAAAAAAAAATGTGATGAGTACCGCTGCAGTTGGCAGTCAGCAAAACTACCACTAAAACTTGGTCACCAGTGATATTGTCATTGCTTAACTTGGTGATCTAGATGACATTTTGGAAAAACACTGGTGACTAGATGACAAGTTTAAGCTACTGTTATTAAGTAACTACTGTTAGTAGTGCTAGTGAAGCTCAGTCAGTGCTAGATGGCTCTAAAATTGCTGCTTTTTCAGATAATGGATAATTAAGAACTGTAGTACATAATTCAGAATCACTAGTCTTGGAGTCCTTCCATCCTGATCTGTGAAAATAAAATCTTTCTGTATCTGTGGTTTGAAGCATTTGGCTGTGTTGCTTTCAATGAGAGTTTACATGACTTCAGTGACCAGTGAATTCTTTGAGTGTCACCTTGTTTGTTATGCTGAACTTACTTCTTCTAATTCATTTTTAAGCAGTGTGCTATTGTATGGTATGATGGAAGACTTCCGAAATATTGCTGATGAGACGTTTCCAAGCTTTTTGGCTAACTCACTGAACAGTAATACCAGTGGAATTTTGGAAAATGTCACCATTTCATCAAATCTTGGCTTACCTGTTGCAGCTTCAACTGTGGCCAGGGCTAAAACAGGCTGTGAAAACAGGTAAGACTGTCTTCATGATATTCCTTCCTAACCTAAAATACACTGATGTTATGGGAAAAGTATGAGGGTGTCTGAACTCGTCCAAAAGGATTTTTCTTGCCTACTGTTAACTAATTTCAGCTTTCTGAGCAATTTGGAGTCTTCTATAGCAATGTGAATTCATAAAGTGTCAAAAAATGTCATTATTGCTGAATAAATTTTTGATGATTGCCACAAAATGAGACAAGATAGGTGAGGTAATATCTTTCATTGGACCAACTTCTGATGGTGAAAGAGACAAGCTTTAGAGCTACACACATCTCTGCTTCATGTCTGAGAAAAGTACTCAAGAAAAAGGTGAGAAAGGTGTCAAGGTGTAATGGATTGTTTAGCTTAAGTAGTTAACAACATCATAGGAGACCCAGGTAAAGTGGCCAGTTAACATCTCTGCAGTCATAGGGCAAAAAAGGGGGGCTAGAGGGTTACAAATTGTAATAAGCCATACATCCAGTGTCTTTATTAAGACCATTATTTATAGTGTCTAGTAAAGTTATGAATTTAAGCTCCCAGCCTTTTCCTTTGAAGGTATTGTGTACCTTTCACAGACCTGAAGAAGAGCTCTGTGTAGCCCAAAAGCTTGTCTTTCACAACAGATGTTGGTTCAGTAAACGATATTACCTCAACTACCTTGTGTCTCTACTTCCAGGGTACCAACACAGCTACAACATTGTATGCTACAAAAGAAAGCATTTTGTCAAAAGTTAAGTGGCCATGCCTTGTTGCAAAATGTTAACTTGGTTTTTAGACTGGAGTTTTAAATGTATACTGTGGGTCAATATCCTTTAACCTGAACAGTAATCTAACTCAGGAGCATCCTATATTTCTGGCATATAACATCAGTAGTTATTAATTTTAGTTGGTATTCAGAGAATAATGGTTCTATGTTAATTTTATTGAAACAAAAAAAATTAATTAGATACAATTAATTTACAGTAGGTTGAGCAGAGATTATTGTGGGATAAGTTAGGAAGTAATTTAATGAAGTACTACTTAAGTTAATGTTTTCTTTTTGGTCACAACTATTATTTTTGTTCAAGGTGATCGTTACACTATTCTGACTCAGTGGTCAGAATGGAACTGTTTGGTTCCAAAGATAAAACCTGTATAACAGTGAGAAAAGCATATGATAGAATGATCCATCCTTAAAATTTAGCCAAATGGCACATATCTGCTACACTTATACAGGAGGCAAGATGTCAAACTCAGTTTGGAGTCATTGGGTGTTAAAACTTCCAGGAGAGTATGATGCAGAGTCTGCAGTATTAAATTGTTGTGTACTTCCCCATAATTTTCTTGTCCTGGAATCTTTTTTTGTTTTGGCCTAGAATGTTGTTCTCCAGCCCAGTCTTGTGTTTGGCTCTTGGCTTCTGGCACCATCTGTTTCTACCTGTGGATTTATCTGAGATAGCAGACATTTGAGCTACATTACATTCCTTGCAATTATACATGATAGCTTATGATCAGAGCGCAAGTTCCTGTAGTATATTCACCCAATCTGCCTGCTGTTTCTTAGCTATGCAGCTGGCCATAATGATGGAGTATAAAAATTACTAGGCTATTGACTGAGAATTGCCTGTAACTGGCTAACTGACTTCTATCCCCGGCCAGACATCTAGGTTTGCCCTAGAAGGTTGTTTGAAAACACTTTTGTCCCACTTTTCTTTTTACCTCTACCAGTTTAGAGAGAAGAAATTAGAGTTGCTCATAGTGAACAGTTATTTGGTGAACATTTCCAGCCAGTAACATTCTAATAAAAGTAAATTTTTTGAGTTTAAATTAAAAAATGAAAAAATAAAAAATAAAGGCTGCATTGATAAACACAGCAGAAGTTATATACAGACTTGGATTGAATGAAACCACTTGTTTTACTTGCCCAACAAGGACTCAGAGGAAATCAGATCAGCCATTTAGTTTGATGAACCATGTTTAAACTGGGAATCAAAGTGAAAATAGGTACTTTGCCCTCCCTTTTTATATGGGATTGGATTTCTGCTATCTTTTTGTGGTGCTAAAGAAGTATTCAGATACTCTTCAACAAACAGAACACAACTTGACAGACAGCCTTCTTTAAATTATTTTCTTATGTAGAGTTATTGGGTACCTTCATCACCAATATAAACAGAAATTATTTAAATATTCTTACACCACAAACATTGGTTGCTGCCTCGTCTCTAGTCTTTGCTGCTCTCCTCTCCATGTTACACCTATGCTGCACTAGTTTGACAGCACACTGTTGATAGTTTGTGCTGTCTCTCTTTACTCTGCCATGAAGTTTAAGCCATGCTGGAATAGGGCTCTTGAAATGAGGAAAGGAAGCTGGTGTTCTACAGAATGCTGTGTATCTTAAAATCTGCAACTAGGGTAGTAGAAACTAATGGAAACATAATGGAGCAAGGAAGGGAAACCTATAAGAGCAGTAAGTCCTAAGTACTGTTTTTCTGGTGATCCAGTTGAACACCAAATAAATCTAGTTTAAGGAACAAAAGATGGTGAAGAATGCTTCATAAGCTTGGGATCAATGGAAGAAGTGTTCAATTCAGTATACAAATACTTCTGAGAATAGGAGGAAACAAAAGTTTTTAGACCTCAATAATTGTGGTGATTGTTAAGAATCTTGAAACTAAATTTTACCTCATTTACTTTCAAATGGGTGGTTAACCAAAAAATTGTTTAATCAAGGATGACAAGCCTTCCGGCTTGATAGGACTGAAGTCACTCTGGGAACTTTCCCAATTTACTAGCTTCCTCAGAATGACCTCTTTGCATTTGGAATCTTAGGCTCTTACACCCTGGAACTACCAAATCAAGCCTCTGTTCTAAAGACTTGCCAAAAAATTACTTGTTGTAGGCTTATATATATAATACTAATATCATTTCAGCCTAGCTATATTCATCTTTTGGTGCAAATGCTTCACCTAAATGGCAACATATTTTCCAAAGCCACACCTAAAGTGTAGTGTGGAGCTTGTTGATGGCTGTATACAGGGATTGCTGACTGATTTACAGAACACAGTAAAGATTGAGATTTGCTGGCCAGCAGGTTGGTAGAAAGAGGAATTGTACTCAGATACCAGATGAGTCTTGTTCTTTGTCAGGGCCAAATTATCCCCTTAACTAGGCATGCTCAACTTTCACTCTCTTCATTGAGACCTATGTGGATGCAAATGACAAGATGATCAGGTCTCAGGTTTTTTAACGCATAGGTATTAAGTGTGTGAGTAGTGTACATTACTCACAGAATCAGGAGGAAGGGAAAGAGCCTCTAGAATACCAGTCCTCTGGTCCACCAAGAAAAAGGTAAAATGAACTTTTAATAATCACTGTTATTAAGAGAGATGAAATCTAGTTGATCACAAATGGGTTTGCAGAAAAAAGGAACTCCCACTCTCCCTTGCAGGAGCTCTGCTCTTACAAGTCCCTAAATATAAACAGAAATTAGCAAGAAATGAGCCTTATGCGCTGACATCTAAATCTCTTCCCCCAGATCATCTTCCATTCCAAATAAGAGCGATCAAATCAGCACTGCAATGAGATGGCAACACTTAATTATTTCAGACTTGATTTTTCATTAAAAAAGTTCAGATGATTCTAGTAGGCACTTAAAGTTCAAAGGGCATGTCAGGGCTGTAGAATGAGCTGTGCAATAGACCTTCTTGAGTGCATGCCTCAGGTAATAAACTTGGCTTGTTGCGGCGTGTGGTTCCACCTACATTTTTATTTAGACTAGATTTGTGGTCTCCAGATCCACAGTTCCCAACTTTTAGTGACACAGGCCTAATTTGTTTTGACACCTGTAAGTTTCCCTTTGAAAGCCCCTGACTGTGTATGTTTGCAGTGATGCAGAAACAGCTTCTTCAAAACATTATTTTTTCATTCCTCAAAGGCACAAAGCATGTGGAGCAAATGGTGATTAAAAAAAAAAAAAAAAAATCCAAAACAATAAAACACCCACACTCATGGCTGCAGCTTACATCTTAAACTTTCTTTTCCAATTGTAAATTCCTTCAGCCTAGCTAACTCATGTCTGAGAGGGAAAAGCAACCTTTCCTACTCACAGCATCTTTGCTTAATTCTTGATAGCTTGTTGGCTTGCATTGATACCCTGGAAGTTTCTGGCCATTCACTCAGTCCTTCCTTCCTTTTCGAGGTTCTTTGATCCTAAGATCAGTCTTGGGAAAAGTAAACCCATTGTAGCTTGGATAGAGCCAGACAGAGGATGTTCCCTAATCAATAATGCCCCCCACATTGTTTCCTCAGAGAACCTCACCTTTGCCATTGGTTTTTCTTGTATGTTCCCCCTTTATAGCCTCTGATATTTAATCTGCCTGAATGCCAGAGTTAAATCAAACAGGTAACCTGAAGGGCATATGATATTTATAAAGAAAAAATAAAAAACACACAGCTCCCACATTCACCACAGGGTCCTAATATATATTTGCAAACACAGATGTTTTAATTAAAACAGTCTTCAGTTATTTAGGATCATCCACTTAGAATAGATGGTATTATATGCATGCTTCTCAGGCTTTTTTGTCAACTCTTTCAAGAATTGAAAAGATGCAAATTTGAAAAATTAAAATGATTTTTTTTTTAACAGGCTTTCTGATGTTCAAGCTTCTTATCTAGAAGAAGGGAGATTTTCACTTCCATCAGCATCTTCTCCCACTGGTCAGTCTGCTTCAGAGCCAAAAGGGAAGTTAGCTCTCAGCTTTCAGGGTGACTTGTAAGTGATATTTTCACCCTTTTAAAAAAGATTGAAAATTACTTACAGCAAATTGGGTGGTATAACTGTGCATATCAATGACTTGACTTTGAATTGGTTTTCTTTCTGAAACTATACTGGCTGCGGTTAAGTGCTTTAGTTTGTTCTCACCTACTTGTCAATACAATTTTTAGAGTTATTTGATGAGTCATTAAAATTTGTTGCTTAAATCCAAGATCTGAGGAATATACTTGCTTTAAAAGCAATGTCTGAAGCTATGGTGAAGCTACTGGAACTTAATTCTAGCTCAGTGGTTCTTAAACTTTTTTCATTTGCTATGTAACTTCATAAGGAGAAAAAGAAATTCCTCCAGTTTCACTACTAATGCCAATTTCAAAACAGTTCTTTGCCCTGGAGCCCTTTCTTTCATTATAGTTTGTGCAAATACTTCAGTTAACTTTTGTGAAGTCTTGCTACAGGAGTCTTATAAGCTTTATAGGTAGAGCTCCAGTGCCATGCATGTTAGTTTCAGGGTATGTCTACACTGCAGAGTGAAGTTGATTTATTTTATATCGACCTTCACCTGCTGAATTTTAGAAGTCACAGGAGCGTGATGACAGCATGCTTACTATGTTAGGGGATTATGTCCCCACTAGCTATGCTTGGGTCGACAATCAAAGCAGTGCACCGTGGGTAGCTATCCCACAGTGCAACTAGCTGCAGAAGCTTTTGTGAAGGTTATCGTCCTCCCATGAGGCAGCGTCCTCCCTATCCCTCCCTTCTTGTCCCAAACAACAGACTAACGCTTTTTTGCGCCGTTTTTCTAAACCCTTCAGTCTCTGCTGCACGTACACTATTGCCAGGGAGGCATGGAGTCCGCTTGGCTCCGCACTATCATTGTGAGTGTCACAAACACTTCACATCTTATCCTGCCGTATTTTCAAGGCTGAGATAGGCCGCTGCACCGAAAATTTTGATATTACTCAAGACACTATAATTCCCGTTTGCTGCTGGCTGTCACGCACCATCTGCAGTCAGTGGAGTGCCACATCTGCTCCCGGGAAACAAGTATCGACTAGTGGGATCGCGTCATTATGAAGGTGTGGGATGATGAGCAGTGGCTGCGGAGCACATGAACGCTCACTTGAGACCGGCTCTGACAGTGGAGAAGCGGGTGACCATTGCTCTGTGGAAGCTAGCAGCAGCAGACTGCTACCAGTCAGTTGGGAATCAGTTTGGAGTCAGTAAATCCACCGTGGGAGCTGCTGTAATACAAGTTTGCTGGGCCATTAACAGACTTCTGCTAAGAAGGGTAGTGACTTTGGGAAACGTGCAGGACGTAGTGGATGGGTTTTCCCACAGTGTGGTTCCCAAACTGTGGGGAGAGGGGATGATAGATGGCACACACATCCCTATCTTAGCACCAGGCCACCTAATCACAAAGTACATGAATCGAAAGTGATACTTCTCAAAGGTGTTGTAGGCCCTTGTGGATCACAAGGGATCTTCACCAACATCACTGTGGGGTGATCTGGAAAGTTGCATGACATGTGCATCTTTAGGAAATCAGATCTGTTAAAAAAATATGCAAGCAGGGATTTCCTTCCCTATCCAAAAAATAAATATTGGCCATATTGAAATGCCAGAAGTGATCCTTGGAGACCCTATGTACCAGTTGCTCCCATGGTTGATGAAGCCATACACTGGGCACCTGGAGAGTGAGAAGAAGAGGTTCAATAATAGGCTCAGCAAGTGCAGAATGGTCGTGTAATGTGCATTTGGACGTTTAAAGGCACGCTGGCACAGTTTACTCGCTAAGCTAGACCTCAGTAGAAAAAAAATCCCAGCAATTCTCTGCATGCTATGTGCTCCATAATGGCTGAGACACACAGGGGGAGAACTTCCTGTTGGGTTGGGTCGTGGAGGCAGATAGGCTGGCTGCCAGTTTTGAGCAGTCAGACATCAGTGCAGTGCTGAGAGCCAATCGTGGAGTGTTATGTCTAAGAGAAGCCTTGAAAAATCTGTTTTGCAGTGAGACCTAATGTTTCTGAAAAATGTGTTCTGTGTTCCCTTTCCATCCTCCCAGCACCACAGCACTGTGCTAGCGCCCCCCCACTTCCCTGGGTAACTCTGGGGGCAGAGGCTGGGTTGGCCCTTCATGACGCGTGGGGGTGGAGGGGAGGCGCTGAGGGGTGCCCCATAGAACCTCCTGTGTCCCCCTGCCTCCTGTGCGTTGTGAAGGGCCGACCCGGTGCCCCTCACAGGTGGGCACCCGGGGGCCTGGCCCCCACCCCCACACTCCTTCTAGTATGCCACTGCTATCCTGTCACTGCTCTTCTTGAAATTCAACCAAATCCCTCAATATGTCTGACAGATCCCATATTATGCGTAGCATCTCATCCTGCGTTGCATGCTCATGTTCTTGGGCCGCCTTCCTGTTGTCCATGTCCTGTTCATTTTCTCTGATAATGAAATCCTCCAGGCTCTTAGCTCTATGTCAGCAGCCACAGAGGCGTTCATTATCTCTGTGAACATTTCATCCTGAGTTTTGGTTGTTTTCATCTTCTAATTTGCAACAGCAGAGTGCTCACAGCAGAGCGGTCACAGCAGAGCATTGTGGGATAACTCATGGATTACATGAAATTACGTTGCACTCTGCCTACACGACCAAAACAATTCGATTTCAGCACTGTCACTTGCGGAGGTGGTTTTATTAAGTCAAATTTTCCCACGATTTAAGTCGATGAAACTGATTAGCCATTGAAGATGTATGCATTATGTGGTCAACAGAAGCTGCATTCCGTCAACCTACCTTCACAGTATAAACCAGGCCTCATAGAGTAGTTTGTGAATTGGTAATTATAATTTAGTCAGTGTTCAAACACCCAAAGCTTTTACAGGTTTTCAAACTGTGAGGTGACTTTAGACAAACTGTCAAGCTATTTTATTCTTACAGTCAATATTCTACAGAACACGGAATTGGGAAATGACTGCTTTTTGGTATCTTAACAAGAACCAACAACGGCTAGTCAGTTGTCTTTAACTATTAACTACTAGCAGATTATAAAGGCCTCAGTAGCGATTCCATGATTAAGATTGAGTTTTACACTTGAGGTTGAATCCCTGCTCTAGGTATGAGAAGAGTGTAATGTTGAAGAGAGTACAGAATTTACTCTGAATACAGAATACATTTTCTGAGAAGTCCAAGTAAATCTTAGTTTAAAAAATAAAATTAATAATAGCCCTCTTGAGAAATTTCTTACCCTGTCAGACCTCTTTTTGCCCCTAATAATTGCAGTAACAGAATAAAACAAATGATATAGCAGCACAACTGTAGTGTAGACACTTATCACAATAACGGAAGGGGTTTTCTGTTACCATAATTAATCCACCCATCCAACAGGTCAGCTTCATTATGTCTGATGGATGTGAATTTTTCACACACTTTAGCTATGTAGCTAGGTTGACCTACATTTTAGGTGTAGACCAGACATAAATGCTCTAAAATCCACATGGTTTCTCAGATTGCCTTGAAAGTTGGTCTGTCTCATGGGGGTGCGGGGTTAGGTTAATGTCCCACTGGGGCTATTTGATCAAGGGGTTACTGAGACACAGCCCCTGGGGAAAAAATACTTAGCTTTTTTTAAAGTTGATGTGTTTTGACAACTGTTGCATATGCAGGGATCGCACCTGGGTCTCAGTTGCTCTAAAGTTACCCCATGAAAATGCATGCCACCTTCTAGCCCTTACGAGGAAATCAGATTAAAACATTGTTAGCAAAAGAGTTTGGTCCCTCACTTAGGTGTGCGCCAAGCAGTCCTAAAACTCTTGAAACAAACCTATTATACTGTGCATATGCAGAGAGGTTAAGGGGGTTAAAAGCTAGCTGTGATTTGCAGGAGTAGGAGTGGCTTTGTCACTGAGTTTCTGGGTGACTGGCCAAGTCATTTCACTGCTCTGTGCCTCAGTTTTCCTATCTCTATGAGGGAAATCATGTTCCCCTCCTTGAGATCTACTGATGAGATAATGTGTTGTAAGACCTAGATATTACCCTTGTTCACAGGAGCATCTGAACTGCATACCTAGATGATAATTATAACTGCCTTGATGACCATTGATTCTTCCCAATAACATTTTTCTGTTTGTTTAAAAAACAAAAACAAACAAAAATAACCCAACCTTTTTAACACAACATTATGGTTGCTAGGTGATAGCTCATTCCCTTTCAGGACATTAAGTTCAGCAAGACTCAAAAGTTGTGAAAATCAGACTACAAAGTTAAGGTATATGCTTACACGACTTTTTAACTGTGTCTTCTTTTGAGTAATGTCCTAGTAAGTCTATAACATACTTGCACTCTGCCTTTGCTCCTTACACTCATACAATTAGCCGCCTCCTGCAGTCATACACATCTATTAAATTTTATAATTCCATCTATCCTTCTTACAACCCCTTCATCCTTAAGGACACAGTGCCATCAGTTATTACACTTGTGTTGAACCTTCGCTTGACTCAGACGGCACTCATCTCTCATCTAACTGCTAACAATCCCTATGGCAAGAAGACCCCTGTGCCCTGCTGGTGACACACCCTATACACTGCAGCAATGAAATGAGGCATACTGCATCTCCCATGATATGCATGCTCTCTTCTTTGATCACACACAGGGGTAAGGGAGAAGGGGTCATACACACATCCAGAATGCCACAGCCCCTGTATCACTTCAAGTCAGTGACGTTTTTCCAAGCTGCTCTCATTTTTTCACCATTCAATATAGTTACACTTAGCAGGAGTGCATGCATATAATTCCTAGTGGCTATTACTGGTTGGGATGAAGAGGGGTACAGTTAAGGGTGCCTAGTCATGTTCTGTAACCCTGTATTTCCTGGTTTTTACAAGTTTATTTTGCTGAACTCAGCAAAGGGCACAAGCAATCACCAGTCAACTTTAATTTGGCATTAACAATGTAATAAAAACTTGCTCAGGTCTTGTGCATAAATTAAGTCTGAATAGTTTTCTAGAGGGTTTAATGGTCATTTCCCCATGTTCCCACCCCCTCCATTCTTCTTGGCAGTTTATCCTTCATTAAAAACCTTACTTCTGCTCTGTAGTGACAACATGCCAAAATATGATGATGATTAAAGCATTTTAGTGTTTTTGGACTCAAATTAGACTAAGTAGAGTTTAAAGACAATGCAGACATCTAATTTTTTTTCCACTCGTGGTATCATGAAAGGGCAAAATTAAGCCTTCTGCGGAAAGAAAAAAGGCCATTAATCCTTCTAAACAAAAAAATTCATATGTATCCTATGATTTCAGGGAATTTTAAGTATGTGGGAAGCTTGAAGAATCTGACAGGGTGAAGTTAAAATGTTTTGGATGCCCTAATTATGTCTTTGTACAGTAACGTGTTTGGATTTATTTTAAGTTTTAACCTTAACTTTGAGTTTCCTGACTTTATAATGGTTTGCTTTATGATAATTACAACATTCCTGTTTATGTAGCATTCCGTAAATTATTAATTTTCCAATCTTAATTCTATTTTAACAATGTTTGTCTGAGACTATTAATAGTATCTTAAATAAGGTCCGAAATATAAGCTTAGTGTAAACAGAGTGTACCAGTTGAACTAAACTTGTGTCTTAAGCATCCGCACAAGATTCTGAACTAGCTTGTGTTGGTTTGAATTTGGCTTCTATTGGTTTAGCTTACATTGAGTCAGCGTTAAACTGCTGTAAGTCAGGCTCATACTGATAGAAGAGTAGACAAGGCCTAGATCTGAAGGCTTCTACCAGAAGCAAGAGGATAATTTGAAATTGGGCAAGGAGGATGTTGTTTAAATTTTTTATTAAAACCTAATACTACAACTGAAAAACTAAAGGAATAAATATCTTCATTTTAAATTACTTGGAGCATTTAAGTGTTTTATGTAGCCAGTCTGTGTTTGTTTAGATTTTTCACACAGCAGCAGGGAAGATAAACACTTGTAATACATTTCCTATTTGTCAAAAGCGCAAATTGTCAGCAGGGATTCAGTGACAAGTAGTACCTTGAACTATTTCTTTGGAAGTGACTAGATTTTAAAGATAAGTTTTCTTTCAATAGGTGGTAGATATTTCCCACCATTTTGTAACAATCTTTAAATCTACCAGGACGAGGTTAGTCAGTAATGTTTGAACTCGTTGGTATAAAGGGAATAAAGATACACTTAGGTGTTCACAAAGTAAGAGAAATTGTATTCTGATTGTGATCAAACTTTGGCATAAGTAAAGTGTCACTAAAATTTATTTTTTTTCTAGGGGGATTACTACACTACTTACAGAAGCTCATCCTGTTTCTGATGACGTGAAAGAGTCCAGCTTAATACAGAAAGGGCACAAGCTGAATGCCATCGCTGAGTGCTCAAGTCACAGTCAAGATACCTTGTTTGACATATTACCAATTGAACACTTGGAAGGTAAGTCTTAAATGTGTGGCAAAAAGGCATAGCGAGACTAGGAAACGAGTGACAAATGTAAGGTCTGATGCCTTAGAAACAGTGAACTAGAAATGAATCTTGAACACTACTAGAAAATTGTCGGTTTCAGCATTCCAGTGGTATATGTCACTTATTTATCCATGGCAAATCACAAGGTATGACACCACAAAATCATATTTTTATTAACGTCTTTCCTTTTTCACTCTAAGCCAAATTAAGTGACCATTACCGTCAGTAGCACTGGCTTCTAGCTCTTGCTTTATATTGTATTAAAAACATTTAGTCTAATTTTCAAATGACATGATGCATTAATATATAACTCGAGTGGTTTCCATGCCGCCTTAAAATAAAAATAATCAGTGACCTGATCTTAAAACACGACTGTCAGTATTTTATTAAATTAACTTTCCAACATTTGTTGATGTGAATCTTAGGAAACTCCAGGGACTCCATAAAATGCTTTATTTGTCCAAAAAAAAAAACCCCCCCCAAAATACTTGAGAAGCAATTTTCATTCCTCGAACTGCTGAAGTCCTATGGAATAAAAAGGGGTAACTTTAAATTGTTGGCAGTGAAGTAACTTTATTTTAAAAATTCTAGTTATAATTATTCCTTGTTTGCAGGGAAAGTGTGAATATACAAATTTAGCCATGTAATATAGAATTAGGAACAAATTCAAGGTGCTGTTAAATAACTCTTTTGTTACAGATTTGTCCATTGGAATATGTGCACTGCCGCAGAGTCAGAAGGAAAACAAGGTAAATCTGTACGCCATGCTGGGAAACTAAAGAACTCTTTTTAAACAAGAAAAACTGTATTAACATAAATAAGGGGATAAGTTTTCTGTTGAGAGAAACAAACTGTCCTGGCTCTGTGTATTATCTTGTCCTTCTTAAATTTGTAACTTCTCCACACTCATAACACAATTCACAGTACTAAAGACCGAAATAATTTGCCATTGGCATTTTGCAGCATTTCCAAATAATGTGAAATGGCTTGATAACTTTCCCTTCAACTTCCAAAATTGACTTCTGGAAAAAGGGGTATTGATTCTACAATGAGTCACCCAGATAATTGAATTTTATCCTCGGTGGTGTAACCTCTCAGTTTAGAGGGGACTACTAATTTCCTTTGGACACCTAAAATTGACTCCTTATTCGTATAGAAAGGGATTCAACTTGATCAACTGGGCATATTTTTTTCTCTACTAAGAAAATTTAAATTTTTGGTAGGAAATTCTCACAAGGAACTTCAAATTAAAGCTGAACCTGGTCATTCTAATTTAGTGAACTATTTGCCTGTAGTAGCCCTGAATTCCTTTTACTTTCTACATTGGAAAAGAACAAGAGCTTAAAGGCGCAGGAGACATTAAGACACTACTATATGCTCATGTAACCTTCCTCTTTCCAGATTAAGTATTTCTTCATGTGTATATTGATGGATAGATCCCAAATGTGCAAATCTTTTTGTAAACCAATCTTAAAGGTTATGTATTCCCTGTCTGCACATAACTCCATGTCTCTGATTAGCAAGTCAACCTGATAGATGCTTGAGTCAAAAGGTAAATGAGCTAATGGGAGGAGTGGTAGGTATGCTGGAGGGTAGGGATAGGATACAGAGGGACCTAGACAAATTGGAGGATTGGGCCAAAAGAAATCTGATGAGGTTCAGCAAGGACAAGTGCAGTCTTGCACTTAGGATGGAAGAATCCCATGCACTGCTACAGTCTGGGGACTGACTGGCTAGGCAGAAGTTCTGCAAGAAAAGGACCTGGGGGTTACAGTGGACAAGAAGATTGATGTGAGTCAACAGTGTGCCCTTGTTGCCAAGAAGGCTAATGGCATATTGGGCTGCATTAGAAGGAGCACTGCCAGCAGATCAAAGAAAGTGATTATTTCTCTCTATTCGGCACTGGCGAGGCTATGTTTGAAGTATTGTGTCCAGTTTTGGGGGCCCCCCCACTAAAGAAAGGATGTGGACAAATTGGAGAGAGTCCAGCGGAGGGTAATGAAAATGATCAGGGGGTGGAGCACATGACTTAGGAGAGGCTGAGGGAACCAGGATTGTCTAGTTTGCAGAAGAGAAGAGTTAGGGGCAATTTGATAGCAGCCTTCAACTACTTGAAAGGGTGGGTTCCAGGGATGATGGAGCTAGACTGTTCTCCAGTGGTGGC
The DNA here is from genome assembly GCF_026122565.2 of Emydura macquarii macquarii. Lineage (NCBI taxonomy): Eukaryota > Metazoa > Chordata > Testudines > Chelidae > Emydura > Emydura macquarii. Next base: position 14,002,798 of record NW_027130349.1, read on the forward strand.
AGATGACAGAACAAGGAGTAATTGTCCACGTGGAAAAGTGCTTAGTTTTCCATCTAGAAATCTTTAGACGTTCAATATGTGTAAGAGTCATCCTTTTCCTCTCTACCTTCCCACTTCTTGTCTTTCTTGTACCTGTCTCCATTACTATTTCTGGGGATATCTGCAGGGAGAACATAAGGTGCATCATAACTAGAACTCCTAGTGAGAGAATGGAAGGAGAGGGAAGAGTCATGGTCAGATTACTAAAGAAAGTGACGAACATATGAAGAAGCTGTTTAAACTACTGACTTACACACTAGTTAGGTGCTCTTAAGTGGTTATATATTTTAATTTTTTCATAGATTGATGCATCTGAACCTGAAGAAAAGTTGGTGGAAGGTGAAATTTTAAGTGACCAGTTCAGCACAAGTCTTTCGGGTTTCTTAGAAAATGAGAAACTGCTGTCTCTTGAAAGCTTAGAAGGAAACTCAACTGGTACAGTATATTATAATTTAAGTTGTAGCGTATTTTCATGTGTATTGGTTCCAATAGGTAACTTTTTAATGGCATTAATCTACTCTAACAAATGCTGCATGAGTGGAGCATTAACTTTGAGGGACATAAAGTATCTTTAAAATTTAGGAGGTTAGATTTTTTTTTGAAGTTGTGCTCAAAATGAATGTCAACTTTTAGTGTGACTAAAGGTACCTTACCAGAGGCATCTTATGGTTGTTAGAATATTGGTGCATAGAGCATTCATTGCTGACCTTGATATTAACTGACACGATCTTAGTTAGTTAGAAATTAAAAGCTGAACTGTGCTCTGTGGGTGGTATGAATCAAATAAAAGTTTAGGGAGAAAAGCAGTCAACTTATGTAGAGATTAGCAACTCTGGGCACTAGATATAATTAGAACTAGTTGTCTGTCGTGTGACAGAACAACATTTAAGCCTGGGGCCTGGTTTACACCTCCATGCTGGGTTGACAGGAAATATGCAGGCTATGTACTTTAGAATGCGTTGTGACCCGTCCATGCCTAGGATAGCCACCTGAAAATGCCAAGGTCAGGGCAGGCTGCAAAAGGAGAGCAGATTCTCCCAACACTGGTGGGTGACACTGAAGTCAGACTTCCCAACCAGCCACAAACCGTGCTTCTGATTCCCCACACCGGTTATCAGGAAGCTAAAATAAAAATATATACAGCCCCCTTTACTGCATTTCAGTCTTTTGGCTCCCAATTAGCCACTAGGTCCAGTAAAGAGAGAAGTTATTTAAAACTCTATGCTCTTTACCAAAAAGTTCTCCAGACGCTAAAGGGTCAGCCTGTTTTGACTACCTTGGACCCTACTTCTGCCTACCTCCTGCACCCAATCGGTTTGCTGATTCCTGCTCTGCTTCTGGCTCCTGCCTCACCCCTGCTTTCACTCCTCTTCCCATTGTGCTCCTGCTCTGTTCTTGATCCTTGCCTTTCCTGTAGTTCCTGTCCTTGGGCCTTGTTTCCAGTTATCAGTCCTGGCTCTGACCTCAGCTCCTGACGTCTGACCCTGACTCTGGCTTGATCCTTGGCTTTGGTAACTGGCAGTTGACTCTGATGCTGACCCTTGGCTTCATTCCCCAACCTGGACACCTGCTCTGCCCATTAGTCCTGATTCCTGCTCTGACTACTAGGCCAGACCACCTACATCACGATCCATAACAGGTCGTAATCTTAGCTAGATTCAGGTCATATGGGATCCACTTCACTTCTTTCTGGACGACATCTTAATCAAAGCTCCTTTCTCAATAATGGCATGCAGTTATGTCTCAGACCTTGAATCTTCTGCAGGTACATGGATTCTGTCATGTATACATATTCATGCCCCTCACAATGTATCTTCCTTATCTGTTGAGACCACTTCCCCTCACCCTCCTCTCTCCGCCATATATGGAGTCGTTTTCCCCAGGACACAAAGAACTGTTTTTGCTGACTAGTGTAAACCAGTTTAGTTTATCTTGATGAGTGAAATGTATTTAAAAATAGCTATAATAACTGTACTTTGAAGTTGCTTGCTGAAGCCTTCCCAACGCGTTGCTAAATAAATTGCTTAGTATTATGTGTGTGGCTGGATTCTCTGGAGAAGAATTCCTTTTGCTTAACAAAAGGAAACCTGGCTTTGAAGGTCAAGGGGATCAACTCTGAGTGGACCCTGAATCAGGAAGTCTGAGTTAATTGTCCAATTGGTCGGCTTGCTCTCAGCTAACTTATTTGCAGACTACATAAAAGCAAAGAGACCAAAGTAGTTCACCAGGGGATTGGATCCTAGATCCATGAGAACATATGCCCCATCACACAGATGACTGTAAGTCCTCCTATATGCTTTATTCACCCTTCCCATTATTGGGCAGGTGGTCCAGAAAATAAAATGAGAACAGGCAACAGTAATATTTGTAACCCTGCATTGGCCACGGTGACCCTGTTTTTCAGACCTGATAAAGCTGAAATTGGGACTGTCACTACAGGTCCCAAGGAAACAAGACATGAACTCACAAGGTCCTCTGCTTCACCAGGACCCAAACTGGCTGCATCTAATAGTCTGGGTATTGAAATATGGTATCATTGGGTCTGTCCTCCAAAGAGGGTGGATTGATTTAAATCAAGGCAATCTAAATAATGATTTAAATCACCAAGAGAAAATCATTGATTTAAATCAAGTTTTCCACTGATACTTCACATATTTCTTAAACAATGCTGCAAATCTGATCAGTAAAACATGTTAATTCACAACTCAATACAGCATTTTACAACATATAGGATGATATACTTCGTGTAATTTTTTAGATAGCTTCATTTTTATTAATTTAGGAAATAGTACGTAATACTCATCACCTGTGTCAAGTTGCAGGTGCAGCAGCAGTACATTAGGAATGGTAAGAACTAAATTACACACACAAACACAATAGCACTTATATTTTATTAAACTAAATCTTAAATGTTACATAAATGTTTCACATTTGCAATTGCAGCAGTCCTCTGAGTTGCCGGCTGATGGCTGTCCTTAAACTCTTTGCGGGGGGGAGTTTATTAACTCTAACAGACAAGTCATCACAACACTAAACTTATGCTGTCCTTAAAACTTCTACAATTAGCTCTTATCTTCCTACTTCCACTGTCATTTTTATTCATAGACTGAAACAGAAATACGAGTTTTCCTGCTTTTTCAACTCCCAGTCGATTTCTTAGCTTTGAGTGAATAATACCAAAAGACGAAAATATTCTCTCTGTGCCTGCAGAGGAAGCTACAACTATGAAAAGTTGGCTTAGCAACTGAGGAACTCTGTTTCAAGGTGCCTGGCTAATGATTTCCACCAGTTCTGGGGAGTGACTTTGTTCAAAACATCATCAGTAAACATGTACTGTTTAAATAGTTCTGCTCCAGCCCTGAAATTTATTATGACTGGTATAACTGAGGAGTGTTTTTGAGATGCCCATGCCATGGCAGCAGCATCTTCTTCAGAAGCTAGGCATCTACCTTTATATCTGGGGTCGAGAATGTTCACAAGAAAATGAGGTGGAGTTCCATTCCATTTGTTTCTTTATTGTCTGCAGTTTAACTTTCTGGTGAGATTTCTTTCTTCAATGTCTCTTGAAGTGTCTTCCAAATTTCGACAGCATCAGCAATGCAGCAACAATTTCTCTGAAGTTTTGTTTAAGCCTATGGATATAGGCTTCAGTATACTGAGCATATCCTCTACATTCCTCTTCAATCCAATGGTAGATACTTTGGATGAGATACTTCCATCTATTTCATCATGGTTTTCTCCACAAAGTTTTATGAGAATAGGCCAGTTCTTAATAAATTGTTCAAAACAATCAACCACAGAATTCTATTGAACATCTTGAGGGAGACGTAGTTTGGATCCTCCTGCTCTCTTCAGTGAAGCTGAAACAAAATGGTTGTTACGGAAGTATCTTGCGACTTCAACAACATTTTCTTTTATTCCTGGGGAAGACATACTGAAGTCTGGCTAAAAGATTCATTAAATGGGCATTGCAGCCACATGTTATTAAGGAGCATCCTTCCGTTTCTTCTTCTAAGTGTCTTCTCATCTTTGCAATGTTTGCAGCATTGTCTGTGACAAAACTGCGCACGTGACGGTTGAATTTTTGTTCCCAGTTTATTACAGCTTTCACTGCCACTTCTTTTAAATATTCTGTTGTGTGGGCATTTCCCGGTGTGTCTATTGTTTCTGAAAGATATGCAACCCCATCTTCTGTTGTCACACAGGCACATATTACTGAATCATTGTGTACATTGCTTCACCCATCAAAGCTTAAACTGGCAAATTTCCCCTCAGTATTTCCTGCACACTGTTCACGTTCCTTCACATACACTGTATCTAGCAACCTTCCACCAATGTCTGCTGTACTAGATGGAGTATAGCCTGGACGTAAGGACTCAGCCATGTCAGTGAAGTGTTTATTGTTAGCAATGCGAAAAGAAGAATTAGTGACATAAATGAATCGAGCAATCTTTCATCTATGATGTCTTGTTGGTATTTTTTGGTCCTTATGACAAACCCATCTATGGTGGTGATTTTACTGGATGATTGAAATCTTTTGCTTGCTACTGATACTTTGTTGTCTGAAATATGTTTACTTGCAGCACTGCTGCTAAAAGTACCAACTCTGATAACTCTGAAGTTGCAGATAGACCTTCACAGTCAGTCTCTTATGCTTAAATTGAATCCTGAAACAAAATTCAAAAATGATTTTGAATAGTCATTCTTCTTTTGACTGTATTATTTAGTTAATCATTTACAGTTTTTCAGCAAGCATGCAGATCCAATTCCAAATGACCAAGAAAACTAAGACTGACTGCACTTAGAGTGCACTTAATTTTGGAGTAAGCCCCCTAGAACTCTCTGGCACTTCCGTTTTTTGAGAAAACAAGTATAGGATGGGGTTCCCTTGGGAAAGCTGAGTTATGCTGAAATAAAATAGGAAATAGACTTATGGCATCACCATTATGGTCTTTGGCCATGATGTTCCAAAATAAGGGGCATATATTATGTAATATAAAATAAGAACATGAGACCTTAAGAGTTCAAAGTCATAAGAATACTTCTTTCTTTTAGAAGAATATCAACCTTGAAAGCATAGTCCTCTATCTGGAACAAGTTTTGCAGTGGTGTCAGGAACACTAAAAAACCTAGAAGTCCGGGCATTTCAGCTCTCTTGGATTTTCTCCAAGAAGGCTTTGACAAAGGTCTCCAAGCCCGGACCGTTGTGTTCAGGTGTTTTTTCTTAGTGTCATGATGTTTACAGGTCCAGGGAAGTCAAGTTAGCCAAACTGACAATTAGACTTCTTTTTCTCTCCCCCTCCTCCCCCAAAGTGGAACCAGATGTACTGAGAGCCCTGACAAATCATCCCTTGGAACTATTGATATCAGTGTCAGCATTTTATTTGTCCATCTGAACTTGCTTTCTGATAGCCATCATGCCCATAGGCGAGTGTTGGTGGCGGTCTGTATGCAGGAATCTTACTATATTCCCCGAGGAGAAGGTGGTACTCACAGCTCTGGAATTGTTTATCACAAAAGTGAACTCTTCTTTCCTTGCTTTCCAAGAGATGGTTCTACCTTAATTCTGTCCAAAGCCCCACATCTCACCAAGGAGTGGTGGTATTTTGTTGCTTAAACATAAGACCATACTTTATTTTCATGCAGTCCTTTATCTTATTCATGACACATGTTCCAACTTCTGCAGCAGATAAAATTGGGGTTCCAAAGACCAAGGCCTCCTGTGGCCAAAAGGGCTAATGGGATTCCTCTGTTTATGCATCCAAAGATCACAAGTAGGAGAAGGGAGGTTATTTTACCTTTACATTTGGCACTGCAGCTGGAATATTGTGTCCAGTTTGGAGTTCTCAATTCAAGAAGGATGTTGATAAATTGGAGAGGGCTCAGAGAAGAGCCAGGAGAATGATTAAAGGGTTTGAAAACTTGCCTTTATAGTGATAGACTGAAAGAGCTCAATCTGTTTTAATTTAAGAAGGTTAAGAGGTGACTTGATTAGTCTTTAGGTGTACATGGGAAAGAAATATTTGATAGACTCTTAAATTAGCAGAGGTATAGCATGATCCAACGGCTGGAAGTTGAAGCTAGACAAATTCAGGCTGGAAATAAGGTATAAATTTTTAACAAGGTAGTTAACATTGTACAAACTTACCAAGTGTTACCATCACAAACTACTTTAAATCAAGATTGGATGTTTTTCCTAAAAGATATGATTTAGAATTTATTTTGGAAGTTCTGTGGCCTGTTATACAAGAGATCAGACAAGATGATCACAATGGACCCTTCTGGCCTCAGGATCTATGAATCTATGCTATCCAACCCTGACTAATTCCCTGAGCACTCCCCATTCTGTTCACTGAATGAGAGTGGCTCTGTGGGGAGTTGGTGGGGGTGGAATGTAAGTAATGATTAATGCATAACCCCGAGGGAGAAAATGTTGGTTGTATGGCATTCCTAACTGGTTCCACTGTGAAGATAAAATTGCCAGAAAATCTCAAAAAATGTCTGAATCAATTTGAAGATAAATTTTCCTATTTTAGTCTGAAAACAAACTCTCAGTATCTCTGTGCAACTCCTTTGGGAGACTACCTTTTAAAGTATTTTTAGCAAAAACATAGTGTAGCATAAAATGTTCTCTTGACTGCAGTGAAATAAGAGCCAACCTTGGCGTTAATTTAATACCTAAATATATTTTGCAACAATTTTGAAAGTTTACCTTTGTCATGCCTTAAGATGCAGAGTTGCGGTTACAATAGCAGACTATATTATCAGCTTTCTAATAGGAGACCACCCAAGTAAAAGGGTGTTGATCTTTTAGGGTATGTCTACACTGCAGTTAGATGCCCGCAGCTGGCCTGTAGCAGCTGACGGCTTGCAGGGCTCAGGCTGTTTAATTGTGGTGTAGACATTTGGGCTCAGACTGCAGCCAGAGTTTTGGGACCCTCCCACCTTGCAGGGTCCTAGAGGCTGGGCTCCAGCTCGAGCCCAACATCTACACTGCAATTAAAAAGCTCAAGCCGCACAAGCCTGAGGCAGCTGGCATGGGCCAGCCTTGGGTGTCTAATTGTGTAGACAAACCCTTAGTGATAGCAATCACTTCAATTAAGTAAGTACTGAAACAATGGTTGGTGTTTCTGAGAGAAGTATCAAATTCATCTTCAGAATAGTTACAAAAATGTAAAGTATATGTAAACATTTCAACTGACCTGAATCGAAAAAATTTGGGGCTTTTTGGTTTGGGAGAGCATTCAAAATTTTCATTTTTCATTTGGACTCATGAATAGGAAGAATTTCCAAAATTTTCATGGGATGGGAAAACCGTTTCTCTGAGGTAGGCAGATTATGCACCTATTGATCAACTTAATGATAACTAGGTTTCAATTTGGACTGTTTTTATTTTTTAAAAAGCTTTTGTACTATAATTAGTTTAAATTTCAAAATAAAACTGTTTGGAACTCAAACAAAAGCGTTTTGTTTAGAAAATGTCAGAACATCATGTTGAAATAGCTTTACAACTTTTTTCAAATGTTTTGAGTTAAGAATTTGATGATAACCAGTCCCTTCCTGCAAAATTTGTTTTGATGAATTGGCATTTTTTGATGAAAAGACATTTTATCAAAAAAATCCTGATCAGCTCTACTCTGCAGATCCAGGTTCAACTGTTCGCTTTGTCACAGTTTTCTTATGTAACCTTGGGTAAGTCATAGACTCTGTGTCTCAGTTCTCTGTTGATTAAAATGGGGACAATAGTATTTCCATGTCTCATAAGGTTAGGATGGTCAGTATATTGAATATTGTGAGGGGTACGAATGCTATGGTAATGGGGGTCATATATAGATATGTAGCAATAAAAGCTTTTGTTAATGCATTTTCTGTTTATATCAATAGATGACGATATTGATGATGAAGAGTTCTATGATAACCAACTGGAAGCCTATTTCAAGCAGCTGGTGCTACCAGGAATGTTAAGAGGTGACAATGAAGGACAAGAACTTTCAGAATGTAGTACAGCATTGAAGCTATCTGAAAATGGCTTAAATCAGGTAAGCCTAAGATATAATTCAAGACTCAGTATATTTAAAGGCTTTTTAAGTCCATGTGGCAAGTGACTGGTAGTTCTCTTTCAGTACGCACTAGACAGTTGCCTTTCAGGGTTGTGGGAATTCAGTTGGGCTAAGTGATGAGACATAAGCATGCCGTTTCCAACAGGGTGGGGCATGGTCTCGGAGTGTAGGCTTTGCTTTGTTCACATTCTTTTTTCTTTTATATCATTCCTTTCTCCCTGTCCTTCTATGCATTTTCTTGGCGTTCTTCTTACCACTGATGGGCATTAATGATAGAGAAGCATGTGGAGACAGTTCTGTTACTGTTGCTGTCTCTCTTAAAGAAGAAAACTAAGCATCCGTGTCTCTTCTGTCCGGTAGGATGACTGTGAGCTTATAATTAGGGAAGGAGTTGTTGTCTAATAATTTACTTTTGTGAAGAAGTGGTGTCAGTAAAAGATGAGCTTTTCCAGGAGATTGTCAGAGCCTTCTAAATTGGCCTTTGCAATATAGATAAGAATCAGAGTTCCTTAAAACGAAGTCCTTTGCTTAAATTAAAAGGACTACGTTTCTGTATTGCCCAGGATTAAGTCCTTAAAGGCTTAGGTTTATACTAGGATGTGAATTTGTGAGGTTGGATCATCTGGGTTAGTTTTGTCTAATGCCTTCTAAAATGTTGTTCAAATAGGGCATGTTTGTAATTTAGCATGTTGTGAATTGGACAAATTGTAGTCAGCTTGCCAGTTTAGCATATGCAGAAGTTCAACTTGCATTGTCTTTAGCAGTGTTGTAAGTAGGTCTTAGATCAAGTTAGCTAGCTTGATCTAACACCATACCTTTTAAAGATATTATCTTGACTAGGATTTAGAGACACTCACTTTAGAGATAAGTGTAACCATTTTTCTACCTGTTGTAAACTTCTCTACAAATGCCTCATCCCATCCCAAATGCCTGTTCATATTGAAAATGGTGAGATCTCTCAGGCTAAGGCTGTAGGGTCCTCTGAAAACTTCTGGAAGAAGGAGCTCCTTAGCCCAGACTAAGCAAATTACAATGGACTGCCAACTCTACTCTAGTTAAGGTTTAGACCAGCTTTCTGTTTAAACTCACCTTTAGGTGCTCTTAAATCTACATGGTTATTTGAATTGCTTTGTAATTTGATGTGCCCCATGGGACATGCAAGTTAGAGCTAGTGAGCCAAATAATTTCACCAGAGGATTCCCAAGAGACAGTCCCCTGAAAAAAAGGTTTTCCGAAGGCTCATGGACCTTACCAACATTTTTTGCCCAAGATAAGATTCAAATTAGGGCTGTGAGCATTGCATCAGGGTCTCAATTGATAGAGTGTTACCCCCCAAAGAATGCACACCACCCATTAGCCCTTTGGAGAAGCAAAAATCACATTATTAGCAAAAGTTTAGGTCACATTTTAGGCACACACCTAACACTCATGAACTAAACCGAGTAAGCTGAGCATTCATAGAGTCACCAAGAGTGTGTGTTTGTAGACTTGAAAGCATCACTTTCAAGCTCTAGGGTCTTTTTTATCAATAGTGGTGTACAGAGGTGGTCTTGCTGATGGGATTGGCATCAGTGAGGTATGGCATGAGAGCAGTCAGTGAATGATGGGTTAATGACAGTCTAATGTTAAATGGAATCCTATAAGGGTGAAGAGGCTGTAAGATTTAACAAGTGTGGGGTTGTTTCTCAGAAGAAGGCTGTGTTTGAGTGTAGAACAAGTGTAGGTAGCACCTGTTCAGTACAGCTCACCTAAAAAACAGTTTTGCCTTAGAAAAGAGAAAGTGTTTGACTGTGCTTCAGTTGTCATGTGCCCAGCTACCAGAGTGATGTGTGCTATCTGCAAAGTCAGAGTGTGAGTATGTGTGCTATACGTATATTGGGTCATTGCTCAAAGAGGTCAGAGAGAGGTTTCACTGGCTTCTTCCTTATCTCTACATTTCCTGGTTTTCAGAGTTTTGCTGAACCTGTGTTTGGAAGGGCAGGAGATAACTCCAGGCAACTTTTAACTCCATGTTAACAGTCTTTAGTCATTGAATAACTATCACTTTCAATCCCAAGGGTCTCTGGGGAATGGATGATTTGCCCAATGCTGGTTTGAATGGCAATCAGGGTTTGCCTGATTTCTTTGAATGCAGAAGAGAATTTCCCTTATAGCAAGCTATGCTTCCTCTGAAGCTGTACCTATTATCCACAAATTGCTTACCTTTTATGACCTTACCTCTGAGTTCAACAGTCCTGACAAGGTTTCTTGTCTCATAGTAGTAGTTAATCCTGTTTCTTATCCTTTCCATTTTCACCTTGGTCTGTAAAAGTGGCAAGTATAATTTATTTTGGGTTGATATTTAAAGGTCTTTGGGGACTACTGCTCTAGAGTATGAACATTTCTTGGTTACTTCAAACTGTGGGATATGCCCCACTAAGGGGGCATGGAGGAACATTTGGGAGGCATGGCAGGGCCTGAGCCAGCACCCAAGGGGGCAGGAAGGGAGCTCCATGCAGCTCTGCTCTGCCCCCAGCTTGCCCCCCCATCCTCCACCCGCTACCAGCTGCAGTTCCCTGCCACTGTTCCCAGACCTGACCGCAGCCATGGTCCTGACTGTGGCTCTCAGGAGGGCTCAGACAGAGTCCATTACCAGTAGGGGGGGCGTGACCTAAAATGTGGGGACGACCGTGTATTGGGGGCCACAGGAAGGCGGTTACAGTCTCCAAGTGCACATCTTCATATTAAGATAATATTATGGAGATCTATACCCCCAAAGGAGAAGTCCCTTCTTGGGGGAATTCAAGGCTGTTCCAGAGCCCACATCTGGGAAGAGTGTGCACACTACCTGACAGTAACTACAGAGCAGTGAACTGGCTCTGTTTTACATGATCCATTACATTGAACATTGAGGCACATTTGCTGATCAACATTTAGAAGGAAGTTAATGTTAGATAGTCCTACTCCAGGTCCTACTTGAAGTCATTCTGGATGGCATGGGAGTATTTAAAGAAACCTAATTAGCAGACAAGCAAAATCCTGGCTAATTTACTAAGTTTGTTCCATTGCTATTCTAAAGTTTTTAAGGAAGTGCATGCTCTTCAGTTTTTTCCACAATATTTTAATAATGTTTACCACATACTTTAGCTAAGGTTCTTGCAGATTTATCTTGCAGTATTTGTCTGCAGAAACTATTGTGGTTGTAACATCTGATTCTTCTTAGAGGAGTGTCCCTGTGGGTGCTCCACTTTAGGTGATTGTGTGCCCCTGAGCTTGTAATCCGAGATTTGTAGTAGCGGTGCCTGGTTGGATTGCATATGTACTGTCCCTGTCTTGTACCGTCTCTGGTAGTTACATAGTGCCTTGGTACTATCCTCCCCCCAGTTCCTTCTCTACTGCCTTTTGCTTGAGTCGGAACTCTTAGCAGCACCTCTGTTTAATCTAGTTAGTTTAGTATTTAGTTAATAGTTACTGGTTGGTTAGTTTATAGTTCCCTCCCCTTCACCGTTTATTTTCTTTCTCTTAAAAGTTGTGGATTTGTCTTTTTTTTTTTTTTTTTTTTCTTTTTTTCTTTTTTTCCTTACATTAGGAAATTAAGTTGCAGTTGTTAGTGACCATTTAGAATAGCGTAGTTGTACTTCCTTATGGGGAAAAAACCCTTCTCTGAGGTCTGTGCCCGGCTTCCTGGGTTTCAAACACTGCCTTTTGTGCAGGCTTTCTATCCTGGGCTCGGACGGGCATTCACAGTGTGTTTGCTGCCTTCATGAGACTAAAATCCCGCAGAAGTGCTCATGCTGCTATAACCTGAAAGCCCAACACAGGAAGATGAGACCTACAATTGAAACTCCTCAGGATGAAGTTTTTGCGCCCAGCATCCAAGCCCAGGTCACCGACTTCCCCAGACAATGGTCTCTTACAGTAGCTTCTGCAGGCTTAGGCAAAAGAGCACTCCGCCAAAAAGGAGACTAAAAAGCATGCTATGCCTTGGTGTTCTCAGCAATCTGCCAAGAAATGGTGTTCTCCAGCCTGACAAATCCCATCAGTACCAATTGCCCTGAGACTTCCCATCTTAAAAGTAGCAGGACCATCCGGTGCCGTAGGTACTGCACAAGCAAAAGACCCTAGGCAAGCTAGCTTGGACAAAGGGAAAGCGAAACCCTCTGCCTCTGTGCCATCAGAGCAGATGAGGCACTCAGTGTCGAGCAATTCAACATCACTACAGGCTATGGTGCCAGTTTCTGCCTCCACAGCATGCGATTCTTGGCACCGACAGTTGCACCCCAGATGTTGGTGATGCCTGCAACACCTTCATTGGTGCTCTTGGTATTGCAACAATTCCTTTGACACAAGGATCTTCTGGTCTTCTCGATGCTGGATTCTCCTCTTTTTGGTACCGACCTTTACTCCAGTACTCTTGGTACCAAGCCATCTCACTACACCACCAGGTCTGCTTCTCCCTTTTCAAATGATGACTATGAAGATAAAGGGGAAATTTACTCCTCCCATCACTTTGTCTCCACATACATCTGCCAGACATGGTCCATCACAACAGAGGGATGATCACCCAGAATCTGAAACTCAGGCCTAGTCTACACTGCCGTGCTGGATCGATGTGAGATATGCTAGTTATATAACTCAGGCCTGGTCTTCACGATGTATGTCGATGGGAGGGTGTCTCCTGGTGACACTACCTTCCATCTTTCGGGGATGTGGACTAATTCAGTCAACAGGAGAGCTTTCTCCCATTGACTGAGTGGGTCTACACAGACTTGCTCAATCCATGCTGCTGCCATTTATGCCTGCCGCCGCACTGTAGGCATGCCCTCAGAGCTGGTATGGACGACCATGGATGCCACCTCCTATGCCATTCCCACCACAGTGGCCTTACTGGGATCCGTGGGCAGCATGCCGAGCACAATACCACAAGCTTCCCAGTCCACTCAAGACTTTTCCCTTCACCCTATGTACCAGGACCCTTTGAGCCCCGTGAAGAGGTGGTTGAGGAACTGAAAGAGGTTCCAGGAAGCTGCACCAGCAGCCAGTTTTCATCCTCTTCCCCAAATGAAACTATAATGCCCACCCCTGCCAACGTGGGGGGTGATTTTAAACAAATTTAAGACTCTCTTTAAGAGAGTGGCAGATTCCTTGGACATTCTACTAGAGGAAGTGCTTGAGTCCCATCATAAGCTGCTGGATGTACTGAAACGTCCTCCAGAATTGCCCTACCAATCAATTACTCTTATGCAACCAGCCAAAACCATCTGGCAGACCATGGCAACAGAGTGGATAAAAAAATATTGTATCTTTGAAGGGAATGGAATTCCTTTTTTTACATTGCACACCAGACTCCCTGGTGGTGAAAGTAGGGAGACAACACCATGCCCACCAATCACCCTCATGACAGGGACAGAAAGAGACTAGACCTTTTTGGTCGTAAGGTCTACCCATTGGCGACCCTACAATTTAGGTTCGCTGACTATGAAGCATTAATAGCAAAGTACAGTTATACAAACTACTCAAAGCTATTGGATTTTATTGACTTTCTGCCTGAAGAAAAAAGAGAACAATTCAGAGTGACCATCACAGAGGGCCGTCTTCTTGCTTAAACAGCCTTGCAGGTTTCACTGGACCTGGCAGACACGGCGGCAAGCTCCACCACCCCGGCTGTAGTCATGCGCCACACGTCTTGGCTCCATCTGTATGTACCTCTTTGGGAAAACCAATAAATGCTCGAGGATCTCCCATTTTGAAGTCCTCAAACTATTCGCTTCCAGAACTAATGAGTCCCTTCACTTGTTGAAGCACTCCAGAGCGATGCTGAAATTCTTCGTCATATACACACTCATGAATAAGAAGAAACAGGGCAAGTACTGCTCAGTGCAAAGATTCTGGTCTGTGCCTTGCACACAACCTCAGAGACCATATGACCCAGGAAGATGGAAGCAGTGACCCACAAGATAATGATGGCTCCCATCCCAGCCTTCGGCATCCAACAATCTTTTTCAGGGCAACAATTTTTGAAGTTTTGATTGCGGGCCCAAGATACCCACAACTTCAAGTACTGGAACACCCGCTTCCTCCCATCCATTTGGAGACCATCTGACCCCATTCCACCCAATTTGGCAGACCATCATGTCAGACATATGGGTACTAGAAATGGAGATGGGCCATTCCATCCTGTTTACCTCTGTTCCCCCTACCTATCCACCCTCCTTCCCCATCCCTCTTCAGGGACACTCTCATGAACATCTACTGTGACAGGAGATAAACCATCTCGTACACCTAGCTGCAGTAAAACCAGTACCAACACAGGATTAAGGGAGAGGATTCCACTCTCATTACTTTCCAACCCAGAAAAAAAACTGGAGGAGGGGAGACCTATTCTCAATGTAAGGAAACTCAACAAATTCATGAAGACCCAACCCTTCAGGATGGTTACGTTAGCAACCATAATTCCAGCACTGCAAAGAGGGGACTGGTTCTCAGACCTGGGCCTCTAGGATGCATATTTTCATGTAACATTACATCCCTCACACAAGGAGGTTCCTCAGGTTCATTCTAGGAGCGGAGCATTTTCAGTACAAAGTACTGCCTTTCAACTGTTCAATGCCCCACGGGTATTTTTGAAAGTTCTCACGGTGGTGGCGGCTCAACTATGCAGACAAGGGATCATAATGTTTCTCTACTTGGACAATTTGTTTATTTAAAGCATCCTCTCAACAAGGAGCACTAGAAGCCACTCAAAACACAGTAGCTCTTCTCACACAAATAGGCCTACAAAAAAATGCACATAAATCAACATTCACACCTGTGCAGAAACTAGAGTTCATCAGCGCCAACCTCAACTCTTCAGAAGTAACAGCCTCGCTGCCCTGACGATTCATGACTTTATTCAGTCTAATCTCCACGACGCTAGGCAGTCCCCAGACATTGGCCAAGACCTGCTTCCAAGTGTTGGCCCACATGTCTGCAACAACATTCGTCAAACATGCCAGACTACACATGTGATGAATGAAATTCTGGCTCTGGACAGAATACGTTCCACACAGACACAGCATAAATAAATGGCTCACAATGCCAAACAAGGTAGAAGACTCTCTACATTGGCGGACACAACAAAACAATATTGGAGCAAGAATCCCCTTTGTGCAGAACCCTCTAAATGATGATTGATGATGATGATGACTGTGGTCGCTTCCCTACTAGGTTGGAGGCACACTTATACAATGACACTGTCCAAGGCTGCTGGTCCCCATCAGAATCCATCCTACATATAAACCTATTGGAGCTGTGGGCAGTTCAAAATGCATGCTTCCATTTCCTACCTATGATCAAGAGCAAAACCATAAAGATCCTCATAGACGATGTCATTTGCATGTTTTATATAAATTAGCAAAGGGGGCGTGTATGATTCAGAAGCCATGCTACTATGGAATTGGTGCATCAGTCACAACATTGATGTTTCAGCCTCCTAACCAGGATGTCAAAACATCACCACAGATGCACTAAGCAGAAATTTTTCCCTAGGACCACAAGTGGAAAACGAACCCCAGAGTACTATGGAATATATTCAAACAGTGGGGGTCCCTAACTATAGATCTTTTTGTGCCAACTCAAAATTCCAAGTGCCCATATTTCTGCTCCATGTTCCCTGGGTAATGCTTTCCTCATCAAATGGGATACACTTCTACTGTACGCCTTCCCTCCGATCCCTTTTCTATCACGGATCATACACAAAATCAGGACAGAGAATTTCAGAGTCATATTGATAATTCCTACATGGCCCAGGCCTTCTAAAGATGGTTGTGTGCCATCCATGCTCCCTCCTTTTTCTACCTCATCTCCTCTCCCAGGATGCGGGCCAGGTTCTTCACTCAAACCTGGCAAGACTCCACCTCAAGGTATGGCTTCTCTGTGGTTCTGCGAAACCAAAATGACCTGTTCAGAGGAAGTAAAGGATATTCTGTTAAATAGTCATAGACCAGCTACTTGACATTTATACTTGCATAAATGGCACCTGGTACCAAAACAGACACATCATGGTGGTTTCCGCTCCTCAACCACTAGTACTAGGCTATATGTTGGAACTTAAGAAATCAGGCCTCTCTATGAGCTCAGTCCAAGTACACCTTGCAGCTATCACAGCGTTGCACCACAACGTGGAAGAGTTCTCTATTTTTTACTCATCCAATTACCAAGTGTTTTCTCAAGGGACTTTGTAACATCTATCCCGAAATACGAACCCCTTATTCTATCATGGGACCTCAGTCTGGTGTTAGGAGTCCTTACTGGACCACGATTTGAACCACATGTTCACTACTCCACCTTTTGATGTAGGTGGCTTTCTTCGTCACCATCAAGTTCCCCAGACGGGTGGAGGAACGGAGCTCTCATGGCACACACCGCCCTTCCCCCCCATTATACAATATTCTTAAAAAATAAAGTTACCTTAAGACCACATCCCAAGTTCCTACCTAAGGTTGCCTTCTCATTCCATCTGAAGCAACCGATTCACCTCATATCATTCTTCCCAAAACCCCATGGGAATAAACGAGAAGCAGCACTCCATGCCCTGAAGGTCTGAAAGGTTTTACATCAAAAGAAAAAAGACTTTAAGAAAGTCACCAGAATTATTCCTTTGCATCACAGAACTATCAAAAGGAGATGCCATATCTAAACAGAGGCTGTCTAAATGGATCTTCGGATGCATTGACTGTTATCACCAATAACAGCTGCAACCCCAACCAGGGACCTTCACACATTCCCCCAAAGCTGTATCTGCTTCAATAGCCTTCCTTAAGTGTCCTTATTACGGATATCTGCAAAGCAGAAACCTGGGTGTCAGCCCATATATTTCCACAACACTATGACACAGAGCAGCATTCATCATCAGCTACTCTATTCAGACTGTTTTATCATGTCATGACTACAACTCCAGAACTTACTTTCTTCCACTGAAGGGCACTGCTGTACAGTCATCTAAAGTGGAGCACTTACAGGGATGGACCTTGAAGAAAAGATTATTCACCTGGTGCAGTAACTGAGGTTCTTTGAGACTGTTGTCTCTATGGGTGCTCCATTAGCCTCTATCCTCCCCTCTACTTTGGAGTTTTCACACTAGATACTCTGTGATAGAGAAGGAACTGAAGTTGGTTGCATAGTACTGTATAACAGCTTGAGGTGGCACAAGACTGGGACCAGCGCATGTGCAACCCAACCAGGCATCGCCACTACAAATCTCCGATTACAAGCGCAGGGGTGCGCGATCACCTAAAGTGGTGCACCCACAGGGACAACCATCTAGAAGAATCTGTTGTTGCACAGGGTGAGTAACTTTCTCTTAACATTGGGGATTATTACATGATAGTGAACACTGTACTTGTGGACAAAGGAGGTACTTTTGCTTCACAGAATTCAGAAAATGAACTAGGAAACTTTGGTAATATTATGGAGGCAATGACAGTTTAAGAATAATCAAATGTTGCTACTATAGCTGAATTTAAAACGTTAATGGTTTAGGAGAATTTCCAGGTGCCTCACATTCATCAAACTGCAACCGGAATGGATTCTGCAACTGCTAGTGATGAAGATTCATATGAACTGGAGAAAGCTGTACATCATGAACAAAGAGAACCATTCTTGTTGCCAAGAACGATAAGACAACTGGTATGTAGGACTGTTTGACCTCTAAATCTTATTAAACTGTCTTCTTCTTTATTTAAATAACCTCCCTTGGAACAGAAGCCTGAAACTAAGTTTGAAAGCAAGTGACTTAAGATAACAGGAGAATAGTACTTTTCCTCATCAAAAAGTTTATTAAAATTGAATAATTCTTAATCTCAAATCTTTGCACTACTAGTGTTTTGGGTTTTTTTTTAAAACTATTTATTATTAACTTGAACAACTGTGTAAATGTTGCTATTGTAGCTCTAAACCTTTTTCTACAACAGATGGGAGAAATGAACAGGCCAAGTTTTAGACCTGAACTAGAAGGCAATAGTTCTGCTGAGTCTTCGGTTGGAACAGCAGCCAGTAATTCCAGAATAGAATACAGTCAGTCTGCAGAGGATCAGGTTATTGGTCCACCTGTACCAGGTAGGTTAATTTGGGAGTTATATACTTCCTTTTGCTAACTTTGGTAACAATGTTCATAAATTGCTAATGCATACTACCTGAAAACTTCGTTGGTCGTAGGGAAGACACTAAAATGTAGTTGAGATTGCACTTCCTTTTCAATCCCCTTTAAAAAAAAAAAAAAAAAAAAAAAAAAAAAAAAAAAAAAAAATTGGTAGGCAACCCCACTGCCCAATGAATACAGTACATTACAGTGTAACTACCTAAATCAAAATAAAAATGGATTGACCTGGTGTTACTCCATGACTCTTCTGACTTAGAATCTTCCCAGAACATTATTTTTACTAACTTAAAATGATAAAGTTACGGTTCCAGACCTTCTCAAGTGACTAATTACTCTGCTTAGATGTGTCCATCTGCTCTTTGGGGCAGGGAGAAAACAAAGCCCACAATAAGTAAATTTAGCGAACAGGGACTATGATAGAGCACTCTAAAGGTTTTTTCATCCAAGGAGTCAAGATTTATAGAAGGTTTTGGAATTCAGTTGGTGTTGGGCATTCTTACTGGGAAAGAGTTGGCTGTAAAATACAAAAAGTACATATTTTCTTAAGGTTAGCTCACAATATTTCACTTCCTACCCCTCACCTTAATCTTGTCTACCAAAGTTGTTAGTAATTTTAAAACATTCAGATTTTGTCATTGGTGGTGATGTACAGTCTTTGTGGGATTATTATGGCGTCTCAATTTCTCATTCTCAAATTAATTGTTTCTTAGGAATTGACATTATGGATCAAGCCATTAGTACTTCTTATTCAATATCCCATGTAACATGCTTCATAAGAAGGTACAATAAATGTGCAGAATGTAGTTATGGTATAACCTGTGTATAGGTAAAGTTAATTAAGACAGTCTGTAATTAATGGAGTTTATGGTCTGAGTCTGAGGAATTGTATTCCTTTCATAACACTTATTTTGATTCAAAGCACTCCTGTTGACTTAGTGGGCTTCGGATCAGAACAGAGTCCAAGAGTCCATTTGTGAGTGGAGCAGTCATTGCTGCAGAGCTAAACTACTAAATCATTTTAGATGCCTGGTAAATGAAGGACCGTTAGGTTTGTTGCTGCACTAAAGAATGTGGATTGGTTTTTGAGGATTGTTTCCCTTTCTCTCATCCCGTTGGCATCTCCTTTCTTTCTTTTGAGGCTGCACAGCCTGCAATTATTACTGGCCAGTGGGTCTTGAAAGTTATCTAGCAGGGGCATACAAGTCAACTTCTTTGGCATTTCCTGTCCCTCTCTTAAGGGACCACTCTCAGAATAGCTTACTGCGTTCATAGACTCTCTTCAGTTGGGTGCAGTGGAGATGATGTCTCTAGTTCTGTAGCAAGGGACTCTATTCCCATTACTTCCTTATTCAGAAGAAGAAAGGAGTATGGTATCCTTATAGAGCTTGGGAGTCTCAACAAGTTCATTCATAATCTCAGCTTTCAGATGCTTGCCCTTTCTTTTGTAATCCCTGCTCTTGAGCCCATGAATTGTTTCATGAGTCAGTTTGTAAATGCTTCCATGTGTGCATTCATTCAGGTAACAAATATCTATCTGTGCTTCATGGTCAGTGACCTTCACCAGCACTTTGGAAGTTGACCATCTAGTCAACAGCTCCAAGAGTTTTTACCAAATCTTTTTTGTTGGTAGCAACTCACCTGAGGAAACAAGGCCTCTACATGTACTCATATCTTGGTAACAGGTTGATTTGGAGCCACTGATCCCAGCAGGTCACAAAAGGAGGTTCAAATAATTCTTTATCTATTCTTTTGCTTAGGCTTGAGGATCAGTAGAGACAAAATCCACTCACCCCTATCCTGTTGGTAATTTATAGAAGCAATGTTGGACTCCACGGCAGTAAGAGTATATCTTTCTTGAGGAAGGTATTGCACAGTGTGTCATTTCACTTTACACCTCTGTTCTCTGCCAAAAACCTCAGTGAAGTGTCTGCCTTAGTTTCCTGTGACAGATGGCCACTGGTTCTTGTGATCCCATGTGCAAGGTTGAGTTTTTACTCTCTTTAAGGATGAGTAAAATTTGTTCACCCAACTGATCAGACACAGTATTGACTTACCTGTAGAGGTCCCACTGGAAGTGCTGGAATCTCTGCTTTGGTAGACAGATCCTTAAAACATCTGCCATCATGTAATTCTCCTTCCCCCTCCATCCCCCCCAAAAAACCAACAATTCTTGTTAGTCATCCAAACAGGACTGGGGCATCTGGAAAACCTTTAAATACAGGTCTTGTGGTCCAGGATATGCGACTGTGTGAAACATGCTTCTTGAATTCAGGTCTATCTATCTAGCTTGCAAGTAGTTTCTACTCCTGCATGGTATCACAACCCAAATCTTGATGGACAATACTACACCAGTGTAGTGTATTACAGAAACAGATAGGGAGTGAGATTCGTCTCTCTTATTTCAGGAAGTGGTCCACCTGTTTGGTGGTGCGTCCTTCATTGGATCAAACTAATAATCCTTCACTTACCAGACAACAGAAACCCGTAGAATGGTGGGGTCCCCCCATCCTCTTTGCCTCTGAAAGCTAAGAAAACTGAGGAAAGGTACCATGTATGTTTTCAAGGATACAAACATTTTTATACCCATTCTTGTCAGGGTTCCTTAGTTGTCTCAGCAGTGAACGAAAGAGTGTGTCAGGATCGTCCCCCTTCTACCACAAAGGACAAGGAGGTAAAGCAATTAGACTTGTTTGGTAGAAAACTTTATTCATGCATCTTGTCTACAATTCCACATTGCTAACCCACAGGCATTATTGGTCAGATACAACTTCTCCCTCTTGGGCAGGATGCTTAAGTTCCTAAACAAGTTGCCAGAGGATTCCAGATGAGAATTACAGGCTCAGTTAGACAAGGGCAAGATGTTGCTTGCACCTCTCTGCAGTCATCCTTAGAAGAGGCGGATTTGGCAGCTAGAGCTGTTGGATCTGCAGTACCTGTGTGCAGATGTTCATGGTTTCAATCCTCAGGCCTTCAGCAGGAGATCCAGCAGACTGTACAGGATCTCCCTTTTGAAGGTCCCATCTTCTTTCGCAGAAGATGGATGAGATGCTCCACAGTCTCAAAGATTCAAAAGCTGCATTAAAAATGTTGGGAATAGACATGGCTTTCCCTAAAAGAAAGCAATTCTGTCTTAATGCAGAGACTACCTACCTTTCCCACTGAGACAGTTGGATCAATCTAGAAAACAAGGCAAAACGGAAGACAACCTCTCCTTCAGTGTAGCAGATTCTTCCACACTGTTGAGAAATCCCCAATAGTCTGACTGTCTTGTCGAGACAGAGTACCAGATCATGATGTACTAGTTTCTCCATCCCCTTTTTTTGTAGCAATTACCCACTTCCTATGTGCTTGGTCCTGTATTACCACAGATTTGAAAAATTCCAAGTACTGTAAAACAGGGATGCATCCTGCAGTTTTTCTATCCTCTCACTCTGTCCCTCTTCAGGGACAACTCATCAGGATGTCTTCATCTGAGAACTATAGTCTTTTCTCCATTTGGCAGCTACTGAAGATGTTTCCCCTCTTAAGCGAAGGAAGGCTTTCTAGTCACACTACTTCCTGATTCCAAAGGCAAAAGGAGATCTCAAGACCATCCTGCACTTGTAAAGTTTGAACAAATATATAGAGTAAGGTTTTGTATGGTTACCCTAGACTCCGTCGTCCCTTCGCTGAGTCCTGGCAACTGATACGCTGCCCTTGACTTGAAGGGTACATGTTTCCATGTGATAATCCATCAAAACCACAGGAGAGTCTTAAGATTTTTGGTCATCACCACCCATTATCAGTTTACCTTTGTCCTGTCTGCTGCCCCACGAGTGTTTACTAAATAGATAGTGGTGGTAGCTGTGTTCCTAAGGAAAGTATATGTGCAAGTATTTCCTTACCTGGATGACTGGCTTATACAAGGTCCAAGGAGTAGACATTCTGCCCAGGATCTGATGTCTCTTCAGTGTTCTGGGGATGATCTACAAAGATAAATCAGTCTTGACTCTTCTCCTTAGTTCAAAGATTAGAATTTATAGGGGTGATCCTGGATTCTATAGTAGCCAGAGTGTTTTTTACGTCAAACCGGATTCCAGACAATGTTAAACATTTCTTTAGATCTCAAATCCCATTTACTTACAACAATAAGAAACTGCCTCAGACTACTGAGGCACGTGGCTTACTTGCACATATGTGGTTTGGCATGCCAGACTTCATGTCAGAAAGTTGCAAGGCTGGTTAAAGTCATGTACCCACCTGCTCGCCACTCACTGGACATGTTGATTTGAGTGCCCGCAGGAGTGCTGGCCACCTTGGACTGGAGGATGGATCTGACCGAAATTATGTATGGGTGTTCCATTTGCCCTTCCCTTACCCATGTCGACTCTGTTTGCAAATGTTTCTCTAGGTTGGAGAGCTCACCTAGGAAACCTACAAATTCATGGTCTGGTTTCATCAAGATTTGGCTCTCCACATAAATCTGCAGGAGTTGCAAGCTATGCACCTGGCCTGTGTCAGGCTTTTCTTTTTCACATCAAGGGAAAGACTACAATTCTTCGCAGACAGGGAAGGGCCCCATCAGACCATGTCTGTCAAAAGGCAGTTGGGGATCTGATGGCTGCTATTCATACTGGCTTGGAAAGACAGATTGCAGTATGCCTAACTGTGACATGCTGTAGCCCATGTACACCCTCTTGTGTGATTTGTGTATCATTCATTTTCACCCTTATAATGTAACCGTGTATTGTCTAATGCAAAATATGTCGTGTAAAGTGTGTTTTGAATGCTCATGACATACTGAACATTATTGTTACGGTAGTATGTTTCCGGCAATGTCATCTATATGTATAGATATGAAACTGTCATATCCCCAAATGTGTGTGTCACATGGCTTGAATAGATGCAGACAAACCCAAAGCTGAGGTTCCACGCCTTGCAGAGGCATGCATAAGGAACAATGGACTGGCCTGAGCACCTTTGAGCACTTTGGCTCAAGTGGAAGAAATCATGCCCATTGCCAGACATGGCCAATCACCTGGCCCAAGGGGGTTGATGAAATTTGTTAAAAGAAAAAGGCATCTTTGTCTCAGGGCTCACCCCTGGAATCCATCTTCTAAGCAACGTCAAGGACTCTAACAGTTGCCCATGGGGGTGGGGGGCATGGCTGTAAGAGGCATCTCAGCCAGCTGTGGATAAGCTAACATCAAGGACTGAAAAGCTACTGGAATACTAAGTTTAGTTTAGGATGCGAGTTACCTTTTAGTTAATTGTGATCAACTCCTTGATTCATATTGATCTTTTGATTTATATTTATTTGATTTATAATCACTTAAAATCTTGCTGTAGTCAATAAACTTATTTGTTTTATCTAAAACAGTGCATGTGGCTTGAGTGTGTGCAGAGACCTCACTTTGAGTGACAGAGTTGATGCATATCAATTTCTTTGATAAATTGACAGACATATGTAAAAGAGCTTACAGGTTGCAGTGTACAGCACTGAACCCTGTAAGGTGTCAGTTCCCGGAGTTGCATGTGGGACTGGGGATGTTTGCTGGGCATTGATCCCAGAAGCACTCCTTCACTGGACCAGGGACCAATTACTCACAGGAGGCTGGGCGTGGGCTGACCCAGGAGAAGGTGGTTCACACAGCAAAGTGGAGTAAGTGGGAGCCCAGGAGTGAGAAATTGGGGTGACACAGCTGCACACCAGTCCAGATTGGGCGGGGGGGGGGGGAATGTCACACTAGCCTCCCATTCCACTTCTTCCCAATGTGTTCCTCAAGCAGGATCATGTTTATATGATCCTCATAGCATGAGTGTGGCGTCTCCAGCACTGCTTCTCCAGTTTGCTGAGCCTATCAACCAGGGCTCCTTAACACTACCGGCAGAACCTGACCTGATCTCCTGAGACCATGGTCACCTGCTGGAAAACAGCAGGGCTGGGATGCATTTTATGGCCTTGGTGCTTCATGGTTATTGCCTCAGGTAACAGACTGTTCAGAAAATGTACAAAATATTCTCCTGAATAGCAGAAAACCATCTACTGGATATGCTTACCTGTTAAAGTGGAAATGATTCTCCCAATAGTTACAGCAGAAGGATATTTTGACAGTCCTGCCTCAATCCAACATGTTTTGGACTATTAGTTCCACCTTAAACAACAAGGCCCCATCAGTTTGTTGCATCAGAGTTTGTCAGCTAATTCCGCTTTCCACCCACCAGATGCAGGCTGCTCAGTATTTTCTAATCCTATGTTAGTAAGATTCATAAAGGCTCCGGAGAGGATATATTCCCATGTCATGGATCCCACTCTAGGACTTAAATCTGGTGCTAAATTGATGATTCTGCCCTCTCAGCTGATGGCTACTTGCTCTTTGCTGCATCTGTTTATGAAAGTAACATTTTTGGTAGCTATTACCTCCATGGGAAGAGTTAGGAGTGTCCAAAGGAAAATGTATATTTACATCTGCTTTGGAAATTCTTGAAATTAATGTTGGAATTCCACCTCAGTGAAGTCGTAAATTTAGCAACTTTCTTTCTTAAGCCCCATTTTCTGAAGGAATTGAGACTACATACCTTGAATATCAGATGGATGTTGGATTTGTATTTGAACAGAACTAGGTCTTTTAGATAGTCATCACAGCTATTGCCTCTGTTACAGACAGGATGAAAGGCCTTCCAGTCTCAGTGCAGAAGATTAAGTTCTGGATTTCAAGTTGTATATGTCTGTGCTATGACGTTGCCAATGTATCCCCTCCAGGCAGTGCACACTACAAGATCTCTGGCAGCTTCTGCGGCTTTTTGGCTCAAATATATATATATATAGAGAGAGAGAGAGAGCAACTTGGTCATCAGTACCTACCTTTACAACTCATTATGCTATATCTCAGCATTCCAGAGATGATTCCAAATTCAGATGAGTAGTCCTTCAGTCATTGTTCAGGTAGATGCTGAATCCCATATCCGGTTTGAACTGCGTGAGTCACCTGTAGTTGAATGGACATATACAATTACTTGAAAATGGTTACTAACCTGTTCTGTAAGTGTTGTTTCTTGAGATGTGTTGCACATGTCCATTCCACGACCCACCCCCCTTCACCTTTATATTGGATTCAGTCTGGTAAGAAGGGAGGGGGTCTGGGTCAGCTACGTCCTTTATACCAGTGGCTCTCAACCTTTCCAGACTACTGTACCCTTTTCAGGTGTCTTTGTCTTGCATATCCCAAGTTTCACGTAACTTAAGAACTACTTGCTTGCAAAATCAGACATAAAAATACAAAAGTGTCACAGCATCCAATTACTGAAAAATTGCTTACTTTCTTATTTTTACCATATACTTATAAAATAAATAAATTGGAATATAAATAGTATACTTGCTTTATATACTATACACTGAAATATAGTATAAACAAGTAATTGTCTGTATGAAATTTTAGTTAGTACTGACTTCGCTAGTGCTTTTTATGTTGCCTATTGTAAAACTTGACAAATATCTAGACTAATTGATGTACCCTCTGGAAGACCTCTGTGTACTCCCAGGGGTACACATACTCTTGGTTGAGAACAACTGCTTTATACCATTGAGGGAGCAGCATGAGACCACAGAGTATACATGCATCACCCCAACAGATATCACTAAGGGAAAAATCTCTGACTCTGGTGCACTGGGGACACACCTGAAGTGGAATGGACATGTGCAACACATCTTGAAGAACAACAGTTAAAAAACTGGTTAGTAACTGTTTTTTTCAAGAGTTGAGGAAGAGTTTCTAGAGAAGTCAATGGGCTCTCTTATTAGGGATTCCTGCCTGCCACTTGAACATTCTTTGATCTCATCTGATTCTCCTAGCTTTCAAGACAATTTTTGAGGTTAAAGTCACTGTTTTGTTTCTGTAACTTTTGTGTGATCCATTTTGCTAACTCTACTCACATATTTCTAAGAGATGGTCTCTTTATCCAGTCACAATTAGATTTTTGTAATGAATATACTTTGATACAGTTACAAAAATGTATTGGATGTTTTTGGTTCCTTTGCCTCCACTGCTGCATGCCCTTCTAAAGTAGTGTTGGAGTATTTTGCTAGAGCCTGGAGACAATGACTTAAAGAAATATCCCTATATTTTTTTTCTTTATCCTTTCCAAGTAACAAACTTGTTTGTCTATTTGTAATTCTATTTGTTCGATAACTTTTCAGTTTTCTACACTGTATTGCCTGTGGCTGAAAGTGATAAATTTCTCTTTTTTTGGTGGGGTGCTTGATTGGGTTGTTCTAATGTGTTCCCTTCTCAGTGCTATGCCCTTTCTTAGCCCCTTATGAAGTGTTTTGACCCAGAAGTAGCTTTTTATAGAAATTCTTGTGACTGAATTACTCATGTAACTTTAATTCAACCACTTCCTGATTTCAGAGTGTTTAACTGTTCAGCCTTAGCATTCTCCTAGTGTAGCTGTTGGTGTGGTTATAAACATGACTTAAAACATTTACCCAAATATTAAATCTGCTTGCCATGTCAAAGTACATCAGTGTCCAGCGTTGCATCCCTTTTGCTTAGTCTTTTGCTGACCAGGTTGGGCCTGAAGGGTAGTCTCCTAGTGGCTGAAGTCTTGACTTGCCCCCACTCCTGTAACGTTGCCCCCTCGACATACCAATCAATTAATTGTGGACCACCCTAATGACCAGGTTTCTAGTTTTCTGTGATTACTCCCCCGCCCCCTCCCAAAAAAAATTCTCTGATTAAAAAACCATAAGAATCTGTGTTTTTCTGTAATTAAAATTAAATGATGAACTTTAGTTTCTCTAGCCACAGTGTGTGTATATATAGGTATTAGTTGAACTATAGTGACCATACATCCCATTTTGGCTGGGACAGTCCCCTTTTTAATTCCTGTCCTGGATGTCCTGACTTTTTTTTGGCAAAAGTGGCATTTGTCCCTTTTGCTCTTGCCAACTGATTATCAGTTTTTCTATGACAAATGGATTTCTAGGATCCCTGCTGATAACTAATGCTGGGATAGCCTTATTGTCAATAAGGCTAACTTCAGCAGGCTCTACACAGAGCCGCCTCCTGGAAGGTAGAGGGCAAAGACATCTCCTTCCTAGAACAGACCCCCAGCTTGTCTAAATACAGGGAGCAGCAGACTGAGGAATAGAGTCCACAGCCATCCTGTAGACCAGCAGTGATGGGTGTCCTGCCTTTTACTGTAGAAGAGCACTCTTGTCTATGGAGCGGGCCCTGTTAATAGAACCCTAATGAGTAGAAGACTGAGGGTGTAGGGGAATTCCAGCCATGCTAGCAAAGATTTCTGAATGCGAGAGCCACTCAAGCAGGGGACTCTGAGGGGAGGCAGAGATAAAGGCAGCCCCACACAGCTGTCTGCTGGAGTGGTGGGGATGTCATTGAGGAGGGTTTCACACACACAGCTCTCAAATGTTGAAGTTGGATCCCCAAGACCCTCCTACTCAATGGTTAGCATCCACCTAGTACATCTTACGCTGGTTGCTCTACACTTAGCTGCCCTAATAGTTGCAGTGCTGGCTGTCTCTGCATACTTAGTAAGACATTACTGCATTAGTTAATTCTGTTTGTATTTCCTAAGTTCTTCTTAACAATAAGGGTATAAAGTTTAAGCAGTTAGTTTAATAAATTAAATTCTGTGAAAAGTGATGATGCTTGCTTGGCAAAAAATTCTGCTTACCAGCTTTGATTATGTAGCACAGGGGTGTCAAACTCATTTGCTATGGCATGCCAGATTTGAATTAAATGTACTTCAAGTGGGCCATACATACCATAAATCGAAATACTAGGCACAACCATTTTTATGTAGTATTATATTTTATTTGCTAGATATCAGCGATATAAAAACTGCAGTAAATTCACGTCTACAACTACTACTATTTTACGATTAAAAGAATCGATCAATGATTAAGAATTATAGTACTGCGCGATGCTCCAAGACCACACTGTCCCTCTCCCGCCTTTTGGAGAGCTGTGTCTCGTGCACACAGTGTTCCACGCACTGCCACCAGAGTACACAGATCTCGTGGCAGCACGCGCTGCTGCGACATCTTGCGGCTTTGTACCCTCTGGCGGCAGCGCACAACTCCAGAGAGTACAACGTTGCAAGATGTCACGGCAGCGCGCTGCCACCAGAGGTCGGACCCAAAAGGTTGGTGGGATACGGCCCGTGGACCGGATGTTTGACACCCCTGTTGTAGCACGTTTTAGACTCCTTTACAGACTGTACATTTTAATAGAATCATTTGGTGACCTTCATCTGCAAATAGCTTGTTTGAGTAACTTTGCCCTGCAACCTAATTATCAAAGATCATAACCTTGCAAATAGTACTCTTGCTGAAGGTGCAATCCACTCCATCCTCCAGATCATTAATGAAGATTATTTCTCTCATGCTGCAGAAAATGCTTGTGGCCTTGGAGATCTTGGAAGTGAAGGAGCTGCTTTGGTACCACTATATCCCCCTGACATGCAGATTTTTAATATAGGGAGAATTGGAAGAAACGTAACTGGAGAAGAAACTGAAGACTTAGTACAGGCTGCTTCTGAATATATTACTCCTGATGACATTCCTACTCACAATGAGGTAACAAAACTTCAAAGTACTGCTTCTCTACAAGAAAGAGAAAAAATTCAAACTTTTCTATGGTTGAACACCTCCACGAAGTCTCTCTACTAAAATATTCTCTTTTAATTTTCTAATGACCTGTGTATTATCAACGTGGGGTCTTTGGTAATATGTCTGCAACTGCAAGTATTGATGATAAACTTAGTATTTGGGTCTGTAGTGGGGTGTGAAGCAGAAGGGATATAAGTGCTCCAGTGACAAGCAGAGAGAAATTCTGTATCTGGTATATACAATCTCATGCTCTCCTTCTTCTCTCCTCCTCCAAGACAGTGTCAAATTGGCTGTTGTGTACAAATTTCTGGAACTACACTTCTGAGCCAGCCCTTAGAGCAGAGGGAAGATTCTGCAAGAAGGGAAGCAGAACTGGCTGAGATTGATCCTCTTTAGGTGGCCATATAATAAAGGCCAGTACCTCTCTGGAATATTTTAGGGTGGTTTCAAAATAGCTTTTCTAAAAAGATGGCCTCTTGTATAAAAGTATCATTGTATTTGATCACTACACATAGTCATGCTCTCTCTCCTTCCCACCCTCCCTTCCTTCCTGATTACTTAAATTCGTAGCATTAGCATAGGGGATCTCAGGTGTAATTATTTTAAGCTTTCATGAGACTATTCATTGAATCCTGTTTAACGTCTCCCTTTTTACCTATATTAAATGCAGCTTCAGCATAGCACTAATAACATTGCTGCTTAATCCCCTGGGGGAAGAAAATATTAAAATAACTGTCGGGCCATAAACATTAAGTCTTAATCGTAATTGTATGGTTATTGCCTGGCATCACTCCAGGATAGAATTGAGGTTGTTTGTGCCTTACCTATGTATTTCCACAGTTCGGCTTATTTTGATTTCTGTTTAAGTATAATCCTAACTATGAAGTTCCAGTTTTTGTAATGCTTGGTTTGGTGATAATTACACCCCTGGAATGTAAATTGCTGATATATACACTCAGCTTAAGTCATCTTAACTTATTCCTAGCCCAAAAAACCCTACATTATGTTTGCATATATATTGAGGTCTTCCGCTTACTTGATTATAGGCAGCCTTAAGAATATAGTGTGGATTGATTTGGAAATAGTGATAGGATGACTTCAGCATTATCAAATGGGATCATAACATAAGCGAGAGAGACTTTAGTGAGGCTGCATATTAATGTTGTTAGTTCCAGTTTAAATAGTTTCTAAAAATTAGACCAAAATGTTTTAATTTTGGTTTAAATGTGCATTCAACTGCTACTTAAAACAATGACCTAGTTTGTCTAAATTGGGTCTAATGGCTTAAGGTCAAATCTAACTAGAAACACTTGGTAGTTTTGTGAACAGATAAAGTGCTAACTACTTGGTTTAATTTTTTTGTTCTTAAGGATGCCATGAATGGTGGAGATGCACTAAATTCCATCAGTGTTGCTGAATTCAAACTAGATTCATTATACCTTCAGCACATGGACAGCAATAAGACTGATGCCATTTTAGAGGAGAAATCAACCACAAAGAGAACACAGTCCTCTAACTTGTGTCATGCTTTTTCATCTGATGCTGAAGAAATATTGTGCTTGGCTGATGGGGTACTTGTGTATGACACACCTTCTAAAATTCCTGTTAGTGAAAATGCAGCTATCACAGATACAAATCCAGTTAATGAGTGTGAACTTGGTCTGGCTGATACTTACTTGTCTCCAACTGCTGGTGGTAGAGCAACTGAATACTACCATACAACAGAAGAAGGTCAGTTGCTGTAGAAATAACCCATTAGGTCAAATGAGACAAGATTGGTTTTTATGATGAGGGAACTAAAATTGCAAGTTAAGCATTTTCCTAAATGTACCAGATGTTTATAAGAGAAGATTGAAGTCAATGTTAGCTATAAGAAATATCTGGTTCAGTTTTGAGTACTGTTGTTTATCGATGGTATTTAATATATTAAATCACTTACTATAGTAAAACTTAATTTATGAAGTGTTCTACAGTTAATAAAAAGTTGTTTCAATTACAGTAACTAATATCAGTTACAGGTTAGAAAATGTAACTAACCGGCAAACATATTGCTTTGTACTTAGAATTTAAGTGACTACTTTTTTTTGTACCCCTTTATCTTGGTTTAAAGTAAATTCAGCATTTTATGACCCAGATGACCCACCACACAGTATTGTCTATCAAAATGAAGAGGGCAAATGGGTGACTGACCTGGCATATTATACCTCATTTGATAAAGAGCAAGCCTTAAATCTGCCTGCAGACAGTAAAATAAGTGAGGACTTCATAGCTGCATGTAAGTAATCTTTTTTTCTTGTTCCATTGACTACTCAGTTGTATATAATTAAGACCAGTGCTTTCTTTGGTGTATATGAACATAGAAATGATTGGTGCTACCACCACCTGCAGTGTCAAATAGATTCCCAGGACCAAAGGCTTATATGAATCGATCATGATATGGCTAATGGCTTCTTCCCCACATCTTCTCCCTCCATCCTCCAGTGAAGATTGTGGTTTAAAGGATTTATTGACCCCTCACAGACGTGGCTGTTTCCTGATATATAAGAGAACTTAGAGGATGTCACAATGGTATGGGAGCAAAGAACAAGCTTGCTTTTGGACATCGGTTACTACCACCCTGTAATCCCACAGAGGCTGTTATAATCATTCTCTATCACAACATGGATATGGAAGTCTCACAAAACTACAGGAAACTCCAGCAAAATATTTCTTCTCCCTCTTAGCATTTGTAGTTCCATGGACTGCTCTGTTTTCTTAACTGTATATACTAATTACATAGAAAATTCTTTTTTAAGTTGCAAAGTCAATTCCTAAATTAGGGTACATGATACAGAATTAAGGTTTTATCTTTACTTCTGTCCCTTTGTGAATGTGTGTGTTATGGTGGTCTTAGTTCTGGGAGTCCTTTTCCACAGGACACAAGCCTTATTCCCTTTGGGATATGTGGTGCTCAGTAATTGAGTAATTCATCTTTATTCAGTGTGTAGGCCTACATCATATTTACTGCACACGAACCAAAGTTGTACTGAATTTGGAATGTTTTATTTCTGCATGGGCTTTCTTCCTTTGGGGACCAGCAGAATGAATACATCACAAACAATTCATTTATCATCATCATCCTGGTAATTAATAGAAGTACTATCCCTATTTTGCAGACAGGAACTGAAGTACAAATAGACTTGGCCAGAAATGTAAGTGTTCATTAACCTTGAGTGCACAATTTGAGACCTATAGGGTATGCTTTTTCCAAAAGTACTGAGCATTTGCAGCTCCTATAAACTTCAGGGTTGAGTGCTCAGCATTTCTGAAAGTCAGGTCCTAGGTGTCTCAAGTGAGGTGTGCAGAATTGTAGCAACACAAAACTAACTAGCATCTTCAGAAGTAGCCACTGAAGTGACTTACCTGATTTTTATAAGTCTGGCAGAGCAAGGATAGGAGTTAGCTTTTCTGCCTGTCTAGTGCTTAACGACCAGGTCATCTTTCTTCTCCTACTACCTGGTGTTCCACCTTCATTTACTACACACCTTCCAACTTCTTCTTCAAGTGAGTCAGGGGTCATGTGGAAAAAAGCCTTTACTCTGTAACACAACCCTGTAACATTCTCAATTCATCCTGTATACTGAATGAGCAGAGTTACTACATTGTGTGATCATAGAATTAGAGACTGCATTATAATGCACATATCCAAGGAGACAAGTAAGCTTGCATGGTAACCTTACTTGATAAACCTATATTCTCAATTACAACAGCTTGTTGTAGGGACCAAAGCTATTTATTATTTAGTAAATGCTATTAATGCAGCTGCAATTTAAGCATGTACATCTATAACTAAGATGTTTGTAACCTCGTTGGTTATTGTGCATGGTGTTTTGAAAACTGGTACAGTACAACTCTGAAATGCTTCAATTTATGGGAGGCATTTTGAAACTTTGAAGATAATTTTCCATGGTGGATACATAGGTTTTGAAAGCTAAAAGCTAATTTGAGATAATCTTCAGCACTGTAGGGCCTATTGCTATAGACGAGGGGTGTCAAACATCCAGCCTGCGGGCCAGATGCGGCCCACCAACCTTTTTGGTCTAGTCCCTGGTGGCAGAACGCGCTGCTGCCAGAGGATACAACGCCATAAGATGTCGCGGCATCACGCACTGCCACAAGATCTGTGTACTCTGGTGGTAGTGCGTGGAACGCTGTGTGCATGAGACACAGCGCTCCAAAAGGTGGAAGAGGGACAGTGTGATCTTTTAGGGCATCATGCAGTACTATAATTCTTAATCATTGATTGATTCTTTAAATCATAAAATAGTAGTAGTTGTAGATGTGAATTTACTTGCAGTTTTTATATCGCTGATATCTAGCAAATAAAATATAATACTACATAAAAATAGTTGTGCCTAGTATTTCGATTTATGGTATGTATGGCCCACTTGAAGTACATTTAATTCAAATAGCAAATGCGTTTGACACCCCTGCTATAAACAGTGTATCAAAAAAGTACTGATGGTTGTGGGTTGTTTTTTTTTTTTTTTTTTTTTTTTTTTTTTGCTGCCAGGAGGACTAAATTATGTCTAAAATGAAAGCTTAATTTTTTACATATAAGGCACAGGAGCTTGATTTGCAAAGATATTCAAAAAGGGACTTTTGTAAATCCAGCTTGCCTCTTTAAGTGTGTGATTACCTTTGTAAAACTTTGTATGCATTGTTATGCATGCTGTAGCAGAAAGAATTCTTCATTGATTAGGAAGAATGCTGCAAAATTATGAAATTGTCCCTTCAAATCAGTTTTATATCTATGGGTATATTGTAGTTAATTATTTTCATTTTTTAAAGCTGAAGCAATAGCTAAGATTGCACAAGATCAAGAAGAATTTGAGAGGGAGCACAGATTTATACAGGTTAGTGACTTTATAAAAAGTTAACTTTCCTAGAACTGCAGGAGGGTGATCTACTTACTTTGAACAACTTTCAAAATGATTTTATCATTCACAGGAAGAGAAAATAGACCCACAAAATACATCTGAAGTAGAGGATACATCATGGAAATCTGCCAGTAGCTATAACTTGCTGAGAGCATCCCAAACTACATCTGATCTTAGTAAAGATGCTAGCTACTTACGTTTGTCTTTGGGGGAGTTCTTTGGTCAGAGATCGGAAGCTCTTGGCTGTCTTGGTGGAGGCAGTGATGTGAGAAGGGTATGTGGCTGATTAACAGTTTAATGCAAAGAACTAAAGAAAAGTACAAGAGGCATATAGTTGGAACTATTCTTATATTGTATTTTTAACTAATCTTCCAGAAGAGTCTGATCTTCTAGACTAGTAATTGCTAGTAATATTCTGTGCTGGCAAGTGAGGTAGAGAGTGGGTATAGGGTATGCCTTGTGTTAATTAATGGACCACTTTGACAACCAGTGGGTTTCAATTTCC
This sequence comes from Emydura macquarii macquarii, assembly GCF_026122565.2. NCBI lineage: Eukaryota > Metazoa > Chordata > Testudines > Chelidae > Emydura > Emydura macquarii. Next base: position 14,037,050 of record NW_027130349.1, read on the forward strand.
ACCTTTTGGAGAAGTGATATCATACATTGGGCTGTAGTACATAGTAAAAATAGGCCAGATCAGGAGAATCATTGGAGGTCTATGGAGATGATCCTCTTTTGGGGTAGTGGGAAAAATCTGTTCAACTAAATAAAAATGTTGTAACAATGGGGAAAAAAATATGTAGGTTTGTATATGTACTAGCTAAATACAGTCAATTTTTAGAATTTTATAATAGTTATTGAGGAAAAAATCGCTAACTAATTTATTTTGTTTACAGCCATCTTTTGGTTATCATATTACATCTCCAGAGAAGAGGCAACCTGTAGCTTTGTTAAGGCAATCTGATGCATCAAGAGGCAACTCTGACCAAGAGAATTCACAAATTTCTGATACATTATTTTCAGGTACTGTAAAATGGGTAAAACAGCAGGGTCAATTTAATGAATTGGTAACTATATATGAATATTTCTAACCACTAAGATTAGAATTAGTGAAGACAATAAGCTCTCAAAGGGGGAAATCATTTAATTATTTTTCACCAGTAGTTTTCTCCTCCCAGATGAAAGAACACAAAATCTTTATAAGGATTGCATAAAGTACTAATGCGTGAGAGTGGGAAGGAAGGTCCCAGAGACGCATCCTTTTTTTATAGCTCAAGGAAGAAAGGACCTCCAGAATGTTAGAGAACTTTCATACCCTCTTCCTTGTCACTTAAACTTCCCCTTAATGTTTCCCTTTCCGTCTGCCCCCGGAAGAGGACGCAGCCCCATAAGAGAACTGAATCTTAAAATAGATCTATATCCGGGAGTAGCACAATGTCAGCCAAAAAACATGGCCTCGCTCCTCTCAGGAAGACCATACACTTTTGGAATCACATAAGGATGAAGAACCCAATAAACAACACACTCCCTTGACCGATATTGCTTGAGAAAATTGCCGGAAGAATCATAATAGCTATTGAAATCATCATGAAAGTGAATCAAAATTAAAGAAAAGTGTCCCCTATTTTAAAATGATGGCAGACTTTATTATTCCTTTCCATGCCTCATTGGAATAAGTCTTATAAGAAGAGAGGAAAATACTAAGTGAAGGAAAGAGATTGCCATGTCTTGTCAATGACAAAAACAGATGCCACCAACAACATGGAGTTTATTCCTGGATGTGTTCAAATTTCAGGGCTTGGTGGCAATGTCCCTAGCAGCAGTTACTAACCCAAAGATCTTTTGACCAAAAGATAGAGCACGCTATAAAAGGCAGAGGATGTTTTAAAGTCCTTTCTCAAAGTGCTGGCTACAGCATGCTTTGGGAGGTTCACTAATAGGGCTTTTGTTCTGGTGCATTGACCTCAAGATCCACTGATGTGTGCAACAAAGATAAGATCCAATATCAGACTTTTCTAGCACGTGCATCTTTTTTGAAGATGGCTTTAAGGATGTCATGCCCTTGCAACAAGAGTTGTGGCCCCCAACACCATCATCAAGTGTCAGCTCTGGCTGCCACCTTGGGTGGCAAACAACTATTCTAAACTAAATCATGAAGAAGGGCTTTTTGAAGGAAAGCTGCACAAAAGTTCACCTCTAGACTACATTATGATGTAGTTACTGCAACTCTGTCTTTACTAGTGGTGTGGTGATGGAGTTGTATTGGCAATAGGAATATACAGTTACATTGTCACAGGAAAAAGAGTAGTGTAGACAATGATATAAAAGGGAATAGTTGGTAAAAAATATCATCAATTTGCAAAACTTTCTCCCCCTTAAATTAATACATTTAAACTGCCCTAAATTGTCAGGTTCTGAAATCTTCCATTGACTTAAAGGTTAAGTCCTTTCTTCTTTCCGTTCTCCCATGAGGGAGTGTTCCCTGGGACTTTTCTCCTACACCAAGGCTTTCACAGTGCTCTGTATCATGTTCATGTCTCTTCCCTTATCCTGTAGCATTTCTGGGCGTGGAGAGAAGCCTGTTCCTCTGGTGCAGCCTTGTCTCAAGCTGCAGCCTAGTGGAAATGGTACCTGTCTGGCTTTCAGCCCAGGGTCCCTTACTCTGCCAGGGAAAGGGGCTCAGACTCTGAAAGTTGGGAAAGAGAGGGTCTTTCTCTCCGTCTCTCGTTCTCTACCGTTCCCTCACCCCACAGACTGGCTGCACATTAAAGCCTTTAGAGCCCTTCAGGCAGTTTGTGACCAGAACTGAGGCAAAGGAGGATTCAACTCCCCACGAATTTACATCATCATGAGATTTAAATGATCCATGTTTAAAACGATCCTGATTTACTGAAGAAAGCCCCGACAGGTACTAGGTTGCTTCTACAGTACTTACTTGGGTGGTAATCAACCTAGGGGAGCAGGCAGGCACCCTTTCAGGCTTCCGGGGACATCTACTGGAGGTGTGTGTACCAATACCCTGCCTCTGTCGTGTGGGCCCCATGACAGAATGGATGGCACACTATCTCCCACCTGTATATAGCCAGGGAAGGTACCTCACACACATCAGAAAAACAACCACCAAAAACCCCTATACCTACAGGACTTTTGAAGGACAGGATATCAGTCAGTGGCTTGCAAGGAACTCAGACTTCGCTTTCAGGCATTGTTAGATAAATGTTTTCCTGTTAATGCCAACTGTGAGGAAATCATAAGATCCAAACGAGGGACATCTCATTCAACTATATGTTAAACTAAAATGTTTATATGAAAACAAATATAGATTTTGGAAGCCTTAAGGATGGTTCAGCAGTAGTTCCATCAGTGAATGACAGTCTCAAGTTCAGAAGGGGTCTTCCTTCCAGAAGACCCCATAGACCATAAGAGTGATGACACTGCACAGCAATTTCAAAGTATCAGATATAGCCATTTATATCAAAAGTTTTTCATATATTTAAAAAAGGGAGCCTACTTTGTGGCAAACCAAATGGTTCATTGTTTAGGAGTATGATCCTTGCTTGGTGTTAGATGTTTCAGGTTCTGTCTTGTTCACGTTCTTGATGTGACTTTTGTGATGACTTCTAAACAATGGATTCTAACTTGGTGGCTACAAGGAAGCCATCACACTCATCCTAAATGTCTTGTGCAACCAGACTTATAGATGAGGAGCTATTGGGGGAAGGATTAGATAAAATAGTAACAGAGATTGTAGAGAGACCTAAATCCTCACTCTCAAAGCAAATAGAGCAATTTGCTACTTGCTACAAACACCAAAAATATCCAAGAAGAGACTATTATCCGAGCAGAGGGAAAAATCTGGAGCAGAAGCTCCTAAGGAAACCTAGTTAAATTTTCTTCCAAACCATCAAAATTCTCAGCATGACACAGACAAAAAGAGCATTTGTGTATGAGCGCTAACGATTCCTGTACAAGACTTTCTTCTGATCGACCCTCTGCACCTACAGCCTTACATGGTAGTCACAGCAAGGCAAAGTTTGCATGTTATGTAACTATACCCATGCACAGATAACATGCCAATCTGTACTCTGTCCATAGAAACAGATTCATTCATAAATGAACAGCTGCAAGAAAGGATTCATAGACACAAATTCTTCAAAATCAGTAAGAGCATTTGATCCTAGTGCAGAGAATTGTCCACCTAGAGGTCAAAACAGACTTAGCTGTAACTTTATCATAGTGGTAAGGATTTGCAAAGATCCAAAACTTCATTGCATCACATCAATTATTTCCTGAGGGGTCATCAGTAGCCAATTATCTTCAGTGGATAGGATTGCTAGTGCCATGCATCAGCTTTGTCTCCTGAGTGGATTTCTCAAAATGCATCTGCTGAAATACCTTCTGAAAACATAGAACCATGTACTTGATATAGTGCAAAACCAGGTGTTATTCTCAGATCACATCCAGGTGTACCCTCCTGCCCACAAAGGGGGGTAACATGCTGAAAGTCTACCCAATTTTTGCTCTAGATCCTTGCATACTCACTAGGGAAGCAAGCATACTTGGAAGACAAAATTTCAAAATCTCACAGTATACATCATTTTAGTTCATTTTAACACATCAGTGTCTCACTTAAGAAAGTAAATAAATAAAAACAAACCTCACAAACTTGGCCATATGGGATGCGACCAATGGGCCATCAAGTCCAAGTCTGACCATGACCAGTACCAACTGCAGCAGTAGGATGTGCAAGAAACCACAGAGGGAGAAATTATGGTACTTGCAGAGGAAGTCTATCTCCCACTGGAGGTTGGTTTATGATTGAGGCATGAGTATTTATATCCCTTCCGAAAGCAGGGAGTAACCATAGTCAAAACTTCTTTGTGACAATGGAAATGATATCCTGGGCAGAGAAGACTCTTAACTTTCCAGACATTTCACACAAACGATACAAAAAAGGGGGAGTTGAGGTTGTCGTCCTAGTTCTCCACTGGCCCAGAAGGTGTTTTGGCTAGTTAGATAGCTAAGAACTGTACATTGTACCCGCAGAACTTGAAGCAAGAACTTCTTGATTCAGACTGGGCAGTATCCAGTTGGAGCTTGGGTCATTTTCTGTATTGGGGTTTAAGGAGGCTTTGACATCTGGCTCAAAAGTCCTCTGTCAGAGAAGGAATGTATGCTGGACTTGGACCAGATTGTTTCCTCTCCTGCCATTAAGAAGGAAGGATTAAAAAAGAGAAGACACAACCTGCCACACTAACTTCTGAAAGTCACAGGGTTGGATTCGGATTTCAACCAGTGCTGATATCTCATCAATTCCTGGAACAAATATCTGAGTATTACCTGTGCTGGGCTCTGACTGTTGCAGTGGCCAATGAGAAGTCTGAGCAAGAAATGGTCCATCTTTCCTCTCTCAGTACAAGCATCTTAGGAAGATTGCTTTCTTCAAGTGATGTCCCTATGGGTACTCCACTTCAGGTGATTGTGCGCCCCTACACCTCTAGTCGGAGAATTTTGACAGCAGTACCCGGTTGGGCTGCACATATGCTCTCCCCGTCTCATGCTTGTAGCAATGGTTAAGTAGTGCTGTGAAACCAATTTCCATTCCCCAGTTCTTTCTCAACCACTCTTGGTCCAAGTTGGAGCTCAGGCAGTACATCTACTAGACTTCTCTCAAATCTAGATTAAATGTAATTGTGGTGGTGTTGTTGTTGTAGTAGTAGTAGTAGGAGATAGGAAACGAGTTCTGTCTATTCTATCCCTTTTCTTTTTGTTATGTTTCATTCATTCTTGGGATAATTTCATCTGAGAATGCCTGCCCGTGTTGCCTGGTTTTAAACGTTCTGTCCTGCTGAGAGGCAATTCCAGTTTCGGACAGACATTCCCAGTGTGTCTGCTGCTTGTTGGAAATGCATATGCCCCAAACTGCACCCATTGCCATAGCATTAAGGCCCATGATAGGAAAGCAAGGGACCTTAAACTCAAACTGATCCTTACGGAAAAATCTCTCTTGTGTAAGAAGGACCTGGGACCGCAAACTTCTCCTAGTCATTGGTCACCTACCTCAGCTTCTGACAGACCTCCCTTGCCGACTTGGCATGGAATTGACCTGTCCCGTAAAAAGAAGGCAAGAAAGAGAGCTACCTCTTCTCCGACAAGACCATCTCAAAAAAGAAGTGTTCCCCGACTCACTCCACATCATCGGTACCAACCCCACTGCAAATAAGTTACCTACAAGTCGGCAGGATCTTCAAGTACCTCCAGTACTGCCAAAGCCTGTGACCCTAAGTGCTGGCATAAGGACTTAAAAGTTGCCGCAGCACTGGAGTCACCTGTTCTTTGTACCAGTATAGCATCTGTGCTTTCAGTCCCACCTCCTACATCAACAAATACATTCGCCCCTCCTCTCTCTCTAGCGAGGATGAAGACGGTGAAGTGGGAGAGGTGTTTTCATCACAGCATTCTTCAATCATACAGGGAAGCATCAGATAAGAACTACAGGAACAGCTAGATCACCATTCAAACTGTATGTGAAGGTGCACAACGGGTCATTTGGTTGCCACTAGTATGACCTTAGAGGAAGAGATTATAGAATGTTCAGTCTAAAGTAGAAGACTTCTTCTTTCCTTTTGAGAAACCCATGTTTAGAAATAATATGCATAATAGACCCAAGAAAGTAACTTTAAGATGTTTATTCATACAGGAAATGTATCCGCCCTACACATTTGAACATTTCCAAAGACCCATCTACAAAAGTTTTTCTCTTCAATGTAGACTGCTGATGCCAAGGAGATCCTCATTTGCAGCTTGTAATCGATACTGGATATCAGACTAAACAAATGCATTAAAGTGTTAAAAATCCATGTTGAATATACTATTATCGATGATATCATGCTTGACACCCAAAGTGAAACTCCAACATCCGTACGTTTAGCCAGACAATCCACTGAAGATTTTTCATTGGCAAAAATTCCTGATTAGAGTACTTCCTTTTTGGTTTGTCTACAGTTCTAAAAGTCTTCCCCAAATAACTTAACTTTAGTGACAACTCAGTTAAGATATTAAGGTAGTCACCTAAATTATTTGGCAATTGGTTTCTAAAAGTACATTTTTCTCTTTGTATAGTGTGTGCCCATGTTTGTCGCTACGTTTATAATTTATGCCTAATCGGAATTCATTTTGAACTGAGTTTATAGATTTTTTTTTTTAAATGGTTGCCAACATCATATAAGACTTCCTAGACATCTTGTCATCTGCAAGATCTCAACCAGCTGTTTCCAGCACCCATATAATGCTATTTGTCAGAGGTGGAGACTTTGGAAGTGGTTTAGGGATGGAACATGCAGCCTTTTTTTACTAGGCCCAAGAAGGCCCATGACAGTCTAGTAGACAGTTAAAAAATGCCTGCACCAGGGTGCCAGTTGATTCTCTGTTGGCATGCAGTCATAAAGCATTTTAACACTTGCTTTGGACAAAATTTTGGAAGGTCACTTGGATTATCTTGCAATTCATGGTCTCTGGAAATCCAAAGTATCAAGTCATCTGTAAATGCCTTGTAGCTGAGAGTAATATATATGGCATTTCAGGGGGGTTGCCCCGAAAGAGGCACAAGCCAGTGCAGCAATTGACCATGGTTACCTTTATCTACGTGCTTGCTTGCTTTTGTCTATTCTTGTCAGGAGGTTGTGATGTTTTGTGAAATGTCTTCTCCTTCTAATCATAGAATCATAGAATATTAGAGTTGGAAGGGACCTCAGGAGGTCATCTAGTCCAACCCCCTGCTCAAAGCAGGACCAACCTCAGCTATATCATCTGGCCCTCCATCTTCTCAAAAAGGAAAATATTTTGGCTGATAATCTGAGTCAGAAACACAATATTTAGCACAACTGTTCATTGAAGGACACATCACATAGATCTTCCAGACGTGGGGGATACCTTTTAATACACTTATGTGTTTCAAGGGACACCAAAAATCTCTTCTGTTTTGTGCCAGAGAAATCAAATTCTGATTCTCTGATGAATGCCTTTTTTCCCCTAGATTGTAGCAGGATTTTTAGTGTGCTTTTCTGCCTATACTTTTAGGTGAGAGGAACATCAAGAAGATCTGACAAGACAAAGCTCATAGGACATTGACAGTTTTAACTTGAATGTCATTTTTAATTCTCTTTGTCGTAGTATCAATACTTCCAGGCCAGCTACCAGTTCTAACCACATGACTTTGCTTTTACCATAGAATAAATTGTTTGTTTGAATCTGAAACCACTGTAGTGGCATGCAGTTGTTTTGAGTCATCTTAGAAAATTCAAGATAATTCTTTTGCAGACTTAGAAGCCTTCAATAAGAAAAAATCTTGAAGTGCAAGTTTTTATTGCAGATGTTCTGTTGGTTTCTGTAGTTCCTTTCGTTTGGGTCTTACTCAGTTTGGTTGTATTTCAATGCCGTTTCAGGCATGTCTGTTTTTAGTAGGAGCTGTACTAGTCTATCTCCAGTGCATGGTTCTTCCATCTTTACTCCGTCTTTTATGAAAAGAGATTTTTGAATTATCTTTTTTTGTGAACCAGCACCTTTTTGGGACATAAACTTGGAAACCAGTGCAACTGTCTTTGAGATGTTAGTTAATAAAAGGATTCTTTTACTCTTTAAAAAAAACTGTTTTCTCAGAGGAGAGATTTGAGAAGGGATTTGAAGGTGGATAATACGTAGCTTTGTGGATGTTTATAGGGTGTGCTTCCCAAATCTTTGGAGTAGCATGAAAAAAAGTAGGAAGTTGCTTGTTTGGAAATTTAATAAGTGGGCAGTGGTGGCTGCATCATGGGCTAATCAGAAGCAAGCATTGACAGTTTGATGGCGAATGAGAGGTAGGGTGGGAATTAACTATGAAGGGCCTTGAAAGTGAAAACAAGCAACTTATGTCTCATGTGATATATAAGTGGGGAGAGAGAGTGGAGAGATTCAAAAGAGGGGTGAAATGGTCAAAACACCACGTTAGGAAAATAAACTTTTCAGCAGCATTCTGGATGGATATGAGATGGGCAAGATTGGATTTGTCATGTTCATAGAGAAGGACGTTGCTGTAATCAAGATGAGAGAAAAGAACTTGGATAAGAGTTTTTTAGCTGTGTAGATAGATAGGAAAGGCCATATCTTCAGGGTTTTACTCAAAAGGAATTGGTTACAAATAGAATCTAGAAAGAAGTCAGTTGAAGATGACCATGCCTATGTAAGTGGTGTCCACAGTGATCAAGAAAAGAAGTAACAAGGAGGGCACTGGGGGAAAGATTAAGAGCTGTGTTTTAGCCATGCTGAGCTTAAGCTGACAGCTATGAACCCATGAGATGTTTGAGAGACAAGCCAAGAATTTAGATTAGACAGGAGGAGTCTGATCTGAAGCAGAGATCAGTGAATTGTTCACACAGAAATGGTAATGGAACTTTGTGTTTGCAAATATTACTCAGAGATAGGGTGTAGAAGGAGAAGAGAAGGTGACCAAGGACAGCTCTGTGAAACCTCTGCAGAAAGCTGGAGGGAGCATGAGGAACATCATCCAGAGCACATGCTACAGAGCAATTAGAGAGTGGGAGGACCAGAAGAAGACAAAGATTTCAAGATGCATATGGTTGATGGTGTCAAAGGTGGCTGACAGGTCAGTGAGGATGAAATACTGATTCTGAACTTTAGCTAGGAAAAGATCATTAGTGATTTTAACAAGTGGTTTTTGTGGAGTACAAGAGGTGGAGGCTGGACTGGAGAAGGTCTAGGCTGGAACTGTAGGAGAGGAACTCCCAACATTGATTGTAGACAGCACATTCAATGAGCTTTGAGATCAAAGAAAAATATGGTGGTAATTGGAGAAGCAAGTGGAGTCCAAGTTGAGTTTTTTAAGATGGGAGAGACTGGAACATGCCTGCATTATGAGGAGAAAGAGCTGGAGGAGAACAAGAGCTTAAGGAGAAAAGTAAGGGAAGAGATGAGAGTAAGCACAAGGGAGATCAAGAGATGGGGTGGGGTCACTGTAGCAAATACAGGTGTTTATGGGAGAAGAGCAGATGACAACTTCTGCAGTTGTAAGAGGAGAAGGAAGAGAGTTGGAGGAGGGGAAGGGAAGGGAAGGCAAGCTGAGGAGAGGGTGGAATGTTTTTTGTCAGTTTTCTTCTGGAATATATTTGTGAGATCCTGTTTGGAGAGAACAGTGCAGGCAGCAGGAGTAGAGGGTTTGAGGAGGGAATCAAAAGATGGCTAGGTGCCCAAGAGTATGAATCACTTTGTTGCCACCTGCCTGCAGTATGAGGTGTTACCTCCCTGACACAACCAGTCTGTCAGCCACTCAAGCACTCTCCTCTGGGCTATACCAGCCTTCTCTTTACTCTGTAGGTTAACAATAGATGCATCCCACTGTTGTGGACACTACTACAGTGTCCCCCTGTGATATTCAGCCTCTGATCTCTGGATATCCACAGAAATCCCAGATCTTCCATTCCCAAAGAAGCAGTGCATCTCAGTTTCACCTTAGTCCAGTAGTGCTATGTCACACACACTACTTGAGTTCAATTATGGTATTTGAGAGAGAATTATTTGAGAAAGAATAGAGATTCAAATGGAAGCAAGTGTGAATGATGGAAACGAAGGATTTAAGTAAAAACCAAAACCATAAAACATGAACAAGGGCCTACCTTTATTAATAGTTACCTTTCCTATCTAATAAAGTAGATTCCCACCCCAAAGTTCAGTCTTCGGCAGTATTTGCTAGCTCAAAGGAGCGAGGAATAGGAGCGAAACTTCATCAGGGTATCTCCTCAGTCGGTGTGCTCCCTATCTGGATTCCAGTCCCACCCCACCCCTCATCCCCTCTGCTGTGGGCTCTATGCCTGTCAGTAAGAGGGACCTGGAGGGACATCGACCTACATAGCCCCATAAGAGCTCGTATGCACCACGGGATGATGCATATGCAGGCCGACAGATACTACTTCAAACAGTTCTAGCTCCAATACATGGCATGCATGTGCAGCCGTGTATGGAATCCAGATAGGGACCACACATCTCAAAGAACCTCCAATTACAGTAAGTAACCTCCATATATACATCTCACAATGATGAGCATCAATAAGTTACAATCCTTCAGTAGAGACCTCACTTGATACCCTTTATGGCTAAATACCATGAAAGTGGTGCTTTGGGTGTCATGAGTTTGTCAGGTCTGAGCATGAGTTGCCTCTAAAGAACAGTGAATCCTTTGCCAGTTGGCACCAATGGGCCTCTGTGCCGTATTGGTATTGTGGGGTGAGATTCAGTTAAGTTGGAGAAATAGTTATACAACAAGGAAGATAGCAGAACTGAGGGAGAAGGGCTCCCAAAGAAGCAGTACAAACCAATTTATGAGTTATAGATCAGATCACAGCTCCACTTAACACACAGCCCTTAGATATGTTTCCAGTGAAAACAAATACATTTATTAAGAAAGTATAGAGATTCCCAGTGATAGCAGGTAGAAGTATTGGAAAAAAAGGCTACATGTAAAATAAAATCACTCATTCTAGTGCCTAAGCTTAATTAGACTTGAGAATATCTTGTTAATTAAGTATTGCTCACCAGTGCTTTCCAGCCGGACAGGCCGTGATCCCTTTTTTTATGAGACAAGGCATAGAATCATAGAAGTGTAGGACTGGAAGGGACCTCAATAAGTCATCTAGTCTGGTCCCATGCCCTCGAAGCAGGACTACAGAATAACTCAACCATTCCTGACAGGTTTGTCTAACCTGTTCTTAAAAACCTCCAATGATGGAGATTCCACCGTCTCCTAGGCAATTTATTCCAGTGCTTAACCCTGATAGGAAGTTCTTCGTAACATCCAACCTAAACCTCCCTGCAATGTAAGCCCATTGCTTCTTGTATTATCTCAGATGTTAACGAGAACAATTTTTCACTCTTCTCAAGCTTTTATGTACTTGAAAACTGTTACAATGTCCTAGTCTTCTTTTCTCCAGACTAAACAAACCCAATTTTTTCAGTCTTCTCTCATGTGTCATGTTTTCTAGACCTTTAATCATTTTGTTGCTCTTATCTGGACTTTCTCCTATTTTTCCACCTCTTTCCTGAGTTGTGGCACCCAGAACAGGACACAATACTCCAATTGAGGCCTTATCAGAGTAGAGTGGAAGAATTACTTCTTGTGTCTTGCTTATAACACTCCTGCTAATATATTTCAGAATTATGTTTGATTATATAACTCTGTTGACTCAGTTAGCTTGTGATCCACTATGACCCCCAGATCCATTTCTTCAGTACTTCTTCCTGAGTAGTCCTTTCCCATTTTGTATGTGTGCATTTGGTTATTCCTTCCTAAGTGTAGAGTACTTTGTCTTTGTCCTGAATTGCATCCTGTTTACTTCAGACCATTTCACCAGTTTGTCTAGATAATTTTGAATTTTAATTCTATCCTCCAAAGCACTTGCAATCACTCCTCACTTTGATATTGTTTGCAAACTTTATAATTGCCCTCTCTATGCCATTATCATTAATGAGGATTTTGAACAGAAGTGGACCCAGGATTGATCCTTATGGGACCCCACTCGATATGCCTTTCCAGCTTGACTGTGAACCACTGATGATTGCTTTCTGGGAATAGTTTTCCAACCAGTTCTGCACCCACCTTATAGTGGCTCCATCTAGACTGTATTTCCCGAGTTGGTTTTTAAGAAGGTCATGTGAGACCAAAAGCCTTATTAAAGTTAAGGTATACCATCTACAACTCTCTCTACCACCACACCTCCACTCCCCAATCTATAAAGTTTAAGTTGTCAAAGAAAGCTAATAGGTTGGTTTGACATGATTTGTTCTGGACAAATCCATGTTGACTTTTACTTATCTTCTAGGTGTTTACAAATTGATTTTCTAGGTGTTTGCAAATTGATTGCTTGATTATTTACTCCATTATCTTTCTGGGTACTGAAGTTAAGCTGACTGGTCTGTAATTCCCCAGGTTGTCCTTATTCCCCTTATTGTAGATTGGTACTATATTTGCCTCTTCCAGTCCTCTGCAATCTCGCCTGTCTTCCATGAGTTTTCATGGATAATTGCTAATGACACAGATATTATCTCAGTCAGCTCCCTAGAGTATTCAGGATGCATTTCATTAGGCCCTGATGACTTGAAGACCATCTAACTTGTCTAAGTAATGTTTAACTTGTTCTTTCCCTATTTTAGCCTCAGATCCTATCTTATTTTCACCTGTGTTCACCATGTTAGATGTCCAGTCATTGCTAACCTTTTTGGTGAAAACTGAAACAATGTCATTTAGCACTGCTGCCATTCTCACATTTCCTGTTGTCTTCCCTCCCTCCCCCCATTGAGTAATGGGCCTGCCCTACCCTGTCCTTGGTCTTCCTTTTGACTAATGTATTGGTAGAATGTTTACTTGTTACTCTGCCTTTAGTTAGGTCAAGGCATAAAAATGAGATTAAACTTTCTAATTTTGTCCCTACATGCTTGTGTTTGTTTATATTCATCCTTTGTAATTTGACGTAATTTCCACTTTTTGTATGACTCTTGAGTTTCAGATAATTAATGATCTCTCTTGCTAGTTGGTGGAGGGGTTAAGCCATACTTTCTTTCCTATGCGGTGGGATAGTTAGCTCTTGTTCCCTTAATAATATCTCTTTGAAAAACTGCCAACTATCTCAAATTGTTTTTTTCCCCTTCCTATGGGATCTCGCTTACTAACTCCCTGAATTTGCTAAAGTCTGCCTTTTTGAAAACCATTATCTTTATTGTGCTGTTCTCCTTCCTACCACTCCTTAGAATCATGAATGCTATTGTTTCATGATCACTTTCACCCAAACTGCTTTCCACTTTCAAATTCTCAACTAGTTCCTCCCTATTTATCAAAATCAAATCTAGAACAGCCTCTCCCCTAATTGCTTTCTCCACTTTCTGAAATAAAAAATTGGTTCCAAGCATTCCAGGAATTTGTTGGATAATCTGTGTCCTGCTGTCAGCTTGTTTTCTAGATGAAGGAAGCTGTGTGTTTCCTTGTATGATCTGATATACCAGACTAATCCTTTGATTTTTTTAAGCATAAACAGGACACCCCTGTTTTGATTGTTACTTTCCTATAGGTTTCCTTGTAGTTTTTGCAATCTTATGCCTGGTATCTGGCTTGGTATGCAAATAGGCATTCATTTTAAGTCCTACAATGTACAATGCACATATGACCAGGCAGACAAGTGTCTGCTACTTCCTGTCTGAAAAGAACATGTCTAAGGTCTATCACCATTTGGTGCCCTGAAAATTATGTTCTTAAGTTTAGATACACAACTTCTTAAATATTATTCTTACATAGATTTCACAATGATTCTAACCACCAGTGGGTTACTGGCTCTTGGTAGAAACCTTATATGCACTCCTTTTGATTAACTTAATATGCATGTATCTAACCCAGGGGATCCCTCTGATACCGTATGCACTGTTTGTGCCCCCTGCCAGTTGGCACCAAGCGGTTCCTGGGTCACAGGATGTAAGAGATGAGAGGCTTCCATTGAGAGAGCAGCTGTAGAGGCAATATAAGATGAAGACATCCTGGTTTCTGTGAGAGCTAGGAGCTGGAGGAAGCAAAATATGAAGAGATTGTGTATGAGTGAGATGTCTCTATGGATGGAATGGGCATTCCAGAGACTGTAAGAGAAAGATAGCGGGATGGATGTGAGACTAGGGATGGTGGCACCGGAGGGGTCGAGATAAGAGTGGGAGTGGGTGTGGCAGGTGGAGGGGATAGAGGTGGAAGGAAGTCCAGGGTTGGGACAAATGGCACCAAAGGTGAGGAGGAGGCAGAAGGAGGTATGTGTGGATATAGGCTCTGGATTAATGCTGGTGGGAGGAGGGGTTGATGCCATGGGGGTAATGGCAGATGGATGAGAGAAAAATAAATTTGATAAATGCTGAGAAAGTAATGCTTTCGTAGCCCCCCTCAGGAAGCTGGGTTCAGTGCCTTTCCCTTCTGAGGAAGAAGTGGACCAGCTGAGTTGTCACTTGAACATTGTATGTGGGGAAACCAGGAACTGATCAGCTCATCAGGTACTTTTGCAGCCCCCACCCCTCAGGAAGCTGGAGTTTATATAAGGGGCTGTGGCCCCGACTAGGGTATGTCTATATTGACGGCGGCACTATTTGAGCCTCCAGATCAATTCTGCAGGATTGGTTGAGCAGCAGTGGAGACCCGTCAATCAATCCGGAAGTCGACATTGTTAATCCACTCCAACAAAAAGAGTAAAGCTGCATCAATAGAAGGGCATTTTCCATCGGCGCAGCGTAGTGGGGATGCCGCAATAGGTAGAAGTTAGGAAGTCGATGTGAGATATGCAAGCTACTCTATATAGCTTGCGTAACTGCTGCCGAATTCGCCAGCAGTGTAGACTAAGCCTGAGTCTCAGGCCTCACTGTTTGGGTTTGCAAAGGATGACATGAGGTCCTACCGATGAGTGCTTTCAACAGAACTTCAGGGGTGTGGGAGTGGTGCATCCCAAGAATACGGGTATTTGAACAATCTGCTTACCAATAATTACTACTCTACCCTCTTTTTTCTGTTTTTATAGAAGTGCATACAAAGGAACATCCAGACTCTGTGTCAGCCACATTCACTGTTGGTGAAATGGAGACTACAGCAGGAATAAATAAAAACATAAATACGCAAACTGCTGCTGAAAGTAAAATAGAGGTACCTCCATGTATTTATAATATAAAAGTATGGGGAAACTCATAATTCACTGAGCTGTGTCCATTAATTAAAATTAATAAGATGTCAAATGTGAGCTTTCACAATGAGCCATTGTTTTTCTCTTCTGGAAAGTAGATCATATCAGATGGTGCTGATCAGTTCTCAAGCAGCAACAATCTCTGACTCTGTTCAGGATCCTTTCATACTAAAGAAATTGCCATTTGATCACAATCTTGTTTCTCTCCCCCTTCCCAACTGTCTGTGAGGCTTCTTAGTATGTTGACTCACTGCTGTCTACCTGTGGTGGGAGGGGAAGCAGTCTTTAGTCTGCTATCCAGAGCTTTAGGTTCAAAATTAAAAGGCATGTCTTGCCTTAAACATATTTTCTAAGGAAACCTTTGGTCATTAGCAGCTCAACAAAGCTGTTTTGGCATTTAGCATTACAAAACCAAAATAAGTATGTGGTTTGATCTTGAAAATAGTGAACTTTGAAATTAAGTTAATTTAAATTAAGTTAATCTCAGGGCTCTTAACTTTTTACCTGGTGATTAGAAGAACCTCTCTGCAGTTAATGTGTGAGGCAGAACAGAGATAGTATCCCAACAGCACCCATGCTGGTATATTCACAGATATGGGAAATCCCCTTTCCTCCTCCTCCTCCTCCTCCTATGAATCCATTATAGGAAGGCAGAATGGAACTAGACTCCCAGTAGCTAATGAGCAGTTTTAGTTAGCATTTGGCTGATCAGGTGTTGAGGACCGCAAGTTTAAAGACAGGCCTGACTGAGGCTGTCGTCTGCCTGTATGTTGCCAGTACTGTTAGTGGTTGTTAACCTTGCCTTCCTAATATCCCCTTATCCCTGCTAGATGCTTATTTCCCACAGAGTCTTGTTTCATATACCACATCTAGCCCAAACTTCCTACTTAGCCACCTTACCCATCCAGTGTGTGTGTGCGCAATATCTGTCTGCCTTCTAATCTCCTATCCAATTTGTTCAATTTCCCATTTAGCTCAGGCACCCAAGAGTAATTTGGTCTGGTCCTTCTCTCGTGATATTTATATTTAGCAAGTGGGAGACTTGTCCAGCAGCACTGTTTTCACAAATCAGGTCATCTTTCTTTTGAGGACAGTAGTGCTAGATTTCAAATACAAATCCCCTCCACAGAGTAAATATTGCAATGGAGGAGTGCAGTTGCCTCTTATTCCTTCTTGTTGGTGCTTGAGATTGGTTAACAGACATAGCTTTGCCCATTTATTTCCATACATTCATTAAGGATGGGCAGGGGAAGACCAATCTGGAAACAAGACTTGGATTTATTTGTGGAGAAAGCTCTGTTCTTTGAGTATCGTTCCCTATGTGTATTTCACTGTGGATGCGTATGCACTCCATGTCCCTGAAGTTGCAGAATTTTTGCAAGCAGCATGCATTGGTCTGCGCGTGCACCCTGGCTCTCCTCACACCTCCAACAGAGGATATAAAGGACCGACTTCTCCAATTCCCTCTTACTGCCTCCTGGCCTGGGTCAGAACCTCTAGTGTCTGGAGCTGCTGCTTCATCATTCTTCTTTGATCTGTAAATATTTCAGAGTTTGCCATTAGTGCAGTTTGTACATAGTTATTAATAGATTTAATAGTTTTAGTAAGTTCATGATTTTTAGCAGAGTTTTTCCTACTTAGATTCCTTGTCTCGGGTGTCCCTCCTAATACCCTGTTACAGGTATTGGACTATATCTAGAACTCTGGGCTTCAAAAATTATTTCCTGCCCTATTTCTGTCTCGGTCAACAGCAACCATTAATGCTGTCTGTACAGTCTTGGGGAGGCACATGTTGCAGCTAGGTGCAACATCTGCTCTTTCCTACCTTTGAGGTACAGGAACTCCAGCCTAGAGAACACCTCAAAGACAAAGCCATGAGGCTGCAGTTAGACACAGACCCAAGGACTTCCCATATATGTCGGCCAGAATCAACATGGAATGTGCCTCCCACCACAAGGTCTGACTCTGAAATCCTCAGTCATATCTACCCAACAGAGCTTGCTGGCTAGATATGTGCAGCTGCCGGCTAGCCATGGAATAAACCTTATGTCCAGAAAGATCTAGCTTTTTACTATCCATATTTTTCAGGGTGGAACCTGCCTGTCCCTGCCTATCCCTTTCATTGGCAGCTGTTACCAACAAAGACCCAGAGTAGGGGTGGGTATAAAGACATTCAAACCCCTTCATGGGAACATATTTCTTCTCTTCCTACTTGGATGTGGGAGGCTGGGGTCTGCCACAGTGTCTACACCGGTTTCAGCACTCCCTCATGAGCCAGGAGGGCTACCCTGAATGGGGCTGCTGTTGCCAGGATGTTGAACAGGTCATCCGAGGGCTCTTTCAGTTCCTCCACCTTAAGCCTCCGATTCATTGCCACATGTTTCAGTAGTTCCTGATGGGACTTAAAATCATCCATTGGGATGGTAGTGGAGGGTCCTGCCACAGCTTCGTCTGGAGTAGTGTGGTAGAGGTGGAAGAATAGGGTCATACTCCTTTGTCGGTATAGCCTTGTCTGGGTCCTCTGTAAGGTTCTCTTCCTGGTCTGAGTCCCCATCTAGCTGCATGCCCTGTCTCTGGGCCAGTCTCTAACCTAATAGAGTTAGTAACTCTAACACACAACAGCAAACAATTGAACTATGTACACTAAGAGAAAAAGAAAACACTAGTTGGAAGAGCTTGCTGTAACAAGAAAGTGTTCCAGCAGTGTCACAGGCAGTAAGAAGGAAGTGGGGGGGGGGGGCCGGCAGCGCCCTTTATACTGGCCAATTTGTGCACTGCTGTGAAGGGTGTTAGAGCCAGCCCTACAGATATGCCTGTTTGGCTGAAGATCCACAGTTTGGTTTAATAGGTTTTGAAATTATTTTTTTTTTTTTTTTTTTTTTTTTTTAAATAACAAAGAACATAGGTTTAAGTGATTACAAGTAAGAGTGAAAGAGGAAGGAAACAACCAGTAAAACACACACTTTTTAATGACTCAATCTTAATTCTAGCAAGTTACAATAAGCCTTTTTCTTGCCTAAGCCTTTTCCTTACTTACATCAAGTTATCGACATCCCTACTCCTCCAGACCTGGGAACCCAACTATCATACACTAGAAGGATGCTGCACCTGTCATCCCATCTGTGATAGATGAGAAAATGTCTTTTTTTCCTTTGCCTATATCTTCTCAGCTCATTGACCCTCTTTCAAGAGATAAGAAGACTTCCTGAGGGTGCAGTCTGCATCCCCCACTGAGATTGTGGTCATCTTCCCCCACTTGCTTGCTAGATGGCTTTGTTTACCTTGCATGTAAATGTACTTTCCATAGTCTCTGATCATACCTTGCTTAATTTACATTGGAGGCAGTCAAGGTTGCAAAACAACATTCCCTTGTCTTGGACAGACTGGGCTTAGGCACTGTCTACCAAACATGTTTTAAGAACATATTTCCAGCTATAATTCTTTATACATCACCCATACGAACATCACACAGTATTAATGACCAGCATATTACCAATTTGCATATGACACATTACATGACACCTTTTAGATACAGATTGACACATTAATTGCCCAAATTCACTGCTATCAAGACTGATGCAAGTTATGGTGTGGTGTATCCTTTGCCAGTTGGTAGATGGGCTTCCTGGTTCACACACCTATCTATGAAAGTTGCGTTCCTTATGGCCATCACCTCAGCCAGAAGGGTAGGTGAGCTTGGAACCCTAACAATGGATTCACCATACATTCAATTCCATTAGGAGAAAGGTGTCATTACGACTACATCTGAATTTCACCCCAACATACTTTTGGAGTTTCGCTTAAACCAGTCAATCCACTTAGCTGTGTTTTTTCTGAAACCACAAGCATCTGAGGAGGAGAGGAGACTTTCATTTCTCAATGTTCAGAGAGCCATGGCTTTTTATCTACAAAGGTCAGAACTAATCAGAAAATCACCTAGACTGTTCCTTGCCATAGCAGAATGACTCTGAGGTCAAGCTTTATCTTCCCAGAGGTGTTCTCTAAATGGATCTCTGTCTATAGCCTCCTCTGCTACCAGCTGTCACATCTTTCTTCCCCTTATGAGGTAAAGGCTCATTCTGCAAGAGAACAAGCAACATCAGTGGCATTGCTTCAGGAAGAAGCTTTACTTGATGTTTTCAAGGCAGCTATGTGGAGTTCCAAACACATGTTTACAAGACATTAAGATGTAGTACAGGACTTCTCCACTGCCTCTTCCTTTGAGACCATGATCCCTCAAACAGTTCTGCTGCCTGAATCCTTCCACCCACAGTGTAATATACATCGGGAACAGCACTCAAAGAAGAGAAAGTTACTTACCTTATAGTAACTGGAGATTCTTCAAGATGTCATCCATGTCTGTATTTCACTACCCACCCTCCTTCCTCTCAGCTTTGAATCATTCCTGGAGTCACTGGAGAGAAGAAACTGGAGAGGCCATCGGTCTGCTTTGCCCGTTATACCTTCAGTTTGAGGCATGAGGAGAGCAAGGGTGCACGTGTGGACCAACAGACACTGCTTGTAAGTATTCTCCAATTCCAAGGACATGGAGTGCATACTCACCTACAGTGGAATACAGACAGGGAACTTACACCTCCAAGAACCTCGGTTACTATAAGGTAAGTAACTTTCTCCTTTCTCTCAGGCAGGGACAGGAGGTATAATGAGGCCAGCTGGTGAGCATTAAAGGCTCTTTCTTTATTCAGCTTGTGCTTTTGGCCTCTCCCCTCTTCCTTGTAAACTGGCACGTTTCTGTGTTCTGCTGTCCCGGTCTTAATTATCTTAAGTCTAGTACCAGTTCCTGAAGTTGAATTCATAGGAGGCATGGAGAGGACTTTCTTTAACTGTGGAGGCTCCCAGGATACCTTCTGTACCAATTCTTATAAAACTTAACAGTTTGGTGCTTTCATTAGCTCTTTTTTAGACACTTTCTGAAACTCTTGTACAGAATGGATCTAACTATTTACAGTATTGATTTTTGTAAACATACTACATAATGTTTGTGCCTGATAATATATTCCAACACATTTACAAGTAACTCGCAAAGTTTATAACTCATGCTAAGGCTGAAGTTATTTTTAACTAAAAGTTGGTTAAGCTTGTATTTCATTTTATTTCATTTTAGGAAAGACTTGATAAAAGCAAATTTGAAGACAAGCTGCCTGATCTTACAGATTCTATCCTGAGCATGAGCACAATTGCTTCTGCTATTGCTAATGCATCTGCTAGTGCTGAGCCTTCCCAATTAGCTGCTATGATAATGGCACTTTCAAATAAAAATAGAGAGAAACTGTTCCTTCCTGAAACTGGTAAAGATACAGACCTCTCCTTTATTAATCCGCTTTTATCCAGCAATGAGGAAAAGCCTAATGGGTTTAATATGGAAAAATACCTTAAAAAAACTGAAGAGGCTGGGCATGAAAGTGAGCCTGAAAACATTACGAGATATGATGCATCTGTCCATGACCTTATGTGGGATAGCTCTTTACCATATAAACATAAAAGTCAAGATACTCTTGCAGCAGAGTTGCTAAATAGTAATCTTATGAAGCAAGGAGGAGCGAAATGCCTTCTGGATTGTACAGAAAGCTTATATGAAGAAAATGACACCCAGGATTCCTCGTGTGCATCTGACTTTCCTGAGAATAAAAAGAAAACTGTAAACAATGCTAAGCATTTAAAAAAATCATCTGATTTGATAATGGGTAAACATCCACAGCCAAAGAGAACTAGCCTTACTTCAAATGTACTAGATGCAGAAAAGACATCTAGTGAAAATGAGACACACAATTTTTTGAATGCACCTGCAACAAAAAAGGAGATGGTGTGTAGAGGCAAGTGTGCTTCAGTAAAACAATTTGCTAGCCAAACCAATAGCCTCCCAAACTTACATATTAACTATTCCAGTGAAAGTAAAGGAACAACTCATCATGTTCCTAGATCAAGTAATGACTTAGTGAAGAGAGAAACTGTTGAAAGCACGGTGTCAACCAACAGCTTAAAACTTGTCCAGCAGTCTAGTATTCAGTTACCTATAAGTCATACCAAAGCAAAGTCTACTCAGAAACTGAGCAAAGATGAAAAGAGACAAGGTGGAAAAATGCAAAAAAATATCAGGGAGGCTAGTCTTGCTTGCAGTAATAATGTAAAACATGTGACTTTTGAAAAGCCTTCTGTGACTTCCCCAAGAAGTATTGGTAAGTAAATGTATAGCCTCGATCCATTTCTTAAATGACCTGTTTGAAAGCAGTCCTGTTACTCTCATTGTATTTCAAGAGATTATTTTGTTAACAGATCAGAAACCCTTGTCTTCTGAATGTGACATGCAGTCTTCAGAGGATGAACAATATAGCTTCAGACCCTCAACTTCACCACTAATTCATTCTTCTCCCAGTGAAGCTTCTGGAACAACTCTTTCAGGGTAAACTTTTTTTGATGGGGGAGTGATGAACTAACATTTTTGTACACCCCTATTTATGCTGAATTTTGAGATATCTACCTGAAAAAGTAATGCCTGAACTCAGTCTGTTGTAGGCTCTTGTTTCAGTAATGTATATCTTTAGGGTCTTCAGTTATAAGTACCTGTAGTCTTTTCAAATATGCAAGTGGCAGGAACCTTGAGCAATAGTTGGCTTTCTATATTTCCCTGCTGTTTTGAGCAGATCAAGACATTGGATTGGAATTTTGCCTTTTCCACTTACACCCTTACAGGGGTGTTATGCAACCAGCCTGCAGATGAGATGCAAATCTAAAGCTTGACTTCGTATACCAGTTTTAACTGTTCTGTGGCATTGAGATGAATGGGGCAGTTTGCACATCTCAAAGGTATTTTTTTCAGGCAAAGTCAAGCAGACATTAGATTGCAGCCAATGCAGTATTCATGGGCTTTTAAAGTTTTATTAGTACCACAGGGCTGGAGCCTTTTTTAATGACAGCTCAGGTTCTAACAACTGCAAAATTTAAATTGGGATTATAAGCTTGGGCCTACAGTACCTATGACCTGGCCCTGGTCAATATATAGTCCTAAATTAATATCCTGACCCATAGCTAATGATATGGAACATGGTCCTCTCAACAAAACAAGTATGAAACCCTTACCCTCATTTTCTTTTGTTTTTAATAACTATTAAATAGTCACTTTGTTTAGAATTAAAACATTAATACTATATGTATTGTACATGCTGTTAATTCTCAGAATTATGTATGCAGCATTTTCCAGAAGTTAATATACAATTTTGGATGAATAATCTATTTTATGCTGTTTTTATGTAAAGCAAGATATGAAATGTATAGCTTTGGGGTTTCTTGATAAATAATATTGTGATAAAATTGTAGATAATTTATATAAAAGCTTTCATAGTTGCTCCTCCCTTGCTCTCTGGAACGCTGTTCTCCATGTAGAAGATGTAAATTTTAGGTGTGAAGTAAAAAATGTTGGGTGCTCTTTGGGTAAAAATCTATTACCGTTGGTCTGGATATTGAAGAACACCATATGGAGTTAAATGTAACTCAAGAAATACAAGCCTGCTTACAATCAAGGCCTTATCACGCCATAGCAGTTTGTTTATTTTTTGTTTTAGGTTCTTAGACCATTTCCATCATCATAGTATCAGAGTACCCAAACTTCAGCTTTAAGGCTCAAGATCTGCCCTTGGCAACCCAAATGTATATTCTGTTGAAATTGAGGAATTGTGCATACATATCCAATGGCAGAATTTGAACTGGTACACAAATCATAAAAAACACAAGTTTTACTATTCAAAATTCTAGTGCTGACCTAGGTATCTTTGGTGGTTGACCTAGCCAATCATTTTTCAACACTAAATAGTCTACAGATTGAATTGAACAAAGCATTTGTTTAAGATAATTGAATAGCTAATAAGTAAATGGTTTCTAACTTTTACATTTTGATTTTTGGAGGGGAATAGTTGGGAAAATACAAGTTGTTAATGACATATTTTGCATTTCCTTCTCTTCAGATCTGAAACTGATTCTCCTTGCACAGCACCTTATTTTCAGACATCTGCCTGCAATGACAATACCTTAACTCAGTCAGTATGTTCAAGTCCTAGCATGAGTCGACTGACGTATGTCTCTGCAACTGACAATACCCTTAAGAATATAGCTGTCATACCTAGTTCAGCGAGACGTGGGGTAAGACGGTGTTGATCTCTAGTCTAAATTGTATGTACAAATATTTTTTAAAAGTAAATTTCATTAAATTGTCTTTGAGATACTTTACATTTTTATGAATTTGCTTACAGTTTAACTTTTAACAGGGGCTTTAAAATGTAAATTTAATGAAAAGTTTGTAGCAATTTTTTATTTAAGTGAATAGTTGACATCTTTTACTAACAATCTGTCTTTAAAATTGACTTGTTGAGAAGGAGTTGCCCTTTTTTGCCTTTATATTAATTAAAGGAAGTGTGAGGCTTTTCCAGTTTATTTTTTATGTTGGGGAAATATTAGGTCTTGACTTACCTGTTAGGTGTCCTCCTGAGAGTGGGGAAAAACATGAGATCAGAGCACAAAAGACTAAAACCTGAGCAGTTAAATGGGGAAGGTATTTTAGTCATGGTCTAAAATTGTTTTTGCTAATATCTATTTAATTCAAACACTTATGAACACTTTAGGTATGTCTACACTGTGGTAAACCCAACACTCTTGGAGTCTTGGAGCCCAGGTCAGCTGACTCAGACTTATGGGGACTGGGCTGCGAGGCTATAAAATTGCAGTGTAGATGTTGGGACTCAGGCTGGAGCCTAGGCTCTGAAACCCTCCCCCATCATGAAGGTCTACACTGCAATTTTATGGCGCCCGGGAGCCTGAATCAACTGACCTGGGCCAGTTGTGGTCATGTTGCTGGTCTTTGATTGCAGTGTAGACATACCCTTAGAAGAGAAATTGAGATATTTAACACCTCTGCTTTTTCAGTTGAGGATTGAGGGCACTCCAACTATAGTTCTTTGAGTGCTTGCTCATGTCCATTCCATGCTAGGTGTGTGCGTGTCACGTGCACAGTTGCTGGAGATTTTTCCCTCAAGGTTGTTCATAGGGTTGGCTCTAGCGTCCTTTTGAGCTGTGCAAGTATACCCGGTATAAGGGGCACCGCCGGCTCTGCAACCTCTCAGTCCCTGCATGCTTCTATATGAAGTACTCCACCAGCACCGTGCTCTTCCCGGCACCATTCTCCATCCATGGTGCCAAGGCAGAAGCATAAGAAACAGTGCAACAACAGAGGGCACTCCCTGATGCTAAAGAGGGACAAGTGGGGAGTGACCGGTGTAGTGAGACCCTGTGTTGGGTGACTCATCCTCACCAGAACCACTGTTGGCTCCTGCAACTACACCTAGAGCACCACATCTGATCTGGGATCTGAGTCCTGGGAGCGGTCATGGGAGCGCACGCCTGCGGGCCCCTTTGACTCTAGAGGTTTTCCAGGTGGCAAAGACCCTGACGTCCCTCTCGATCCCGCTGACCCTTTAAGGCCACTTGCCAGCCAAGGCTAATTGGAATAGAAGGGATCAAGAGGTGGTGAACTCTACTGACCACTTAGCACTGTCCAGGGGAAAGCCCATCATGGTTCGGATGCAGTGATCTCCTGCCTGTTGTTGGTCACCGGTTCCATGGTGCTGCCCTGCCCAGAGATAGAAGTGGATATGGGACCACAGTGGTCTTTGAATCCTCATCGGAGTCTGAACGGGAATCCTTCGCTCCACCGAGGACATACCGGTACCCAGCCTACACACCGGACTTTGATATCAGCCTCTTGGCTGGGACATGGCCAGTGGCCAATGCAGTGTCAGTATTGGAACCTATGTGGGGTTCCCCCAGTACCAGGGGCCCCTTCCCTCTGCTCATACTCAGTGGTGTCTGAGAGGCAAGCCACCATTCCTTTCCATCTGGCACCGGACTCTGACTCAGGTACCGACCCCAGTATTGATGTCCCAGAAATGGCCTCAATGGACATGATGCAGGTGGAGGAAGAGAAGGCAGCCCTTTCTCCAGTGCAAACCTCCTCTTCCTCGTCATCCCCGGATGAGGCAATCACTGGCCTTAGTAACCTGTTCCCTCTGGAAGACTTCATGGCCCATCAAGATTTCCTGAAAAATGTTGCTGCCAACTTGGGGCTGGAAGTTGAGGAGCTGAAAATCTGCGCACAGCCTAGTTGACATTCTGGTTGCAATGGCTCCCTCCAGAGTGGCCCTGCCCGTTAATGAGGCGGTATTGGGACCTGTCAACTCGAGGGCCACACTTTGCTCCTTTACCTGCTTACTGTCTCCAGGAAGCATTTTATGACCCAGCAGCCTCCCAGGTTCATGGCGCCTCCCAGGCAGCAGCCCTATAAAAGAAACAGGCTATAAGTGATGCCAGCCCCATCTTCTACCTCAGCGTTCTAGCTGGGCTCACATAGATACCGCGGTGGGGCCAGGCACCACCTGAAGGAGCGCCCAAGGACTGCATACCAGTTCTGACTCCAGATCCATTCCCCCCTTTTGTTCTTGGACCATCTGTCACCCTTCAGCCCAATGTGGTCATGTATAACATCAGACTGTTGGGTACCCAGCACTATAATAGTTTGTTACATCCTCCAGTTTTTGTCCACCTCACCCCATCACTCTTCAGAGATCCTTCTCACGAGCAGCTTCTTATCCAGGAAGTGCAAACCCTCCTATGTGTGGGGGCCGTAGAGGAGGTTCCTTAAGACTTGAGGTAAACTCCCGATATTTCCTAAGGCCAAAGGAGGTCTACAGCCCATACTGGACCTGGGTTGCCTCAGCAAATACCTTAAGAAGCTGAGGTTCTACATGGTCTCCTTGGTTTCCATCATCCTCTCACTGGATCCAGGAGACTGGTATGCCGCCCTTGATTGATTTAAAGGACACTTATTTCCACATCTCCATCTCCTGCGAACACAGGAGATTCCTCAGGTTTGTAGTGAGTCAGTGTCACTACCAATTCACAGTGCTTTCCTTGGGCCTGTTGGTAGCCCCCTGGGTCTTCAGAAAGTGTATGGTGGTGGTGGTAGCTTTCCTCAGATGTTAAGGTGTGCAAACATCCATACCTCGATGATTGGCTGATCAAAGGCTGCTCCCAGGCTCAGGTCCAGCACAGCATTGGTACAGTACAGGCCATCTTTCAGGTGCTTGGTCCATTGATAAATGAACAGAAGTCAACTCTAGACTCAGTGCAGAGAATAGAATTCATCAAGGCAGTGCTTGACTCAACCCTGGCCAAGGCCTACTTAGCAGAGGCCAGATTCCAAGCTATGTCTTACCTGATCTCCAAGGTCATGACTCACCCACTAACGACCATTCGGGTTTGCCTCAAACTGTTGGGTCACATGGTGGCATGTACCTATGTGGTGCAGTACGCAAGGCTACATCTCAGATCCCTACAGATGTGGCTAGTGTCAGTCTACTCCCCGAGCAGACATCACTTGGACTATATTCACAATTTCGCTCCCAGTCCTTGCTTCTCTGACTTCGTGGAGAGACCCAGGTTCCATAATGAAAGGGGCACCTTTTTGCTGACCTGCATCCATCAGTAACCTTAGTTTCGGATGTGCCACACCTATGATGGGGAGCCTACCTCAACAATCTCAGTACTCAGGGCCTCTGGTCCCAGGAAGAACTCTTGCTGCGTATAAACCTCAGGGATCTCAGGATGGTATGCTTGGCTTGCCAGGTATTCCTTCCCTAGATCTCAGGCAAGATGGTGCAGGTCTTGACGGACAACACTGCATCAATGTTTTACATCAACAAGCAGGGAGGGGCTCAGTCTTCAGTCCTGTGTTGGGAGGTCCTCCGACTGTGGGACTTCAGCATGAAATACGCCATTCACCTCAAGGTGGGACATGTCCCCGCAGCTCGGAATACACTGGCAGATTGCCTCAACAGATCCTTTTCCTCTCACCCCCAAGTGGTCATTTCACCCAGAAGTTGTCAGTATCATCTTCCAGAAGGGGGCCTGTTTGCCACCAGACAGAACAGTTCTGTTCGCTGTGTGGGTACAGCAGGGGCTCCTTCACTGATGCCTTCCTGTTCTCATGGGCAGACTACCTGCTATATGCCATCCCACTGATCCCTTGGGTTCACAAGGTCCTCCTAAAAATTAAATGGGACAAAGCGAAGGTTATTCTGATAGCTCTGGCGTGGCCACACAAGCATTGGTTCGGTATGCTTCTGGACCTGTTAGGGACAGCTCCACTCATGCTCCCACCCCGCCTGGACTTGATTTCACATAACCACTGCTGTTACTTGCTTGTTACTGTTGCTTCACCTGAACCTCGCCTCCCTGCACCTGAGGCATTGTTGCTGCATGGCTGAACACAGAGGAGGAAGCCTGCTTGGAACAGGTCCAACAAGTCTTGCTAGGTAGCAAAAAGCCTTCCATCAGGCTACCTACGCAGCCAAATGGAAACGTTTCACTTGTTGGGTCTCCAAATTGAATCTCTTTCTATCCTGGTCTTCTCTGCAGTCTGTCTGCTTCACTTGAAACATCAAGATCTGGTGCTATTAAGGTCTAGTCTGTTAAGGTCCACTTGACAGCCATCTCTGCCTTCCACTCTCGAGTACAGGCCAGATCAGTTGTCTCTCACGAGATGATCAGGTTTTTAAAGAGTCTGGAATGACCCTACTCTCGTGACCTAATTCCTCCATGGGACTTTAAACGTGGTCAGGTCAAAGTTCACAGGACCTCCCTTCGAGCTATTAGTATCTTGCCCTATATTGCTTCTCTTTTGGAAGGTCGCCTTCATGATGTCAATCACGTTGGCCAGACGGATCTCTGAAATCAAAGCTCTGATGTCAGAACCCCTTTCAAGGACAAGGTCCATCTGTGCCTCCATCCAGCCTTCCTGCTAAAGGTGGCGTTGCAATTCCACAACAACCAGGACATATTTTTTTCTGTCTTCTTTCCAAAACCTTACAAGACCACTAAGGAGCGTCAGCTCCATACCTTGGGTGTTAGGTGAGCTATCACCTTCTATATTGAGAGGACTAAGCCATTCTGCAAGTCTATGCAACTCTTTGTAGCAGTAGTGGAAAGGATGAGAGGGCTACCGGTGCCATTCTAAAGAGTCTCGTCCTGGATAACGGCCTGTGTCTGGGCTTACTATGAGCAGGCGAAGATTCCACCTCCAACCATCGTGACCGCTCATTCCACAAGAGCCAAAGCTTCATCAGCAACATTGCTTGCGCAAGAACCAATCCAGGACATCTGCAGAGCTGGAATATGGTTGTCCGTTCATACCTTCACATCCCACTATGCCATCACCCAGCAGGCCTGTGATGATGCTAGTTTTGGGAGAGTAGTGTTGCAGTCAGCACATCTATGAACTCCGGGCCCACATCTGGGGGTACTGCTTTTGGGTCACCTATCATGGAATGGACATGAGCAAGCACTTGAAGAAGAAAAAATGGTTACTAACCTTTTGTAATGGTTCGTTTTTGTTGTGTTGCTCATGTTCATTCCATGATCTACCCTCCCACTCCTCTGTCAAAGTTACTAGCAAGAAGAAACTGAGAGCTGGCAGTACTCCTTATACTGGCACATATGTGCACAGCTCCGGAGGGTGCTAAAGACAGCCATCTGTACACATGGCGCGCACACACCTAGCATAGAATGTACATGAGCAACATATCTCAAAGAACAAAATTTACAAGGTGAGTAACAGTCTTTTCATCAGTTTGTGTTCAGTGAAATCAACATTTACTGAACTTTACTGATAAAAATCTAATCCTGCCAAGTCTATTACTTGTAATATTAATGTGTCATGTTTAACATCTTCTGTTTAGAGTAATAATGCTAGTGAGTTGAGCACAACAATAATTCGAGCCAGTCCAACTCCATTAGTAGAAGAGACTACTGAAAAACCTGAAGACTTCTCATGGCAAAGAAATAGAAGAGGAACATCATTAAACACTAGTCCGAGGAATGTGAATGAGAAATTAGAAGTAAATGAGTCTACATGTCCTAGCAACAAACTTGAAGATGGAGTATCTGACCATAAATTGTCCAGAGAGCGTTTGCCAAGAAGTGAAAATGAGTTTACATCTAGTCTTCCAAACATAATATCCAGTCAAAATGAAATAGGCCATGTTAACCCAACTTTATCAAGCAAGTCAAGCATCCTTCAGCCACTATATGTTCATGTTGATACACCTGTAGCTTGGCAGGATCACACAAACAAAACAAAGAGTCCAGCATCTCTAAATATGGTACCTACCTATAGTGGATTAGGTGCCTATATTCCAGTAAATCAAAACACTTGTAGTGAGCAGTATATTCCTATTTCAAGCTTCAAATCCCATGGATCTCCCTCTGAGACTCAGACCTTGTCTTCTGCAATTCCCATACTACTTTCTGGACGTTCACTTACAACAACAGCATTTGCGCAACAGTATCTGGGAAACATGCAATCAAGTGGAAATGTTGCTTTGCCTCAATATGTTGGCAGCTGCACTAGTTGTGGTCTTCCAGCAGGACTTCCTTGTTCTGGTATCCCAGCAGGACACATTCAGAACTCAGTAACAATGGGAATTCCTTTAGGTCCAAGTATTGGACCTGGATTGTTGGGTACACCTTCACTTTGTAATCCACGCTCTGCTTCCTGGAACCATATTTTAAGTACAGAATCGTACACTGGGCAGTCTACTGGAACTAGTGGGAATGAACGGTGGGAGCCATCTGGGTTTGGTAAGTTTTCTTTTCTAAACATCATAATTTTGTTTAAAATACTGTTATTGATCAAAACAGTTTAAAATGGTAATCATAAACTTAATTTATTCTAAGAAATAGAAACTTTCCATGTTTTACTGAAATACAGCTGCAGTGTTCATCTGATTTGTTGCACATACGCTGATTTATTGGACTATCTTAATTCTTTCCATCTTTGTTTAAATTTTGTGTTAAATCAACATTTACTTAAATAGCATAACCATCTCAAAGATACATTTTTAGACGTTAAAAATACTAGGTCCTGGAATTTTTCTTTCTAGAAGATTTGGTAGGATCTTTAGGGAACGTGAGTAGTGATATCATGGAAGAAACCTGCACTGCAATTCTTCCTGTCTCCAAATGAGTGAGAGGAGATGGTAAGTCAAATTCCATCTAAAATCCAAGACTCTGCATTCTGTTCTATTCCCACTGGACACTAGAAGAGTAGCTCTCAATTTCACCCTTAGTTGCTGTCCCTGCTCAGGTCTTCCAAATACTTTCCTCTTCCTCAAGCAAAAGGGGAAGTCAGGACTTAATTATTCTGAAGGGGGGGGAAGAAACTTTTGCCTTGTACTATACTTTGTTCCTTTTCTATTGAAAGAATGAAATAGGAGCTCCCAACTTGCCTTTTAGATTCTTGGACTCTAAGGTTAGACGGGACCAATATGATTATCTAGTCTGACCTCCTGCGTAATGCAGGCCACAGAACCTCACTCACCCACTTCTGTAATAGACCCCTAACCTATGACTGAGTTTCTGAAGTCCTCAAATCATGGTTTAAAGACTTCAAGGTATAGAGAATCCACCAGCAAATGATCTGTGCCCCAGGCTGCAGCAGAAGACGAAAAACCCCCAGGGTCTCTGCCAATCTGCCCTGGGGGAAAATTCCTTCCCGGCCCCAAATATGGTAGTCAACTAAATCCTGAGCATGTCGGCAAGACTCACCAGCAGGCACCAGGAAAGAATTCTTTGTAGTAACTCAGAACCCATCCCATCACAGGACATTGGGCGTATTTACTGCTAGTGGTCAAAGATCAGTTAATTGCTAAATTAGGCTGATTTCCCCCTCCTCCCCCCATCATACCAGTCTCTCCATAAACTTATCAAACTCAGCCTTGAAACAAGTTAGGTTTTTTGCTGCCACTGCTCCCCTTGAAAAACTGTTCCAGAACTTCACTCCTCTGATGGTTAGAAACCTTCATCTAATTTAAGTCTAATCTTCCTGATGGCCATTTGTTCTTGTGTTCACATTGGCGCTGAACTTAAATAATTCTTCTCCTCCCTAGTATTTATCCCTCTAATATATTTATAGAGAGCAATCATATCTCCCCTCAGCTTGTTTTGGTTAAGCTAAACAAGCCAAGCTCTTTGAGTCTTCTCTTATAAGGCAACTTTTCCATTCCTCACATAATCCTAGTAGCTCTTCTCTGTACCTGTTCCTGTTAGAATTCATCTTTCTTAAACAGGGGAGACCAGAACTGCACCCACTATTCCAAATGAGGTCTCACCCAGCACCTTGTCTAACGGTACTAACACCTTCCTATCTCTACTGAAAATACTTCATGTGATGCTTCCTAGGACTGCATTAGCTTTTTTCACAGCTACATCACATTGGCGGCTCATAGTCCTTCTGCGATGAACCAATATGCCCAGGTCCTTCTCCTCCTCTGTCATTTCCAACTGATGCATCCCCAGCTTAAAGTTTAAATAAGATAGGTCCCAAGACCAATCCTTGAGGAACTCCACCAGTAACCTCCCTCCAGCTTGACAGTTCACCTTTCAGTATGACCCTTGTAATCTCCCCTTTAACCAGTTCCTTATTCACCTTTCAATTTTCATATTGATCCCCATCTTTTCCAATTTAACTAATTAATAATTCCCCATGTGGAACCATATCAAATGCCTTACTGAAATCTGGTAAATTAGATCCACTGCATTCCCTTTGTCTAAAAAAATCTTATCTTTTGCATACCTTCCATTATTTCTTGTGTCTGTCCTGGTTCCTCTCTTAAGTAACATTAGAGGCATGTGAACACTTAAAATTGAGGATATTGTAATTTTAATCACTTACATTGTTTCTCTACATCTTTTTCTGGTTATGTGCTTTTTCAGATGAGGTGACCCAACTAAATCCACTACCTCAAGGTGAGGGTGTGCTGTTGATTTACTTCTGGCTCTGCAATATTTGCAATATTGCCCACTTTAATACGGACTAACATCTTGACACCTTTTTGACTGTTGCTCTGAATTGAGTAAATATCTTAATTGAGCTTTTTCATAATGCCTTGGTCACCTTCCTGAGCGGCTAGTTAACTTACTAGCCATTGATATGACTAATTCAGTCCATTCCTTCCAGAGTCCATTATGTAGCTCTTTTGCAGATGCACTTAAGTATAGGCATTCTGTTGCCCAGATTCCTGGCTTTGTGAGGATCTTCTAAAGGTTTTCTAACTATTCATTTGACATGGAACCTCGAGCTGCTTACAGTTCATCCAGTGATGTTTTCGGTAGGCTTTATTAACAGCATTTGGCATATTTCTCTTAGACAGCTTTGTTTTTAAGGACACTAGAATCTTGAACACTTAACTAAAATCCTCATGGTCAAGCTCATGGGGAAACAATCCCAGGAAATCTCCGACCAGTGTTAGTTATGTTTAGAATGAGTGTATATTTGTCAAGTCAGGTTATGAGCTACTTTAACTCCATGACCAACTTGAGGCTCTGGCTTAGTTACCTTTATCATGGTGCTCATGATACCAATTGTAGATACATATATTTGTAGACATACAGATATTGGCAATTAATAGAGATGGTTTTCTTTCTTAGGGCATGTGAGAGTACCAGAAGAACTGAAGTTCCCTAACGCTTGTTGTGTGGGAATTGCATCACAAACTAATCTTGGTATTTTTAATCCAACTGAACGATGGTTGCAGGTCTGCATTGGAATATTCAGTATTTCAATTAATGGAGAAAAGGTAAGCTTATTCTGTATAACTTCTAGTATAGTCCGATATTTCATATGCTAAGTACAATGAGCATAGAGGCCAATGAATTCTTAAATTCTTCCTAAACTCGTCCCCTGTTGCAGTTTTTGTATCAGACTTAAACACCACTCCTTTCCTGCTATTATGACAAAAATTCTAGTGGAAAAAATTTCTGTGCTCCTTTCAGACTAGTTCTGGCTCCTTCCAGACTAGTGGATTCTTATTTTTTTCTCCCTCTCTGAGCCTTGTAGCATGTAGCCTCTACTACACTAGTAGCTTCTTGTCAGCTATAAACTCATAATCCAATTTAAATCCCTGCATGATAAGTGGTGGAAACATCTGCCTACCAAGTTGGCTATTACATAGTGTTGCTTTAACATTTGAAACACAGAACTGGTAACTGTTTACATTGAGTTTTATGTAGTATATCACTCTTCTTGTGTACTCTGCTTTGGAACAGCCTTAATATTTTTTACTGTGTAAGCTTATATTTAATTTTGTAAAACTAGTTCTTCACATACTAAATCTGTAGGAATGGTGGAGAACAAACACAAATATGTTCATGTTGCAGGAAAATGAGGACTGTAAAACATTCCTTGTTCTACTTGTTCTATACAGTCTTATGTAATTACGATAATCTATAGGCCCTGAGTAGGCCAGTGATCTTGGTGCTGTACAAATTGAATAATCCTTGCCCCAAAAAACTGACAATATAAAATTCAGACAAGATGCAACAGTTGGATGAGACAGACGTGTGGGGAAGGAGGAGGTAATATTAAAACTATTAATCAAAAACATGATCAACCAAGTATAAGTTCACCACCTGCTTGAGCCATTGTTAAATAGCTTTGTGAGCATCATCATAGATGTAAGTCTTAAGGATGGAATACTTCTTTTTTTTTTTTTTTTTAATTTTTGCAGAAACTAACCAGGCTTATTTTTTTTAGATGGATCCTTTGAAATACCAATGTCTAGTGTTCAAGAACAAAACCATCATAGGACCTCATTCTACAGAAGAGCTTAAAATGCTTTTCTTACCTTGTCATCCTGGAATCTTCCAGTGTGTCCTCAGTATTTCATCTTGGCCAGTTTCTGCAGATGCCGAGACAATAGTCCAGGCAGAAGCTTTGGCAACTAGGGTAGTTTTGACAGCAGTTGCTGAAAATCCTATTCTACAGGTAAGATGCAGTTCGTTATATTGAACAGATATATTCTTATGTTTGCTTTTTATAAATACTTAAAGTATTTATAAAGCTCAAGTTACTTTATTTTGAAAAGGAGATGAGAATGCTTCATGTAAATGACAAGGTACCAGAAGTGGAAACTTTAACATAAGATATTTAGCAAAATTTATTTGCAGAAGGGCATCTTGATGGGGGATTGGAGACTACTGCTTAATGGGTAATTCTGGCATTGGCATTTTTCCTATGCCAATATATGGTGCACAGTTTCTCATTTCATTTAGTCTTAATAGTTGAGTGGCTAAAATATGAGGAATAAGTAACTTTTCTTCTTCAAGTAATTGTCCACCTGGATCCTCCTCCTGGTGCACATACACTCCATGTATGTGAGATTGGGTTGTTTTGGCCAATAGTGTCTGTTGTAGCCATGCCTGTGCCCTGGATGCTCTTATGCTCCTTCCCCACCTGGGCCCTTTACCCTTCATCAAGCTGGTGGTGGTGGTTTCTACTGCCTTCTGAAGAAAACTCTTGATCTAACTATTCATTCCTGTCTGTTAATGTTGATTAAAACAAGGCAAGCCTGGTTATGAAAACAACAGAAAAACCTATTCTGGAGCCTCAATTGTGACAAATCCTTGCTGTCCAAGGGGATGATCACTCTGTCCTCAGTTCTACATTATCACTGAAGTGTTCCTGTTAGAGCCTTTGTGAATTTGGGGGAGTAAGTCAGTTCCTCAACCCACTTAAGCTGTCTCAAACTGGGTCACGTTTCTGGTTCTGAGATTCTGATCCTAATGTCACAGGCATGCTTTCAAATAAAGCTGCTCAAGCTTTGTATACTTGCTTTTTGGGCATGTTGCTCTAAGGCCTCTTGCCTGTCTGCTGTGACCTCTGGAGTTACAAGTTCTCTTTTCTCACCTGGTGCTTGCAGAGTAAGTTTGTCACTAGGAACAGTCTTTGGTTTCCATCATCACTTTGGCAGGAAGTAATGGTGGTCATGACTAATTTCATACTTGGGGTAGAATTCTTTTGAAACCACAAGGTGGCATAGGTATGCTGATTAGGAGAATTTTATCTCTGACTAGGAGTCAATTATTTTAGCATACAACTTGCATCTTACACCAGGGAGAAGCCAGACATTGTCATCACAGTGGCGTATATTAATTGGGAACCAAAGAGCAAGGGATAATGACAGAACTTTGTGTAGTCCTTTGTAAGCAAAGATCTATTTTGTTTCTCTGAGCCAGTCTTTCTGCCATGGCTTTGAAATCCAGG
Source organism: Emydura macquarii macquarii (assembly GCF_026122565.2). Classification (NCBI taxonomy): domain Eukaryota; kingdom Metazoa; phylum Chordata; order Testudines; family Chelidae; genus Emydura; species Emydura macquarii. The sequence continues at coordinate 14,072,314 of NW_027130349.1, forward strand.
ATACAAGCAGCTCAGCTGTGGCTAGTAACATACGGAAAAATGTAAATGACACAACTTCAGCACTCTCCTGGCTTTCTGCAGTGGGGAACTTTGAGATGGATAAAGCTTTCAAGTAAAATGTGGAGAAGGTGGGGTGAATGTGATAGCCAAGTTGCAGAGCTTGCTGGCTCTGGAAAAACCTTATTCCCTCTTTGACTTTGACTTCTTGTGTTGGCCTTCAAAAATGAAGTCTGAATAGAATCATCCTAAGGTAACCCTAAACAGCCACAAAAGGGCTTGGTTTGCTAGAATTGCTAAATCTCTACCAATACAATCTTATCTTTCCTGTCTTTCCATCCTCCTCCTGGCTGTACCTTTTTACCACATCACTTAATCAGAAAGATAATTTTTGTGAGTGAGCATACATGAAATTAAATTTGTACAGATTTTTACTGTGCTCATAGTCTAAATCTGCATATTTTGATTCTTGGACACCTTCAGAACCTGGTAAATAGATTAAAACACCATATTTAAGATTCTTGTTTTACAGGATTGTCTGGATAAAAGCCTGAGGGTCCAAATGGCAGTGTATGTTCTTCTTTGTGTGATTGCTCATGTCTATTCCACTGTAGGTGAGTGCATGCCACCGTGCACAGTTCCCGGAACTTTTTTCCCCTTAGCAAACCCCGTTGGGCCGGCTCTGGTGGCCCTTGGAGTCCCACGCACATGCCGCGGTATATGAGGCACTGCCGGCCCTACGCCCCCTCACTCCCTTCTTTCTGCCCGTGATGGTTGCTGGAACTAGCCTTGCTCTCTGCAAGTACAATTTCCCTTCTTTGAATTCTTTGTTATTCGAAGTACTTCAGTTAGTTTTAAGTAGTTAAGTAGTGTTAAGTGTAGTTAGATAAGAAGTCCCTGAGGGACTAACAGCGGCTGGGTCATGCCCTGGTCACCTGAAATTAAGTCTTTCCCGCTCAGCGACCCCCACGATCGGTGCCTTAAGTGCCCGGGGGAAGAGCATAGGAAAGATAAATGTAAGATCTGCAGAGCTTTTAAACTGCGGATTCAGAAGGATGGAGAGATCCGGTTAAAAGCCCTGCTCATGGAGGCAGTGCTCCGCCCGGCGTCCGAGCCATCCCGCTCCACCTCGGTACAGAGTGCACCGCTGGCACTGGCCCTGACTCGGCACGGAGCAACATCCCCGGTGCCAAAGAAGAAGAGAGAGTGCGCGGAGCGTGGACACTTCCCTGTGCCGTTGATACAGGCCGGGTTGAGTGCAGAGATGCATGGGCCACGGCCCATCAAGTCTTCTCTGGTGCCTGCATCTTGGAGCAGGGAGCCTCCCCCGACTCCTGGAAGTGGGAGAGTGCCCCTGCCAACACCAGAGGCTTTTCAGGTGGCAAGAGCCTTGTTGGCCTTGCCTACACCTCCTCTGCCCCCCACCTCTGCTGAGAGAGAAGGGGCCAGTGTCCTGGGGAAAGCCCACGTTGGGTCCCCCGAAAGGTGGTGGAGATACCCGGTACGGGGATGAAGATCTCCCACCAGATGGCCACGGGGGTGGAGCGAGGATGTTCCCCCAGCAATCGCTCCAGGTGGTGCATCGAGCCGGCCTGCTTCGACTCAGGATGCGGAGTCTCCCTCTCCGGTGCTGACGGGGGTCCCCGGCACCAGAGTCAGCGCAGGCCAAGAGGTGGCACCAGTCGAGGTCCGCCTGGCGGTGCTCGGACAGCTCCTGCTCCAGATCCCTGACACGGAGGAGTTTGCCCGCACCGAGGTGGTGCAGAACCTGGTCGCCGTACAAGGACCCCGCACCACACAGTCCCTGATGTGGAACCCGGTCGCCGGAGTCTGGCTCGGCAATGCGGAGTTCGGAGTGGCGCCGGTCATGATCACCAAGGGGCAAGCGGTGCCGCAAGTCCTCGGTACCAAGACGGTGCTCTGGTACCGAGAGCTCTTCAGAGCACTCCTCCGTCCATCGGCACCGCTCGTGGTGACTGAGGCGGTCCTCGTCGTCCTCCATGTTGGAGGCGTCGAGAGGATGGACCCTGGAACGGCACGGCACGGCACCCAGGACCGAGGACAGGCATGACACCCCTGGTCTAGTAGCTCGGGGTCCCACAGGTGGGACAGTCGTTGGGACAGCGGGTGCCCCCACACAGCGTCACAGCAGGTGGTGCAGTCAGCTCCAGTTTGGCCCCAGGGTCAATGTCCGCAACAATGGCTTTATTGTCCAGATGGGACAGGGGCCCCAATCCATCCTGTCAGCGGGGGTTCAGTCCGTGCCTCTGGCTCAGGAGAAGGCCCATAGACACCACTCCTTGGATGAGGAGTCATACCCCATGGAGGGACCCTCTACAGATGCATCCCTTCGTCAGGTGGGGGAGCACCCGCAGGACCTCTAACTTGGGGCTGGAGGTCAAGGACTTAGTGGAGACCGATGATACCCTCTTCAATGTGCTGGCAGCGGCTGCTCCAGCGAGAGTGGCCCTACCAGTCCATGATAGGATCCTCCAAAATTAAGACCCTGTGGCAAACCCCTTCCTCAGTTGCCCCTACATCGAAGGTGGCTGAGAAGTATTATATCCCGGCCAAGGGGTTTGAGTATTTGTTCACTCACCTGGCCCTGGAAACCCTGGTGGTAGACACAGCCAACCAGCGGAAGAGGCAAGGTCAGCCTGGTTCCACTCCCAAGAACAAAGACAACAAAAAGCTGGATTTGTTTCGGGGAAAAATTCATTCCATGGCAGCCCTGCAGTTCAGGATTGCCAACCATCAGGCCCTCCTGGGGAGATATAATTTTAATTGGTGGAACTCTCTCAGGTGGTTTGCTGAGGCTCTGCCCCAGGACCAGGCCGCAGACTTAACCACCATCCTGGACGAAAGAATCACGGTGGCTAGGGCAGCGCTCCAAACGTCCAGTGACGCTGCTGACTCGGCAGGTAGTGCCATAGCCCCTGCCATTTCCATGAGGAGGTGCTCATGGCTGCAATCCTCAGGTCTGTCCCAAGAGGTGCAGCAATCGATTCAGGACCTCCCCTTCGATGGGTCGGCCCTGTTCTCCGATCAGACAGATGCGAAGCTGCACGGTCTGAAGGACTCCAGGGCCATGCTTCACTCCCTGGGCCTGTACATGACCCAGGCTTCCAGGCGGCAGTCATGGCCCCATGTGCAGCAGCAACCAAGGTCTCCACCTAGGCCCTTTCAACCCTACAGAAATAGGGACGGAAATAGGGGGTTTAGAAGATGAAATCAGTCCCCCCAGCTCATCCTCAGCCCCCAGCAGGAGCCACCTAGGGGGTTGGGCAATCGTAGGAGGCAGTTTTGATGGTGCGCCCAAGGGTGGCACCCCTACTGCTCCCCTGGATCCGCCTCGCCCCTTCTTAAACAGATTGAGGCCCTTCTATCCCGAATGGGCAAATATTACATCGGACGGTTGGATCCTCTGGATAGTCTCTGGGGGCTACATCATACAGTTTACTTCTGTCCCCCACAACAACCCACCCTTCTCTGTCCCTCTTCAGGGACCCCTCTCACGAGCAAGTCCTCTTGCATCCTCCTCCTCAACATAGGAGTGGTGGTTATGGTTCCTCAAAGCAGAAGGGGGAAGGGGTTTTATTCAAGGCATTTCCTCATCCCCACGGTGAAGGGGGGTCTGAGACTCATATTAGACCTGTGTCGTCTAAACAATATGTCATACGACTCAGGTTTTGCATGGTTTCCCTAGCCTCCATAATCCCTTCTTTGGATCCAGGAGACTGGTATGCTGCCCTTGACCTCAAGGACGCATGCTTTCATGTGTCCATCCTCTCCAGCCACAGGCATTTCCTCCGTTTCACGGTGGCTGGCTCCCACTACCAATTTACAGCCCTACCCTTTGGCCTATCTTCGGCTCCACGGATGTTCACGAAATGCATGGCGGTAGTGGCGGCCCACGTGAGGCGAAAGGGTGTTCAAATCTTCCCTTACCTGGACAATTGGCTGATCAGGAGCAGGTCCAGGTCTCAAGTGCAGGAGAGCGTGACCCTCACTTGCTCCACGTGCAGCAGGCTGGGACTGCACATAAACGAGCAGAAGTCCACACTAACCCCAGTGCAATGCATAGAATTCATTGGGGCCACCCTGGACACTTCCCAGGCCAGAGTCTTCCTGCCTCAGCCACATTTCAAGGCGATGGTCTCTATCATCTCCCAGCTGCACCAATGCCTCATGACAACAGCCAGGCACTGCCTACAGCTGTTAGGCCACATGGCGGCCTGCATGTATGTAGTGAGACTAGCTCGCCCAAGGCTCAGACCACTTCAGGTGTGGTTGGCCTTGTTATATGTGCTGAGCAGACACCTACTGGATCGGGTGGTCACAGTTCCCCCGCTCGTCCTAGCCTGCCTAGACTGGTGGCGGTCTCCCAGGGCAGTGTTGAAGGGTGTTCCGTTCAGGGAACTGGTCCCATCGGTCACCCTAATCTCCGACACCTCGGATGTGGGATGGGAAGCCCACATCAGTGCCAACCTGAGCACTCAGGGACTCTGGTCGGGGGAGGAGAGGTGCCTGCACGTCAACATGAAGGAGCTGAGGGCTATTCGCCTAGCGTGGAGGCTGTTCCTCCGATTCCTGACAGGCAGAGTGGTGCAGGTGCTGATGGACAACACTGCAGCTATGTTTTATATAAACAGGCAGGGAGGGCCGTGCTCTTCAGCTCTCTGCAAGGAAGCTAGTTGTCTATGGGACTTTGCCGTGAGACACGATTTCCACTTGACTGCCTCTCACCTCCCGGGAGTGAGGAACGACGAGGCGGATCGCCTCAACAGGTCGTTTCTACCCTGCCACGACTGGTCACTGCACCCAGAGATAGTGACTACGATCTTCCAAGTGTGGGGTGTTCCCCAACTGGACTTATTCGCGTTGGCCTGGAACGCGAAGTGCCCGAGGGTCTGCTCGCACCAGGGTTGCGAAACTGGGTTGATTCCCGACGTGTTGTTTATCGACTGGATGGGGACCCTCATGTATGCGTTCCCGCCCTTTCCGCTCCTGCTGAAAATAAAGTGGGACAGGGTGAATGTTATACTCATCGCTTTGGCCTAGCCGAGACAGCACTGGTTCAGCATGCTGCTGGACCTTTCGATCGCCCTGCCCATGGAGCTCTGAAGGCGGTACGACCTTCTCTCCTAGGACCATGGTTGCCTGTTGCACCCAGACCTGGACTCCCTGCACCTCACTGCCTGAAGGCTCTGTGGCTGATGGAGGGAGAGAGAGCCTGCTCAGTGCAGGTCCAACAAGTCCTGCTGGGCAGCAGGAAACCTTCTACACAGGTCGTGTATTGGGCTAAGTGAAGGCGGTTACCTCTTGGGCAGAGTCTTGGGGCATCCCACCCAGCATCTCTCCTGTGCAGGTGATCCTGGAGTACCTGCTCCAGCTAAAGCTCCAGGGTCTGGCATTGGCTTGGTTGAAGGTTCACTTGGCGGCTATTTCGGCCTTCCATCAGCCGCTAGAGGGGAGATCCCTGTTCTCCCATCCCATGTCGGTCAGGTTCCTCAAAGGGGTGGAGAGGCTTTATCCGCAGGTCCGCAACCCAGTACCTTGCTGGGATCTCAACCTGATCCTCTCGAGACTCACGGGGCCCCCCTTTGAACCCACGGCTTCATGCCCTCTGCTCATGCTTTCATGGAAAGTAGCTTTCCTGGTGGCCATTACCTCAGCTGGGAGGGTCTCTGAAATTAGGGCATTGACCTCGGAGCCCCCTTACACCGTATTCTATAAGGATAAGGTGCAGTTGAGGCTGCATCCAGCCTTCCTGCCCAAGGTGGTTTCCCAATTTCATTGTAACCAAGATATTTTTTTCCCCATGTTTTTTTCCCAAAACACACCTTTCGGAGGTGGAGAGGAGATGGCATTCACTGGACGAGAGACGAGCTCTGGCCTTCTACGTCAAGCATACAAAGCCGTTCCAGATATCGACGCAGCTCTTCGTTGCAGTGGCGGACCAGATGAAAGGCTCACCTGTCTCCACCCAGCGCATCTTCTCATGGATTACATCGTGCATCAAGTTCTGTTACGAGCAGGCGAGGGTGCCGCTTCTGGGAACCATCACAGCACAGTCAACCAGAGCTCAAGCCTCGTCTACAGCCCTCCTGGAGAGAGTGCCCCTGCAGGACATCTGCAAAGCCGCCACCTGGTCGTCTGCGCATACCTTCACATCCCACTATGCCATTGTTGAGCAGGTGAGAGAGGACGCAGGATTCGGCAGAGCCATGCTGAGGGCGGCTCACTTGTAACTCCTACCACCTCCAAGGTATTGCTTGTTAGTCACCTATAGCCACCTATAGTGGAATGGATATGAGCAATCACTCAAAGAAGAAAGCAAGGTTACTTACCAGTAACTGATGTTTTTCGAGATGTGTTGCTCATGTCTATTCCACCACCCAGTCCCCGTCCCCGCTGCCGGAATTGGAAAAAAGAAGGGACTGAGGGGGCATAGGGCCGGCAGTGCCTCATATACTGCGCGGGACTCCAGGGGGCACCAGAGCCGGCCCTACGGGATTTGCTAAGGGGAAAAAAGTTCTGGGAACCGTGCACACCACGGTGGACATGTTTGCACAGTGGACGTTCTGTATCTCATTCTAGTTCTTAAACCATCCTGTCGTGTTCTCTTTGAACTCTTGAGAGATTCAGAGATCTTCTTCATTCATGTTTGTTTGCTTAACCAGGATGGGGAATTTCAAACACTTTTTCTTTTTCATCAAGATGGGGAATGTGTTTAATTCCCCATTTCATTTCCGAAGTAGTATTTTTCAGAATGTTCACAAATCTGAACGTAATCAGTCTGATTCATAAGAGAGCTTTTGTTTATCCTGTCTGCATCTGCTGGTAGGACAACTTTTTACCATGGTCTGAACTGCACAGAATGACTAAGGAATTCTGTTGAAACAGCAGTTTTCTTACACGTCTCTTCAGTCTCTCAAAGGTTTATAGCATCTCTTTATTATAATACAGGCTTAAGATCAGTTATGGGTCATTATGAAAAAATTAGGTATACTTTAATAAGTTAATGAAAATCAGAACTTGCTCTTCTGTGAATACCTCCGTGCAGCATGTAATTTGGTTCAGTTCTTGATATAATCAAACATTTACATTATACATACCCTTTCTTTCCAATCTATACAATCTTTTTAGTAGTTTATAAACAAACATTATTAGGGTATTCAGAAGGTTGAATTTCTTTCTTCCCTCAAACTGCCCTTCTGAGATCTCAACTATAAATCAAATGGGTCTTGAAGAAAGGATAACACACAGTTTTTGATTAAATAAAATGATTTCATGAAGTATTTGGTGTTAACAAAACACACTTCTAGAATCAAACCATAAAGTTTGTGTTCTCCATCAGCATTTGACATATGGATTTTGTGAATTCTGCATTCTTACTGAACTGCTTCCACAGTGCTGCTGTCAAATTCTAAAGCCTTTTACTGTACTATCAGTCATGTTACATTATGTAGTCATATGTGCTTAAATGTAACTAGCTAAAAAATTAAAGGGAAACTATTTTTTGTTTTCTGTACTGACATTGAGAGTGGTGGAGAAAAGTAATTCAGCTAAATAGTTCCACCTATGCTGAGTGCGTGTGTTTGGATTACAGTAGAACCAAATGTTCCTGATCCTGACTGAGGTCTCGTGCTAGGTTCTATACAAATACATAATCCCTGTCAAGAAAAGTATACAACTCAAATAGTCAAAGCAAATGGTAATAAAAGAAAAAAAAAAGTTAATTAAGGGTGTATGTCTTGTCATGCATTTTAAAGACTTGTCCAAACCCCTCTTCCTCTTCCCCGTCTGTGTCCTTGTGCCTAGCCAACCCACTGTGGGCCTTTTGTGCTTACTTTACTCTGCCTACCCCGTAGAAATAGATTCAGGCTCAAAGTGTGAGAGGTAATTGGATGGTGCTGGTTTTGATGTCAAAGCCACCTCGTCACTTCTCCTACTTGTGATGGCAGGGGAGTTGCACTGTGTTCCTGGGTGCAGGGAAGGAGAGAGGTAAAGTAGAAAAGCCTGATCCTTCTGTCAAATTTATAAAGGCTATTTGTCTCCAATATCAGGTGGAAACAGGAAAGACAGATGTTCTAGATTTTGGTGATCTGACATCTGGCAGTTGGAAAGCTCTCCCACTAAAGTTAATCAACAAGACCCATGCTTCTGTGCCCATCAGACTCATCATCAAAGCAGTAAGTACAATAAACTATGTATATTTAAAGTTGATTTTCCTGTAACACTAATTCTAGTAATCAGTGTTGGTAAGGATGAACTTGTCATGGGAAAAGCATATTTCAAATGTATCTGTTATGGCTGCTTTGCAGTATTGCTAGGATATGTTCCGAATGAAGGATAATTTTGAATTTAGCAATTCTGTGACCATCTCAAGGCTGTACAGTACATAGAGAAGTAACCTCAAAACTCCCATGTCTGTTACTTATGAAAATGTGGATTCTAATATTTCATTTTAAAAAAGCGATTTCATTATGACAGAATGCTGTAGCCTGGCGTTGCTTCACCTTTTCCAAGGAACCAGTTAACACTTTTATTGAATGTGCACCCCAAACTGATGCAATCTCTCAGCTAGCAGCTCCATCAGTTGTAAACCATGTGATACATGCAAGTTATGATGGACAGGTAAGTAGTTCTTAAGGATGTTAGTTTTTGCAATTGTTTCTAAAATGATTCTAGTTACAGATAACTGAATTCACACTAACTGTTCGTATGAATGGTAGTGTGGCATGATCAATATTGTTTTCTTACTTTGAGTTCATTTTGATTTTCGAGCGGTGGGAGTCCTCATCCAGTGATTTAACTGTAAATGTCTGTGGATGGTGGAGATTTTAGGTAACTTTGTTTATCAGCATAATTCAGAATATTAACTAAGAATTAAACTACTGGGATTTTCCAAGAAAGTAGATTGAAGATTATTCAGAGCTTTTACTTTACTGTTGAATTCCTTCTTACCGTCCAGGTATACCAGGGAAACCTGGATAGCTTTTCTATATATTAGCTCACTTTAAGTAAGGAAAAGCTATTTTTTGTAGTCTGTAAAAGGAGCATTCATAGTAAAATGCTTTGACAGTTTTGTCTTAGAAACACCATTTTTCTAGATTGGGTCCAGACATCTAATGCTCCAATATAATGAATATCTTGCTTCATGCTGTCTACTGGACAGCTTAAAAGTTGAGATTTTCAGTAGATGTGTGTAAAGTATGAAGTATATTTCTTTTTTCAGGATCCTGAAATTTTAGAAGTGTGGGTGTTGTTCCATGCACCAAAGAAACAAATTTCTGGTTCAGGTATAGTAGTTTGACTTCCATATTAACTATGTTTGTGTGTTTAAAAACTTGCTTTAGACTAAAAGGATAAGTCACTAATGTAGACAAAACCTTTCAGTAACTTTTGCTCTGGTGCCCTAATCTATGTACATCCATCCTGGCATTGATAAGTTTTAATACTTGATTGTTGTGAAATTAAGAAATACCCAAAATAAAAGTACAGTTATGCCTTAAGTAATTAAGGTCCTCGTTACCATAGTATGAAAGCCCTCCGATCTTTAATGTGCTTGCAAGGCTAGTGGCTGTTAGGTTCACTGAATAATCACTTCCAAAATAAAATATTAAGCTTCAAGTTGGTTGTAGTTCAGACATCAAGCTTTAAGAATTTTGCACATGAAAATGGTTGACTCTTTTGTTGAATTTGAAATCCTTCTAGATACTTTGGGTCCAGCAGATGAGTTCTTAGCAAGAGTTGATGTAGAGGTTGACAGTCCAGGGCCTACTAGTGTAATAAAAAGTATTCCCCTCCGAGCAAGAGCTGGAACAGCTAGGATACATGCTCCGAAGGACTTACAGGTATTCTACAAAAAATTATACATTGAATGTACTTTTGCTTCTTTGTTGTTGGTATTTCTGCATTCTTTATTGTAAAATACTACCTTTTTTTTTTTCCAGACCATGTGTTTGTCTGCTAGTGTGGGTTCTTCAGCCAAACAGAAACTGCCTTTAAAGAATGCTGGAAATATTGAAATCTATTTAAAAATTAAGGTAGGATAACTTCTTACTTTTCTAAATAGTAATCTTAAAATCACTGGTTTTGTGCTACCAACATTGCATTGAAATTATAGCTGTCCTTTGGGTCCCCCATGAACCCTGCAGTCTGCTTGTCCTGGCTTTTTTGGGGGACTGTAGCTGGAAGGGTGTCTTCCATATTATTTTTCTAAAGTAAAGTTTCCTGCCCCCCCCCCCCCTTTTTTTTTTTTTTTTTTTTTTTTTTTTTTTTTTTTTTTTGGGAAGAAGCATTGAAAATTTAATCAATCACTAGGATTGGAAGTGTGTTGCAGTGATTTTTATTTCCTGAAAGTCATAAGTTATTCACAGTCACTTTTATAAACGACATAGGCTTGGTTTGTGAGTATATCAGTGTTAAATAGCTATTTTTGTGAGTTTGCAGCTGTACGTGGTACCACCCAGCCTGTGCTTCAAGCTCCTTCTCCATTTAGTTTTCTGCAAGTGAGTCTCCTTTTTTGCTCAGCGCCCAGTCTCTCTGTGTACAAGGTAGGGTATCTGCAGTAGTTGCATGAAATAGTGTAGAGTAAATGTGGGACTGAACAGAGATTTTCTGCATTCTTATTCCTACTCAGATATTGACTCTCTTATGGCCTTGATCAAATCACTTAGCTTTTCTTTCTCAAGTACAAGGGATAATAGCTTTATCAGAGGGTTATTGGGATGACTAGTTAATGTGCAGTGGATATCTCATTGGAGATGAGAGAGCTTGTGAGGAGGAACACAAGGGCAGAACAGAAGTAGATTCAGGAAAGGAAAAACAGTAATACTAGAGCGAGCTAAGGAGCAGGCCACCTATTATGGGACAAATATGAAAGAATAAGGGAATGGGGATGCTGATTTAAAAGGGAATAGAAGCAATAGACAATGGAATATTGGCATAGAGACAGAATGAGAGAGAATAAAATTAAAAAAAAAAACAACATAAAATTGTTGGTGCTTTCCTGGTAGAATGTCTTAGATTTCCTCTCTGAAAGAAAGGTGTGGAATGGCTATCTTGAGCACGCTGCTATTTTTATTTCAGTTTATGAACATTAACAACACTAGCAAAACATTTGAATATCCCAAGGTATTGTTATACCGAGAGATGGCTACCTTCATGTGAGTTGTAGATCCAGAGATAATCAGACCTCTTTAAAGCTGGTGCGAGTGCCAAGTAATCTTTCAGGCTCAACAGAAGGATCGAATGAGCCCCCTTTTTGTAGTAAGAACCAGCTGTGTACTATGGGGCTACCACCCAAGGCACTAGCCCACATGGCAGCTCAAAGCTAAGCCATGTGAAGTGAATGGTTTTTTCACTCAGTTACAGATACAGGGGCTAGGAAGTTTAATTGCAACGTATGTGTGTTGGAGTCAGGAAAGCATACAGAAGGAGTTGAGCATGACCCTGAGATAAATTAGAGTGAGAGCTTTGTGGGTACAGAACTCGCTGAACTGGTAGACTTGGATTTCTGAGCAAGAAAGCTGCCTGCTTGGTTTTTTTCTATTTCATCGAAGGACACAGAACTTTGTGTATATGTTTTTGTGATTAAGCAAGATTGCAGTAAGAATATACCTGACTCATATCACTGATTTCTTATCATAATGGAAATAACGCCAAATATTAGCCAACTTCTTGCATTGAAGTGGCGACTCTGTACTACACCTGTTAAATTAGTTGTCACATTAAAATTGTTAGACTTGTAAATAACCCAAAATAACTTTAATGCTTGCACACATCCCTCCAGGAAATAGGAATCCTGTGGCCCTCAGACTCTGAGCTTACTTGAAGAAATACTTTTTGAAATGCTTTCAGCATTTTGGCAATTAACTATAAGTCTCAGAACAAGCTATAGGTTTCCAATTCTGCATCAGACACCTTTGTGGCAGCAAAAAAAATCTCTTACCTTCTTTCCTATCATGAGTCAGTTAATGATGCATTTGGATGTACCCCAAAGAATTACGTAAGGCTTCTTTTCTAAAATCCTGAAGTAGTCCTAGACATGATAGGATATACTTACAGGAGATGGTGGTTTTGTGTGGGGGGAAGTTGTTTGATAGACTACATTTCAAGACAACTGGACCTGGTAGAAATGCTGCTGTGATACAGATTTTTAATGTTCCCAGTATGCTAAAGCTCACTCTGAAAAAGGTTACTAACAAAGCCTCATGTACTCTGTTGCAAGCTGTGAAGAGATTCTAAAGCTGTGACATGATCTTGCAGAAGACAGAATTTGTTCATTTAATTGAAGGGGAAAAAATAGTGAAAATGTAACTGAATAATCATCCCCTTATTAGTTATAGCTTTCAGTTGAACAACGCTTTGAGATTAATGGAGTGGATTTGTCTTTTACAGCTGTTTTTTCAGGATGACTGCAAATTCAGGAAGACAGGAGTTCATTAACTTAAATTTGGCTCAGGTTTTCTTCAACAATGGCTAGAAAAATTTTTTTTCTTTTAAATGGAAACATGACTTCTCAAGCACAGCTTTGTGATGGAGTAGACTGGCAAATTGTTTGGCTGTGGAACTGCAGAATGCATGGGTTTCTGATGAGAACACTTACTGTCAACTCTGTTAATAAATAACCTATTAAAATAAATTTTCTAAGAAATAGAAAACTTGACTAGTTAATATACTGACAAATCTAGATAAAAAAGCTACAATGAAGGCCCAGAGAAACTAATCATTACTTAACTTTTAACAATTCTAACTTGTAGGTATTTTACCAACTCAGTACAATTGGGTTACCCCTGGTATACACTGGAGGCAGCTGAAAAAGTATCTACAGGGGGTTGTGTGTTTGGCTCTGCCTCCAACAGTCTCAGACCATATTCTCAGCATAGCAGTTTCTTGACTCTCACTTGCACTCATCCAGGCTCTTAAAGCCATTCTAAAGCTATAGTAATGAATCCTGTTCTCTTCTCCCAGACCTCCTTCCTTTCACTGTTTTAAACTAGTCTCCAGAGAATGAACGAAGATCATTTCAAGAATAAGACCTCTATTAAGTTCCTTTTTTTAATGCTTTCCTGTCCCATGGCAGAGCTGGTCAAATAGGCCAGATATGCCTCTCCATCTGATAAAGTCCCTCTGAGAAGCCACAAAAGGGGAGCTCTGCCACATCTGCTCTCAGCCTATGAACCATCTCTCTGCCAGGTGCATGGACCTGTACAATTTGTGGGGCTCCTACATTTCCCCATATTGATTGACCTGTTCCTGAGGGACCTCTGCAAAGACAGATTGGTTCTTCTCAACAGGCAGCCAAGACCATGTTTCTAAGTTAGGAACATTCACCTCTGATGAATCCCTTTCTGAGCAGTACTAGCTTCATCTCATCACAAGGGTTCCTTGTCAAGTCTTTGAGAGTAATAGTCTTTTGAGGAAAAGACTAAAATCCTTGCTGACTTCCATTCCTCACTGGAGGAGGATTTGGACTCTCTTAGGGTTGTGCCCCTTGCATGTGATTTTACATAAATACCTACGCTCATTGTCTGATGAGTTAAGGCCCCTTTCCACAGGCTAAAACACAAAAATAGCACTATCTAAGAAGCGGGACTGAATCTCCAATAGGTACAAAATCTTCCCTCTAACTCAAGTAAGGCTAGAAATCAAAGAAAAACAGTTATTTCAGATCCTCATCTTCTCTGATTAGCTCCAGTCCTTGTCCAAAAAAGTTTTCAGATTAGTCACCCTAAACCAGACAAGCAAGAGAGGTTCTCTCATCCAGGCATGTTTGAAAGAGAGGGAAAAAGGCAGTAACCATCACGATTCAACTAGATAAGGAGAATAAACATACAACATTCAAGAGCCAATAATTCTCCTCCAAATAAGGCAGAATTTGCAGTCTCATTCATAGCTTCAAGTAAGATATTAGGAAAGAACAGGGAAATGTGGATAATACAAAGGGTGATTTGGCAAGTCAGGAAATTCTGAGCCCAAGCAAACTCTCTCTGCTGCAAGGCCTTGGCATACGTGGTTAAGGACATGGCTTTTTCCTACAGACAGGAAGATGTAAGTCACCTTCAAAAGGGATTTGGAAACTTTGTCAATGCCTACTGAGCATCATTAGAAAGAAATGTTTTTCCAAGGCCACAGAATCTTGAGAGACAAAGATTTGTTGTGACTTATTTTCCGTCCAGCTTCAACCTCCTCAAAATATAGACCAACTTAAGTTATTACTGAAGAAAGTATCTTTGACCATTGTTTTATCAAATCCATGAGGCTGTTGGTGAGGGCTAGGGTAGCAAACTCAGTAGTTAGATGCTAGTTTTAAATGAAGTCCTGTGCAGAGCATAATTAAAACAAATCCATGTTTGAGAAGGCTGTAGGCAAATCTTATTAATGGAGAAGTTTTAGTAGGTCGTAGTTGACAATATGGAAAAGACCAAGTATTTGTGCCCTGTTCCAGACAAGTATAAAAATTAAAAGCCCTCATAGAGGAGTGGAAGATTAATACAGCAATAGGTACATGAGAGATAGGACCTAGGCATAGAACACCAGAGGGAAATGGATCATGAAGTGAAGTCAATTTTTCAGTAAGTCTATACCATCAGCCTAACTGCAGTCAAGCTTGCTTCCACCCAGAAATAGATCAAGCCTACAATTGATAGACAAATGGTGCCAATCACAGCAGGTAGGTACAGGCAGATGTAGTGGGATTATTCTGTAGTTTCAGGTTCTTCCACATCTGATTGTCTTTTCCCCTCCAATCTTGAGACACAGAAAGAAGCATCAAACTATTGTGAAATAAGTTACACGCCACCTGGAATGAAGGCAGTACAGCCTGCTCTTCAACATGAAAGATACTCAGGACTGTATCACTAGTATTACTAAAAATTTAAATTGGGATAGGGCCCTGTATATTGGCCACTGCAAACGTGCTGGAAAGAGACCATCCTTAGTGTGAAGGGCTTAGAATCTCAAGACTCCATGTTTTTCATAAAATAAAGATTTGAGGAATGCAAATTGTCATATAATGAATAGGTCAAAGGCAATACAATTTAAGGAGACTATAACTTCTGTCTGGGAGACTTACTGATGATGATAGATCTGATAGCAGCTTCTTTATAAACCATCAGGCTTTACTACCAGAAGTTTCTTTAGTTTGTCTTTAGGAGTAACTACTAGCAATACAAACTGCTGTCCTTCAGCCTGTCAGCTTCCCTCTTTTCCCTCAGGTGTTGATGAAGGTTCTTATCAAGCATCACTAGAAATGTTACATGAGGTGACCTGAAAGACCTTTTTTAAAGCACAACATTTTTTTAAAAGATCCAGAGCAATTCATATTTAGCTGCTAAAACAGAAGGAGGATCAATCTTCCTGAAACAGAAAAATTTGTTAAGATCTGGACACTAATATCCAATATGTCTGTTCTTCATCCAGTCCTTCTTGTAGTTCCGAAGTAACTTCTGCAGAGATTACTCCAGGGACAGGGCTGTTCAAGAGAAATTCCTAGGTATCTCTTGAAGGCTCAGAACTGCCCTGTAAAAGATGCTGAAGAAAGTGAGGGCAGCTTCCATGGTCTAGTCGCCTGGTTGGTTGATTCATAAAGCCTACATCTTCCCTTCACAGACTGGATTCCAAAAAATACCATAAATGTTTAGCTTTCCAGATAGGGAATGCGTTTGGTGCACCACAATTTACAGGGAATGTGGTCCGGGTCAGAGATTTCAGCACACTACAATCTGAGAGGAGAGCAGTCAGAGAGCAGTCAGACTGACTCTTCTGATCTTTCAGGATCACCTGAGAGAGGATTATGGTTCTGGTCCAGTCTGGCAAAACAAATTAGCAAGGAGGCACAAGAAGCTCAAGCATAAACATCAGCGCAAAGCATTCTCTCCTAGCTTCTATCAGGTAATCCCTATTAAAGTGCCACTGAAAATGAGAGCAGACTGGCTGAGCTTTCAGACACCTTGGAATGGTCCCTAAACCAGGAGGCATTCTGGCTGATATCCAGGAGCTAAGTCACCCTAATGTGAGCCTATCTGCATCCAGGCAAAATGGTCACCTTTCCCTCACTGCTAATGTTTCCATATTGCTTGCTATATTGCTTTTCATATTGCTTCCATATGGCTTGCAATCATATCTGGGTGGAGAAAAGTTTGGATCCATAAGGTAAAATTTACCTAACCTCTTTTTGTGGAGTTAGTTCTGCCCAGTCCACACCACCCAAAATGTTCTCTAGGTTTCTCTACAGTGGCCTCTTCAGTGTTCTTGTATGTTGTTAACACAGTTGAATCAGAAATTACTATTAAGAAGTTTATATTTAGTTTGTGCAGAAGCCCTACTTCAGCAATGTTGAAACTACTTACTTGGTACAGGATTGTTGGCTGAGTGGGGATCTCCCACGTATGTGTCTAGGCTGCCTTCAATGTATGTACTCAAAAAAGAGGCATAACAAATCATATCAGATTGCAAGGAATTACTCCTTTTAAAAAAAAAAAAAAAAATGTGTTTTTTGTATTTTCAGACATCATGTCAAGACAACTGCATTTCTGTTGAACCTGAGGATCTCTTCCTTATGCCTGGAGAAGAACAAGAAGTGGCAGTCCTATTTTCTCCAAAGGATTTAAAAAACAGTAGTGAAAGGTAAGGTGTGATCTGCCTGATGTTCAGTTGTTTAGAACACATGTTCTCAATCTGGAGGTTGTGAACAGCTGTTAAAGGGTCCCACATAATTTCCATATAATTCAGAGAAAAGGCATTTTGTCGGGATGTGCCAGCCTCCCAAGTATCTCATATTTATTGCACAAGTTTTTGTCATTTATCTTCCTTGGAGTTCAAGGATTGGTGCTGAGCAGCCTAAATGTGTTTAGCAGGCTGGGAGCAGAGGATGGGGAAGAAATAGTGTGATCCTCTCTTCCCCTGGTTTTATTTCCTGAAAACAAAGATCTTTGCTCTTGAGTTAGTTCTCCAGTTCTTTGGAAAGTCTGATTCCTGGTAATTTTTTGACAAGTGTCCATTGCATATTGCCACTGTCAGGTGCGCCAATTTACGCAGCGTGGATGGTGAAACCTTCTGGTAGCAGTGCTTATTAGTCTCACATGCCCCTACTCTTTCCCTCAGCAGTTGAGCATGTTCTGAGGGCATGGCCAAAGAAGGGGGTTCTGTAAAGGGGTACTGTAGAAAATAAAGTATCTTCGCCAATAATGGAGGGACTTTAGCAACCAGCAAAAGTTGTAAGGACCAGTCCTTCATTTTATCATCCGATTTCAAAAAAGGCTGGCAAATTGTACCAGAAGCTATCTGAGGGGCTCTCTTGTTTTCACATTCATCTGCCACCTAACTCACTTGTGGCTGCAGCAATACAAAGTTCCAGTTTAGGTCATCCAAACTCTACTCCATATGAAAGAGAAAGGAAGAAGTTGGACTCATTAGAAAGAAAATGTTCTCCAGCTTCCTTGTAATTTGCCACATGCACATTCCAAGCAGTGATGACCATGTATCAGTTTCACCTGTGGGAGCAGATTTTGATCTTCACTAAAAATCTCCCAGAGAATCAGAGGAAATTAATGGCAACTCTTATCGAAGAGGGTCAAAAATGTTACCAAGCAGGCTCTGAGCATCATTTGGTGTTTTAGATACTGCCTCGAGATGAATTGCATCAGCAATAGCTCTCTGTAGACATGCCTGGTTAAGATTGTTACCGCTTATGCAGACAAAATCAAAGATCTGCTCTTTGAAGAGGATTGAAGTATTAGAAAAGATGACAGGTTCCACAGTTAGATCTCTGGGCTTATTGCAGACATTTTGAGGGAAACCAGATACACCTGTGTTCTGATACTGTAAGTAGTTCTGTCCTCCATCTTCATATTTTACACAAAGACAGTCTTACCACCAGCAACAACACCAAAACCAGTTATCTTCTCAAGTCCCAGATAGAAGGAAATCCTTTAAACTTCAGATGAAGGTAAAGAATTCTTTAGCTGCGTCATCAGGCTGCAAGTCTGACATGGAAATAAAGAGCTTCAGATCAATTTGAGAAAAGCCTACCAATGTTTCTGGAGATTTTGTCCCTTTTTTGAGATGCATGGTCAGCTATCGCCTCTGACAGATGCATTTTAGGATCAGTAAGGGAAGGTTACCACATCCTACTGGAATCCCTCTCCCCCCACACTTCATCCTTCCCACAAGATATTTAGAACAAAAATTCAAACTCTATTGCAAGCTGGAGCTTTAGAGAGGAGGTTCATTAACATCCAGAAACAGGGTTTCTACTCCCAAAGAAGAATAGAGGTCTCAGACCAATTCTGGATCTCAGAGTTTTAAACAAATACATCAGAAAGCTTCAGTTCAGAAAGTTAATTCTGGCATTGATTATTCCTTCTGTCTGCTCTAGTTGGCTTGCTGCTGTTGGTTTCAAAGATGCATACTTTCATATGTCTGTGAAAACACGCACATTGCAAATATCTTAGCTTCATCCATGGTCAGTCTGTTTCCAGTTCAGAGTTCTTCCTTTTGGCATCTCCACTGCTTCCAGAGTTTTTATGTAACTCCTATCTCCAATAGCAACATATCTGTGGAAGCAAGGAATTTTTGTGTTCCCCATATTTAAACAATTGGTTGCTGAAAGTTCACTTCAAAGAGGAATTGAGGAGAGTCAATTAAGTCACTTGTTCGTTCTTCAAAATGCTGGGTCTTCTAACAAAGAGAAGACACTCTTTTTGTCTCCATCCCATAAGATCCCATTCATTGGTGCACTTCTTGATTGCAGAAAAGGAACGATCTTACCTTCAAGAAGAGAGATTTGTGAAAGTTCAAATCACTATCTGAAAGCTATTTCAGGAACCCTCTCAAAAAGTAATCCTTATTACTTTAGGACCTCAACGACATATGTGGCAGCATAGGCTAAACTCAGTAGGAGGCCACTTGAAGTGCTGGATTTCAAAAAATTTCAGACCCACTATGGACAGCAAGCTAAAGATCCTCAATAGTCCAAGAAAAATTCAAGTATCTCTTATGTGATGGCTAAAACCAGAAAATGTTCTCAAAGAAATAACTCTGCTCCCTCCTACTGTAATAGTTACGACAGAAGTTTCCAAGACAGGATTGGAAGCACATCTCAGTCTTGCCATTTGAATTGATGGCTTTTGAACCACCAAGAATAAGCATGTTAGTACTGGGAACTATTTGTGAGGCTCTGAAATCCTTTCATCCGCAGGTGCAAAATTCAGTAATTCAAGTGGCCGCAGACAGTATGTCAGCAATGTGTATCACTTGAACCAAACAGGGAGGAGCTCAATCATCTCAGCTACGCAAGATGATGATAATACTTTGGAATGGTGCATCTTACCCATCATTTAACTGATTGCCTTACCTATAGTTGGAGATTGTGTGCAATCCAACTGAACAGATGCCTGAGTGGTCTCTTATGGACACCATAATCCAGGACATTTTCAATCTTTGGGATCTTCCAGATGGAGACCTCTTCATCATCAGACTCGATACCAAATGTCCCCTTTTTTGTTTGAGTGGACTCAGTTGATAAATGATGTGTTCCTGTTTGATTGGGGAAGGATGATGAGTATTAGTTTCCCCCATTTGTCCTGATTTTATGGATAGTCAAGAAAATAAGAGGTTTCAGCCGGAGTGATCCTAGTGGTCTCTGCCAGACTAGACAACAGAGATACAACTACTTATTCCTTCTATCCAAGGGCAAATTCAAGATGCTTCTGGTAACAAGGAGCCTGTTGTCCTAGCAGGGGAGAATATTTTTCCGTCCCCATCCCCAGTCATTCCATCTGACATCTTGGGTGATAGGACGTCAACAGATTTAGAAACCTCCTGTTCCATGGAGGTGCAACATGGTCTCATCAATGCTAGAAAACAGTCCATGAGGAAAAGTTTGACTTTAAGTGAAAGAGATCTACTGTGTGGGTATCATATAAGGATGTTGAGCCATTCTCAGATCCTATTCAACATATTCCAGATTATTTATGACACTTAGACAAAGCCACAACTCTGACCTTCTTCATTCAAGTCAATTTGGCATCAATAGCAGCTTTCCATACACAGACTGATGGCAAATCTGTTTTCTCACATCCCTTTCAAAAAAGTTAACTAAAGTTTTATTGAACTTGTATCCAACGTTAGGCAATCAAGTTACTCAATGGGATTTAAATATAGTTTTAACACAACTTATGTCTCCTCCATTTGAACATCTTGTGAGTTGTTCCGTATTTCCTCTTTCTATAGATGGTTTTTATAATATCAATTACTTCTGTTACAACAATTGGTGAGCTACATGCATTGGTGTCTGACCCATTCCAATTTTATATTCCATAAGAAAAAGATAGTTTTTAGGCCACACCCAAATTTCTATGTAGTTATATGACAATCTGAAATTAATCAGTGTATTAATTTACCAGTATTCTTTCTGAAACCGAATATGCATAAGGTATCTCGATTGTATTGATTATATGCAAAAATAAGGCTCTCCTGTTGTTTAAACAGAGCTAAAGATTTTAGGTCCTTTTTTTTCCAGTTACTTATAACCTACCATTAAGGATTAAGCTATTTCTGTCCAGTCCCTGTCTAGGTGAGTTAGACAGTGTATAGAAGTTACAGAAACTCTTCAGTGTCCCCTCCTGTTGTTCGTAGAACCCATTCCACTAAAGCGGTTGCTGCATCTGTAACTTGTGCTAGACATATTCTCCTTACAGAAATATGTACAGCTGCCATGTGGACTTCAGTTCACACTTTCACAAAACATTATGCATTAGGTTTGGCAGCCAGATCAATCATTATTTAATTAGACCTCCACATCCAACCAACTTAGTGTACTGCTTGCTGAAGTATTCCAAGAGTAGGAATATGCAGAGGACACTCATAAAATAAATGACAGTTACTTACTTGTAATCTGAATTCTTTGAGATGGATTCTGCATAGTCACACTCTCCATCTACTTTTTCTGCTTTTGTGGAGACCAAATTTAAAGGTATCTCAAGATTTTTCTTTAGTGGTGGAAGGAACTGAAGCCACAGTTGGAACCATACATTCATTTATGGCCATGCCATCAGAATGTTCTGAAACTCAGGGGAATTGCAGGAGAGGTGTGTGAGCACTCTAACAGGCACTGCTGTCAAACAGTTCCACCAAGGTTCCTCACTTGGCATCGGTTGGCACATTCTACATAATCCCACTCTTGGTTGCAACTGGAAGAACTTCAGTTACAAGTGAGTAATTTCATTTGTTGGGGTGTATACGCCTCCCTTCAACTCTCTGCTCAGTAGATTTGTTGTTTAATAATCTTTAAAGTAGCTTCCTATTATCAATAACCCATGACAAGAAAATGGGACAATTATCCATGCTTGCTTGTAGTCCTCTACTTTTTGGTCTTCTGTAGTGATAGTAGTCCTTTGCATCTGTCCTTGGCTTTGTCAGAAATCCCCTCTCTTTTAAATTAACTAAAATATTAATCTTCAAATTTTCTATCATAATCCAAATCAGAAGGTGAAACTATGTCATTCTTTGTAGCTTAAAGGACCTTCAAAATGTACTTAGACATAGAAGAAACAATCCAGGAAATGGATTCCCTTCTTGTTTTCTTCCAAGATTAGAAGAGGCCTCAGGAAGTCCAGACAAGTTATGGGTAGATGGATCAGGTTCTTAAAAGGCTGCAGAACATCTCTCTCCAGTAAGATTTAAAGCTAATTCCCTTAGAGCCATGAGTTAAAGAAAGGGCGATATCAGTGGCCAAACTAGCAAAGCTGCTTTCTGGCACTTATTGCACATGAATGTACATTTTGACTGCAGAGAGCAGGGCTTTTGTGAAATACTGTCTCTTCAGGACAGTGGATTCAGGGGTCAGAGGTTCCCATTCCCCATAACTCTCCCTTAGCCTCTCTCTTTCATCTCTGATTATAGACTCATAGACTTTAAAGTCAGAAGAGATCATTATGATCATCTAGTATTACCTCCTGCACAACACAGGCCACAGAACCTCACCTACCCACTTCTGTAATAGACCCCTAACCTATGACTGAGTTATTCAAGTATTCAAATAATGGTTTAAAGACTTCAAGTACAGAGAATCCACCAGCAGGTGACCCATGCTGCAGAGGAGGGAAAGTGCTTTTCCTTTGATTGATAAATTCTAAGGCCAGAAGGGACAACTTGATCATCTAGTCTGAAATCCTAGATAATACAGGCTATAGAACTTCCTCAAAATAATTTCTTTTGAACCAGAGCATATCTTGAGCTAAAAATTGCCAGTGATGGAGAATCTACCATGACCATTGGTTACTTGTTCCAAATGGTTAATTACTCTCACTGTTAAAAATTTACTCCTTATTTCTATTCAGAATATGTCTAACGTCAACTAACCTTTGCATATGTATTATGTAAGTCTATTATTACATGATCACATACTATTTTTCCCCAACGGATCCCTGTCACATTCTATGCACAGGATGAATGGTGCTTGCTTAATGCTCAACTCACAGCATTTAGATATTTTTATAGTGAAAACAAATATAAGTTTATTGAACAAAGATTTGAAAAGAAGCAAGTAGAATCAATGGAAACAAATGGCTATTTGTAAAATAAAATCATAACATGCTTTTTAGAGCCTAAATTTAACTAATATTTCCTGACTTACAAAGGTTAGCTCACCCAGAATCTTTCTACCATATTTAAACAGCCAAACCAGCTGTCATCCTCTGTTCATAAAACAAACCTGTTGGCAGCTTGTCCCCTAGGTGAAGGATACCTGGGTTTATCTCTATACCTTCAGATAGAATTTCAACAATCAGTTGTCTTCACTAATAAACAGGATACCACCTGCTGCTTGTTTTTTCCTATTGAGAATCTCCCCTGGAGATTTTGCAATCTTTTAGCATTTTGCTCAGATGGTAAATAGGCATTCATTGTGAAGTATACAATTCACAGTTTGTTTATAGCTAGACAAGTAAGTAATGATCTCCTGTCTGAAGAAACTTGTTTATCACCTTTTGGTGACCAACTCCAACTCTCAGACCTTAAGAGTGTAATATTTGATATGTAACATAACTCTTTACATATTATTATCCATATATACAAATCACAAAGATTGATATTCACTGTGAAACAAGCTTTCATTAGAGCCTCTACATGACACC
Organism: Emydura macquarii macquarii; assembly: GCF_026122565.2. NCBI lineage: Eukaryota > Metazoa > Chordata > Testudines > Chelidae > Emydura > Emydura macquarii. The sequence goes on from NW_027130349.1 coordinate 14,095,458, forward strand.
CTTTGACAAACTATTATGTAGAGTCCAAACCCAAGGGATCCTTGTAAACCCTGTGTGCCGCTGTGCAGTCAGCTAGATGGCACCAAGCGTTCCCTGGATCATAACAACTTGCCTAATATCACTTAAGAAATTTGTGGCAGAGGCAGGTACACAATCCACTTCTTCAGGGGAGAATTCAACTCTTTTAACCATAAGACCCTCTTTTTTCTCTTCCTGCAATCCTCTGCCTAATTTACTACACACATTCCAGTTTCAGCAATAGATGAGTTGGGGGTCCTAGAGACAACAGCTTCCTTCACAACACAACCCTGATCTATCTCTGGACTGTTGGTCATCCTGCTCACAAAATGAGGCAAGAGACCTGGGGGTGGGGAAGTATGTGGTCATGGAATTAAAGACTGTATCATAATGCATCTTGCAAAAGAGGGCTGAGTTACGGTTGTATAGACAACCTTAATTTTGACACTTCCTAACTTCTCAGTGCTTGATTTTGCAACCTTACTGTTCTTTGAATGTAGTGTTTTGTGTGTAATTTCCATGGTTTTGAATAAAGCAAATATAAAAAACAAATTCTATTCTATGGCATATTGAGACCCACATGGCTCATCAGCGAGGTTGGATTTAGATCCATACCACAGACCCTTACTCCTTGAGCTAATGGAATAAATGACAGCACTAGTTAATCTGTCATCCTCTCTGGAACATCACTGGGAGGGATGGGACACTTTGCCAAAGAGTTTTGCAGATGCTATTTGCAGACAGCAGAGGAATGGTGAGACTTGGGAATCTGGGGTTTTATTCCATGCTTTGTATCGAAGTGTTCTTTAGTGGTCATAGACTTTTGTCTGTTCTCTGCTCCCCAAAACTTGACACTTGTGCCCATGCACTTCTTTGTGTCCCTGGTTCAGTCCTGTCTCTTCTCTACCTTTGACTCTTTGTCCTAGTCTCCACTCAGGCATCTCAGCTCAGGCCTCTTACCCTGTAATTCCTAGTTTCACTCCTCTGGAATCCCCACTAGACACCCCAGCTCCTTGTTCCCAGTATTGGCTAGGGTGTGGGAGGAGAACTGGGATTGCCTCACTTGCTTGTGTAATCTGTCCTCCCCCCTACCCACTAGTTCCCAATCTCAGGTTTCCCCCAGCTCCACTTCAGATGTCTTCCCTCCATGGCCCCCGCTCCTGTTTCCTTGTCCAGCCAGTTCCAGTTCCCTCACCTCAACTCCCAGTTTCACACACTCCCCTCTTCAGTCACAGGTTCTTGTTCCAATCTACTACCCAGCTGTGCCCAGTTCAACTTCCCCGTCTTGTCACTTCTTCATTCAAATAAGGCAGTTCTTTGAGTGCTTGCTCATGTCCATTCCATTAGAGATGTGTGCACGCCTTCGTGTGCGGTTCCCAGAACTTTTTTCCCCTTAGCAGATCCCATAAGGCTGGCTCCGGCGTCCCCATTGGGAGTGGTTAGCCAAAACTTGTTAGATGGATCAGCTAACTCTGCCTATAATAAAGACAGCGGGTAATGTTACACAGAACTAATTTACATGACCAGTTCGGATGATGAAATCTCAATCTTATCAGCTGACTAATTCAGGATTGTTGTCTTGTAGTATTTTGAAAATCCTTGTGCTGCCATCTGGACCACAGTATGAAGTGGTGGTAAAAGGTGAGGTGAATATTTTGGGAAACAGACCTCTGGCAATGACTTCCTACCGCTCAGACATTCCACCCATTCTTTCCAATAAGCAGTTCATGGCATGGGGAGGTGTTGCACTTGGAAGAACAGTGTAAGTATCAGCAGTTCAGTTCTTCACATCTAATATTGCATTAATATTGCAATGCATTTCTATGCAATGTAAATTTTTTACAGTGCTTGCATTTAGAGACTGAAAATGCAGAATTGATAGATGGATTTTATTAAATGTCTTCCTAAGCTTGTGTGCCTAATGTTCAGCATACATTACATATATAAACCTTTTTACCTTTTGTGCAGGAAATCTCTGGAGACTCAAACTGTAGTCTTGCTTTAGTTCTTGACTTTGTTTAATTTTCTGATGGCAGTAGTTGGAAAAATGTATCCTTTTCTCTAAAACTGGTTCATTAAACTACTTCAAACAGTTCCATGGTATTAGGAACACTTCCAAAGTATCTTTTTGAATTTTTGTTTAAATGTGTAGGTTGTTTTGACATCAAGCAGCCATCAGCAGTAATATTTTGCTATAAAAAAGGATCACTTTAAAAGCCCTGGCTATTTTTAATAGATTTTTAAGGCCAGAAGGGGCTATTGTGAACATCTACTATAATTTGTATAACACAGGCCATAGGAATTAACCTGAATCAATATAAAACCTTGATTTAAAAATTTCTGTTGGTGGTGGATTCACCATCAAACTTTTACTAAATTGTTCCAATGGTTAATTACCCTTATTGTTAAACATTTGTGCCTTATTTCTAATCTGACTTTGTGTAGCTTCAACTTCCAGCCATTAGATCTTTTTTACCTTTGTCTAGTAGTTTTTAAAAGCCCTGTTATCAACTGGCTCTGTTGATGTGGGGAAAGCGGTGGACGTGATATACCTTGAGTGTAGTGAAGCTTTTGATAGGGTCTCCCAGAGTATTGTTATCGGCCAGTTAAAGAAGTATGGGTTGGGTGAATGGACTATAAGATGGATAGAAAGCTGGCTAGATCATCGGGCTCAATGGGTAATGATCAACGGCTTGATGTCTAGTAGGCAGCTTGCAATAAGTGATGTGCCCCTGGGGTTCAGTGCTGGGGCCAGATGTGTTCAGCATCTTCATTAATGGTCTGGAGGATGGGGTGGATTGCACCCTCAGCAAGTTTGCAGATGACACTAAGCTGGGGGGGGGGGGGGAGTGGTAGATACACTGGAGAGCAGGGATAGGATGCAGAGTTACTTAGACAAATTAGAAGATGAACCTCATCAGATTTCTTTTGACCCAATCAAGGAAAGTTAAGAGTCCTGCCCTTAGGATGGAAGAATCCCATGCCCAGCTACAGACTGGGGACCGACTGGCTAGGCAGCAGAAGTTCTGCAGGAAAGGACCTGGGGGTTACAGTAGACAAGAAGTTGGATGCAAATCAACAGTGTGCCCTTATTGCCAAGAAAGTTAACAGCATATTGGGCTGCATTAGTAGGAGCATTGCCAGCAGATCGAGGGAAGTGATTATTCCCCTCTATTTGGCACTGGTGAGACCATGTTTGGTATACTGTATCCAGGTTTGGCCCCCCAACTACAGAAAGGATGTGGACAAATTGGAGAGAGTCCAGCGGAGGGCAACAAAAATGATTAGGGGGCTGGAGCACATGATTTATGAGGCGAGGCTAAGGAAACTAATCTTGTTTAGTCTGTAGAAGAGAAGAATGAGGGGGGATTTGATGATAGCCTTTAACTATCTGAAAGGGGGTTCCAGGGAGGATGGAGCTAGGCTGTTCTCAGTGGTGGTAGGTGACAGAACAAGGAGCAATGGTCTCAAGTTGCACTGTGAGAGTTCTTGGTTGGATATTAGGAAATCTTTTTCACTAGGAGGGTAGTGAAGCACTGGAATGGGTAACCTTGGGAGATGGTAGAATCTCCATCCTTAGAGGTTTTTATGGTGCGGTTTGACAAAGCCCTGGCTGGGATGATTTACTTGGGGTTGATCCTGCTTTGAGCAGTGGGTTGCACTAGGTGATCTCCTGAAGTCCCTTCTAACCCTAATCTTCTATGATTCTATAAATTTTCTGTTCCCCACTTAGCTACTTATAGACTGTGATCAAATCCCTCATGACATTCTGTTTGTTAAGCGTGTTGGATGAGAAATGAGATCTACTGCAATTTAGGCTTAAAAGTTTCTTTTGGCTTTAATTATGTATGTTTTAAGATAATTCTATTATCACCTATTAATTATATATTCTTCTTCGAGTAGTGTCTTTGTGAGTGCTCCACCTTAGGTGTTGGTGCGTCCTTGCCTTGTCGATCGGAGATTTTTGCTAACAGTGCTCGTCCAGGTCATGCATGTGCCGTAGTGATCTTGCGGCACCTCTGTCGCTCTTTTCGGCCCACACAACCCAACCTCCTCAGTTTCTTCTCAACCCGTCCATGGTCCAAGACCGAGACTCTAGTGGTTCCTCACAGCTCGTCAAAATATCCTTACGTTTAGTTGTTTGTAAATGTTTTTTTTTCTGGCCCTCCCTCCCCCTCCAATTTTAACTTAGTTTGCCCTGTTTTACCTGTTTTAAAAAAAATTCTTTTTTTAAACTTACCTTAGAATAGTTAGTGTCTTCCCTCACTGAAGCAGTGTGCCATGCCGGGTTCACCTGGTTTCAAAAGATGCACCTCCTTCAGAGATGCAATACCCATGTCTGACAGGCATTCTGTGTGCATTAAGTGCCTAGGAGAGGGACATATAGTGGAAAAATGCTCCCACTACAAAAATTTAAGCTCTAGAGTGAAACGAGATAGAGATCTACGACTCAAATTACTACTAATGGAGAGATCTTTCAGACCTGCCTCTGACCCGGGTCTAGAGAACCGGTCTTTCAGGATAAGACCATCAGAAAAAGTCACTTGACTGCACCTGACATCGGTCCCAAAAAGAACAACTATCCAATCTCAACAGCTAAATGAATTTGTACTAAAGATGCTACAGGTCCCTCAGGTACAATGTCTAGCATGGTGTCAAAACAGTCTTCTCACTCCAGTATGGAGCAAAAAGAAAAATCATAAATGAAGAACAATTGGTCGCTAGGATGGCACTCCAAGCTTCCCTCGATGTGGCTGACACTACAGCCTGAACTGTTGCAACTCCAGTGGTTATGCATAGATCTTCGTGGCTACATTCAGCAGATCTGCCTAAACAACTGCAGACCACAATCGAGGACCTTCTTTTTGATAAGAAGAAGCTATTTGCCGAAAAGACAGATGAAATCATGCACACGTTAAAGGACTCCCATGCCACTCTCCGCACCCTCGGCATTTACATACCTGCCATAAGGAGAAAATCGTTCAGATACCAGCCTTAGAACTCCAGGTATCAATACAACCCACAACACAGAAGGCATGACCCATCGTGCAACAGACAATGGTCGCAATGCCACAGACAATCCAATCAGCAGTCTTCAACATCTCAGGCTGCCCCTCTAAATCTATTTTGAGGGTTTGGTCGAGGGCCTGCTCGACCTCCTGCAACTTCCAGCGCCACAGACAAATACCACCCTCTACAGCCATCAGTTATGCCCTTTCTACCACTCTTGGGCAAACATTACAATGGACAAGTGGGTCTTAGAAATTGTCATATCGGGGTATGCCATCCCCTTCATATCCACACCTACTACCCAAATCCCTTCCCCATCCCTCTTCAGGGACCCATCTCATGAGCACCTATTGCAACAAGAAGTTGAACATCTGCTGCAAATAGGTGCTATAGAACATGTTTCCTCTCAACACAAAGGCAGAGGTTTTTACTTCCTGTATTTCCTGACCCAGAAGAGAACTGGAGGTTGGAGACCAGTTTTCTGAGGTCTAAAATTGAACAAATTTGTAAAGGCTCAAAAATGCACGATGGTCACTTTGTTTACCATAATTTTGGCTTTGGAGCAGAGGAACTGGTTTGCAGCTCTCAACCTCCAGGATGCATATTTCCATGTTTCTATTCATCCTGCCCTCAAGAGGTTGCTCAGATTTATGCTGGGAACCAACCATTATCAATATACTATCAGTACTTTGGCCTTTCCACTGTCCCAAAGGTTTTCTCCAAAGTGCTTGTCATCATGGTGGGCCTCCCCAAGCAGAAGGGGAATCACTATATTCCCCTACTTGGATGACTGCTTAATAAAGGCGTGTGGTCAACTGCAGGCCAGTGAAGCAGTAAGATTCACAACCACGCTCTTCTGAAAACTAGGGCTAATGATAAGTGTCAAAAAATGTACTTTAGAACCAGCTCAACAAATAGAGTTCATAGGGGCACACCTAGACTCCTGTACAGCCAGGGCATTCTTACCGAGACACAGATTCAAGGCTATAGTAGACCTGCTATCCACAGCACAGAACAGCCCAACCATAACTGTCCGCACAGGTCTCCAAATACTAGGACATAAGGCAGCAATCACCTTCGTAATGCAACATGGACAACTACACATGTGGGCCCTACAACTATGACTCTCAACAGTATATGGCCTCACAGACACTCACTACATAAAGTAGTATCAATGCCAAACAAGATCAAACAATCATTGAGTTGGTGGACACAGCCCTGAAATCTAATGTCGGGTATTCCATTCGTACAAGAAACGCCCTCGATCATGACGACTACCGCTGCATCCCTGATAGGTTGGGGAGCACATCTACAGGGACATACGGCCCAGGAGAAATAGTCAATACACAAAATGACCCTGCACATAAATTTACTAGAGCTATGTGCAGTTCACAATGCCTGCTTCCACTTCCTATCTTTCATAGTGAGCAAATCTATAAAAACTATGACAGAAAACATTGTGTGCATGTTCTATATCAACCATCGGGGGAGCGAAATCCAACTCCCTTTGCACAGAAGCCATAAAATTATGGAACTGGTGTATATGCTACAAGATGAACATTTCAACAGCCTACTTACCTGGGATCCAAAACACAATGGCAGACTTCCTCAGCAGGACGTGATCGTGAGTGGGAGCTACACTTTTGACTTCTGGAAAACATTTTCTAGCTATGGGGTTACCTCTAAAGATCTCTTTGCCACTACATACAATTGCAAATGTCCCCATTTTTGCTCAAGAGTGGGTATAGGCCAGGGACCAAAAGGGGACGCACTCTTCCTCACTTGGAGCTGGAATCTCCTCTACGCGTTTCCACCAATCCCTCTAATAACCAAGACCTTGCTCAAAATATGACAGGAAAAAGTGACAATAATAATGATAGCCCCATCGTGGCCCAGACAATCACAGTTCACTTACCTGGCGCAGATGTCAGCTCGAACACCAAGCCCCCTCCCACTTCTAAAGGATCTCCTATCCCAGGACAGGGGATGCATTGTCCATCCAGACTCAAGCAAGTTACACCTACCAGTCTGGTTCCTAATTGGTTCTGACAAGCAGAAATGCAATGCTCAGAATCAGTAAAATGTGTATTACTAAACAGCAGAAAATCTTTCATGAGAAAGACTTACCTCCAAAAATGGCACAGATTTACCTCCTGGTGTCAACAGAAGCATATCACTGCCACATCCGCACCAATCCCAGCCATACTCGAATACCTTTTCACCCTAAAGGAAATAGGGCTGTCAATTAGTTCTCTAAAAGTGCACCTGGCATCTCTTGCAACTTTCCACAGCCACATAGATAACAATACTGTCTTCACACATCCAATCATGAAGCGTTTCATGTCAGGCATACAGAACTTATATCCAGAGATTTGTCCCCCTACACCTCCGTGGGACCTCAGCCTCATTCTGAAAACCATCACCAAACCACCATTTGAATCACTAGTGACCTGCTCTCTAATGCGCATGTCAATGAAAGTATTGTTCTTAGTGGTCATGATATCAGCGAGATGTATGGGTGAACTCGGAGCACTTATAACACATCCACCCTACATAATATTTCACAAGGATAAAATGATTCTGAGGCCCCATCCAAAACTTATTCCCAAAGTCATGTAATCTTTCCACTTGAATCAGCCTATCCATTTACCCACCTTTTGCCCAAAACGCCATGCTAACCCACAGGATGCTCTCTTCCACACCTGAGATGAGCTTTAGCATTCTACCTTGATAGAACAAAATCATTTAGATCAACTCCTAAAGTGTTTGTATCTACTGTGGATCGATGCAAAGAAATGGCCATATCTACACAAAGACTCTTGAAGTGGATTTCAGGTTCCATCCATGCATGTTACGAACAATCAGGTATTATGCCACCACAAAGGATTAGAACACATTTCACAAGGGTGTCTATATCCACAGCCTTTCTAAAGAACTTACTGATTATTGAAATTGGCAGGGCAGCTACCTGGACCTCAACCCACACTTGTACCAAACGTTATGCCATTGACCAAGCATCACAGTCAGATGCAGCGGTTTTTTCTCAATACTCTTCTCCATACAACCTCTCAACTCCAAAGTCCCTCCAACCATATAAGGGTACTGCTTAAGAGTCACCTAAAGTGAAGCACCCACAGGGACACAACTCGAAGAATCTCAGTTACTGCACAAGGTGAGTAACCTTCTCCTTCTTTGAGTAATGTGTCCCTGTGTATGCTCCACTATCCACCCTCCTCCCCTCTACTTTGGAGTCAAATCTTTGTGCTTCACGGTAGAGCAGGAACAGAGGTGGTTGGGTCGCATGCACTGAAAAGAGTGCCAACGGCGCCACGAGACCACTATAGCATATGCACGACCCAGATGAGCACTGCTAGCAAAAATCTCCGATTGATGATGCTAGGATGCGCTGACACCTAAAGTGGAGCACCCACAAGGACACACATCTCGAAGAACCTCATTTACAGCACAAGATGAGTAACCCTCTCTTCCTGCAAAAACAGATATGGCAAGAAAAGTAGATCATAGAATCATAGAATATTAGAGTTGGAAGGGACCTCAAGAGGTCATCTAGTCCAACCCCCTGCTCAAAGCAGGACTAACCTCAGCTATATCATCCCAACCAGGGCTTTGTCAAGCCTCACCTTAAAAACCTCTAAGGATGGAGATTCCACCACCTCCCTAGGTAACCCATTCCAGTGCTTCACCACCCTCCTAGTAAAAAACTTTTTCCTAATGTCCAACTTAGACCTCCCGCCCTGCAACTTGAGACCGTTGCTCCTTGTTCGGTCATCTGCCACCACCGAGAACAGCCTAGCCCCATCCTCCCTGGAACCCCCTTTCAGGTAGTTAAAGGCCGCTATCAAATCCCCCCTCACTCAGGTTACTTTCCTCGGGGACAGGGCGACTCTTCTCATATCTCTGATCTGCTATTTTCAGTTACTCTTTGCCTATATCTTCTCCACTCTTATTGTCAATTGTCTATCTTTTATCCTCTGTTCCATAATTTTGCACAGCCTCATTTTACTAAGCTACCTCATTTCTGTTATAATGAAAACATTTTCATGCATAAATTACAATAAGTAACCTAAATTAATAATTTTTGCTTATGTTGCTAAATCTTACTTTTTTCTCTCTGGTTTCCAACTCATCTATTCCTTGTTGTCATCCCCATTAGCTCCATCCAGTTCTTCTCTTACAGTAGTTGTCCTGAATGATCTGTTTTTGTGGCCTTGGGTTTTTTACTTGGTAGCTTGTCTTGTTGGGAAGTGGGGCGGGGACGGGGGGGTGTGCGTGTCTGGGGGGACTGTCTTGGTGAGAATTCAGTATCTCACTGGTCTGCCCCTTGCCTTTTTGAATAAGGTCATTCTTTGCTTCTTAGTCACCCATCTCAATGTAACGTTATCAAGCATCAGGGCAGTCTAAAGGCCATGTAGATGGGATTACTATCTAACTTGCCTCCAGAGGCCTCTCGCCAACCCCTTTGATACTATACAAGTAAAACTGCAAAGCCAAACCAGAAACATAATTCCCAACTCTCCCCTGCTTCCAAGGCACAAAAGCAAGCCCCAAAAGCATGTACTGCACATCCAAAAATTCCAATATAGCCCCCATGCATGCATCACTTACCATCTCTGAAGTCCCCCCAAGACTGGGAAGAATCCCAGGAAGGGGAAATCAGAATACATATTTAAAAAGAGCTATCACTGCCTCTCTGGAATATGAACAATAACTTGTTTGTTTTCCTACTTCCGTGCCCCCTGAACTTGCAGCACCCAGACGCTCAAGGAAAGGGCATTTATCAACAGCTTAGTGGCTGACTAATGGAGAGGGAAGAAATGGAAAATTCGGTATGAAATGTTTGCAGACCTCATTGCAGACTCCAAAACAACAGAGAGGTGGAGGTTGTGATTGAGGTTGGAGAGGGGAAAAAGACAGGAAGTTATCCAAAGACAGTATTGCTGTGACAAGAGACTCTATAGAGGAAGACAGGGAAATGCAAAGGCAATTCCTGGAGGCAACACAGAAACAGAATGCTCTGCTGCAGTGCATGCAGCTAGCGGGCACCCAAACAATGCCCTCAATCAAGACCGAGCCATGTTCAGCAGCCCCTGGACAATACAAGGTACTGGGAACAGCAATATATGTTTTCTACTATACTTCCACAGCTGGGCTCCCAGTGGCCACTCCCCTCTCTCCCAAACTCAGGACAGCAGAACAATACACTTGGAGCCCGACTCTTCTGAGCCATCTAATGCTCCAGTAACTTCAAGCCTTAACACTCAACAGCAGAAGGCCCAAGAACAAGAAGAGGCAGAGGCAAGATGTATACTCTTCTGTGAATTGGAACCACTCCTCCGTCCCATTCTTGTGTTCAGTCCTCCACTACAGTGTCACTCTAAAGCTTTGTTTGATTGTTTTAAATAAGGATTTATTTGTGGCTATTATATAGTGTTTGTTTATTAATTTTAATAGTTTTTATTACTAGGGTTGGCAATGCATTTTACACAGAAAAGCCATACATTTTGCACAAGTCATACGTTTATACAAAAGTGTAAAAGAACTGAGATAAAACATGCCAGTTTTACCAACCAGGAAAGAAACTGCAGTGTTCACAGTCCATCTCCCTTCTTCCCCCACCTCTGAGATAACAACTGGACATATAGCTGCATGTTTTCAAGCCTCATACTCAAAGTAAGACCAATAAGAGTTCTTGATGGTAATTCCCTGGCTGTTTCTATTTTCTAATGGACAGCTTGTTGTCTGCTCAATCCATTGAGCAAGTCTCTGCACTTCAGCCTTCCACCTGTTGTTAAAGCTTTCTCCCTTATTTTCCACAAATAGGGTGCAAAGTAAAACATGAAGCTGTAATCTTAGGCAAGTTTTATTTTCTACAACTTCCAACCTATTTTATAAACAGCACCACCTTCCTTTCAGATGGCCAAATGCATACTCCACTGCTATTCTGCAACTGAGGGAATAGTTAAACAGTTACTTCCCTCAGACCAAGTGGCCTATGAATGGCTTCATTAATCAGAGAAGCAGAAGATAGGTCAGGTCTCCGAATTTTTATCTTTGGAGCAATCTCCCCACCCTTAGTGTCCACAGTGATTCTGTCCCTTATCCATCAAGGTAAATGGAGCAGAGTTCCAAAAGATCTAGCATCATGAATCTTTCCACACCACATCTTCCATTCATTTGTGTAAATCTGCCATAGTGGTCAGCTAATCCTTGGAGCACCATGGAAAAAAATCCCTTTCTCTTTATAAATTCTGAAGCTTGATGTGCAAAGGAAATGATGGTCATGTGGTCAGTTGCCGTATACCGTTTGGGAGCCCCATGTGGGCAAAGATATCAATAATCCTCTGAGCATTACCAAGCTTTATAACCTGGTGCAACGGTACCTGATGCATAACATCACACACTTTCATGACAATGGACCCAGCCTCCCCAACAGTTGATCTCCCTACATCAATTTGATTGGCTATCGACCGGTAACATTCAGGGATGGCCAGCTTCCAGATGGCAATGGTGACCTGCTTCTGCATGCATACGGGGAACCACATATTGATTGGCTGCAGTTCTAGAGCTAGTTCAAGCACATATCTAAAATGTTTCCCTCCCCATCCTGAAATCCTCTCTCCACCGCCACCAGGTCTGCAGAATGATCCTTTCCTACCTATCAGCACTGGTTTTGTGACCCAGAAATGTTTCTGCATCATGTGATGCTGCTCCAGGAAGAGCTCCTATAGTAGCAGTTGCTCAGTGTCATTGCTCAGTATCACCCTGGTGCTCCTTCCTCTGCTACTGCTGAAGTTGCTGATGGAAAGGGGAGCTGGTCGTTTGACAGGCAAAGTCTAGTATGGAAGCTACCCAGCTTTGAGAGCTGAAATATGGCTCAAGCAGCCTTTGTGTACTCGCAGTTACCAGCATAGCAGCTCAGAGAATTATTGAGTCCCTGCTGGCCAACAGCAATTTGAAAATGGTGCCAGCCTACTCAAAAGGAGGAAGTATGTGATGGAGAGAGTGGAATCGTGATTTTTTTTAAAATTTTTTGAATTTGTCTTCCAGTCCCAGAATTCCACTGGCTTCCACTACACATACCATGATGTACAGTGAGAAAAATCTCAGTGCACATTGCCCGACTGCAAAGCAGAGAACCATAGGATACTCTCAGAGAATGCCATGTGCTTAGTGCACAGGAAGCCCACACATAGTGTATGCAAATTAAGAGGGCACAGCTGTCCCATATGTACTCTGTTAATACAGCTTACATATCGTATGCTAATGCATCCACATCAATTCACTGCAAACTTCATCACCACGTAAACAAGGCTTAGGTGGTTAGTATTTTACGTTAAATGAGAGAAAATAATTAGTTTATCATTCAAAACTTTAAATGCTAATAAATTTATATTTATGGTGGTGGACTCTTAAGTACAGTTTTGCCAGATATCTACACGTCTTCAGTGGTTGAAGGGACTCACTCATCAGTCTTGTATTCATGTCCATTTGAGTCATGTTCCGTCCAACATAACCACATCTTCAAATGATGCTTATATAATTTTTCTATGAAGGAGCCTTTGTTCTACTGAAACACTTTTTGAAATGTTAGTCTTAAAACTAATTATCACCCCAATTTTAAAGATAATTAATTTAAGACAATGTGCTAAAATTAGCTTCATGTGCTAGATTCTCTGATATCTGTGATCTTAAAATAATTTTTTCCTGTTAAGTTTTTCATTACCTTGCTGTTGAATGAAAGGAGTTTGTGCTATCAAGTCAATAAGCTGAACACTGGAGAAAATAGAAATAACTTTTTTATAAGTCCAGTGATTTAAGTTGCTGTAACAGTGCATAAGTTTTCAGGAAGAGTGGGATTTTTAAAAAAAGTTAATTATACTGTTAACATTAATAAACGTGTTTAAGTCCTGTGTAACTGAAACGGTCCTAAATATTTTTCAGTCAACAGAAACTAACTCTAAGAAATAACTCTCCATCTACAACTCAGCATTTACGACTTGTGATAAGAGGTCAAGATCAGGACTGTTTTCAGGTGAGCATAATGCAGACTTCTACAACACTTTTTAACCAAAAGTATCGAAAAAGTCTTTATTTTAGTAAAACTCCAAAACTCTGCTTCTCTAATATTTAAGCTTGATATAGCATATTATTTTAAAATGTTGGCTCACATGGGTAGCCTCATTAGAGAATCTTAATTTACATCAGGGGTCAAATTCCAAAGGTCATAGTGAATCAACTTCAGTGCAAACAGTAAAATTCTTGAGTTCATTCTAAAAAAGCAGGCCAGTGATCAGTCTGTATTTCAGAAGATGGGTTAAATCCTTTGAAGCCAGTCACTTTGGTGCCTGTCTCATTGGGCAGGCATTGGGCCATCCATGGAGATGCAATAAATAGATGTAGGGTGCGTATGAAGTAGTTTATGCCAGATGTTAGAGGCTGCAACTTCAAGTGTCTGCCTTCTGCTGTCAATTTCAGGTTCAATTAGTTTGAAGCTCAGTTTATAAAGTTAAAACTTTTTTGAATTAATAGTAAAATGTTATTCCTGGTTTTTATTGCATTCAGTAATTTTTTTTTTTTTTTTTTTTATTATAGTTGAGAAGTACATTTGGTACAGAAGAGCGATTGACTAGTAATCGGGAGCTCAAAATCCGTCCAAGAGAAGATAGTAATATCTTCTTGATGTTTACACCCAGTCATGTAGCTTGCATGTTAGCAAAGCTCGAAATCAAACAGTTGGGGATTCAGTCACAACCAGGAGTTAAGTTTACTGTAAGAGTCCTGACTTAATTTGATATTTTTAGTGAGTGAATGCCCAGCTTCCCCCCTCCCTTGGGTGGGTGGGTGTATGGGAGGCTTGTCAGGGAGTGCTGCAGGAGGTGGGGGAGCTCCTGTAATCCCTCCACCGTCCCTCAGGGAGTGTAAAAGGCTGCACCCACATTCACATGTGAGCCCCTGAGGAGCTGGGAGTGTGGGTGATGCCTCCTCCCAGCGGGTGTGTGTGGGAAGACTGCATGGAGTTAGCAGGAGTCGGTGTGGGGGGAGAGGCTGCATGGGGATGGAGAAGGCTGAATGCTGAAAGGGAGGGTGCATGGCCAAAAGGTGTGGGGCAGGGGGAGGTTGGGCTGACGTGCTTTTTGCCCCAACCAAGCCATGGAGTGGGTCTTGGTGAGGTGGTGGTTGTTTTATGATTTTAGCAGCTAGAGCCCGAGCTCTGGGACCCTCCCACCCTGCAGGATCCTGGAGCCTGGTCTCTAGCCCAAGTCCAGAAGTCTACACAGTAATGAAACAGCTCTGCAAGCACAAGTCAGCTGGCACAACCAGCCACAGGTTTTTCTTTCTTTGTGTAGACATACGCTTAAGGCCTGAGAGCTTAGTGTACAATTGAAAGTGTGATGGATGTTGATTCTTGGGTCTTAGCTACATGATGAGGTAACTGAAGCACGTTAATGTGTTGTGTATTAATTGGTCTGTGTAGACCCTGCTGATGCACATTAAAAGTTCCGTAAGGGGCTCTAACATAGTTCTGGCTATGTGAAAATGCACTAGAAACTTTCATTGTGCATCAGCAGGGTTTATACAGCCCAACTAATGTGCCTTACACAAGTTTATATGTACCAACATGGTAGTGCACTTCAGAAATCACATCCCCAGACTACACATTACCCCACCATCTAGACCAGACCTTAGATATTCTTACAACTATTAGAAGGGTGTTTTAGAGAATTTTAAATGGTCCAAGTGAAAATTTAATAAAATAAATTTACATTTAATGTCAGTTTGAAAAGGTCTATTTTCAGTGCATCAAATTGAAAGCTTTTTTTTCCCCCCAAGCTTCTTTAACCAATTGGACTCGTTGCATACCTTAGTAGACAGTTGCTTTTATAAAACTATTTTGTGGGAGGAATTCTTAAAATTTTAGGTGAATTACTATTTTTTGTTTTCAGATACCTTTGTCTGGATATGGGGGAACAAGCAATGTAATTTTAGAAAATGTTAAAAAACTGTCTGACAGTTACATGGTAACACTGAATGGATTGCCTGATAAATTACGAGAAGTTTCTGTCCATATAAGAAATATGGGTTCTCGAGCTGCCTACGTTAAAGCATTATGCTTTAGGGACCTTCAGTCAAAAGCTGTCATGGATCCTAAAGTGATGGTGGTTTCTCCAGAGAAATTTGTACTTAAGGAAGGAACACAAGAGGTAAGTGTAAAAGCCCTATTCAACTCAAGTTATATTAATTGAAATGGAGCTGACATATTCAGGTAATATATACATTACCTGTAAAATGTGTGTAAATTCTCCAATTGAACTGTACTCTAAACTAACTCGGTGTCCCAGTAAATTTCAGTGATACTGACTTTATTTTACCAAACTTAATACTACTTTCAAGGAAAAAATAATTTTGAAAATTCAAATATATAAAGACTTTCTTTCAATCAGGTGGTTACGGTAACATGTAATCCCATGGAAAGGGAAGAAATGTTATATAAAACAAGCACATCGTTGTTATCTACAATATGCTTCTTTTGTGGAGATGAAGTTTCCAGGCAACAGTATCGCAGGTAGGATTGAATTTACTACTCTGAAATAGTCAGCTATTTTATTACAAGTATGTTAAAAGTCAGGTGTAAAGTACCATTTTTGTGGTTTCTACAGTATCTCTAAGGATAACCTTGGTATCTTTCTTGATAGGACACAAAAGTGAAATGTTCTCTTTGGCAACTTATGCTTTCCGAAATTATGAAGCCTCATTACATTTTCCACTAGCATATTTCAAATTTGAGTGACTTTAGTACCAGAAGAGAGATTCTACTGTGGTATAGCCAACCCCCCTTGGTCTTGCCGAATGGCAACAGTCTCCTTTGGCAGTGTGGCCTGAGGTAACTCTTCCCCAACCTGGACAAGTCTTTTGTCTTTTTCCCCTCGGCACCCCTCTCATGGAGTGTTTAGTGCAGGCCTTATTTCAGGCCTGTGGAGTGTCCTTCAACCCCGTGGTGGGGAGGGTAGTCCCAATCCATCTATATAACTCAGGGCCCAGGAAGATACCTTCCTGTGGTTCCTTCACGGGACTGTAGAGGTGGTGGTAAAGCCCTGGAGGATCAGAGGCACACCGGTCCTTCCCGCTGGGGCCAGGGTTTTTCCTTCTCTGCTTTTCTGGCCGCAGAGCAGCACTACCTCCTAGTCTGGTGGATTCTCTCCTCTGGCCGCCACAAACCTTCTGGCAACTCCTTTCTCTCCTTTTTTTGTCCCCCTCCGTCTCTCTAGGGGAGGCAGGGTTTAAGTAGGCCTGGCAAAGCCCTTAATTGGGTCCAGGTATTTCCAATTGACCTGCAGTAACCTCTCCTCTGCCTGCAGGGAAAAGGGCATTTAGCAGTCTAGGGCTCACATACCTGCCCTGGTATACCCTTTTGTAGACATCTGGCCTGACTTTACCACACTACCTTTTTATTCCTAATATGCTATGCTCTTAACTTTATGTAGCCTTTTACTTAAATAAAAAACGTTAAGAACTCTGGAGAGGAGGAATCTAGAAGTTCAATTTTTTTATATTCGTCGTCAATGAGATCCTCACCTTGGCTTGCTGATTTGTACACTTATATGGGCAGAGGTTAGGGATGTGTATGTATGCACAAATGAAATTCTCTAGGATATTTAGACGTTCACTTCAGAGATTATTCAGTTTGCAGAATATGAGGTATAAATATTTAATTGTAATAAGATGAAAAATTACTTTTATTATATCTAGAACAGGTGATCTGATCATTTATTGAATTTGCAAAATAAGTATTAAAAAAACCCAAACCATTTATATACATACTTACACAGAACATTCAGCCCAAGTTTCCCGAAAATGGATTCCAAAATTACTGAATATAAACTTACTGTGGGTAATTGGCCAGCCTTTAGGTTGGCTGGTTGATATCCACCCAGGCCTTGCAAAGTTCTGGAGAACATAGCTTATTGAAAGAAATGTTCTTCTTCAGGTGCTTATTCATGTCAATTCCAAGCAAGTGTGTGCACGCTGATAGGTTTATCCCCTAATGGTATCGGCAGGGTCTGCTCTTATGCCTCTTAGGGTTGTGCCCTCATGGTGCCATATATAGGACCCTGCTGACCTCCCGCCTTTTTAGTTCCTTCTTACCACCTGTGACAGTTTCTGGAACATTGCTCTTCTCTTGCTTAGCAAACTCTTCCCCAGTGGATTTTCAAACATTACCTGTAAATAGTTAAGTATTTATTGTTTGTTGTGATACTTTCATCAGCTTAGATGTTTTAATGTGAATTGATTTACTGGCTAGCTGGAGGTTACCTGCTTGTGCATGTCAAACATCAGATATTGCATGTTGATAGAGTCATATCCCTCTGTAGCCAGCCAGCAGGCAGGAGGAGGCACAGTTTTCTGTCGGGCATTGTGGCATTGCTCTGCCTGAGGCCAGAACTCAATAACTGCAGCAGTAGCCATTGAAGGCATGCAAGCAAGCCAACAAGTAAAGTCATCTTCCTTTCATTCAGTTTTTGAAGATGGTGGACTAACTCGTTACTCATGCCTGGAAATCCTTCTCAGGAGTCCCTTAGCAAATCAGAATGGGAGACTCCCTTGAGATCATTGACATATGGGGGCTTGATTAATTCATCTCTATGTAAACCAAGCTCAAAGTCTATGAATCCAAATATATATCCAGTCAGTCAGCAGGTCTTTGTTTGTTGTGACATTTGAGTTTGTGGGTCATCCAGAGAGTATAGCTCAATAACCTACCAAAGGCCTGAATAAAAATAATTAAAAAATGCAAAACTAGCTAAAATTCCTAAGTGAAATAATAGAAAAACCAAATTATACATTTAATCAGCCATGCTTATATAGGTACATTTACTATTCTATAGACAGATGTTTATAACTTCTATGTGTTTTGTTATTCAGTGACTCACCTGTAAATAACATTTTTGAGGCACAAAGTTTGGGTGAAAGATTAGACTTTTAACTCAGAGCAAAATGTCTCTTCCTTCTAAAATCACAATTTTGGGGTTCATTTTTTATATGCAGGTCTAAATCTGTATTGTTAACCCTAAATAACCCTAAATAGGTTGCCTGACTTTCAAAAGTGACTTCAAAAGGCTCTGTTAGCACTTGTCAAAATCAGATGAAATCAGTTAAGCCTCATGGCACCAGCACTTTCCAGTGAAAGACTGCCATTGGAAACACTCTTGGAGAATGGGAAGATAAATGGCCACATCACACAAACATCATCCATTTTGAAGACACCATTTGTGAAACTTTGACTTTGTGGAAGTCCAGGTTAAAAAGAACATTTTAGAATAGGCTTCCAAATTCCTGAAGCTTGGATTGTAACCACCATGTGAATAGCCTCAGACTTCAGATTTTTGGTATGGCTAACATCACACTCACCATGAAGATGAAAACCTTATGTAGTACCACAGACTACTTATTTCAAATTAAAACTGTGGGAGTGGGCATGTTCTTCATAAATTAATTTAATTGAACCAGCAGTTTAAAAAAAAAAAAAAAAAGACTGTCTCAGTTCACTAGTTCCTATAACATGGGAGCAGTAAAACAGATATTTCTTGAATGAGGTATGCTCATAAAAATTTGTCTCATCACTGGTTTGGTGTATTCAAGAAATAGTGAAGTTTGCTTTGGTGGTGGACTTCTTTTTTTTTTAAACCTCACTGAGACTTTACAACAACAATTGACTTGTCTCAGTCAATCTAAGTTTTAAAAATGAGTGGCAATCCCAAAGATGTTTTTTCTGATATTTCTCTTAACAGAGCTGTACTGTATAAAGAAGAGGCAGCAAAACAAATATTGCCTGAAAACAGCATTCTGAGAAACATTAAGTTTGATGAAGAATTTCGAGGGGAACAGCTAGTGACTGAAGGTAAACATGTAACTTCTTAAAAAGAAGTACTATTACAAATATTTATTCCTGAAATGTTTGTGTTCTAAACATCACTCCTAATAAAAACATTTCTGTGCAATATTTGGTAAATACAGAATAGAAATCCTGATTTGCACAAAATTTACTTCCTCTCATTCCCTACCCAGAGCTGCATATTTCTTGCCTACCTGTTACGTGGGTTTTTTTTAGTTGTAAGCTCTTCGTGGCAAGGACAGTTCTTTACAGAGTTTGTATAGTACAGCTCGTGGCACAACAGGACCCTGATTTGGTTGGCCTCTAGGCACTTATTGCATTATATATCCTAAATAATTATTTCAATAGTTTCTTCTGGTCACTGCTGCTTCAGTAAATATGCTATTCAAACACTTCTTCAGTGCAAATTTGTCAATGTTAATTTGTTATCCAGATTATTAAGAAAGTCTGCTTCTTCCTCTGAGGGTGTCCTTTTTTGTTACTTGGTGAAAACCCTCAATATCTCATCTGAACAAAAAAAATTCAAACTGAATGCCAAAAACATATTTACTTATTTATTTACTGAGCACCAAAAGTGTTAAATAGTATTCAGACACACAGAAATTATATTGCGTAAGAAATTATATTTCAAGATAATTTACAGACTGATTCTTTCTCCGTGTATTTTCTAAGAAATATTTATGCCTTGTCTTTACAACAACAAAAGATATATGGCTTACAAGCTTGTGTCTCTCATCAACAAGTTGGTGCAGTATAAGATATTACCTCACTCACCTTGTCTCTCTAATATCCTGAGACCAACATGGGAAAAACTACACTGCATACAACAATGTAATATTTGTGAAGTAATCATGCTATATATAGTGCTGAGCACCATAAAAAAAACTCATGAGGAAAATAATTATATATTTAGTGCAGTGGTTGGATGGTATGCAGTAAATAAAGCCTGTAGCTACACATTCAATGAGGAGAATAAAAATAAATGCTGAATAGCTAGCCATTCAGTAACTACAGTCCAGTCTGTGCACTGAATGAGGTAGAGGTCCTGTGGAAAAAATAGTATGTGATTGTCTAATTAGAGACTGTCACAATGGAGATGCACAATGGGTTCAAACTAAGTTGCCCAGGCATCCTTAGTTCTGGCATTTCCTAACTTTTCACTGCTTTACTAAACATCTTTTAACATAGTTCTTTGTATGTAATTGTTACACTGATTTACTAAACCTGTAACTTGTCTCCAGTACTAACATTCTTGAGACACAGTATGGAGGCTGTGGCTGTTGACAGTTATCTAACCTAGGCAGTAGTCACATTTAAATGGCATTTCTTGTCCCAAAAGATTCCAAAGGGTTTTATGAAATGTGTACATACTACATTATTGAAATGAATATAGTTCTGAAGTAAAGGCTTGTAACCAATTAGCACGTATACATTGTGCAAATGTGGGAAGAAACATTTTGGCCAGTTATGACAAGGGAAATATTCTTATGAATAATGCAGTTTTGTGGTCCACATGGCATATTTAGATTCTGTACAATAAACGTTTTCTAACCTTTGTGGTTGGGGAAGATAATTTTGAACCCAGGAACAGTACACAGTGCAGTGATTTGAGTTTATGAACATCTTGAAACTGACTGACTGTGACTTTTCCTACCCTCCCTCGGTCTCATTAGAGTATTAACTATAAGTAGGCTTGACAGAATTTGATTTTTTTTTGTAAATTCAGCTAATATCCATTTTTATTTTTAAACATTTTATCCATTTTTATCCATTTTAATTTTCTCAGTTGTGTGAAATTGAGGTTTACATTTTTTTTTTTTTTTGCTTTTTATGTATTTGAATGCTCACAGTTGAGAGAAATAAGGGTAACGCCAAGTCCCTGCAGGCTCAAGTTGCAGGGAAGGCTGTGGCCCTGGCGGGGGATAGCTGAGTCCCCTAGTCGGGGCTGTGAGGAGGAGGATGATGAACCCCTGCTTCCGGGGAAGGAAACCACGTTACTCAACAGCTTCTGCCTCAGGGCAGCCCCACATTCCCCGCCAGGGTGCACACAAATAGGGCCATGCCAACAGAGCTCAAAGGTTCTCCCACGCCACCAGTGACATTGGAGTTGCAAAGGGCAAGCCAGGAGCCCAGGATATAATGGATCCTTGCAGGTGCTATGTGGTGGGAGGAGGCTGCACTTCCTGACTGCTATCAATCAATATTTTTTAATTCAGTGATTTTCAACCTGTTTTCAAACCAGTGATTTTTGACCTGGGGATCCGCAGACTATGCCTAATATTTCCAAAGGGGCCTGCATCTCCATTTGAAATTTTTTAGGGGTCTACAAATGAAAAAAAGTTGAACACAACTGTTTTAGTTGTTTTTTGTGTGTCAGGTAAAATTGAAATTTATCAACAACTAACAAATTAAATTGATACCTGTCAAGCCTATTAAATGTCAGTTTTAACAAGTTAATTGGTGTTCACCCCCAAATAAAAATAGGGAAAAGTGTACTGTATGGGAGGGATGGGTTTAGAACTGAGATTTTCTGCAAGTAGAGAAATGAAGTTGGGGAGGGGGAGAGACAACAGGAAAGAGGGAGAGAAACAAAAGGGAGAATAGGCTGAAGGAGGGTAGAAATAATGGTATTTCTAAGGGTGACATTTCACGTTTGCAAGCTAAGTGATACTACGTGTGCCAGCTGCGGAACAAATAGCACAATTCAGTTATTGCATAAATGTCAGATTCTGCTCTTGATCATTTTGTAAACTTCCCATTGACATCAGTGAGTTACATGGTGGATTGGAAACGCAAATGAAATTTGACACTTCACAGAATGAGTGTGGTAATCTTGATCTAAGTGTTCCTAATCTGAGGTTAGGTGCTATATAAACAGTAATAATCATCCTTTCTAGCTACTATGAAACAGAGCCAATAATATAAATTGACCTGAGTTGTTTATAGTAAGACAGTACATATCCTGTAGGTTGGAAGTGCCCATTCGTTCACTTTGTCAACCCAAGGGGAAATGGTTTAAAAGAATAAAGCAAAAATATTTCAGCCTCTGACTAGTTAAACTTCAAATATGTTTTTGTCCTAATGTACTCTTCTTCAGTTTCTTCCAAGGCATCATGACTCTCCTGGCCAATAGCATAGCTCCAACAGCAATGGCAGCTCTCTTGAGTATTCCTTAATTTTTAATTTTTGTATCTCATTCATTTTAAAATATCTTCTCTCAGAACCTTAACATAGTCCCAAGATCCTCTTATAGTGTTTAAAGTAGTTTTATCTGTTCATTTTCTTCTTTGAATGATGGTACCTATTCCACCCATAGATATGCATGTGCACATTGTACCTGAGTCTGGAGATTTTTAGTAAGCAGTGTCCATTGGTCCACACATGCGCAGTTGTTCTCCTCACGCTCCAAACCAAGGATATAAAGGGCAGTGTGGACTGACAGCTCTCTGGTTTCCAGTCCTCCCCGCCAGTTGATCCCTCATATAGGCACTACTGGGGACCTGTCCTACCCTATGCACTTGGAATGGGTACATGAGCCTTATTTACCATCTCCTTGCCAATCCCAACTGGTCCCATTGGAAAATGAAGGTGAAACAGATCCAATGGTTTTGACCAGTGCTGAATTTGTAATGAAAGAGGTGCAGAGACTCAAGCAATTTTTTTACTTTTATAACTGACACGGCAATCCCAATGGTGCCGGGGTTATGAACTGCCAAGCCTAGAGGTGCCAGCTTTCACCCCTGGCAAGCTCTGGCACAAATTAAGCACTGGTTCTGACTGTTTTGGGAACACTTTCATTATCTTTCCCTGGATGAGGTAGTTACCCCATCTTCGCCTGACAATAGCAGGCACTGTCAGGAACTCTTGCACAGAGTGGTGTCTGTGCTGCAGATACAGTTTGAAGTTCAAGAGCCCCAAAACTAGATTGCTGGACATTTTGCAGCACTCAGCTTTTTGTTTCCAGCAAAAACAGTATGGCACACTCCCACTTCTTGTGCTCCCACCCTGAAGAGGACTGAGAAGTGCTACTTTGTCCTATCCAAGGGGGAGAGTTTCTGTTGTTGCATTACTCCCCAGCTCTTTGGTGGTAAAAGTAGCCACTGAGAGATGAAGGCTGCCACACTCAAAAACTGTTCCCTCAGACAAAGGTGCAAAATGGCTTGGTCTCCTGGGAGGAAATGTTGTCTTGATCTCACTCAAATTCAGGATTTAAATTACCAGGCTCAATTATGTTAAGATTTTAGGTTTTAAATACAAACTTCTTCAGGAAGATAGACCCCACTTCCATTTCTTAATTGATGAGGGCAAACATGTAGCTGAGACTTATCTTCCATTGGGCCAGCTACAGCACCCAGGGTCTTTACAAAAGTTTTTTCAGTGATGGCAGCTTGGATGAGAAGAAATAGATTCATAGTCTTCCCATACCTCGACGACTGGCTCCTAATCGACAGATCATATGAGGAAGTCCAGTTGGCATTCTGTTTCTGCTTTGCCTTCTTCCTTCTCTAGGAGTTTGTCAACCATGAAAAATCCACTTAGAGCCCCCACAAGGTCCATAAACTTCATAGGAGTGATTCTGGATTCAACCACAGCAAGAGGCTATCTGCTTACCATGAGATTCCCTGCGTTGGGGACTTTTATAAAGGAGGTTACCCTCGGGCCCCAAACTTCAGTTGGAACATACCTGTCCTTCCTCAGCCATGTGGCCTCAGCACATGTGTGATGCTATTTGTGAGGCTTCATCTTTTGTGGTCAGAAAACCTGGCTTCTGTACATCTACTCACCAGCAGGGCAATATCAATGCCATAGTGACAGTTCCATCCAAGGTTTTGAACTCTTTCAGCTGATGGAGAAAGCCAGAGAAAGTTTGAGCGGGGATCTCTTTCCTCACACCAACATCCAAGGCAACCATTATTATTCATGCCTCGCTGTTATGTTGGGGAGCTAATATGGATGATTGTATTGCACAAGTCATGTGGACCCTTGGGAGTCCAGGATGCATATCAGTTTATTAGAAATGAGCAGTCTGGGCCTGCATTGCCTTCATCCCACTCATCCTGTCCCAGCATATCCAAAGAATGTATTACAGTATGCCAACTGCCTTCTATATAGACAAGCAAGAGGGAACAAGATCCCTCCCTCTTTGTGTAGAGTCAGTCAGCCTATGGAACTGTTTTATCTGCCATCATATAAATCTTTAAGCAGCATTTTTACCAGGTATGCAGAAATTCCTAGTGGACAGTCTATTTTTCAATAGATCATGAATGGGAGATTCACAATTCAGTTCTGGATGAGGTCTTTACCCAGTGGGGAATACCGTCTTGGGACCCTTTTGCCACACAGGTGAACTGGAAACGTCCCCTATACTGCTCCAGAGGAACTCTAGGCAAGCACTCAAGGGGAGAGTCCCTTCTGCTAACATGAAGGGATTACTTCAGGTATGCCTTTCCTCCTGTCCCATTAAAACCACAGATCCTACAGAAAATTCGTCATGACAGAGCTCGAGTCATCCTTATTGCACCCAGTTGGCCAAGACAGTTCTGGTTCATGTATTTACTGTAATTCAAGTGATTGCACATGGGCATGCCCATCAGCACCATTGCAAGGGAAGTCTGCAGTGTTAGCTGCTCTGCATCCTTCTCCATCTTGACACCAGTCTCCGGCACTGTCAGGAGCAACGTTCCCTTCATCAGCAGAGGGAGCGTCATTCTCTGAATTGGAGATTGGCTCCTGTGTTTCCCAGCCTGTGAACAGGCCTCACTACTCTCCTCCAAGGCACTACTAACCTGCTAGAGAATCTCCTGTGGGAGTACCATCAAATTCAGCTTAGGGTGAGTCATTGGGGTCCACCAGCTGTCCAGGGGTCTTTTTGGAACCCATAGGATTTCCCCCGTGGCTTCTAGGTCATACATGAGGTGTTTTTGCTCTGTGTCCTCAGAGACTTGGGGACTCTACTCACCAGGCACTACCTTTCCCTTAGTCTGGTACCAGGCCCAGTGCAGAGCAGCAAGAGGTGGTTTATGAGCACACTGTTGAACAGTTTGTGGAGGAGCAGCAGCCTCAGCCTATGCTGGCTTCTTTTACCTCCTCCTCTCCTAATGAGGCAGTCTTCTCAGGAGGCATTTCACCTCCTCCATAGAAAGCCCAGTCAAAGCTGCTAAAAAGAGTGGCCTTAAGCCTGGGGACCAGGTGGAGGAGGATAAAGGAATCCTCACACTGCCTTATTGACATTTTGGCCATAACAGGGCCTTCATGAGTAGCCTTACCTATTAATGAGGCAATTATGGACCCCATTAAGGCTCTCTGGCAGATGACTTTGTCCATTCCACATCAAAAAAGGCCAAATGTAAATATTATGTTCCATCCCATGGGCTTGAATACCTATATTTTCATCTCCCCTTCCCTGAGCTTTATGGTGGTGTCAGCCAATGGAAGGGAATGACAGGCAACACAGGGCAATTGCTAAATCAAAGGACACAAAAAATGAGATCTGTTTGGTAGAAAAAATGATTTTACTGGGCAGATTGCAACACAGGATTGCCAACCAACAAGAGCTTTTGGGTCAATATGATTTTAATGTTTGGGACTCCCATTTTAAAGTTGAAAGACATGCTGTCAGAGGACACTAAACAGGAGTCCTCCTCTTTGAAGCAAGATCTGTAGCAAGATATTCACTGCAGGCTGCGCAGAATGCAGTGGACTCAGCAGTTAGGTCCATGGCTTTTGCTGTGGCCATCCTCAGGAGCTCTTGGCTGCAATTCTCGGGGTTCCATAGGAGGCTCAACAGACTTTACAAGACCTCCTCTTTGAAGGGTCTTTGCTCTTTTTGGAGCAAATTGACTTTATGTTCCATGGCTTGAAGGACTCTACGGCAACTTTAAAGTCTTTGGGGTTGTACATTCCAGTCCCATCTAGAAAGCACTTCTGCCTACAGCAGACCTGGTATTACGGTGCCTCTGCTCCTCAGCAGGACCTGCAGAGAAAGAAGGGTAGAGGTTATAGATGGAGACTCGCTCTTCTTCCTGCCTCTGCACCATTTAGACATGCAAGGGGTGGTAAACAGGCGTTTTGATAGGATGCTTGAGGATGTCATGTCAGTTTCCAGGATGCCAGATTCAGTTTTCCCCATGTTTGCAAACTACCTTTCCCAGTTCCTGAGTGCTTGGTTCCAGATTACCTCAGACCACTGTGTATTAAGCACTGTGGAAGTTGGAGCATACCCTCCAATTTGATTCTACTCCTTCCTTCTTTTCCTTCTTCAGGGACCACTCTCCCGAGGAGCTCCTAATCCAGGAGGTTCAGTCTCTCCTTCAGGTAGGAGCCATAGAGGAGATGCCGCAGCCTCACAAAGGGAAGGGGTTCTATTCCCATTATTTCCTAATCCCAAAAGCAAAGGGAGGTCTCAGAGCAATTTTAGACCTGCCCCAGCTCAACAGGTATCTCAAAAAGATGTTTCGCAAGGTCACCCTTCTCTTGTTCATTCCTTGGAGACTGGTATGCCATCCTTGATTTAAAACGTCTACTTTCAGGTTCATAGTGAAGAACTCTCATTGTCAGTTCACCAATGCTGCCTTTTGACTTGTCATAAGCTTGTTGGGTTTTCACAAAATGTGTGTCTATAGTAGCTGCTTTTCTGCTAGATCTACGCTTACCTAGATGACTGGCTAGTCAAAGGCCAGTCCAAGGCTCAGGTCCTCTCCAGTGTTCAATTCATCGAGTCAACTTTCAAAGCTCTAGGTCTACTAATCAACTCAGACAAGTCTACCCTTTATGCAGTTCAGAGGATAGAATTTATCAGAGCACCACTGAACTCTACTCAGATGAGAGCTTTCCTTCCAGACACAAAATTTCAAACAATTCCATCTCTTGTGGCATGTTTCAAGGTTCACCCAATCACAACAGCTTGAAATTGTATGAGGCTTCTGGGACATATGGCATCACTGGCATATGTAGTCCAGAATTCTAGGCTATACCTTAGGACTCTTCAAAATTGGCTAGCCTCCGTTTATCTGCCCAATTATCACCATCTGAACTCTGTGCTCAAAACCGCACACAGAGAGGAGCAACTCTTGCACATCTTAGATGTTAGAAGGGCTTTGGCATTCTATATAAACAGGACTAAACAGTTTCATTTGTCAACCCAATTATTTGTGGCCATAGTAGTTGGAATGAAGGGTCTCTGTCTCTTTGCAAATAATTTCTCCTTGGATAACTTCCTGCATTCGTTTATATTATGACTTTGCAGGCATTTGCCTGCTGAGCAAAGTGAGAGCACGTTCCACAAGATTTCAGGCAGCCTCAGCAGTGTTCCTTGCGGAAGTTCCTATCCAAAAAATTGGGAGAGTGGCAACCAGGTCTTCAGTTCACACATTAGTATCCTGTTATACCATCACTCAGTATTCCAAAGACCATGCTAAATTTGGATCAGTTGTATTCCTGTCTATGTACATGATCCTCTGATGCCGCCTCTTACCTTACAATTTGTGAATCACCAAAAGCGGAATGCACTTGTGCAGTCACTCGAAGAAGAAAAATAACTATTGTTTGAGATGTGTTGCACATGTCCATTCCACAACCCGCCCTCCTACACATGTGCATTGGAGTTATCTGGCAAGAAGCATGGAGTTGTGCGCAGCAACAGAAGATGCTCGATCTGCCCAATAGGTACCACTGAGGGAAAAATTTCCAACTACTTTGGGCAGGCATGCTACACCAAAAGTGGAATGGACGTGCAGCACATGTTGAAGAAAAGTTACGGAAAGTTAGTAACAGTGTTTTCTTAGCTCATCTGCTCATAAGCATCCACCCATTTCCAGACCTTCTAACACAGGGGAATCTTCAGTCATCCCAACCCAGAACTGCTACTTCTCAGGGCCTGGTATTTTGGATGGGCATCGGATATAGAGCATTCATTTACCAGGATGATGCAATCCATTATCAATCAAAATAGAAAGATTCTACCTCAGAAGGTATTTTTCAGCTAAATAGATTTCTTCTCTTGGGCTTAATGACATCAGTTATTGCCAAAATCTGCTGGAATCCTTGCTATTCTGAAATATATATTTACTGTTAAGACACACTCTATTTTCGTTCCCTTCAGGTTCATATGTCAGCAATCAGTACTTTTCCTTCCCCTGTGAACAGCCACACTATTTTCACTCATATTGCCACAACTAAATTTTTGAATGATCTTTTTCAATCCTTCCAACAACTGGTGAAGCTCACATCCCAGTGGGACCTCAGCTTCGTTCTTTCATCTCACCAGACCTCTCTTCAAGTCTTTAGTCTCATGTTCTCTGTCCCATATTTCAGTGAAAGTTGCCTTTCTAGTCACCATAATATCAACCAGAAGAGTCAGCGATCTGGCAACACTCGTGGCAGACCCACCATGTACTATCATCCATAAAGAAAAGGTCTCACTGCACACCTACCTGAAACTAATTTCTAAAATAATTTTAGAGTTTCACATGAGTCAAACCATCCATTTACTGAGGGTTTTTTCTTCTGAAACTGTATGCTTCTGATGAAGAGAGGAGGTTTAATTCTCTAGACATCTGAAGGGCACTGGCCTTTGATTTACGAAGAACAAAAGATATTAGACACCTAAAATGTTTGTTCCATAGCAGAGAGATCAAGGGGTCAATGTATACTTGCGCAGAGACTTTGTAAATGGGTCTTTGGCTGCATTAACCTTTGCTACCAACTAGCCCGTATCCCTACCTTGGAGGGGGTGAGAGCTCATTTCACCAGAGCGCAGGCAATGTCTACTGGAGATATGTAGGGCAGCTATCTGGAGTTCCTTGCACACCTTCAAGAGACATTACACTTTGATCTAATTGTCATCTACAGATACAGCTGTGGGGACTTCAGTATTACAGTCAGCTATCACTTCAATGTCTTTGCACTCACCTCCTGTTTGACTATTGCTTGCTAATCTCCCAAGTATGGAATACACATAGGGACTATCACTCAGAGAAATGGAAGTTACATACCTGTAACTGGAGTTTCTTTGAGATGTGTGGGTCTTATCTGTATTCCACTACCCGCTGTCCATACCCTCTTCTGACTATTATAATCTGGATTTGCAGGAAAATATCCTCGATTTGGAGCATGAGGAGAACAGCTGTGCAAGTGTGGACCAACAGGCACAGCTCAGTAAAAATCTCCAGACTCAGGTGCATGGTGAGTGGATGAAATACAGATAAGGACTACGCATCTCAAAGATCTGCAGTTAAAATTGAATAACCTTGAGTCTGCTTCAGACACCATTTCACCTTTTACCTGCCAAAAATATTTTATTGTGACGGTGAGCCTAAAATCATAGCATTGTAGCATTTGTATAAATAAAGTAGAAGAAACTTAAATATTCTTAATACAACCTTTTAATCCAAATATGCTGCAACACTAAAATTGCTGTGTGGTGAGGCGCTTATAGGTCCTATGTTCATGTTAGCTCATGTCTTCAAGTTGGAAGCCAGCCAAGACTTTGGTTCCAAAAATTAGTGAGTTTTAGGTTCAGTAGCACAAACTCTATTAGGTTACACAATCCTCTTATTAGTTTATCATAGGTATCTTTTCTGAAACTTCTAGCCTATCATGCATTATAATTGTGAATTGATTGTTATACATTATCCTTTTCAGATTTTTTTTCCTTTTAATCTTTCAAAATATCTTTTCTTAGTGTACGATCTACCACAAAGGACAAATGACATTGAGCTTTTTTATGGAAATATGCGTAAAGTTATTCTTTCTGTGGTTGGCGTTACTGGAGATTCCAGTTTTAAGAGGGACTGTCTTCAGCAGCCTCCGAGACATAGCTTGGAATCAGACCGGTAAGGTGAACATTAGATTTAATACATTTAAAAAATCACTATAATTTACTGTTAATTGGGGGGTCCTGTTACTTTTCACATTAAAAGCTTGATAAGGTTTTTTAGAGCTACTGGTGTATGGGACAGAACATTGTCAGTGACAAAAATTAGATCATAACGTTCAGCTGTATTTTCTTTATACTTCCACTCCCTCATTTCTCCCTGGATTAGGAAGGGTTTTGCCAATACTCTGAAAATGGTGTTTTCTATGTTGAATATTAGAATGGATCTTATATTTGTATTTTGACATGCAGTCTGATAGAACTGTGATAACTAAAATTCTAAACTAATAAAAAGCTGATGATGCACCCTTCCCTGCAAGTTATGGATATCTCTTCTGCTGCATTCTGTCAGCTGGCAAAGATGCTGTATTTTTTCAAAATAAATTATGCCTCTCATTTGAGGTATTAAGGCTTGTCAGAAGATATGAGACAAGGGGGAGAAGTTAGCTGAAGTTTCAATGCCCTGTGAGGAAAATAAACTTATTATGGAGAACTGATCAGCTGTTACACTGACTGGTTCATATCCACCACACGAAGCCCTTGAAGGTTGTGTAACGCACATTGCTTCCCTAAAGGAATGATCAATCCAGAAGTCAACTTAACCTAAAAAATCCTAGCGTTCCAGTTCAGGGACCAGGTGTGGGATGACTATGGAACCGTTCTATGGAACACCATTAGATTTGTTAAGGTACATAGTATACATTTGTCATTGTTTTTCTTCTCTTATGCCCAATGGTTAGCTACAGACAAACATTATGGCACTACCTACCAGAAGCAATAAGGCAAAAGATTTATCAGTCAAATCTATATATATATGTGTCAAAGTGTTCTCTCTTCCCTGCCTCCTGACCTGGAAGCATAAAATGCTACTTCATACTTCAGTTCTCAGCTCTTGTTCTGTCGTTCCTGACCTCCTGTTCCACCTCCTGTACTTAATAGGTGGAGGAAAAAAGGGAAAAATCCAGTGAGTGTAGGAATCTGCTGCTGCTGAGATCTCAATTTCAAAAGTATCTAGGCAGGCAGGAGCCTGCAGGAGAATATCATCCACACCCTCTTCCCCCTTCTCTCCTCCCCCCCGTCTTCCTCAAAGGCTCTGAACCTTTGAGTACTCTTAAGATTTAGCTCGGTCTCCAAGCAGCGTTGCTTATCTTGTCTTGATGGCCTCGAAGCCAACTTCAGAGCTCCTCATCCAGGTAAAGCTATTCCCAACTCACAGTCCAAGTGACAGAGCCTGGCAGACTGCATTATTACCAGGGTAAATCCTATTGTGCAGGCCGTTCTTTACTGGCTTGTACAGGCGTAAATACCTGCCCTTTCCTGGTTACTATGCGGCCAGTCCGCCGTCCAATCTAGTATTCAGTAGCTAAGATAATCTAAAATCAAGCTCTAACCTATAAGTAATATTTATTATTCAATTAATTTTAAAATTAAATTAATGAAAGGACAATTAAACATAGTCAACAGGTCAATAGTATGAAAACTAAAGCCCATTGATAAAATTTAAAATATGGAGAATAAATATATCTATATCTAAAATATATCTAAAATCCACAGGATACACGAAATGAATGTTCGGGTTCACTGTTTATCGCTAAAAAGAGCCAACATATCCGTTGTAGCATACATAGCAAGTCTGCACACACTTTCTGTAAAACTTTTAAATTTATCAATACCTAAAATTTTAAAAATTTCATCATTTCTTTCACTCCATTTACCTGTCGCCCCAACCACAAATCCAAAGAAGTGGATGATCTTCCCAGCACCTCCTCCTCCAACTCAGAGTAGTATGCCTCCTTCGCAATGTGGGCTGCCTCCACACTGTCAGCGTTGTCTTCCCATCTAACTGTGACATCCACAACGGCTACCACTCCTTCCTTTTCAATAATAAGGTCGGGTTTTCTCAACTTCCCTTCTTTATTATGGAGGTAAGGTTCAATCCAAATTTTACATCCTTTATTTCCTACTTTATCAATTAGTGCTTTAACTATTCTATTATGTCTTTTAATTCTTGCTTCTTTCATTTTTATGCACTGACCAGAGATATGAGGAATTGTCTCTTTGACCTTACCACACCATCTACATAACCCTTCCTCCATCTTCCGTCCTCTTGCTAGAGCTTCCCTGGTGGGAAAAACATTCGCTCTCGTTTGCAATGCCGCAATCAGAGAGGAGGACCTGGCCAAGCAAGGATATTTTAAAAACGAATTACTAATACAATCATTTTTAAAATATTTAATACCAATTCCCTGACATCTTAAATTACTCCATTTTAAAAACTCTTCATCTCTCCACGTTTTAGGATTAGCCGTTTTAGCACTATATATTAAAATTTTCTCCACTAAATTTTCCCCAGCATATAAAAACGAGAAATCTATCCAATCATCTTTGGAGACAATATGTCTCCTCCATTTACGAATTAACATGTTTGGAATTTGGGTACTAAATTTTGTAACTGCTAAACCCCCATCTCTAGTTCTAGCATAGAATAGCCCGTCAGTTGTACACTGGGGAAGATGTAAAATCTTTTTAAGAGTGTTCCTAACTAAAACATCTAATTCATTTAACATATAAAGTGGCGGCTCGATTAAAAGTAATTCATAAAAAACTCTCGTTAAAATGTAAACTTTTAAAATTATCAATTTCTGCGCAGGTTTTAACGGAGCCTTACATAAACTTTCACACCAATCAATTAATTTTTCCTTAGGGGAATTATTAGCCACTCCCACCCATGGATCTATTCTTGCACCTAGATATCTTTCAGACTCACCAGCTTGAATATAATCAATTAATTCATCACCTAATCCCCATTTATCTTTTGGGTTGATAACATATGTTCCCATGCTTGGGAAAATATGAAAGCCCTTTGTCTTTTTAACATTTACTTTTAAACTTGAATTTTTACAAAACTGATTAAGAATTTTTAAATTCTTAACCATCCCCTTATAGGACCTACTTAATATAGCGCTATCGTCGGCAAAGGCCAATGAAGTTATCTTTCTACCCTGCACTATAAAACCATCTCCTTCATCTTCCAATTTATATAAAAGAGGGTCCATGGCTATATTAAATAAAATAGGGGAGAGCGGGTCACCTTGCTTAACTCCACTCTTAATTAAAATAGGTTCTGTCTTATCCTCACCAACACGAATTTCAGTGTAGCAATCTGTATACAAATCCTTTACAATATCAATATCAATAAAACTCTCTGATATCCCAAATCTCTTTAACCCCTTTAAAATGTGACCATGGCCAACCGAATCAAATGCCTTAGCAAGATCAATAAAAACAACAGCTATTTCGTCTATTTTTCTTGGCCCCTTTAATTAACTTTTCTAAAATCGATATATTTTCCTCACAGCCAGAGGCTGCGATGAAACCTTTTTGTCTGGGACATAATTTAACAGCACTTGATAATCTTTTAGCTAAAATTTTTGTATACAACCTAATCCAAATCGAACCAATAGTCAATGGCCTCCAAGATGATATTTTCTTCAACTCTTGTGGATCCTTGACTTTAGGAATTAGGATTGTACGATTGCCTTTAAAACACTCTGGAATCTGTCTGTTTAAAAACCAAATATTAAAAATCCTTACTAAAATCCTACTGTCTAAATTATAAATATCCCATAAATCCTTAACCTTAATTCCATCTGGTCCAGGAGCACTTCTATCATCAATCTCTCTTAAGGCTTCTCTAATTTCATCAATTGATAAAGGCCAATTTAAAATTTCATTATCTACCACTTCTTTTACTTTTGGCCATCCTCTGGTATTCCCATGTCCTTCTCTACCCAAAATTTCAGAGACTTTGTGCTTCATTGACCTGGACCACTCTCATTGAGTGAAATCGCAGCCCCTCTTCTGATAGTGTGGGTTTTTTCCCTAGTATCAGAAAGGCTACTGCCACAAGGGACACTGGAACTGACTGCTTTATCCTCCAGTATTTCAGACCATTTCTCTGAAGGCCAACTCCTTCTCGGGCTCCCTCTGTCTATTTTAATTCTGAAGCTGATTTTCCCTGTGTGTATGATATGGAACCTGTGGCTCTACCTGCAAGAGTTATGGGAAGAGTGCTTCCTCTTTCTAAGGCTTTCAGTCCTTACTTTACCAATGATACCCATAAATCAAGTTGGAGAATGGCTTCTTTTTTCTGACCTAAAGTTATTGTTCCTTTACCATGTCATTGAGTAATGAAACAAAAGTTTGTCACCCTTGGAGTTAGAGGTGGGGGTCCTGCACCAGGCTGTAACTTTAGCTTCTGTTTATAAACTAAGTAAGATTTAAATTCTGCACCCCTCAGATGTGCTGCAGGCCTAGAGGTGGTCTTTCTCACACTTGCTGCTAATTCCTCTCCCAGATTAGGGCAGATTTTATATCTTCTAGACCCTGCTCTCTACTTTAAGTCTGCTGTGTAGAGTCCTAAAGCACCCAGCACAGCACTAGGGATTTAAACCCTCCACATCCACATCTAAAGATTACTAGGTTGTCTGCCATCTTTTTTTTTTTTTTTTTTTTTTTAAAGGATTACATACTGGGGCTTTGAGCCCAATATTTGGATAGTAGTACCAAGTCCTCCATCAGTGCTGTTTTTGAAGTGTAACAAGAGGGTGGCTGTGGTCTGGGATATAAGGAGTCCTACTCCATTCCAAAATCTTGTTACTGGTAGAGATGTGTACGTTCTTCAGGGATTAATGCCATCACAGCCAGTATTTGCAGTGACACCCCAAACAGCATTTTCAAAACAGAGTGGGATTTTTTAGTCAAGAGGAATGAACAGAGCATTGAAAGTCATTAGGTCAGCATAGAGAAATGAAGGTTAAAGCATAGTCCATTCTGGTCAGCCCAGAGCAGTTCACCAGTCAAACTGTAGTGAACTCCATTTTCAGACGTGCACGCCCTCTCTCTCTGACTTCCTTCTTTGCCAGTTCCCAAGTGAGAGAGGTCCTAATCTCTTCCAGAAGCCAGCACTTATTCCCCCCCACTTCACACCTCTTCCTTTGTTCTTGAGCTGGGGTCTCTGCTCAGCTTTCCTGCTGAGTGTGTCAATCTCTGAGCCATTGGATCTTGCATTGTCTCCCTGGACATCTTGTTGATCTTGAATGGGTTTAGTCTGTTCCTTAATAACTCTATTCATTCCACCCACACAGGGAGATGACACACCCCTAATCTCTTACCCCTGTGAACAAATTTAATCCTTCCTTCCGCCCCCCCCCCCCTTTTCCCCCGTCTCCACACACACACAGGGAGCAATGCACAGTATAGAGGGAAACTGTGATCCATGCAGGATTCATAAAAATATTACTGAAAATTCCCATTTTGTTGTATATGCCTACCTTTTTTATTTCTCTGAAACCACATGCAATTAATGAGAAGAGGAGACTCCATTTCCTGGATATACAGCAAGTTTTGGTATGTTACCTGCAAAGAAGAAAGTCCTTTAGGAAATCGCCTAAACATTATTTTTTTAATGCATGGAATCGTTGAAAGGGTAAGCAATCTCTTCTCAAAAGATTTCCAAGTGGATTTCAGGCTGTATCCTGTCCTGTCGGTTTCCCCCGCAAGGTATGAGGACATACTATCAGAGCTGCCTAAGCCCTGATAGAGTATTGCTTCATCAGGTGCCACTAATTAACATCTGCAAGGCAGCAATATGGAGTTCTAACATACCTTCACAAAACATTATACTGTTGGCCAAACGTCTTCAGCAGATGCTTCATTTGGATTGGTGGTTCTTCATGCCTCCATCACACACAGATCCTCGCACCCTTCTCCTCAATGACATTTGCAGTCACAATTGTCTACATAGTGGGAGAATTCACTTATTATTATTTCTCATTTTTCTCCAAGTTGAGGCAGTTCTTTGGAATAAACTCAAAAAGGAATCAAAGATGAGTTTGGAGTTCTGTATTAACTAGCCTGTTTTATCTCCAATGTCTCCATCTTTTGTTGTACCAGGGAAGGAATCTTTTTGGGAGCCAAGCAACTCTCTCTCAGAAAGATTTAGAAAAGTTTTTTTTAAAGAGCATAACAAGGGACAGATGTCAATGAAACCCAAAATGGCTGGTTGGTTTAAAAATTGCATCCAAAAGCAAGCTAATCAGCTGCATCCAAAATTATAATACCTTTCTGTAATAGACAGCTTTCTAGGCCCAGGGGGTAGAAGCATCTCTTTTTAGAGATTTGTACACTAGTCACCTGGTTACTTCCTTATATCTTCATCTGGCAATGCCAACTAGATTTTTTTTTTTTTTTTTTTTAAACTTCTCTGCTGATATTTGTTGACCATGCTCCAAGCACAGCTATGAGGTAAGCCCAACTCATCTGGCTCCCTGCTTTTGATTTCTACTATCAGAAATTGTTTCTGGGTGGGATGTAAGATACAGCAGGGAAAATTATTTGCAAGTATCATTTGTTCGTAGTCGTCCTTTCCTCTTCTATCCTATGTATCTTCTGCCTTCTCTGAGTGTTGCTTGGAGTTGTGACTTCATTATTTAATACTTCGCTCTAGAAACATCAAACTGAAAAAAGTAGCCAGTTCAAAGATAGATTTGCTTCTGGTAGGAAGAGCTATTATGATGTCAACAATTGCTGTTGCTGGGTTAGATGTTAGAAGACTACTATGAAATTTAGAACTACCAACAATTGATTTTACCTCACCAGTTGCTGAAATGCCACCTTTTCAAATACCATTTGCTGCTTCTCCTTCGAGTGATTTGCTCGTATCCATTCCAACAGAAGTGAGTGCACGCCAGCGTGCACGGTTCCCAGAACATTTTTCCCCTTAGCAGTACCTGTAGGACTGGCTCTGGTGCCCCCTGGAGTGCTGCACTCATGCCACGGCACATGAGGCACTGCTGGCCCCACGCCCCCTCAGTCTCTTCTTTCCGCTGGTGAGGGTCACAGGGAACTAGCCTTGCTCTCTGCAAGTGCCATTCCCCTTCTTTGAACTCTGTTACTTGAAGTACCCTAGTTAGTTTTAAGTAGTTGTTAAGTAATGTAGTTT
The DNA here is from genome assembly GCF_026122565.2 of Emydura macquarii macquarii. Classification (NCBI taxonomy): domain Eukaryota; kingdom Metazoa; phylum Chordata; order Testudines; family Chelidae; genus Emydura; species Emydura macquarii. The sequence goes on from NW_027130349.1 coordinate 14,132,274, forward strand.
AATGAGAAGTCCCTGACGGACTTAAGGTGGCCGGGCTATGTCCTGGCAGCCTGGTTTTAAGTCAGGCTCGGCACCATGGACTGCAGAGCGGCACCGGTTTCCATCAGCAAGGGGTAAGCGGTGCTGCTTACGTCCTCGGTACAGAGGCTCCGGTACAGAGAGCTCTTCGCAGTGTGCCTCTGTCCAGGGAAACCGCCTGCAGTGACGGAGGCGGTCCTCGTCATCCTCCGTGTCGGAGGCAGTGAGAAGTCAGTCCCCGGTGCAGCACGGCACCTGGGACCAAGGATGGCCACGGCACCGCCTATCTTGTGGTTCGGGGTCCCGCAGGGGGAACAGTCGTCGGGATAGCCGACGCCCCCACAAGGCATCAAAGCAGGTGGCAGTCAGCCCGGGTTTGGCCCCGGGGTCAATGGCCTTATTGGGCCCCATGGGGCCCCCAATCCACCCTGTCATCGGGGCGTGCAGTCCGTGCCCCTGGCACAGCAGAAAGCCCACAGTCACCACTCCTCGGACGAGGAGTTGGACCCATGGCCTGGACGAGGCGGTCTCCAGGGACCTCATGGTGCCTCTGGAGGGTTTTCGGGCGCACCAGGAGCTGCTCAAGAGGGTGGCCTCTAGCTTGGGGCTGGAGGCCAAGGAGCTATTGGAAGCCGTTGTTACCCTCTCCAATGTGCTGGTGGCAACTGCCCCAGCGAGAGCGGCCCTACCAGCCCACGATAGGGTCCTCAAATTGTTAAGGCCCTGTGGCAAACCCCTTCCCCAGTCAACCCTACGTCGAGGGTGCCTCAGAAAGAGTATCATGTCCGGCCGAAGGGTTCGAGTACCTATTCACTCACCCGGCCCCTGGAATCCAGGGCAGGTGAGGCCATAACATCCGCCATTTCCATCAGGAGGTGTTCATGGCTGCAATCCTCGGGCCTGTCCCAGAAGGGGCAGCAATTGATTCAGGACCTCCCCTGTGATGGGTCAGCCCTCTTCTTCGATTGCACTGATGTGAGGCTGCACGGTCTGAAGGACTCCAGGGCCACGCTTCGCTCCCTGGGCCTATACACACCCCAGGCTTCCAGGCGACAGTTGTGGTCCCAGGCGCAGTGGCAACAAGGCCTCTGCCTAAGCCCTTTCAACCCTACAGAAATAGGGGGTTTAGGAGATGGAATTAGCCAACCCCGGCTCGTCCTCACCCCCCCAGCAAGGGCCCCAGGGGGTCGGGCAATCATAGAAGACAGTCTTGATAGTGCGCCCGAGGGTGGTGCCCCTACTGCTCTCCTGGACCTGCCCCGTCCTGCCTTGAACAGGTTAAGGCCCTTCTATCCTGAATGGATGTCCCCAAGGGGAGGCAGTGTGACCTAGTGAATAGTGCACTGGACTCTGACCCAGGACACCTGAGTTCTAAAAGTCCCGATTTCCTGCTGGGTGACTGCAGACAAGTCATTTAAAAAAGCAGAGGGGAATCTGCGACCCATACTTCCTGGATCCAAGAGACTGGTTTGCCGCCCTCGATCTCAAGGATGCACACTTTCATGTGTCCATCCTCCGCAGCCCCGGGCGCTTCTTCCGCTTCACGGTGGCTGGCTCCCAGTATCAATTTACAGCCCTTCCCTTTGGCCATCTTCCAAGGGTGTTCACCAAATGCATGGTGGTAGCGGCAGCCCACCTGAGGCGAAAGGGTGTGCAAATCTTCCCTTACCTGGTTGATCGGCTGATCAGGGGCAGGTCCGGGTTCCAAGTGCAGGAGAGCGTGACCCTCACTTGCCCCACATGCAGCAGGCTGGGACTGCTAATAAACAAGCAGAAGTCTATTCTAACCCCGGTGCAATGCATAAATTCATTGGGGCCACCCTGGACGCTTCCCAGGCCACAGCCTTTCTATCTCAGCAACGTTCAAGGTCTGGTCTGTATCATCTCCCGGCTACACTGATGCCTCACGACAACATCTAGGCACTGCCTTCAGCTGTTAGGCCACATGGCAGCCTGCACGTACATAGTGAGACTAGCTCTCCTGAGTCTCAGGCCGCTTCAGGCGTGGTTGGCCTCGGTATATGCCAAGCACACACCCACGGAATTGGGTGGTCACAGTTGCCCGCCCGCCCTAGCCTCCCTAGAGTGGTGGAGATCCCCCAGGACAGTGTGGAAGCGTGTTCCATTCAGGGAACTGGTCCCGTCAGTTACCTTAATCTTCCACACCTCGCCTGTGGAATGGGGAGCCCACATCGGGGCCAACCTGAGCACTCAGGGGCTCTGGTCGGAGGAGGACAGGCGCTTGCACATCAACGTGAAGGAGCTGACAGCTATTCACCTAGCGTGCGGGCTGTTCCTCCGATTCCTGGCAGGCAGAGTGGTGGAGGTGCTGACGGGCAACACCGCATCTATGTTTATATAAACAGGCAGGGAGGGCTCCTCGGTTCTCTGTGAGGGAGCTACCCGTCTGTGGGGCTTTGCCATGAGACCCAACTTGGGGGTGAGGAATGATGAAGCGGATCGCCTCAGCAGGACATTTCTACCCTGCCAAGACTGGTCACTGCACCTGGAGGTAGTGACTACGATCTTCCAAAGGTGGGGTGTTCCCCAACTGGATCGATTTGCGTCGGCTTGGAATGCGCAGTGCCAAGGTTCAGTTTGCGCCAGGATAGTGAGACTGGGTCCATTTCAGACGCGTTCCTCAGTGACTGGACTGAGACCCTTAGGTACGCGTTCCTGCCCATTCCACCCCTGCCAAGGTCCTACTGAAAATAAACAGGGACAGGACGGAGGTGATATTCACTGCTCCGGCCCGAGGCGGCACAACCGTCTCTCCCAGGACCACGGTCGTCGGTTGCACCCGGATCTGGACTCCCTGCAGCTCACGGGCTGGAGGCTCTCGGGCTGACAGAGTGGGAGAGAGCCTGCTTGGTGCAGGTCCAGCAAGTCCTGCTGAGCAGCAGGAAACCTTTTACACAGGTCGTGTATCGGGCTAAGTGGAAACGGTTTACCTCTTGGGCGGAGTCCCAGGGCATTCTGCCCAGCCTTTCACCTCTGCAGGCGATCCTGGAGTACCTGCTGTAGCTGAAGCTCCATGGTCTGATGCTGGCCTTGCTGAAGGTTCACCTGGCAGCCATTTCGGACTTCCATCAGCCACTAGAGGAGAGATCCCTGTTCTCCCATCCCATGTTGGTCAGGTTTCACAAGGGGGTGGAGAGGCTTTATCCGCAGGTCCATGACCCGGTGCCTGCCTGGGTCCTCTCTAGACTCACAGGGCCCCCCTCGGAATCCCTGGTTTCATGCCCTCTGCTCATGCTTTCATGGAAGGTAGCTCTCCGGGTGGCCATTACCTCAGGTAGGAGGGTCTCCGAGATTAGGGTCTTGACCTCGGAGCCCCCTTATCCAGTATTCTATAAGGATAAGGTGCAGTTGAGGCCACGCCCAGCCTTCCTGCCCACGTGGGTTCCCAATTTCATTGTAACCAAGATAAATCTCTCCGTGTTTTCCCAAACCGCATGGTTTGGAAGAGGAACGGAGATGGCATTCGCCGGACATGAGACAAGCCCTGGCCTACTACATTGAGGACAAAGCCGCTCCGGAAATCAGCGCAGCTCTTTGTCGCAGTGGCAGACTGGATGAAAGGATCACCTGTCTCCACCCAGTGCATCTCCGCGTGGATCACATCGTGCTGCTATGAGCAGGCGAATGTGCCCCTCCTGGGTATCATCACAGCTCACTCAACCAGAACTCGGGCCTTCTCTGCGGCCTTCCTGGAGAGAGTGCCCCTGCAGAACATCTGCAGAGCTGCCACCTGGTCGTCGGTGCATACCTTCACGTCCCACTACGCCATCGTGCAGCAGGCGAGAGGGGAGGCGGGATTCAGCAGAGCCGTGCTGAGGGCAGCTCACTTGTAACTCCTACCCACTTCTGAGGTATTGCTTGTTAGTCACCTATAGTGGAATGGATATGAGCAATCAGGGTTACTTACTTGTTGTTGTTCGAGATGTGTTGCTCATATCCATTCCACACCCACCCTCCGTCCCCGCTGTCAGAGTTGGGAGAAAGAAAGGACTGAGGGGGCATGGGGCCGCCAGTGCCTCATGTGCCGCGGCATGAGTGCGGCACTCCAGGGGGCACCAAAGCCAGCCCTATGGGTACTGCTAAGGGGAAAAAAGTTCCGGGAACCGTGCATGCTGTAGTGCACTCACCTATATTGGAATGGATATGAGCAACACATCTCGAAGAACAACAGTTACTGGTAAGTAACCCTGTTTTTTCAGAGTTTATGTAAACTAAATTACCCACGGTTATATGTGATTTATATATGGCTACTGAATTTCAATAATTTCCTATTAATAGAAACTTTAATTGAAATTGAGGCCTTAGTAAACTGAGGGTATGTATTGGTATCTGTTGCTAAAAGCAGAAAAGCAAGCAAATTAGTACTCAAAATAAAAACAATGTTACCATGACTGACTAACTTTGCATAAAGATATTACTTTCATCTGCAGCAAAAACTCTTTCTTATTTCATTCAGACTTGCAAGCTCTGAGACACATACCAACTCAACTTTGGATGTTCTTCCAGTTAAAGGACCTCAGGGTCCCCCATTATCTTTAAATACTGATGACCCTGTTCAGAATAAATTGATTTCTCGAGAGACATGGACCATTCAGCCTGAGCACTTAATTTTGACATCTCCTTCTATTAGTGAGTATTTTTTTAAAGTTTGGATAAGTAAAATAACTGGTCTAACTAGTAAATGTTTTTAACTTATTACAGTATTTAAGTTTCGCTTTGGCAATAACTCTATTACAGTTATATTGAATTTCCTCAACAAATAGTTTGAACTATGATTTTGGTTTGTTAATTGAAGTTGCTTTCAAAATACCTTGACTTGCCAGATTTTGTCCTCTAATAGAGATTCTGAGATTAATTAATTTCTAACATACTCTACTGCCAGCAAGAGGAACTGCCAAAATATGAAACATGATAAAAGGGATGCTAAACAGCAAACCGCTTCCTGCTTAATCAATGGAGCTGTCTGTTTTTGATCTGCTGTAATTTTATTCATGTAAAATTTTATAGTTGAACTACAATACACTAAATATTTTTTTCTATTGAACAATAGGTGGAACAGCAGGAACTGGACGTATACAAATTATGAACAACTGTAACAGGTCGTTGAAATTTGAACTCTCTTGGCCAGCTCATTGTCTTACAATAACACCTCAACATGGAGTTATTGAGCCACAGTAAGTCTGTCTTTTCATTGTTCTTTTGCCACTATAAAAGGTAATTGGATTTTTTTCAGGTCGTAGTGTATTTTCTTTCTATTCAGCTTACTTTGACCATTGAATTTGGTAAAACAGCTTGATCTTTCATAAATATACACATCACGTAAGTCCTAATATTTTAGATATATTACTATTATTTTTGGTGTTTGAACAATTAATTGTAATCACAAATTGAAATGGGATATGATTTATCTAAAACTCTTTGAGATCAGTTACTTCATTTCTAACTAAGCAGCCGCATACCACTATACCTATGCCAGTATAACTCCTGTGTGAACACTCTTCTGCAATAAATGAGATTTTATTTCCAGTATAATTGTTTGGTGTAATTATATTGAAGTAAAGTCACTTATTCCAGAAAAGTGTCCACACAGGGAGTTACACCAGCGTAGCTATAGGTATGGTATATTATATCACTATAATTCTGCTGGTCAGTTTTTCAGTGTAGAAAGCCTTTCATGAAGGAGCTGGATTAGGGATTTTATCACTGGGTAGGATTGGGAAAGAGAGGTGCCTACTTGCACACTCTTCCGTACATACTCTACCATCTTTTGTGACTGGCCGAAGCAGTTGGCTGGCCAGCAAAAATGTAGCAGTACAACCCTCACCTCCCCACCAATTTTCTTTATAACTGGTCTCATCAAAATAGTATCCTTGCAGAAAATATAGCTTTTAACTCCAGAATACTTGCATTTTCACTAATTTTGTGAATTGTTGGCATCCCCTATTGATTGAAGCATCCAGCTACATTGGAGAACTTGGTTTTGTTTTTTATTCTGGTGAACCAGTTTTGTTCTAGTTTTTTTTCCGCCCCAAACTCTGCCCCCCAGGTATAAAGAGACAGCAGAGCAGAGACGTTGGGCATATTGACTGCTTGCATAATTCCAGTGTTTGAAAACTGATCAAGTGAAGCACTACTTCCTCCAAAGTGCCAAGCCAATTCTGAAAAAAAAAGGAACTTACTTGACTCCTGACCTACAACAGATCTCCTTTTATGGGTCCTGGTAGCAAACAGTTGAATCTCTTACTATAGTGTTCCTGAGTCATTGGCACAAATAGATATTTTGACCCTAAAAAGGCTACAAGAAATATTGTTAAGGCAGATATCTTAATTCAACCAAATCATATTAGCTGTATCAAAAGTATTTGAGAAACTATCTTAGGCATAGATATTCTACTAGTTATACTTCCACCCTTTCTGTGAGAGCCTGGGACTGGAAGCTGCAATGGCAGGAGACAAGACTGTCCAGAAATATGGTTTTGGAACTACTGAAATATCCAGTGGTTGTCAGCACTGAATCAAAGTTTACTACTCCACTCTGCTTGGAGCCCGCATGAGGAACTATTTAGCTTTCATGAGCAAGGACTAATTCAAGCTGTGAAAAAGGCTTTCTGAGATTTTCACCAAAGAGGAGCAAAAAGAATGTAAAACTGCTCTGAAGGCCAGGACACAATCAGATATCTCGTACAGATATACTCCATATGCTATGGCTGCAGCAGCAGCTTTTTCTAAGACTGATACTCCCAGATGTGGCAGATAGCATTTTAGGGCTTTCCTACAGAGTTTTAATAGAAACTTGAAAATTGGGGTTTTGGGCTAGCCCTAACTGAGAATAGGGGAACTATACCCATCATCCTTTCCGTTTGGTGCATCCTCCAGTCTGATATACCATAGACTGTAGGAAAGAAGCACAGTTTACACACTTTCTCCTTTCCAGCTGAAGCCAGAAGGTGCAAAGATCCCTATCTGCAAGATGCAAAAACTTCCATGTTTGGAATTTAAAAAAAAAAAAAAAAAAAAAAAGTGTACAGGTGGCCTACCTATTTATTTTCTTTTACCTGTCAAAGAAACTAGGGGCCTCTTAATCTGTGAGTGATCTTGGATGCATTATTAACTCATGGGTTACAGTTAATTACATAACTTCTGAGAGAGTACAAATCCAGTGCTGGTAACAAATAAATGTCTGGGCTGGGAAGCAGTGTACCAAAAAGGCATCCAAATCAAAGGAAAGTTTGGCTTCATGCCAAGTGATCAAACTAACCCCTATTTATTTCCTTTTTACCTGACACATGCAAACTGTTTAACTACTTCACTTGTCCTTAGGTATTTTCTTATTTAATTTAGCAACTACTTTTGTCTTCCATGAGCATGCTGAAGGTTGACTGGTCTCTGTTCAGTCCTATGTTATCGTGTAAAACTTGATGCATTTGAAATCCTCAGCATTCACTACAAATTCCTCTCATGGGTTAGTAATCTTTTTCATTAAGCTACTTTTTAGGCCATTAGTACCTGTGAGCTGAAGCAACAAACTGGGGTGGGGGAGGGAAGTGTATTCTCCATGTGTTCTATGGTTTGGAAATTATGGGTCTTATGGAGGTAGATGAAAAGATTCAGGTAGTAGAAAATAATATACTGATGTTAATGGCAGGCAACCGGAGGATAGACAGTGTGTTCATGGAAGAAATTAGAGA